>NC_138659.1:6765957-7365957 GCF_964273445.1 Streptopelia decaocto | reverse complement strand
TCTATAAAGAATGTGATCAGACAACTTAAAACAACCAGGATGCAACCCCCTCCACAAATAGATCTGAAGCTTTCTCTAGATGCCAATACTAAATTTTACAGCCCCCAGCTTCAGCTGAATCCACTCTCTGATGGGTGCCCACAAGAAGTATCAGAGACAGAACAACAGGTCATATTAAAGGATGTGGCAATGGAGTTTTAAGAGTCTTTCTCCCTTTAATATCCTTTCCTTATAAATTTTCCAGTTGTCTTTGAGGCTGACAGCAAGAACAGAGAAGACAGAATCAATTCATTCCTTCCTGACACCAGCACACTGCAGGCTGCTTCCCACTCCAGTCATATTACAGCAATTTTGTTCTAGTAAGGCCAATCCTGAACATCTTTAAGACAGAATTACCAGAAGCTTTGGGTCTATACAATATCTTCCAACCTAATTGCTAAATGAAGATAAAGACATTCAGTATGGTCTACACTTACATGTAAAAACCTCGTTGCAGTAAAGAACAATGCTTTTGTAGATATTAGAGATCTTACAGCTTATTTTAGCACTAGAGAGTGTGGAATGGTTTTGATACAACTGACTCTACACACCCAAAACTCTACATGCTGTAGCTTTAATACAGAATTAACACATGGATAGATAGTCTGACAACCTAAAAATACATTTACAGTATGTATTACGTGCAGCAGCAGCACTTGATTACTTGGAATCGGCTATTCAATATAATCTTTTCGGGTCAGAAAGAAGACACGTTCCATGACAGCTGCTCTACGCAGGGCATTGGGACAGGTGTATGGTTGAACACACACACACAGCTCCTTCTTGTAGACAGAAAAGTCCACTGAACACATGATCCAAACACCTTTTTAACTGGACCTCTTTAACAACTTTTCAAAAACTTGGATTTCTATAAAGACCTAATGAATCATTCATAATATGCTTGTCAAAACTTTAAAAAGACAGCCAGTGTAGATTAAAAGTCTTCAGGAATTTGCCATTAAATGCATGGACTGATGCTGAATACAGTATTTGCAAAACAATGTTATTGGAAAGAAGTTGCTGTCCTTTCTGAACTCTTTTTTTGAGTGATTCCAGAAAAATTCCTCAGTGCCATGTCAAGCTGTACAAGAATCTAAAAATGTCCATACCAGCCACTATACTATCAACATATGAAGACACCTACAGGTTTATGATCACATCCCCTTTTCTCGAGTCTTAAATATTTTTTGACCAATGAGAAAAGTTATTTTTAATATGTAATAAGCAAATCCTTAAGCTGCAACAGCAAGGGCTCTCAGGGGATTTTATTCTCCATTCCCTTCCTTTTTACTCATTTGATCTCTTTCCCCTCCCGTAGCTCAGTCAGTCAAAAGCAATTCAACCTTACAGCGCTGCACTGTCACCAGCCTAGCAAATCAAAAAAGCACATGTGGGCATTCTAACCCAGATCACGCAGGAAAAAGAGCTGCTAACATTACTGCAGTTTTCCAGGGCGAAAGATTAATAAAGATTGGGTCTTGGAGCAGTGAATGTGAAAACATAAAGCATGTATTAGATCTTTGGTCTTTTAGCAGAGTAACTGCCAAGCGAACATGTAGCTTTTTTTATCATCTTTACTCATATTTTTAAGCATGAGAATACTATGTTGCTAAGTGAGTCCATCACCTAAAATAGATCTTTTTTCCTGTGCTGACATTTTGCAACAATATTTAATGTTTTTCAAAAGACAACTAAGCAAAGAGCAATGAGTAGCAGTTTTCTAAGTTTTACCATTCAGCATTCTTTCCTACAACCTTATGTGGAATAAACCCCAAAGGCAGCGTTCTGTTCATTTATCACTGTAAAGTTACATAGTCTTCTCTCTTGTATCTTACCCAAGCTTATGATAATGAAAGTAAAAGTGTTGTAGTGGAAATAAAATTGAGATTATCTAAAAGGTTTCTTATGCCTTCTTCTGGTGTACCTGTTCTCCTGCTCCTCAGGGAACCCAGGGAAGGCCTTTTATGTCCTGGTGTACAAACCTGTGGCCCACCCCTTGTACTGCAGGCTACCTAGTGCATTTCAAATAGGCATTCCCAGAGATTTTCCACAACAGATGCCCCCATCCCTCATTCACCCATTTACATGTTCCAACTAAACCACTAACAACTCCCAAAGCAGCTTCAGGACTGACGATTTGTTAACACCACATTGAAGGAAGCAGAATTCAGGCTTCAACATACAGTGCACAAATCACTATAATGGTGTTAAAGACGGGGGGGGAGATGGGGGTGGGAAAAAGTTCCCATGAGATAATATAGGTTTCATCAAACCCAAAAAGTGGCTTAGTTTTGTCCTTTGAAACACGAAGTTTAATACATGCAAATGTGTATAAAAAAACCTACAAAACTAAACAAAAATAGTTTTAATAAGGACTTTTTAATTCCTGTTCTGAAGAAAAGCCATCATTTGATTCTTTTCAGTACTGATTTTCTATTACAAGTATTTTAATGAGAGGATGGGGAGCAGGATTTTTTTCCCCCCTTTTCAGTGTTCAATAAGCTACTCCTCCCATGGGGAAAAGTCCAATTTACTTAACACTCATTGCTTCAACTTTTTTGTTTCCATGACTTTGTAGACTTGTACAAAATAAATTTCTCTGCTTCTCAGAAAAGGTTGTGTGGCTTAATCCATTCAGTTTGTGTCTCACCTGTTAAGGGGAATGCTAGATCTCTATACAGCTCCTGTCTAACGTGGAATTCTTCCTCATGCCAGATCTTTCCATCTGGAGCGCGAATTTTTGTTTCAGCAGGATTGAAACCTGGAAATAAACAACGTCAGGGTTTAAAGTAACTGCATTAAATGTAAATAAAGCTTTTCAAGTAAGAAAGGAACTACTTGAATTTCTAATGCTAAATTAGAAGAAAGCAATATATCAGTCTGCCATTTGCTCATAGTTGAAAAACAGCAGACTGGATGAAGATTATTAAAAATGTAAAATGCTTTCTCAATCAATCTTACTAACCTCTGGGACCATAAGAAAATATCAAACAAACCCAAACACCAATACGGTGAGTTTCTTTTTTACAGTTATTTGCAAGAAGAGACAGGAAGAATTTTAAAAGAATCCACAGCTCTGTAAATTGGCAAGAATTTATTTTCTTCCTTGTTCATATCTGTGATCAAGCCATGCTATCTACCCCTGTACTACCGAAACAGAACTAGGAGAGTCATGGCCACGCTTTGACGTGTTGCTCAATGAATGGAACTCATTTCCTTCACCACACAGAACCAACAGGGAGGGATTCTGCACCTCCGTACCTTTGTATGATGGTGCAGCAGGTGCTGCTGCCACTTTCCTGACTTTGGGAGTCATGGCATTCTCCACGTTTGTGACCACAATAGGTTGCTCGGCATACCCCAAATGCTGCCCTCTGCCACCCAGTTCTTCCGAATGCTCCCATTGCTTCCGAATCCGCTCCTTCAGCTTCTCCAGCTTCGCGTTATGCTGCCGCTGTTTCAAGATTTCCAGTCTATGAGCGTTAGAAATACTCGTGGCAGAAGGGAAAGACACTTTTGGTTCACTGTCCTGGGATGGGTTACTCTGAAGAGTTTTAGTGCTACTCTCATCTCCTCTTGACCCACTAGTTTTTTCCTCTTCTAGTCTTGCAGATGTTGCAACCTTAAGAAATGCCTCATTATTCTGCAAGGCATCAATTGCTGGTCGGTCATTCAAGTACCTAACAACAGTTTCGCCTGCAGCAGACGAACATGGGCTTTCGAAGTCTCTGCTGTGCAGATCCTGCTCGTCTCGGTCATGTATCACACGGCCTGTTATTTCAGCCTTCCCTTCTGCTTCGCTTAAGTCCAAACTGGAGAGCAACTGCTTGGCCTCAAGTTGCCTAGAACTGTGGTAAGACAGAGAACTATATGTATCCCTGATGTAACAGAAGGAAAAAAAAAAGTCACCATCAGAAATACAATCGTAGGACCTTCCAACCCAGCAATCAGCATATTCATTGACTAAAATTACTTCCTATACCTTGCGTCCACTTTAAAGGCAAGTTCTTTAAAAGTTTAATCACCATACATTTAACAGTGCAAGTCTGACAAAACTGAATGAGGTTTCTGTTAAAAATTTGATTTTCTGCACTCTCTAGCTGAACAGGACTATGATAAAGTTGAGGAGCTGAAATTTGCACTTGTAGAAAAAACAGCAAACTGTAAATGTGACCCTTCAATTAAAAAAAAAAAAAAAAAGCTTTAAATAAAAAACAAGTCTAAAACTTAGATGAGAAGCTTCATTAATAAATGTTCTCTAAAACAAAGCAATGCCCACATGCACAGTTCCTGGAGAACAGAGTCATTAGCTGAGAAAACAAATAAATTGCACCAAAGCCCCCTGCCCTGTATTTGAGCATTAAAAAGGCAAGCTATCACTATTAGCTTAATTCTGATCTTGGCATATTTTTCTTTAATAGTAAACTGTCGCAGCACTAACCTGTGTGAGGCCAATGGTTCACGAAATTCCACATGACTGCTTTTTTTCACATTGCTTTCAAGAGTGGTGGCGCGAAGGGGGCTGCGTGAGGACTTCTCCTTGCTTGATTTATTTTGGCTGGAGGACCGGGAAGCTAAAGCAGAAACCAAAGAATCCTTTATGTACCTACCTCTCCAGAAAGAGAAAGCTCGAGGAGCTGAACAACTAAGAACAGTTTTTTTCTTGGGTTCGAACAGCACTCCAAATAGCATTTAAAGTACTCCCTCTCTTTTTCAACAAGTCAATTTCAACAACTAAGAGCAAGATGGTAAGTGCTTGAAACAATGATCATACTTAAAGAGAGATAATAATGCTTAAACATTAATTATATGCAAAGTTGACTGTACTGCCACTAGAGGTCGATCTGTTTGTTCTTCTCCAGTGACAAACTACCAGAATGCTCTGAACAGCATTTAAGATGAGGGCTCATTTCTTATAAGAAAATGCTCTCCTTAAATGAAATAAAGCATCATCAGATTTAGCATTCTGTCAGGGTATAAGAGTTGACAAACATTACAAAATATGAACGGCTAGTCCAGCCCCCACAAAAACGGCATCAGAATGGGATGAGCACTGCTCACTCACAGCATTGGGCAAGTCCTGTCACTCCCTCTAGCCAGGTGACTGATAGCACACTTTATTTCCTAAGCTAAGGGAAGGAAACATTGGTTTCTCCTGGGCAATTAGAGTTTCAAGAATAAAGATCATCGGCAGGAGACAACCAGGGGGCAAGGAGGAGAAATCAAGGTTTCCCGGAATGCAGTGGCTTTATCCTGCCTTACACACTGTGTCCTCAATAACATACCTTTTCTGCTTATTTTTCTGCCAGCACTAGCAGAGGGCTTCTTGGCATCCATCACAGAATCGAATACAGCTGTGCTGGTGGGAGCTACTTCCAATTTGTTTTCTATGTGACGTAGCTAGAATTTGAAGACAATGCAAATTAGAATATTCATTTCATTTTTTAATCTTCATGTTTTTTCTCTTAATGTGGTAAGTTTTTCCTCGTCTTCACAAAGGATAAAAATGCAGGTAAAAGCAACCTCACAAGGCTCATGCTGCAAACTGTAGAGCCTTAGGGCCAGAAACTACATGAAATTATCAAGATTTGTTTAAAAATATTATCTAAATTAGGTTTCGTTTCATAGTTTTGTTTCTATAAGTAGGCTGTTGTGTCATCCAGAGCCTTAATGCTTGGCCTGAACTAAATATTAATTCCACTAGGAATAAGTTCTATGATACTCTTTTCACAATGGAGCACGATACAAGATTACACATGTAAAATCCCACACTGATGCTCAGCTATTCAAAGAAAGAGGGACAAGGCTGTAGCAAAGAGCTGAATTCCCCAAAAACCCAAGCTGTTTGGTTTCGCTTGAAGCCAGGTTTTAGAAGCTAGTGTGACATCTTAAGCACCTAAGTTAAGTTTGCACTGAAACACAGCAATTCCAATGCTCAAAGATGGAAAATCATGAAATACTCTGGTGTTGTTCCAGTTTCTAACAGGCTTGGGTAAGCAGGGAAGAGCTACCTATTCACGTTTTCAGAAGAAGGAGAAGTCACCACTTTCTTAAATAGAAAGGTAATATTACAGTCAAGAATTATACACTCAAAACTAAGCTTGCTGTGGCAAAAATTTCTTCTACCATGTGTGGAAAACATTTTCCATGATAAAACAATGTTCCACATGTATGTATTCCAACTGCTTACTTTGGTTAAAGCTCTTGTGGCCAATAACGGATTTGAAAAGGAGTAAGGAAAAAAGAAAAAACAGTACTTACAGCAGCCTTAGTCTGAGAAAAAGTAGCCCATGCTGCAGTTAGATCTGACAGGGCAGAAACAAAGAAATAAATTTCTCATTAGTACATGGAAAACAATGAAATAAAACATTGTTTCAAAACAATTTTCGTGGGCTCACTAATCAAGTCATTTTAATGACTCAGTTCCAGCCTGTAAATGTCCTATATGAGAAGCTGTTATCAGTCAAGACTCATTTTAACAGAGCAATAAAATACTTAATGTAAAATTTAATGAGTTCACTAAGTTATGCTGAATGCATTATTACACTTGAAATCAAATCTACCACAACATAGAAGACGTTTAGAAGATAAAATAAAGCTGGTTATCTATCCCGACACAAATATCTTATATTTTTCCATTACACTACAGTTTACTTTTACTTTTCCTTCCCTTTCCTCTTCAGTAAACTAAGCACTAGTACACGGTCACTGAAAGACTCTACTCAAAAAACAAGCTTTGAACACACGCACTTTGAATACTAATATTTTTGAACTGCATACCCTACAAATAAAATAGAAGCAGCATTTGCAAAGAACAAGCAGGAGACGCCAGTCAACTTCAGCTTTTTAACCTAAGCAGATATCACAAGCTCTGTGCAATCCAATTCAGTAGTATGCAGTAGTATTTTCCTCCAAAAATATTTACTTCCTTAGTTCCCCTCTTCTGGTTTCTAATGGTATTCTGCTAATCGAATGGTTTATACAACACAACATCCAAAACCACAATATATGTCAGAACCAGGGAGAGTGGTAGTATTAGAGAGTTTAAAAAACCAAATATTTTCCTTACAGTAAAAAAGCTGCCAATTTCATGACAGGCACGATGCAACAACACAAAGGAAGAGGGTTAAGGAAGTAACAGAAACAAGTTTATTTTGGCTTCAAGAGATGGTGCTCCACATCTACAGAACAACACAGTTTCACGAGGTACGTAATTTTAAAAGAAACTGAACATATCACAAGAAACAATCAGCAATAATGCCCTCTTGCAAATAAAATAATAAACTGTCCCTACCTTTAAAATAACTTCTGGAGTCAGTTTTGTCATAGTGGGATCATAACACTGATTTTGAAACACAGACTTAACATGCAACTTGGCTGCTCTACAAACTAGAGCTTTCTTCCTCTCAGGGATTCACTGTATATTTTTTTCCTTATTGCCCCCTCCTTTCCTAAATTATAGAGTAATCATGAGAGCAAAAAGCTAAGAGGATTTCTTCAACTTGGGGAGAAAAAAGTGCTGCAAGTCATCTTATTGGCGATGTAATTCTGCTCTTCAAGTGTCATTAGCTCCTCTCCACTTTGGAACTGAGTAAGAGTCGGGAGCAACTGTCTCTCAGGATCTTCTTCATGTCATTCAAGAGCCTCCATCTCCCAATTTCTGCTCCTGCACTGCTCCTCCTCTTCAGCATTCAAAAACAAAAATCTGCCTCTGTGCCGTCTTGGCAACCATATCCTAGGCTGGCAATTCCTAATGCAGATCAGCAAATACTCTGCAGATCAGAGTATGAAATTGCTGTCTCCGCAAAAAGGAAGCTGGAACACACCACCTTAGGTCTACATTGAAGCAGAAGAACGCCTTCTATAAAAACTCCCTAGTTTCAAACTCGTGATAAAATATCTTCCAAAACAATGCAATAAAACAGAGAAAATCCATACCTCTAGTAGAATCCTTGCTTTGGTTATGCCTCGGATTTTGTAGAAGCACCTCATTTGACTTCTTGCTCCACATCGTGTTGATTTATCTACAAAAAACAGTCATGTAAGAATCAAAGAGGAATAAAATACAAACAAATGTATCTTATGCTAAAGAGAACATCCCCTTGATCGCTATGATGAACATTCACCTCGTTAGGATGATTTCAAACTCACATCATGAATGAGATCAGAAAATCAGCACCAAATCACAAATACGTTTACAGCCTGCAGTTTTTCAGAAATTGCATAATTCTGCGGATAAAGAGAACTTTGCTTTGTTCCTGTTACAAAGAAGAGTGAATTTGGTAAGAGGAAAAGCAGAGGTCACGCAATTTAAATCACAGTAATAAATATCCCAGCAAGTCTGAAGATGACCACACTGCAATGCTGTACAAGAAGGGGTAACAGAGGCAGCACCACACAGCTTGAATCTATAAAAGTCTGGCGAAAATACCCAGTTCTGCCAGCGACAGACGAGTGTCACTTATCTCTGTTAAAAGAAAAGGCAGAACAGAACTGTGTGGAAGGAATCTACAGCCAGGAAAAAAGACAAGACTTGTTTTTCTGTCAGCTTCAAAGGCAAGACTCACAGTGAATCTAAAAGCTCTGAGTAACAAACCAGGTAGCTATGATCACCCAAAGAGTTTTTAATAAGGAAAAACAAGCAACAAAAAAACCCACAACAAACAAACAAAACCCCGAACAACTACTCAATCAGGAAAGAAAAATTTTAAAAGAAAAGTCAGATATGTCTCATTACTTTCATTGCAAAAGATGGGCTGACATAGGTAAAATTGTACCAAGCTTTTAAAGAAGTAATACATAAGGAAAACACCTAAGTTTAAGAGATCTAAGAGGAGCTCATACAGGCAACTCCGGTGAGTTGTGTTCTGTTATGGAAAGAAAAACTGAGGTGACCACAGAACTCACAAAGGAAGATCTGAACCTCTAAAACAGTACATTTTCCTTTCCCTTCTCTCATGCACTCCCAGATATATTTTTCCTTATTTTCTGAAGATTTATTCTGTTTTTACTTCCCTACATAATGTGTCACATAAAAGGGCATTCAAATATAATGTCCACTCTTCCAATAAAAAGTAATTGAACAGCCCACAAAATTAACAGTTTGTACTAATTCTTGGAACAGATCATTGCCTGTATGTTTTATGACATGGAATTTTATCATATATGCTTTTAAGGATATTCACAGGGATGAGTGAAGTTGGGTCCTCACATTCAATCACAGAACTTGTATTTATGGCAGTAAGTTATCCCACAAAACTCTTCTTATGCCTCAAGAAAGACTATCAATAAGAACACAGGCCTTCAAAAGACATTTAGTTCTTCCTTTCTTTAAAGAATACAAATAAATGTTTGAATGAGCGTGGAAAATGTATGCAAGCCTATATATCATAGAATCATTGAGGCTGGAAAATACCCTTAAGATCAATTCCAACCATATGTAGGTACAGAAACACACACACACATTAGTGAAGTCTGTGGCAATGCAAAAATTCTAGAAAAAGTGGGGTGTGGTGTGTTTCTAATCATCTAATTTATGGACAGAAAGGCAAGTGAAGATAGAAAATTCTGTTTCTAGGACAGGTACTGCACAGCTCATTCATGCAGAACCGCAGCTTTGTGCCTCACATCATTCATGCTGTAAATCATAACACTGCCCTGCCCTGGAAATCATCTAATTGATCTTTTCCATCACGGGAGCATGGAACTGTCGTGCTAGCAAAGCAGAAAACAAATAATAATAGAAATGGGGGAATTTTCCACAAAGAACCAATTTTGAGAGCTGCTTGAGATAACATACCATAACATTATTAGGTTTCTTGTCCAAACATAAACATAACAAAACTTACCGAATATGTAAATTCAGCATAAGAGAACTTCTGGACAAGCAAGCATTGCTTAAGGGATTAAGTATCCCTCCTTGTGTAGTTGCTTGGGATTTACTCTTTTTGTTAGAATTACTAGTATAGATAGAAGAACTTAGGGACTAGAATTGTTCCTGTTATTGTATACACAAAAATGTACATAGTTTACTTTATGATGTCCCTGTGAAAGTAGTATTGTAATATACTCCTTAACTCGCTACAAAAAGTACCAGATTTATTTTTAAAGTTTGAAATCGCTTGTTATACATTTCATCCTGATGCTCAAGTAAAAGCCGTCAGTCTTTTATCCGAGCTGAACAGAAGCCAGGAAGCAATCACAAAGCATCCTGCTGTATTTCTCCTAACAAATACCCACAGTGCCAACCCCAAGTATCCAATAAACTCTCGCTGGCTTCAGCACTGCCAGCTGAGATCCACCCAGCAGTTTTGCTTAACTCAGGTTGCCGCTGTTTGGGGAAAAAATAAGAGAACCGTAACAAGGGACAACTCTGGAGCTGTCTACAGTTTCAGGAAGGCATCAGTGCAGCAGTTTTCAGTTGCAATGTAACATTCGTAACTGTAAGGGTCTGTTTTTCAGATGTCCCTCTCCTTTGGAAGGGTGGGTGAAATTTAGCAGCTTTTCAAAACCTGCCTACAAATCATGGTGATTGCCACCAGCTGTTGAATTCTACAAATTAACAGAATAACTTCTTTCTGCTGGTACAGCTCAGATGAATAAGCAGCACTCTACAAAAAACAAGTACTTTTACAATTCAATATTCTGTCTCTGCAAGATGTTAAACCAGACAGAGAAGACACTTCAATGCTATCAAGAGTACAGCTATTGGGTGAGGAGAAAAAAGAAATAAATCCAGACACAGCTGCCTTGTCTATTTAAAGGATTTCCATGTAATGGATTGGTTATACACTAAAATACACGGAAATTAATATTGATCAGAGAATAGTACTAAACTAAAAAATTATGCAAAGGAAGTTTATGTTATTTTTAAAATACAACAGAAGTTGTCTCAATGTCCCATGAACAACTTTAAGAAGAAACACATTGTAGGAATTACATTCTGAAATGACTGCTTCAAAAAGATTTTTTCTGTTAAACTGAATGATCCACTACTATTTAGTAAACAGCTTAAAGGAAGCAGGGGGACATAAAGCAGCTCAACAGATGAAATGTCAAAGAACTTCTGAGGAGACAGCAGTGATGGCAAAAGGTTATCTGCAAGTTGGGTAAGGCTATGTGGATCTTAGAAGTCTGTTGGTGGAAGATGCAGAATCAGCAGAACTGATCTCCTGGTTGTTTGACTGTTCACTGCTGGACACAGCCATACTACATAGGTTCATTCAAGGCTGGTGTGCCAAGCCTCATCTTGGGTGAATAGTTAAAACACAAACACCATTGTGTTCTCACATTTCTATCCCACATCAAGTGCCCATCTCATTCTTTATTCATTTGTCTGAGATAAAAAAAAACATACACAAGAGAAGGCACAGCAAAACTGCTGCAGATGAGGACCTACATGGAATCTAGCAAGAAAAGGATATACTCCAAACTCGTGGAAGAAACTGGGACACACACAGTTCTCTTCCACAAACACTGTTCCTATGGGAAGACACTGAAGAGAACTGACAGATCAGAAAGCGCAAGAGAAGAAGCCAGAAATGAGGAAATAGAAACAAAAACACTGCCAAATAAAAACGTAAGCTGAGAAACCAGCACTACATTCACTACCAAACATACCAAGGATGACATTGCAAGGTACAACAGATAACGAAATAACAAGTCAACATAGTAAGAGGACAGCATTTCAAAAGGAATGGGAGATATGAGAGTAGAATATGCTTAGCAAAGGTACACAAAAATGTCAAGAGTTGAAAAACAGGGCTGTGAAAACAGAACGAAAAGTGGTGAGAGAAGCAGGATATGAAAAGGAAGAGAATGGAGAAAAACAGGAAGGAAAGAGAAATAGAAAGAGCTTTTAAAAAAATCAGCAAGAGAGCAGGGAACAGAAAAAAGAAACAGGTATACTGGTCCAATTGTTAAGTTTTTCAAGCACCCTCAGTATGGATTTTTCTTAGCAGCACACCCTTGATAAGAGAAGGCAAGAGGAAACTCAGAAATCATGGTACTGAAACAAGGGAGGAAACGGAATTACTGAGATTCAGAGAAGGCAGAGAACGTGAGCAAGAGATCGCCGACTGTTATTTTCACTAACACTTAGTGGTTACACAAAAAAATCCCAGTCAGCATAGGGAACAGTATTCCTCAAGACTTGGTTTCTTACAAAAACACAAGGGATACCAAATGAAAGGGACACCACAAAAGATGAAGTTTTCCTAAGAGTAGGGAAAGAAACTAATTACTAATATTGACTTCTATGGGTTATTCTTAAATATTTAATCCCCAAAGTGGCAGGTTTTGCTACAAACTGGGTATACGGCACACAAGGCAAGCACTTCACACAGTTTAAGCTACAATAAGGCAGCAGTGCGAATAAAAAATGCCATCTTTTCTTTATCCCTTATTCAGGCAAGAGAGTCAAGGAGATTATGTGGTAAAACAAAGTGGACTGGGAAACTGGTAAAGTCTGAAAGTAAATTTTTGTGTTCTTTCTGCTTTATTAGTTTCAGCTATGTCGTACCATAAGCTACAATGTCCATGCAAGCAGAATGAGAAGGGATGGAAAAACTGGGGAACAGCTGGATCTGCCCCAGCCCCGTAGCAACAGACAACTTCTCCATGGAGGAAACAGGCACAAATAAAAGGTTTTAGGGATGTTTTTTCTTGTTTACAATAACATTTTAAATTTCCAAGTATAAATGATTGAAAGTCAGCTTCTGAAGCCTGAAAACCCTCTGGAGCTCCTGTCTGCGCAGCGACAGTTCTGCATTCCTGGCGCTAACAGACACACACAGGTGGACAGACACAATCAGACCTTGTCAAGCAAACTATTTTTCTGAGCCAGCCCACTGAAAGTGATGGAATTTCTATTTAAAGTTGTCAGAAACACTTTCCACATCTCCTCAAATACCACAGAATACAATTTATTATAATATGCTTGAGTCTGGAATACAAATACCTTTACCTAGTCATTTTTCTGGTATCTGAGTGTTTACCATACTGCATTATCCCATTTAAATGAGAGCTAAAAATATCCATAATACATTGTTCTAAGACATTTTTTTGGTTACATTTATGGGCTTTTTCTATTTTTTTTTTATACAAGCGTAACACTTTTTTTTTTCCTGGCCTCAACACAGTCTGAAAATCTTTGTCTCTCAAAGCAATTAGATATTATATGCACGTGATTTACTGACCTTCCTCAGGACTGAGGACAAGTTCCAGCACAACAAACAAATGCATGACATATTTGTCAAAAAAGTGCCACATCTCCAGAATCCATAGCCAACTCTGCAGAATCAGATGGGTCCTCCTCCCACCTTCTTTCAATGCTCACTTATATAATAAACCTTCCAGTTAAACATATTTCAGTAGCAAAGGTTCTGAAAGGAAGTTAATATTAAAAATCCAAGTACAATTCCAACTGCTTAATGCTCCACACACTCAAACCTCATCTTAACATTTCTCTACCATAACATCTCGAGTCCGTAATATCCGTTTTGCTCCACCAAAATAGTTTCTGCTACAAAGCTGAGTATTTTTCTTCTCATTATTTTCAAGTGGTGCTGAGGCAAAGAGTCAATGGGTTCAAATTATTCAGAGTGCCTTTGTAGGTAGTTTTGTTGGTATTTAATCTGACTGGCTGCTAATACTATTTGACTTGGAAATATTTTACTGATCCAGATTGTGCTGCACCCCAAGACCGAAGCTGTATGTAATGATGATGGACACAATTACATAAAGCTTATGCAAGAAAAAGCTGGAAGTAACAAACACAAACTATGCTCAAGGAGCTTGTGAATGTTGGCTGCTCTGAATTAGTAAAATTTTAGACCATCAGTATTTTTCTTGTAGTGTAAACAGTAAATATACCAGAGGAACTCACATTCCAATCATTATGACTTTGGAAAATAATAATTAAAACCAAAAAAGCTTCTAAAGTAAAACAAATATACCAATAAAACTTGATCTACTTTAAGCTAGAAAAACATAAAAAAGCTTTTAGGGATATTAAGGTAGTAAAAAAAGAATGAGCCATGAAGATACACCACACACTTGCAGAAAAGCAGTAAAGAATTTCAAAGCACATGTCACTACTTCTAACTGTTAATCAGGAAGATAAATGACATCAACAGTCAGACGTCCATCAAACATCAGGAAACATAGTAGAAAAATACAAACATGTTTCATGAGCTCTAAGATTAAACCACTGGCATTGGTCAGCTACTAAATTTGCATCCAAACTACAGTGAAGATTTTTCTATAAATGAAACATTACTGAATCTGATTTCACTCCAACTATACGCTGGGGATGGACATTTACAATGCATTTCTGCTATCAGAAGACATGGCAACTTGTAAAAGTGTTCCTGCTTAATCAAAAGTGATGGAAAAAAACCCACCTGGCACTAAAAAATTAATTAGCAGTTTTACTGACAGTAAAACGCATTGAATGTCTTACTCTGCTGCACCACAAGCTAGGAGGTACTCTGAGGAAATCTATTGAAATGAATGTTGTGACAGCTAGCGTAACTTGATTCATTGTTTGCGAAGAAATCAGAGTACAAAGGCTCAGAGAATGCAGCCATTTGTTAAGGAGATGCACGCGAGGGTTTGCCTATCCATTCATTCATAAGTTCTGTATTTTCTTTGAGTTCTTTGCATTTATGACAGAGAAGAAAATAAGTGACACACCCTAGTTTCAAGAACAAATACGATACTCCTGCATTTGTTTCCTTGGCCTTCATAACAAAAATTCAACTGCTCCATCTCCAGTTACTAGAAATTGTACATTAAAAGATTTCAATTCTTGCAGCCCATAATAAATCCATCCAGCAGAATACACTCAAATCCTTCAACAAGTCTTTGAAAGGCCAGCATCCGCTACCTTTCATCTCACAAGGAACACTCAGCTGTGAGGGTCTTCTTAGAACTTACAGACAATCCTCTTGGTCAAGTCCAAGAACCAGATCTGCTCATTTTGAGAGTCTAAGACAGAAGCTTGCAACTGCTCAGCAATACCAAGGACACCAGAGCAGAGCAGCAACTTCAACTGTAGTTGTGTCAACTACAGACTGATCACTATTTGCCTCCAAAGCAGAAAAAAGTACAGGAAAACTTAAGGGAAAATGTTCTGAATGCCCCTTTATCAAGTTTGATGTCTTTGCTCTGATACTGCATTCAAAAGTATTGTCTGAAAAATGTCTCAACACGAAGTGTCAAAAAAACCCACCCCAACACCCCAGGACAAGCAAACATAACACATCACATTAATATGCCTGGAAAACGTCAGAGAAAAACACCAACTGTTTTCTAGAATTTTACAATCTTTTGCCGTGGATCTGACTCAGTGTGAAATTCTGCCCTCAGTGAGGAATGTTCTTACGAAGATAAAACACAGCCAGAATTTCTGTTAGCATTGGGTAAGTTTCAATTGACCCAGTATAATTGATTAGTTAATTTATTTGCTCTATTCTTATTCTAGTATATTGACAAAGGTTTCAGACTTAGGCATACAAGTAATTTCATTCTCAATCGAGTAGTCCATTAAAGTCTATTATATTATTAGCACAATTATACACATTTATCTTCCAAGCACTTACCTCTATGGATAAATTTTACACTCAGACATTCTGATCCAGCCACATGCCTAATACATTAACTGTACTGGGAAAGTTTTCTCTCTGCACTCAACTATCAAAACCGTTCTGTTATCATTATTATACCACTATACCTATTCTCGTATTAACACAGCTTATATTGGTTTGAATAGCATGACTTATATTAGTTTAAGTACATCAGTAGCACAGTTCAAACAGTGCTGCCGTACTGATAAAAAAGTCACAATCCCAATGCAAATTCCTAAGGTAGAGTTCAACTGATTCAGCAACTCAGCAGCGATGAAGGAATGTACATATTCCTCCCTGCCTTCCCTAGCAATCTTGCCACTCCTCTGTGATAGATGCAGTGCTCATCTGACTGTGTCACAAACCAGTTCAACCCCCTAACCCAGCAGAAAATTATTCACTTTTTATTGTTTTTTGGGGGGAGGAGTTACTTTTCTACCAGTTTATCAAACTGAATTAGGTCGCCGCACGGTTAGTGCCAGACTGGTCAAAGCGGGGAAAGAGAAGCAGCAGCAGAGCATCATGCTTGCTCATCTTACACTGTGCAGCTTCGCCCAACTGCCAGAGATACAGCAACATAAAATAGATTTATTGCTGTGTGCACCAATGCTCTTAATTTCAAGCACATATCTAACTTTAAAGATGTTAATAAGACTACAGCCCCATCTGGGCACACTAAAGTAAATGAGACTAATCACATTAATGACTTTTATCCACAGTTGTGTTTGATACAACAGACTTTCTCAGCAGAAAACATCTGCTGGTAAAGGGATACAGGGAGATGCAGAAAGTTCATCATACCTGAGGCAACAAAACCTTTAGAGTAGAAGAACTGGCAGTTCCAAGATTGGACTCTTATCCATTTAATGGATGCTTTTACTATGGTGGCACAAATTGCTGATCAAGTTATTTCAAAACATGAAAGACACCATCCAGATTGGGACTGTAAGATCTGTAAAGTCTTCCCAGTGTTACAGTGGCAAACTTCAGCCATGCACCAAAGCCTAGTAAAACAAAAAATCCATGCCAACAAAATGTTTTGTAGTTTTAAAATCATGTTCGTCCGGTTATCACCACACCTAGCCGAGGGAGCCTACCAGAAGATCTACACCAATCAGCAATATCATTTCCACAGTACCCTGGCCCCTTGTAGAAATGTGTCATTACTACATAAATTAAGTTGCTGTATTTAGTGGACGCAGCATACCTTTGTTCAAGGTAGCGTCACTCACAGAAACCGAAGCCTTCAACAGTTTACAGTGTTTGTGTGGTCACACCCTCAGTCGCATTTAATTACCTAAAGCATTACCTAATGAAACTGTTGTAGCAACCAGAACTATACGGAAGAGTGAGCAGTTCACAGCCTGTCCGTACCCACAGTCTGACAGAACATTTTGAGCTCACATGTGACACAACAAGCGTCTGAGCGTCTGCAGCTCCACACACATTTATCCCATGCTTTCGGTCTTAGTAGACTCTTGAATGAGTTTTCAAGCCTGCACACTCTGGATCCCTGTGAATTAGTTTAAGGTAACCAAAACATAGAACTGATGGATCAAGCTGTAAATTTTAAAGCAGAAGATACTGGAGCGCTCATCCGCACATTTAAGCTGTTTGCCATATAGACCTCTACATGCACGTATGCATACGATGTGCCAGGAGACACTTGGTTGCTGAGATACAGCTTATACCCAAAGACAGAACGAGAAACTATTCCAGAAAACCTACATCAACAGCAGGCATTATATCACATACAACTGCATCCACAGAAAAAAACAGCCACAGTCACACTGCTATAAAAACCTTTATGTCAATGAATGGCACCAATGAAGGCAGAAAACGCTCGGGGCTGATGTTACCCGGGGATGTAAGAAGCGCTTTCAGCAGTGAGACACCCGGCAACCCCGGTGCAGCTCCCCCAGCCCGGGCCAGAACGGCACCGACACCGGCACCACGTACCTTTACAAAGCCCCGTCGCAGGCTGAGCCGGCAGCACGGGCCGCGGACACCGCAGCCTCACGGAAAACACCCGGTTTCGGCTGTTTTCCCATACAAGGCGATAAGCAACAGTGGAACCAGAGCTCCCCTGCCCTCTCCCTTCTTCCGCTACTCCCGATACAATAAGGAGCAGAAAACAAATTAAAACTAGAAGAAGAAAGAGACGGAGACTTAACGGGTAAAGCACACGTAAAGCAGAGGAGGTCGGAGTCCGGCGGCGGCAGCAGAGGCCGAGTCGAGTGACAGCCGGCAGCACTGCCCGGACAACGGAACCCGCGACCGCCGAGTCCCCGGCAACGGCCGAACGCGGCCCCCGCCCCGGCCCCACTTCGTGCGGCCCCCGGCGGGACGGCAGCCGCTAGCGGCGCCGAGCCGAGCGCGGCCTGGGGCGGCGGCACGGGCCGCTCCCGGCGCCTCCTCACCTGGTCGCGGCAGCGGCGATCGACACCCGCCGCCCCAGAGGCGGGTTCCGGCACATCCCGCAGGAGCGGAGAGAAAGGCGGCGGGAGCCGGCGGCGCCCCGAGCTCGGCTCCGCTGCCCGCGCAGTGCCCTCAGCGGCGCCAGCCCGCCGCCATTACCGGCCAACGACTGACACGGAGCGGCGGCGGCCGCGACAGCGGCGGCGCGGGGCAGGGCGGGAGCGAGGGGCCAAGTCTCGCGAGAAGCGGGACGCCGCCGACCTTCCCAACATGGCGGCATCCCGCCGTTGCCCGCGCCTCACCCCGCCGGCGGCCATGTTGGGTGCGGCGCGGCCTCCCCGCCCCTCCCTGCCCCACCGCCTCACCGGGCCGCAGCCGAGCGGGTCAGCCCGCCCTACCTTGCAGGAGCAGAGGCTGCACTCCAGGCCGGGCTGAGGTGAGGAGCGGAGGCCGGCGCCGCGCTGCAGGTGCACCCCGGGCGGCGGGAAGGGCTGAGGGCGGCGCCGGCCCAGCGCAGCTTTCATGGTGCCCGGGGAGCCCACGCAGGCCCCGGGCGAGGCGGCCGCCGGCAGCTCCCGGGCTCGGGGCTCGGGCGGCCGGGCCTCCTGTCAGCCCCCGGGCCGGGGAGGTTCTAGCCCTCGGGTCCCTCTGCACCCCAGACCATCACTCAAAACTAAACGTCGTTTTCCAGTATTTCCATCAAAGTTGTGTTTGGTTCGTTTTTCTTCTCTCCCCACGGTGGTGCAGGCTTGACTTGCCGGTTCAGTCCACATGCAAATGGTGTAAAAATAAAAAAGGACTGCAGCAGAGCGCTTGGTTTTGATGCAAGAACAGACCTTGGCAATGTTAATTAAGCTGCAGTGCCAACGCTGATGCTGGCATTCCTGAACCGGCTCCAGCCGAAACTAGGGCACCATTTTTCAGTCATTTGTATTCATAGCTAAGTCATCTTTAGAAAAAAGATTTTTTTTTTTTTTTTCAAAATGAAAGCAGCTCTGATTACAGCCTCCCAGTTGCCAAATTTAAATAGACATTTGCAAAACTTCATAGAGATGACTGAGTGCCACCAGCTTAATTTCACTTTTAGCAGTCATTATAAACCCAGAAGAGTTCATTAGTATACTGTCTCCTATTGCATAGATTCCACCCCAAAGATGCATTAAAACCACCCATGTTTCAAAAATAGGTTTAAGATGTTATCCAACTATAACAAAATTATTTCCACTGCAGAAGGAAAGTCATTAGAATAGGAAAAAAGAAATTCTTTCTATGGTTATTTTGGGAATGTCTCCTTCAGGGCTTGTCTACAATTTCATCAGAGTCTGGTTTTCAGTCATTAGTATGATTGTTTGACTACAGATGCCAGATTTCTTGGGGGAGCGTGGGGGCGGAGAGTTATCTACCCCAACCACTAAAAATCACTAAAACTATTGGAGCTTTTATGTTTCCCCTTCTTTTTTCTTAACTAAAAAGGATTAAACTATTTTTACATATCCTCTCCTCCTGTGAATGGTCAGCGTTTTGTACATAGATATTCTTGTACAGGAACACCATACGGAAACACCCTAAACACTGAGACCATTACAGCTGCAAAGCTTAAGCAATGCAGAACTTAATCATATCACAATTACAGGATACCCATTTAACCTTAATTTGTCTCTTTTACATACACAAACTAATTACAGAGTGTATTTTCCAGTGTAAGCATACCTGCTTTGAAACCAGAGAGGAGCTTGAGATGTCAGTGGTTAAACCTTTGAAAATGGTTTTGTTTTGCCAGATGAGGGGAAAAAAATACATGAACACCAAAAGACGAGCACAGCTCCAGTGAGAAAAAGTGGTAAATAGTGCCTAATTCCCTCCTGAGCCCTCAAAGAGCAAACCTGCTCCTCCCAAGTGCAGGAGGAAGACTGTAAGTAATAATAACAATAATGACAAATTCAGTCAATGAAAACAGTATTACTACAGTGTATGGGAGCCCTGATTGCAGACTAGGGCAAATTAAATTATTACATTCCCTGTCATCACCTACTGTTTTCTTAAATCCACTGCTTAATATTGCTGGATTGGCAGGCTATTTAAATTATTCAGCACTTTTGTAATACACTACCTCTTTAATTATGCTTTTAAACATAGTTTCTCTTTTCTGGTTGGAAGCAGTTAATCTAGTTTCATGCTCCTCCTTTTCATCTTCAGGCAAACAAGGCATCATATTAGGATTTTCTCAAACATGAAAATCATTTCAGTCAGTCAAATAAAATTAAAGGGCAAATACTGTTTCTGCTTCTATATAGCTTATATTTATTCTCTGTATCTGCAGTGGAACCTAATTGTAAAACTTTAGATTACTTTTTCAAATATTTCCTACGAAAGAGTGCAAAGCTCTGACAGGCAAACACACAAAAAGAGAAAGACATTCTTAAGGAAAATGCAATCATGTCATGAAATACTCTAAGACTAGAAATAAATAAACCGTTTACCTGCAGACAGCCACAGCTGAGAGAAGGAACTGAACACACTCCAGTTTGATGAACTGCTCACTGAACCGCAGAGCAACAGAGAGAAGTGCAGCAAGCACGTTCCCAGCACTGAAAGGGGTGGATGGAGGCAGATCATCAGTTAAAAGCAAAGAGCCACAATCTCATCTTACGCTAACTTGGTTATTGCAGCTTTAAGAGAGAGGTTTGGGAAGTTTTCCACTCCGTACTACTCTTGCACACCCCTTCTAAAATTAGACAGGGGCAGCTGGCTATTGCAGCCGAAAGATCAGCTCGAGCTCCCCCAGACTCCCTCCCTCCTTTCCTTGACCGATGTGTCTCCCAAGAGCCCAGAGGAATTTGGGGAAGGGTGCGTCCACCTGTTGGACATGGAATGAGGTTGTCCAGGCATTCAGTTATAAATCCAACTGTCAGGAGCTGACAATAAAACAGGACACAGGACAGCTCTGAGAACTACAGGAACAACCCCTCTGCCACCTTTTCCGCGCTCCTACAATTTTGCAGTTTGTTTTACAGCAGAAACAATGCATGAAAAATTGTTGGCCACATGATTTGGGCTTACGAAATAGAAGGGATCACTTCTGATTTGTTCTCATAATTTTCCAGCTGTGGTACCGGATCTTTGCACACAATCTGGCAAGTTGTTCGCATATCATTACACGCCTCCAAAAATTTTTTTTTCTTAAATACAGCATGCCTGGGATTGCACTGCACAAGGTGCACATAGCTGCATGCTGTACACAAAATACTTTTATGCCTACCTTAACATGGAGCTCACCTTGCCTTTTGCACTCAATTTGAGCTGAATCAATTATAAAGTGTATGAAAACCATTTTTTTTGTTTTTACTTTGTGGAAAATGAGCAAATGCTTTTGTTGGAGTGAAAAATGGGGGAGGAGTGGAAATTAGTCCTTTTAACAAACACGCTTAGCACGCTCAAAACTCCACCGCTCAGCGTAACATGACACAGAGCAGGGTGTGAGAGACAAGGTAACAACAGCTGGGGCTGCGCGTTGTTTTAGGTCCCTTATCCAGCACACAGGGCTGAGGGCAATACGGGTATTGTCACCCTCTAGGTGCTCACAGGTGACAGCAGGAGCAGCAGAAGAGGGGCCACACTCCACCCTGGGCTGGTTGCCTGCACAGGGACTCTCTCCAGCTGCAGGTGTCTGCTCGCAGCCCAAAGAGCGGTTTAACTCTGTTTTCCAGTCCAACTTGCAGAGCGCTGGAAGTTTTGGCTGTGCGTTGGTTTGGAGCTTGTTCTGCTCCCCAGAGATGCTGTTCTGCACAAAGCTTTTTTATTGTAAGCCCACAGAACAAGAAATGTCCCCTCTTCAGTCTCAAGGCCAGACCTGGTGTGCTTGCTCTATATAAGCACATTTTTGCTGTCACAGACTATTTAATTTGCTGAGCTGCTGACAGTTAGGGACAGGTCAACCTCAGAAGGGAGATTTCCCTAGAAGAAGCCAAAGTATTTTACAATTTGGAAGAAACATCAAATGGCTATGCTTGCTGCCGGCAATGAAGTAATTATACAAGGAGGATAGTAATCAGCTGCCTGTGAGCAACACAGACAGACATTACTCTTCACCTCTGGCTGAGGAGGAGTTACTTAATGAGATCTGCATTAATTACCTGTGAATATTTAATGAGAGCCTTTTAAGGACCAAGCCACAAACAGCTACAAAAAGGACCTACAACTTCAAGAGCAGAACGGCCTTTTAATCCTGAGCCTTCCCACTCCTCCAGAAGGAGCTACTTTGTGTGTACAGCATCTTGCTTTTGATTTATTTTTCCAGACTAAGCAGCACACCATGGATATGAAAATACACCTATTTTTCCCTACAGTTTAACAAAAAACCCTCAAGTCATCCTCTTTTGTCTGCCAGAAAATTAAGTAGAACATTAAGTCTTTATGTTCGGGCACCTTCCTATTTTGTTTTGAAACAGGGGAACATAGCTCTTTAATACCCCATAATCTTGGGGGAAGCAGTTTTAGAAGAGCTTGCCTTCATGTCATAAATTAGTCTCTTTTTTTTTTTTGTGGCTACCAGTTCTCCTAAGTATATACTTTTTTTCCTAAGCTATATTTTGGTAAGATTGTCCCTCCAGTCAGTTCGTGGTGCACCAGTTTGCAACAGCAAAGGTACAGGAACATGCATCTAGGAGTGGAACAAGAATGAAGTCATCCCTTTGGTCAGCTGCTGACTCTTGTATCGGACTAATGAAACAAGTGAACCGTATCTTATAATTAGTTCCAGCTGAGGAACAGTACAAGAACACCGAGTAAAAGACAATTCACAGCTATTACAATTTCCTGAATTGTGCCCCATTAGAGAAAAACCCTGATATTATCAAATACATGCATCTAGATCCCATTATCTATCATGTACCTCAAGTTTCTTCAAAGTTCTTGATTTTGCAAAAGGTTGTATTTTAAGTGTCTTTATTTGGTCAAAGGTAAAAGAAGCAATCATATGTATAAAAAAAAAATCTAACCCCTTAAAATTCAATCAGCAAATAATAAAACAGCTTATAAAACAAACAAATTTAATGATTACTAAAATAGTTTACGTAATATACAAACAGATATGCTATCAGGACACACTCAGAAATAAATCACAGTTGTTTTTGTAAAGAAAAAAATTTGTCCAGTGAAATGTCTAAAATGTAAATGCCATCTTTTCCTTCCTGAGCTATTCTTAAACATCCAGAACAGCAGCACTTCTATGTCTTTTATTTTAATGGAAAGCAATATAAACAGTAAAAGCACTATCCATTGCTGGCTCTCAGTGGTTAAAACAAATCCACCTCTGATTTAAGAGACCACAGCTCTGTGTCCCTCCAACTGTGTTCTTTTATATACTTAGGGTTATTTTGGTCTATTCCATGCAACACCCCAAACCTTTGCTTGCACAAAGAAGCAAAAAAGGTCCAGCACCTGAAAAGGTTTTCCTGGTTAAGAAGGACTTTTTGCAACAGGACAGCTCAAGACGCTTGTGAATAAAGGATGGGTCCAAGAGCCGCTAATCTCTCAGCTGTTACAAGAAAACATCCTATTAATTTGAGAGCAGTCTTCACACGTTCCTTTGTATTCAATAAAACCAAATGCACACGGACCAGTAGTTCAAGAGCATACACTAACAGCAATGACATGGAAGTGCTTCAATTTTCTTTATTTTTTACACAAAATAGAAACAGGTACAGGTTTAGTCTGATGCGAGGGATTCTTGGCATGACGCATGCTAAAAAAAAAAAAAGTATTTTAAAAGCATGCATTGTAAACCTGTTCTTCACTAGAATATACAGCAAGCAGCAGGTTATACGCAGATACGCAAGGAAAGGTTATTTTTCTAGGATAGCAAGTTCCACAAATAAATAAATTCTCTTGATGCAAAAATAGTTATCTTATTAAAATGAGAAAGAACCTACATCTTCCTAAACTTTTGTTTGGAAAGGAGATGTAAGAGGTCTTTAGTACACACACACTGCTGACATTTTATCATTTCCCCCAAAATTTTAAGACTTGCAGAACTTTGACAAAGAGCGGAGAGTTCCTGGAAGCAGCGAGGCAAAGAGGCGCTGAGGGATTACTTACCTGACATCAGTACTACCAACGTCAAGCAATCAAGCAATGTATGAAACCTCAGCTTTTGCCACTCTGCAAAACTGTTTGGGGCAGGCTCATTTAAGGAAGAAACAACTGCTGAAAGGTTCTCTGCAAATTACAAATCTTTTGAGCAATTTTGCTATTTCTAGAAGTCAGAGAGAGCTGACACCTATGTTGTGATCAGACAGGTCAAGAAAAAGTTTGTGCTTAAGACTCACACATCACCTTACCATCATTTGCAGTTTATGTTCTTTCTCATGTTAGAAGAAAAGTAAGTAATTGTGACAGATGTAGGTGATGGTTTTGCACTCTGTTACCTTGTCAAACGCAATACCAGCTTTATGCACCACCAGAAAAGGATCCTCATAGAAAAGCCAATAATGCACCAAGGCAGCTCTAGGAGCAGATGAGTGGTTCTGCACTTACTTCCAGCTCCAGGATGACAAGCCTGAATAAGTCACTGAACACAACTTACCAACAACTAGCAAGTTCCTTGCTTACATTCTGCAGCTGATTTAGAGAAGTCCTGGTTACTTTAGCAGAAACAACCCTGCCAGCTGGTAGATTTTTTTTGCACAGAAAGGACTGCTTGCTGCCTGAGCTCAGCTGCCACAGGACATCTCCCCTGTTCAGCCATCACTACATACATTTGCTGTCTTGTTCCTTTCCCCAGTCCTCTCCAATTATTTTTATCTGCATCCCTCCACAGGGAGGCCTTTTTCAGGCCAAACAGGCAACACAAGATGAGAAATACGGCTCCACAGTCCACTCAGCTTATCTGTGTCCATACTATTGTAAGAACTAGGAACATCTGAACTGGTGAACTTCTCCCAGAGGAAATCTCGGACTTTCTCCTCAACTTCTTGCAAGGTGAGGCTCTTTCTCAGCGACTGCTCATCCAGGAGAACTGTCAACAGCAGAGCCACATCCTTAAATGCTGCATTTTCATGGTCACAGTACTTGTAAAAGATTAAGGTGGAGCCTGCGGGCAGTAACTCGAACCGATGCACCACTGCTACCTTCTTGCCTTCTCTGAACCCAGAGCTGAGCTCATTATCTACCTCCAGCTTGACAATGTCACTGTCTAATATGGCTTTGTCTGCCCCATTGATTTTGATTGTAGTAGCATTCTGGGAAAAGGCAAAAGCATCAGCAATCTCATAACTTAGGCACCTCAGTGCTTTCTCAGCTTCTTGGCCAGCAGTGAACAGTAAGATGGCTGGCTCCAAATGCAGATGGGAAGAATTAAGGTGTTTCTCAAGGAACACGTGGGTTCTTCTCCACAGGTTAGGGTCCTGACTTTGGTAAGTATTTTTTAGTTTCTTCATCTGGGCCCGAAATGCCTGTAGAATTTGAGTATCTCTACTTGACAAAGTTACATCCAGAAGACTTGGTATTCCACTCCACAGGACATAAAGCAACGGGACACTAATCAACAGAACCAGTAACAAAGTCCAGCTCTTGTGAAATCCACTCTGTGATTCACCATCATCTGTAGAAAGGAGGAGTAAACAAGAAGAAAATGTTTTAAAAGGAATCAGAAGTCAACAAGTGAGAAGAAAATAAGAGGAAACAGTAGAATTCAATGAACTCATCCCAATCTCAAGCTACTGGTACATAGTTGGAGAGCATAAAGAAAATGTTCTAGTTAAACAAAAAGATTACACACACACACACACAAAGAACCAATACACAAAACACAAACTTTTAACTTCTTCAGCAATTTAGTGAAGTGACAGCATTAAAAAGGGACTTTTTAGGCATTTCCAGATTGACTAAGAATTTGGACATTCTTCTGAAAGTTTAGCAATACTCCACTCTATTGAATCAAATCCAAACTAAGAGCTTAAAATGGTTCTAGAAAAGGTTAAGCTTATTCCTACGTTTAGGCTCTGCAGAAAAAGCCCTATACAAAACCTGGCATCACCAGGACGGTTTCTGTGGTGTTATTTCTCCTCCTTATCCCCATAACGGTAAAAATAGTTTCTGCAGCATTATAGCTGCATCTCAAACATTATCAGAAAACATTTGTGGTCTTTGGATCAGTCAGCTTCCCAAAAAGTACACACAGCAAACACTGCACAGGAAGCATATAGAGTATCAGATACTCTGATTTGGTTTTGTATTTGAACTGTCAAATTAGCACTTATTTGACCAATTGCAAGCATAAGGCTCAATTCTGTTCCCAGTAAAATCAGTGGCAAAAATATACGAACCTCCCTGGAAACAGGAGAGAACTATATACCTCATGCTACCTTTTTATACCCTTTTATCAGGACAGCAACACAAAAACTGTTAAATAAGAACACCGCTAGGCCTGCCTCAATTTTAATCTTGCAACAAATCTTTGTAAACATAAAAGATGGAAGACCTTAAATTCAGATGGAAATGTTACCTATTATACAATACTCTTCCTTCCTTAGTGCTGAAAACACATGCCCTAGCAAGCAAGTCAGCTGTTCTGACAAGGACCCTCAGTTTAACACCAGCTACCAGGAAATCTAATACTTGGACAGCCATGAAAATGGTTAAATGTACCACAAGCATGAAACAGAAGTGAAAGCAGAAGTCTTACTTTTGGCCAAAGGCTGTGACTTCTTCACCGTGCTGGGCTGGTCTCGAAATTTCCTTCTGCCTGTTAAGAGATTAAGAAAGGAACATGAGTAAAACACTAAGACAACAATTATAACCAATCTTCCAGCAAGGAATTTACCAGGGAGTTTAAAATCACGAAACTGCAGTATTTTCATTGAAAAGCTGTTCTTAGTTTTGCTTTGACATACAAAATTCTACGAGGCTTACAGGAAGGTTAACAAAGCACCCTTGCGTAACACCTTCTTGAAGTGAACACAGTCTTGCTAAGCAGGAAGAAAGGGGATGCAGTGACCTCATCCTGGGTAGGGCTCTACCAAGTTTGGGGCTTTCTGTTCTTTTCTGCATCATTCGCCTTCCTGTGCTCAGGCAAAGACCATCTTGAACAAGGAAAATGACACATTAGCCTGAAAAGTCCCATTCGGCTTTCAGATCAACTTTCCATCTACACTTTTTGCCAAATGTCAGTTCTTCAGCCATCTTGACAATCTTGCATAAAAATCACAGGTCCCCAACCTATCACAAATCATCCGCAAAGATTTTTAACTCTTGAAAAGTTACGCAAATAGAAATGGAGGCATTTCAAGTACAAGATGACAAAACGGCAGAGATCTAACAACCCGTTATTTTGTGCAGAAGGATCCCGTGTCCCAATTAAGTTTCCTGATTTTGCTCATGAATTTAAGGGATAGAAAAATGGAGGCTAAATTAACACACATATTAGAAAAATAACACAATGCAAGATATAAGTATCAAAAGCAAAGCAATATGTTAAAGCCATAGTTTCATGTCCCCTCTCCATCTAACTTGGGTCAGAAGCTTGCTTCATCACCAGTCAGTTTCTTGAGATGAATTGTGCTTTTAAAGCAAAATGCAAGCTTTCTACTTCAAAATATACTTTTGGTCTATTTATTTAAATGGACTCAGACAGCAATTACAAGATACATTATCCATAAAAGAGCATTATGAACAACTTTCCCAAGAGACCAGTGTGAATATATACAGTGCAATTACTGGTCAGCATATTTTCTGTATTTAGTCAGTTAATTAAAAAGACACAAGAATTTCTGGCTCCTTGTGAACTACAGCAACTGGTTCAAAGCTGAAGGGACTTTAATAATACATAACCAAATCAGGATACTGTCAATGCCGCTATTGAGAACAAATTGAACAAGCACACCCTGCAGTAGTTATTTCAAGAACACTAAAATAAATTCTATAACCTTGTTTCTGTATGAATGTAATCACAGAAGGTGCTAAAAGCAGCTCTGGTTTAAGCCAGAGCTTAACTGGCTTAATGGACTACTCCATTCTGTAATTTCAAGCCCCCGCCTCCATAGGGCACAGACACAGAGCTTCTAACTGCCTAAGCTTATGTAAGTCTTCTAATAGTCAACAGACCAAAATCACCTAAATTCTATCATATTTTACAATGTAGCCCTGTTTGCAGAGCTTAGGTTTCATACTTATGAGACAGCTGTGATTCACACCCTAAAGGAAAAATACAACAAAACACACAGTCTGAAACCAGATCCTATCCTACCTATGAATCTTGTCTTATTTGCAACACAATTTGCATGAAGGCCAAGCAAATGATTTGTCTTTCCTAATTCAAAAGGCATAACTTCCACAGACACCTTCAAGCTTTCAGAGTTTCAAGTGATTTTCCAAAGTTCTTTGCCCAACACACAACTGGTCACTCCTGCAGCACCTATTACCTCTGGCACTGGAAAGAAGAAATACAAGACAAACCAGAATTCCCTGCATCAATTCATTTTTCAAAAACATTTTGCAGATGTGCAACTACCACAAGACGAGCTTCTCTTCTGGAAGGCACTGTGGTGCCACCAAACCTCCAACAACACCCCATGTTCTCCAGACCAAATTCTGACTTACAAGACTTTGCTAATTTGTATGTGTTCAGAATAGAAACAAGCACCAAGACATTAAGAACAGAAAGCTGCTAAGAATTAAGAACTTTTCCCCCCCTCTCCTTTCAAGTACTCTTCCTAGAAAAAAATAAAAACAAATCCACAAAAGCAACCAATGATGAAAATCTGAAACACAAGAAATTGGTCAGTAGATTAACAGACTGGAGTTTTCCAGCAAAGAAAATTCTGCTTCTCTCCAGGAATATAAGACAACTAATTCAGTCATTGCAGACCACCATTACCCAGGGAAAAGCTAGAAGGGAAGGTGATGTGTACACACTAATCTAACATTCACTACTACCAAAAGGTGAAGGTTTTGTTCCGTTCCTCAGCTCACCAACACAACACCACCAGTACATGCTCTGCACTTATTGATTGTCCCATGAGTCAATTCTATTTCCTAACCCAGACAAAACTTTTTAAAAGTGGGTAATTTTCTGTGGTCAGCAAGTTGAATAACCTCATAGAATGGAACGTGCTGCCTTCTCCAGCTGCCATTTGGATGTCCCTCCGGGGTCCCTTTCCACTTTCCCAGACAAAGTGTCCCACAGCAGAAAAAAAAAATCATAAGCAAAGCAAAAGAATGCTGTACTTTTTACTTAATTCCAGGGAAGGACTAGGTATCTATTGTTCAACCTACTCTGTAATGTAGTTGAGTGATGCTCTTGATTCTTCTCAAGGAAGTCAGCCTTTCTTTCTGAAACCGAAGCACAAATGAACGAACTTAGTTATCACATCAGAGGTCAGAATAAGACAGACAAGCCATACATGCTTTTAGCTCTTCCTACGAAATCTTCAAAGGTTTTTAGGGAAGGAGTATGTGCTGTAGTGCCAAGCCACGCCTGGGCCATACCACAGCCTCTCAGCCCCCCGATGTGACACAAAATTATCCTTCCTGTTTTTTCTTTTAAAAAGTAACAACACAATGATAAAATGGAAAGGGTGGGGAATCAGCAGCATTAATTGATTGGTAAGGGATGGTACCAGACTCTTCATTTGTGAAACCAAAACTATTCAGCAGGAAGGAAAAATAAAAACAACCAGTGTAAAGCTACCACCATAACAATACAGCTATTGGACTGAGGGGACTCCAGCACACATGGGCATGTTCTTGGCTGCCTGAGCAGAATCCTGCCTGTGCTGGTGGGGAACAGCCAGCTGACACAGGTGTCTTCTTGTGCACATCCCAGCTACCTCCTTTGTGCCCCTGTTTTCTTGGTCTGTGCTCACAACTGCTGTCAGTGCTCTCCCATTAACACTGTGATTAGAATTGTTACTAACCAAATGAATGCAAGCCCCTGCCTCACTCTCTGACTAGTTACCAGCTCTCCTAAAAACCTCCCTCATATAGTGTATCTATTTGGATGTATTCAAACCACCTGTAGTAACGTAACTACCTTCCGCTGGGCTAAAAAGTATCCCCTATTTTCCTCCTCACCCTATTTCCCTTCTGGAACCCACGTAGAGAACAATCTCAGCAGTGAACGGAAAAAATGCTCCCTCACTTTAAAGTCACTTGGTATAGCCAGCTTCCCCCTGCTAAAGTCAAAAGTAACTCAGCTTTTTAGAAAAAGAATAGGTTTGATTTGCCTGAAGCAATTAAAGATCCATCTTATAATCAGTTTCTGAAGCAGGTATATTACTCATCTTTTTGTTTTGCTTTTCAAAAAACAGCTATGTATTTATCAAAATTTAAAACTGTGCTTTTTGAACTTTATGGTTTTACGTCCAAGCAGATGACTACAATCAGGTTTAATCTGACTCAAGTGCAGGAGCACACACTGAAAAATTAGTAATTCTTTCCTTAAACTTATTCATCCATTCAGATGTCAACTCAAGGACTCCCCCTTTTGTAACAGAACTGAAAAAAAGTCATTTTAGCACATTTAAACAATCATTTGCTACATCATGGAAAAGGTACTGATAAAATTAGTGTTGTTACCTTTTAATGGCGTATAAAGGTTTGGTTGATGCCTTGCTGGTTCCTCGGGTTCGTTACTGTCATAAGCCTTTGCTTTTTCCTTTATTGGGTTCTCTTGAAGAAAGGAAATTGAAGAACTGCCTGTCAGGAGCCAAAGAAGGAAAAAACCCCAAAAGTTGTTAAAAGTGAAGTATCAGCTGTTCCCATAACATCACAAACCTGAAGGATCCAAGACAGTTTCAGAACATACATGACCTTTAGTTTGGAGAAGAGGAGACTAAGGGGGGACCTTATTAATGTTTATAAATATAGAAAGGGTGAGTGTCATGGGGATGAAGCCAGGCTCTTCTCGGTGGCAAACAATGATAGGACAAGGGGTAATGGGATCAAGCTGGAACACAAGAGGTTCCACTTAAATTTGAGAAGAAACTTCTTCTCAGTGAGGGTGACAGACACTGGAACAGGCTGCCCAGGGAAGTGGTGGAGTCTCCTTCCCTGGAGACATTCAAAACCCGCCTGGACATGTTCCTGTGCGACCTCACCTAGGTGTTCCTGCTCCAGCAGGGGGATTGGACTAGATGATCTTTTGAGGTCCCTTCCAATCCCAAACATACTGTGATACTGTGATACTGTGACCTAAAACAGTGACTTTCAAGTTGTGATCTCGCAAGTTACTTCCTTAAAATGTAACCAAAAGCAACTAAGATTTGAAAAGCTTATGGTAAATTTGAGTTCACTGCAAATCTGTCCACACCACCACATGCTTTTTTTTCCCCCCAATTTTTAGGAGTCCTTGGCTTAAAAAGACTTGAAAAAAAAGCAGATATCAAGACACCAAATGCTAAAAGCCAAGATATGCCTTACACTAAAGGGATTCAATGTAAACTAGTAAATACACAAGAGAATTTTTCCCACAGCTTTGGGCCAAACTTACAAACAATAATTTTGCCGTCTTCCACAGCGTTAGGCAGAAAGGAAAAGAGAGAGAAGCAAATATAGAACATAAGTCCCCTCTTTATGTAACCCAAACCATCCATTAGTTGGGTCTTTTTGGCTCATTAACCACAGAGGCAACCAAGGGCACCCATGCTCCTCACTTAATGCCCTCAGGTAGTCAAGAAGAATCTAAACCAACACCTGTAGATTGTTTCCCTAATTACACAGCCATTCAGATGCCCAAAGCCAACTCCATTAGTGTAACTAACTAGAAAGGATAAAGCCCTGCAAGATGACAGGAGTCACAGAGCAAAGGTCAGGGCTGGAAAGCCAATCACAAGCAGAACATCAGGAGAAGAGGCTTGAAAGGATAAAGTGCAACCACATGGTTGCCTGGATTCAAGGAGGGGAAATAAAAAGGTTCAGGTATGAAATTAAAGCAGTAGTACAGCTGTGGAACACAGACCACGGCACAGCGATCAAGCTGAAGGGGACAAGCAGAGGAAACAGCAAAGGGAAGAACACAATTAGTAAAACTTTTTCTCTGTAACATTCACACTGGGTCCTTTTATTATTTTAACAGCACTGGGTTCTCCCAGGGTTTAGTGCGTTTCTATAGTTCTTTTAGTATATGTGTGAGGGCAACACACAGCTTGCCACCTAGTGTTTATTTAACTTTACTTCAAGAAAAGGAAACAGCCTTTTTCTAATATGTTCTGGTAGCTTTAGCATGCCAGTCTATGTGAAGCATACAAAGGAGGAAACAAACCAACACAACCCAAAACACAAAAGAGAGAAAACTGTATTTTTAAAACTAAAATATTAAGTCACAGATACAACAGTGAAGTATTTGCACATAATGGGCAGGATACTGTATTTTCAAAACCATCTTAAAAAGCTGTTAAATGACTGACTTCCCACCAAGCTAAGACTGAAGATGCTCACCACAGTACTAGATCTTCAGGAATGGCAAACAACATATCCACAACATCTCACTATGTACCGAGGTTTTGCAAGGAAAACCTCACTAGCAGCGGTGGCTCGGAATCACAAGATCAGAAACATCTATGAATCTAGAGACTCATGCAGTCTATAGACTATCAATCTATGGACTCATGCAGTCCATACTTTTTAATTCCTCTCTCCTTCTTTGCATCAATCAGTACTCTATGTCTCTCAAAGTATTCTTAAAAGTTGTTGTAAAAGGGAAAGATGTAAAAACACACCACTTCATTTCTCACATGTGAATCGGCGCCTTCTGTAACAGCGGGTATTGCCAACAAGAAGAGCATTAGTGCAAGCAGACACCACGTGTGGTACCCCTGGCAGAATAAGGTAAACTCTCCTTTTAGTATCTAAGTCCAGCCCAGACATGCCTGTCCTTCCCTTTCAAGGTCTTAAGCCTCTTATCCAAAGGATCATTCCTACCTCCCAGGCAGCTAGTAAGGATTTCCCAATTCACCTCAAATCTGCCACCTGCGGCACAGTCACCTGGCAAGAGAGAGTGATCTTCCTGTCCCCATGTCATATGGCAGTTTAATCAAAGAGACTGGAAACCTGCGAGTTCATAAGCTACAGAGTTATAAACCAGAATATAAAGCCACTCCCTGCTTTTACATAGCAGAACATTTTCTTTTGTCTGGTACCTATCTATCCCTCTGGGTTCAATCTTTTTTAACGACAGAGATGAGGCTGCGACATGTTTGCTGCAACGTTCCACAGCAACTACACACAGCGCAAACTCGAGTGCCAAAACTACCTTGTACCTGCCTTTAACTTGTACAGTTGTACACTGTACTTGCATATTTTAAAACAACTTCAACAGAGACTGCTTTAGTTCGTTCATCTAGAAGATGTTTGATTTGAGGCAGGGTTTGTAGGCTCGTAAAGGCTTTTTAGCTCTAGAAGCCAGTTCCCTAATCTATATTTAAAACCTCTAAGCAGAAGCCAGAAACCAGTTTCTCAAGTTGTGGTTTTGCTTCCATTTTGCTCAGGGAAGCAGGACAATTATGTCCTTGTAAAAAACTGCTCTGCTTGTCCCGCTGCCTCACAGACACAGTGTTAGCCCTGGTCTGCCCTAAACTCTGCAGAAAAAAAAATCCAACATAGCTACAGGTAGGAGGTCTGCGAGGGGGGAAAATACTCCACTCCTGTATAAAGCACTAGGGTCTCTTAACATCATATTTTTATGCCGGTTGTGACTATAATCAAATACCACTGTTAAGAGCTCAGGGAGGTGGCAGGAGGACATCTCTTCCCCCAACCTCATTTTTAGAGACTTCTGCAGTAACAAAAAAACCGCTCAGCTCTGCCTCCTAAAGCAGCCTAACCACATTTAAAATTCTAAGTATGTTAGTACCCTGTTAGCCATCATTTGGGAGTAACACCTTCCCACAGCTTTTCTCACGGGTAGACCTTTGTACTTTCCCAAGGAAATATTCATGACCTCTCTATTCCTCCTTCCAGATCTTATTGTTTTCCCCACACCTCTTGGAAATTCTGCTTCTGAAGCACAATATTGGCAGCCTTCTTTATGAGCAGTGCCACATAATTAGGGCCATGCACTGTAGCTGTAATGAGAACTTGGTGACAGCCCTCTCGCAAGAGCGGATGGGAACGGAGAATAGTCTTAGGCTAGTCCAGCTCATCCAAGATTGCCACATACCGATAATGTATACAGTCCAACTCAAAATAGACCAACGGACTAAAAGGGAAGGAAATAGAGACAATTTGCTAGCAGTTTTCTGGTGGAATGACAGGCTAAAGCCTCATGACATCCCTGGTGCTTCAGAGAAAGGACAAGCGAGCCCCAATCATGCACTCTATCGCAAGCAATGCTGCTCTCTGTAGAGAGTCTTACAGTGATCTATTTTTGTAGCTCAAAATACTTGATTTAAATTCAGCCCTTTAAAAACCAAGCAGTGTTAGTAAAATCTGTTATTCCCCACTTTAATGCCCTAACAAAATACTATTCCAATTGATGCACGAAGTAAAACAGTCACTAAGGGATTCAGTGTGCTCTATATGCACCAATCCTTTTGGAGGGCAGCGACACACTCCCTGTCTCTCACATATGGAATAGAAACCCTGGCAGGATTTCCTCACCTGCACATCAGAACCATGGTAAAACCTGAAAAAAGAGCTAAACCCAAATAAACTCCATTTCCTCAGGTTTTGCACATTTCAGCACCTTTGCAAGCAGCGTGCACAGTAACCTCTCTCCAAGACAAAACCTACCTGGCGATCTGTGCGCTTTGATAGGGGGTCGAGTCAAGGAGTCTGGATTCCCGAAGTGATGCTCGTCACCTAAAATGAGAAACCGGGGGATGTTGCGGTGAGACCGGCCAGCTCCCCTCAAGCACACGTACCGACAGCCATCCGGGAGCACCGAACACCCTTTTCACACCCCGTGTTTCCAGCGGGGCTGTGCGGGAGGGCACCCGCCCTCCAGCCCCATCTCAGCGCCCCCCAGGCCGCCCCCGCCTCCCGCCCCGCGGGGAAGGAGCGACCGAGCCCGTCCGCCCGCCGCACTTCGCGCCGCTCCACCGCGCCCTCAACCACGGGATCCACCGCGCGGCGCTGTGCGCGCCCGCCCGCGCCGCTCACCCTCCAGCGCCTCTCCGGGCCCGGGGTCGGCCTCCGCCTCGGCCTCCGTCTCCTCCGCCTGCGCCGCCGCCGCCGCCAACCGGGGGCTCTTCCGCCTGCACTTCAGCTCGGTGCCGCCCGGCGGAGCCTGCCCGTCGCTCCCCCCCACCATCCCGTCCGCTGCCGCTCCGCTCTGCGCGGGGCCGAAGCTGCCGCGTTCCCGCGGCGGGGGCGTCTCCGCGAACCTCACTTCCCGCCGCCCGAGCCGCGGGGCGGACCCAGCGCCCGCCGCTTCCGCCGCGTCATCGCCCGCCGCTTCCGCCGCGTCTTCGCCCGCCGCCTGCGCGCGGATGGGCCGCCGCGGCGTCACGTAGCACAGCGGGCGGCTCGCCATGGCCCGGCCGCCGCTCCCCGGGCGCCGTCGCTGAGGGAGCGGGGCCGCCCGCTCGCAGGCGCCGCCGCCGCCGAGCCGCCTCCCGCCGGGAAAAGGCCGGGGAACGGCGGAGCGCGGCCGTCCCGCGGCCCAGCTGCGCCGGGGCTGCCCTCCAGTGACAAAAATGCGGGAGCGCCCGGCGCGCCGAGCCACCCCTGGGGCCTCCCCCAGCCCGGCGGGGCCCCGCGGGGGCGGCCCCTGACGGGAGGCCGAGCGCTCCGGGCGGGCCTGGGCCCGGGGCAGGGCGGGAGCGCCGGCCGGAGCGGCCGGTTGCGCTGCCCCCAGCTGAGGGGCCGAAGCGCGGACGGGGCCGCCGGGGCGCGGGCGCCCCTCGGGGAGGTCCCGGGCGCCCCTCGGGGAGGTCCCGGGCGCGGCCTCCGTGACACAGCGGGATGGGCTGGGGCCCGGGCGGGGTGAAACTTACACTGTGTGTGTGTCTGGCGTCCCCCTGTTCTGACAGGCGACAGGCGTGGAATAGTTTGGGTTGGAAGGGACGTTCAAAGCTCAGCCAGTGTCCCTCCTGCCATGAGCAGGGACATCTTCACCAGCTCAGGTTGCTCAGAGCCCCGTCCAGCCTGGCCTGGGATGCCTCCAGGGTGCATCCACCACCTCTGTAACATGCTCTGTAACCACTGCACAGGTGCTCACCAGGGGAGTGAACAGTTCAGGACCAGTTTGGAGACAAGTGGGTGAGCAAGCAGGTGCCCTTGAAGATTTCTACATACAAAAAAAATATAGGATTCAGGAAGGTGGTGCTGACACCTGTAATAAACCTGAAGAACATTATCTTACCCTACAACACTCCCAAACACGCATGCTCATGTTTGTGATGTTATTTGTTTTGTGGGGTTGTAAACAAGGTAGGTGTGTACTGTCCCTGGACTCAAACAAGAAGGGTGGGCGAGGAAGGTGCCATTCAGTCCTCCCTTCTGCAACTCTCTTGTCTGTACATATTTTTCAAAATAAACATTGTACTGCCCTACTAGCACACCATAAATGTTCCAGTTTCATCCAGAAGCAAGTGTGTATTTGTGAGATAACTTACACATAACTCCTGTACCAGGAACAGAGTAAATCCTGCCATTCTTTTCAGATGTAAAAGCAGAACACAGACATTGAGCAACATTTCTAAAGCAAAAATAAAAGAGGATGTAATAAGGGCGTTGCAAAGTACAGCTGAACTGTTTGTTTGTGCAGTTCAAGTGAAAGAGACCTGCTGGTGACTGGCTCATGTTTGCTGACCCCAGCTACAAGCAGTATCACTTTATTCACAAGTTTCCAAAGAAAGCTACTAAATGGTTACTTTATGTAAATATTAACATAGCATGTCCTTTGTAATTCACCTGCTCACTCCTGATCCCTCTGCAGATTGAGAGAAAATGTGATGCCTATTTAAATAAACCCCTCCCTCAAACACGAGTTAAAAAAAGACCTGATTTGTTAAGTTACAATTCTATTAATACATCCCAGCTCATATCCCATGACTTTGTGAATGCTGACAGCAGAAAAGCAACATTAGACAATGCTAACAGGCTTTTTTGTGACAGTTTTGTGATGGTGGGTGACTTCATGTCATAGACCGAGGAGTTAATTCTCCTGTCTGGCTGCTGTTGGGTGTTCTCAGCCAGCACAGACTGAAGCTACCCCCTGATTTTGTCACATGTTTGCCGAGCTGGGGTTCCACCGCCAGTTTCACAACATCCGTGGTTCTGCAGACACTCCCCATTGCCTCCCATGCTGAAGTGACTGCGTGCCTGGTTGTAGGGACAGAAGGACGTAAAATACTATAATTTTCAGGAAGCCCTTGATACCCTCAGCTGCTGCTCACGTTGGCCACCTCAGCTGTCCCTTATGTCTAGAAGCAGACCAGGTCGCACGTTCTCTTGGCCACGAGCAGGGTCCTCAGAGGCATCTTCTTCTCCATAGATCAGCTGCTCTGCCTTTTCCTTCCTGCTTTGCCGTTCCCCCGGTTTTACAGCCTCCGCTGCACCCAGTGGGAGCTTGGCCAGGATGAAAGAATGTGCTGAATCAGCCAGGGAGGGAGGTGGACCTTGTCCCCTCCTGGTCACCAGCTGGGTGGCTCTGTGGGTCATGGAGGAACCCGCTGGCTCTCTGTGCTGCTGGAGAGCAGCTGGGATCCTGCTGTCGCTCCCTGCACTGCACCTGCACACCCCTCACACCTCCTCACCTTCCTGTTATGACCAGCAGCAGTAAATCTTTCGCACATGATACTCACCAACGTACACATGTGTCTAGTAACTGAGCGGTTACAATACGGCCAAGGGATGGACACACAGATGGCCGTAGGGCAGGGGACAGCTCATGGAGGCCGGGGGAGAGACAGAGGCCCGTCCTGCCCAGGGAGCCACACACTGCACCTCCCAGCTTTAGCATCCCACTTGAACCCAACCTCTTACTTGTTTTACAAGTGTCTCAAGCCCTGGTATTGAGGGATCTGGTCAACAATAGCTGCCCACCAGTCCAATCCCCACTTCAGCCTTCTGCTCTCCAATCGAGGAGTCCCAGCCGTTTAGTCTCTATTCCCTCCAAGCACAGTTCCAGTTGCCTGTCCCTGTGCTTCATCTCAGCTGTTTGCCGCCGGGCTCCTCCGGTATGTTTGTGAGAAGGCTGCAAGCTGACTTTGAGGGGGGTTGCAGTCTCTGCACTACTGACGTGTTTCCCCTGGCATGCCCTGCTCCACGCTGCTGCTTCCCATTAAACATGTCTGCAGCAGCAGGGGATTCAACCACATCTGTCCCCTTCATGGGTGCGGCAAGGCATAGCATCATTTTTTAGAAAAGCATTGCCCAAATGAGGCCAGGAACAGCTACACACCCCCCATTGCAGTCTCTGGACCACTGCGGGGTGGGGGGGGAATCCTCATCCTTTGCCCTCCAGGCTGGTGCTAAACACACCCCATTTTCCAGCCTGCAGCTCCCAGACATTTCCAGAGTCTGGAGTTTGCCAGCTACATGTGTGGGTTGTTTTTCTTGTGGCACTTCTGATCTGCATAAAAATCAACTCTCAAAATAGTTCCCTCCTCACTGCCATTTAGTTGTTTAAATCCACCACTGCGTTACTTAACACAGAAAGAAGCCAGTCACCCTGTCTGCCTGAAGCAAAGCCTGCATTGACCACAGAGTTTCAGAAATACAGCCAAAAAAGAAGTTATCATTTCCTGAGCGCCCTCGAGAATGGCTGTTGTTTACCGGGGAGCAGCCGTCCGCCTTTGGCGAGAAGGAGGGAAGGAAAACTACACCTCCCAGCAGCCTGCCGGAGCCCGTGGAAGGGCAGAGTTCACTGTCACGTTGACAGCGCAGGATTTTGGTGCTCGTTGGGGCCACGGGCCGTCCTGACACCGGCCAAAGGGCCTCTGGGAAGCGCAAGCGGAGGGGTCAGCACTGCCCTCCTCTTGCTTCGCTTCGCCACCTCGACCGGCTCCAAACCTTCAAGTCTGGGTAAGCATCCGACTCCACAAAAAGCCACTTTTGTTCCTCTGACTTCCTTCTCCTGCCCGAGCGTCACCAGCGGGAACGGCACAGGGAGGGGAGGGACGAGAGCCGGGCGGCAGTGAGCAGCAATTATACCCCAAACAACTCCAAATCTTGTATTTAGCAAAAAGCTCAGCTGTAGAGACAGTGCAAGGGGGAAAAGGTGCCCCCTTGATGTTCAAAGAGCTGCTGAGAAGACCGGGCTTGAGGTTTTTGTACGGAAAACTGCACAAACCGATCTCCAGCAGGGAAAGTTTCTCGGGAGTTTTCTGTGCTGCCAGTTTTCCAGGAGCAGGCGTTGAGCTTGAGAAAACCATCAGCTTCCTCAGGTCACACCAGTGAGCGTGGCTCCATCTGGTCCCAAAATGCTTTATGGGGGGATGAGGGGGAAATTATCGCTCTGGGGGTCTGGGGGAGTCAGGCTGCGGCTGCAGGTTCACACCACCTGGCCAGGACTCTGCTGGGTGTCCTCAGATGAGCGTAAGGTGGAGTGGTGGTGACACTGCTATAGCGGGGCTGGGTGACGCTTCTGCCCGCGGCTTCACCTTCCATCACCTGCTCTGACATGCCAGAGACAGGACGGTAAGGTGGAGCAGGCTCATCGCTCTGTGTCGACCTGTGAGATACTGGGTGCCCCAAAGCATGGGGGGCAGCCCGCTGAGCCCCAGACTCCTGTCCGGACATCTGGGACCACGGCCAAGGTCATCTGGATGAGAAACCAGTGCCTCACCCCCCCATCAGCTTGTCCTGAGACACCTGTGGTTTGGGGAAGCAAAATATCTAATAGCCCTTGGGCTGAAAGTTCACGATTATCGGTGACATCCTTCCATTTTCACAGCAGCTTGGTAAGCAAGGAAGGAGGAGCCTCCTTCTCTGCCATGAATCACTCCTCCTATGTTTCTGCTTATCAGGTTTATGGGCATTTAATCACAATTTGCGAGGCCAAGACGGAATGGCGTCTGTGAGGGGGATTGGTCAGCCGCTTGAGCAGCAGCAGGGAGGTGCATCTCCTTATGACCGAATCAGAAAGTGAAACAAAACCGTGCAGAAGCCAGAGCTTCAGGGGAGAAAGAGGATGGAAAAGAATCCAGGTGTGGATCTGTCTGAAGGTAAGAGAATCCTACACTTTATCTACTAAGAAAAACCCTTTGCAAGAGATTTCAACAGTGACATGGGAAACCTAAGCAAAAGAAAAATAATAATAATTTTAAAATTCCCTCTTCTACAGGCCAAGAAAAGCAAGTTGCTACCTTTTTTTGAGGGGTGAAAGATTAACAAGTTACTTTCAGTTTTGGAGTCCCACCTGTAGCAAGGTTTACACTCTGTGTCCAGGATGGCAGCACAAGCTAAAGATGGAGCCCCAGACTGGGAGAGCTTTGTTCCTCGCATTCCCAGTGCTTTCTGTCTACAGATGCTTAAATAATAGCCCAGTTTCCCACCACCTATGGATAGAAAACCTCTGGAGGAGGTAGGGCAAGGAGTACTGTTTGTGCCCAGCCTGAATAGCAGGATACCTCCAGGTTCCTCATAGTTTGATTTCTACCAGGTACTTAAATTCTCCAGGTGCCTTGTTATGACTGCTACAGTGAGTATTTCAGTGATACCGCGCTGCTGTAACCAGCTCAGATCTCTCCTAGGCACTCAGAAGCATTCCCATAATAATCATCAACAAGGAATGTAAAAATCGTGCTCCAAAGGACAAGCATGCTCTGGCACGTGATAAGAACAGCTTCTTCTCTGTTTTCAAATTAGCAGGGAGTTTCCTGCCATTTTTATCAGTCTTTATTCTAATGTTAGCATATTGCTTCCTCTAACTGTAGTGCTTGATTATTCATAAGCAAGTGTTCACAAATAGCGCCTGAAACAACACTGTTTGGTCTTGTAAGATTCAGAACATGTTGCAAACGCTTATGCTCAACCTCAGAATTTCTCTATTGAATTATGCTCCAGTGTTTGTTTTTAATTACATGTTGCCATAGCTCTTTGGGAGAGCAGCTCCAGCCCAGGAGCAGAGAAGGAGCACAAGCAGAGCTAACCTTTACATTCAGACAGATGCCTGAAATGCATTGGCATAACTATTCTGGCCAGTACTGAACAACAGCCTTAGAAATGCTTCAAATCATCACCTTAATTTACCAGCCTAGGAAAACTCACTGTCTGTGAAGGATGCGGTAACATATCCTGCCACTTAATGAAGAATTTGCCTGCCCACCCCACATGGGACAGCGTGGGACATCCGCTGGCACAGAGTTAACTTTCCTCATAGCAGCCTGTACGGTGCTGTTATGATTTGTGGGTTAAAAGAAAAACAAAAACAAACCCCAAAAAACTGTTGATAACACAGCAGTGTTTTGGCTATTGCTGAGCAGTGTTGGCACAGCATCGAGGCTTTCTCTTCTTCCCGCCTCTCCCCCTGCCAAGAAGCTAAGAAGATTGGGTAGGGACCCAAGGTGGGCAAAGGGAGATTCCATACAGTAAAACATCAAGCTTAGCAACAAAACCTGGGGTACAGCAAGAAAGGGAGAGGGGTTTGGCTTCCAAGGTGGCCATCACTCAGAGACTGGCCTGGCAGCAGTCTGCTTGTGGGAGGTGGTGAGCGATGGCCTTGGCATCGCTTGTGATCTCCCCCTCTTTCCTCCAAATATTCAGCTGTCTTGATCTCGACCCATGAATTTTCTCACTTTCAGTCACCCTATTCTCTCCCCCATCTCACTGGGGACACATGTTTCTGAAATGCAAATACTGGGAGTTTTACAGGTTGGGGGGAAACCACTGGGTGTTCTTAAGTCCTGAATGGCCAGCTGAGCTCATGAACTCCAATCCCAACAGCCAGGCCAGCCCAAGATAAGGTGGAGAGCACAGAAGCACATCCTGAGCACCAAGAGACACCCCAACAAACACCTGAGCATCAAGTGACAAGCAGGTGTCCTGAGACCTCCTGCAAACCAGAGGAGGACTCCTTGGTGAGTAAATCACCAACTGCTGATGGGGGAGAGACAACACCGTCAGATTTAACCAGCCCCACAGTAGAGGAGCAGGTTAACCAGGAAACCAAAGTATCACTGGCAGAATCTGGGAAGACAAGAGATGGCATCTCGGAAAGATCCCAGGAAGAAGATGGCTTGGATGAAGGTGAGTCTCTCCCCATCCCTGTGTACAGCATTTCCAAAATGATGATAACTTGGCCTCTGCCTAGAGGAGGCAGAGCAGGAGGAAGGGTTGCTGGTTGTTGTGCTGAGACTAAGTGTAGGTCTGCAAATTTTGTTCCCCACAGCCAGGCTGGCCCATGATAAAATGGACAGTGAAGGAGATAATCCTGTCCACCAGGAAACATGGGAGGACCAGGACACAAGCAGGCAACGTGAAAGCTCCTACACAGCAGAGGAAGATGCTTCATCAAGAAGCGAGTCACTGAGCTCTGACAGTAAAGTGACACATTCAGATGTAACTGCCACAGAAGATGCCACCAAGGACCTCATGGCAGAGCAGAGCAGCAGTGACCCTCTCCTGGCTCAGGAGCCAGAAGAGCACACAGAGCAAGAAACACAGGAGAGTGGATCTCGAGGCACCTTAAGGAACAGATATGGGACCAGAGGTGAGCTGGTGGCTGCACAACGCTGCTCCTCCACCGTGCACATCCCTACAGTCTCCATAGCCATTAGAAACATGGTCTGGTGAGGTCTCTAGTGCCTGTTGTCACCGTTCTGGACCTGACTAGGAGAGAAGGCAGAAGGAATTAACTGGCTTCCCTCTTTCTCTCTCCTTTGGCTGTTGCCCTGCTTTGAGAAGCATGAAACCACACCACACTCTGCATCACCTTTCTCCTTCCCCTGCCCAAACAGCAGAGAGCGCCCAGACTCAAAACAGTATTAACCCAAAGCCATATTCACTTCTAACTCTTTTGCTCAGCTGGGAGCTCCTGGCAGCTCTGTTGCTTTTCTTATTACAGCCCCATTTCCCTGTTCCCTGAAAAGGGAGTGACACATTTCTTTCTCTTACTGTAGGGTACACAGCCCCAAAGCCAGAGGCTCAGTCCTGCTTGCAGAACGTCACCACCCAGAACACAGACCAGGAGAAGGCCAAAAAGCCCCTGTTCTGGACAGGTGAGGAAAAGAAGCTTCCCCTGCCTGGTACTCATCGACCAGAAGGCACTGATCCTCTGGGAACAAGTAATGAAGCACATTTAATTCTTCTCTCTCAGAACCTTTCACAGTCTTTCTGAGGGTTTAAGGGCAAAAAAACATCCTCCTAAAAATAAGCTGAGTTTCAGCCTGTAGTAGCAGCTTTCCCTCCAGCTGCCCAGCCTCAAAAGCAGGCACAGCGTGTTCAGTGTGACAGGAACTCCCTGGCATGCCCTGGGAGGTTGGGGCTCCTCTGCTGATGTCCCCCATCCCAGTCTCCCTGTGTGTCAGGTTGTCCCAAGCTGATCTGCACCACATGTTTCTCCCGGTAGAAAGAGACCCTGCTTTGCTTTTGGAGAGGGATGCAAGTTGCTTGTGGACCTCGCCATCCTCCTTTTCTGGGCAGGAGCATGGTAGCCTTTGTTCACCCAGCACAGCTGGGCAGTGAACACAACGGCTGGGTCAGACACCTCCCTGTGTGGAGGTAGCTGCTCCAAATGGCCACAAACATTGAAGAGAACAGAGGAAAGGGAAAGAGAAGAAAGCTTGTGGCCAGCTGCAATCTCCTCCGGAAATTCTGCACTGTGACAACACAGTTATAGCCTTGTCTCCATCTCTGGAGCTGTAGCCCCTCCAGCTGGTGTATAGGAGCATAGGTCCCACAACATTGGGCAAAAAAGCCTCTTCTCCATTCCTGGGGCCCCAGAGAACATCCCAACCTTAACCACTTTCCTAATGCTGGGATTTGAAGGTCTGAGAGGGGAAAAAGAGCCCTTGTAGCTACTTTCTAGCATACCACTGCAGGTCATTTGGGACTGACTTCTGTTCCCCTTCTCGGGTCTCTCCTCTGTTGAACAGGGCTTGTTGTCATCAGCCTCATGTTTCTTGGCTACTGCATAGTCTGCTTCATCAGCCCGTCCGCCGAGTCCCAGCCAGCCCCCAGGAACCCCGCGGTGGAAGCCTTCCTGTCCCAGTTCAACCAGCTGCAGGACAGGTTTCCAGGGCAGAGTCCCCAGCTGTGGCTCCGGGGGCGCAAGTTCCTGCAGAAGCACCTCAACACATCCCACCACACGCAGCCAGCCATCATCATCTTCACAGCTGCCCACAAGGGCAAGCGGACTTTGCAATGCCTTAGCACCCACGTGGCCAACACTTACTCGGCCGCCCTGCATGGCAGCACCGTCCAGATTGATGGCACAGATAAATCCAGGCTCCAGAGTGACCACGCCAAACTGGAGGTGGACTCAGAGCTGAGCTCAGCTTTCGAGGCGGGGGGCCGTGCTGCGGTGATACACCGCTTCGAATTGCTGCCGGCGGGGGCCACCCTCATCTTCTACAAATACTGTGACCACGAAAGTGCTGCTTTCAAGGATGTAGCTCTGCTGCTGACCGTGCTGCTGGAGGAGGAGACCCTGGAGACCCACATCAGCCTCCCGCAGGTGGAAGAGAAGGTCCGCGACTTCCTCTGGGCCAAGTTCACCAACACCAGGACCCCCAGCTCCTACGACCACATGGATTCTGACAAGCTGAGTGGGCTGTGGAGCCGCATCTCCCACCTGGTCCTACCCATTCACCCAGTGCAGACCATCGAGGAGGAGGGCTGCCACATCCACACCAAACCCTAGGGACAAAGGCTGACAGGACCACAGGAAGGGTTGGAAAGAGTCCTGGCTTACTGCAGTGCAGGTGAAGGCACAACCAGTGTTATTAATATTTCTCTTTAATTTGTTTTACCAAACCTTCCTGGGAAGAGTTTGACAGGTACACGGTGATCCAGGCCATTTGGCCAGCTGATTCTGGAGGTGATAAATCACACGCTTCCTGCTGGCAGATGGGAGTGGATATTTTAGTCTGCTAATTGCACAGGAGAGCATCACTGTGTGGGGAGGCAGGAGGGAAAACAGGACTTTGCAGGTAGTGTTTCTATCAGGAAACACACAAATAGCATACACAACTATTACACCAGAAAGACAGCTCAGTTCAGTAGCTCTTACATTTCTTGCTGCCCCTCAGTTTGCTAGCATCATGTACATCAGTTTCAATGTGTAACTAGAAGGTTTCTCTCTCTTTGCAGAGAACTGCTGGAACACAGAAAGGTCAAATTCCCCAAAGCCCAACATTTTGAAGGCACACTTCAGAAAGAAAACCAGTTTGCTAGTCCACGGTTTGAGCAGTCAGTCCTGGTAGAGTCCTGCTTGCACAGACTGACTGACACCCAGCAAAACCCAGATCCTAAATATGTAATAGGATGTTCAAACCTGCAATTCAGAAATCCCCTAAACATGAATCACAAGTTATTTCAGCTTGTCAGCACTTAAATCCAAAAGGGGGGATCCCACCAGGGCATCCCATATGCCAGAGAACAAGCTCCAAAACTAGATAGCAGTGAAACAGAAACCACTTCACTGGCACTCTGACAGTGTGAAGCCTCAAGGGATTGCACACATAAAAGAATGAGTAATACAGTTTAACTTAATGCTACCTCTTAAAAAAACAGTCCACTCCTGATCCCTTTGCCACCAAAAGGCTATGATCATCTCTTATGTCTGAAGCTGTAGATTTGGTCTCACACAGCAGATTGCTCTTCACCTGGATCTCTGATCCATGCGTAGGGCAGGGAGCTGGCTTTTTTTGATGAATGTAGATGTTGATATTTATTTCAAACCATGTGGAGCGGCACACCAGGTCCTTGCCCTCCAAAAGCACATTTGCTTCCCTGCCAGGCATCTGCTATAAAAAAAACTAGGAGCAGAGCTGGGATTAGCTGGGAAAGACAATCTCTAGCGTTAACACTAAAAATCCCCAATGAAGCAGGTTGGTTTCCTACCGTGCCTCCTCTTCCACATCCCAGGAAGATGAATTTGAATCCTGGCAACACTGTGGGGCCCCTGCACACTGTGTCTCTGCAGAAGTTCTGGGGTAGACCAGCCAACTCAGGGAACACCTGGGGGACAGGTGATGGTTACAGCATTTATAATAAATAACCCCCAAATCAGCCCCAGGTGTCAACCCTTGTGCCTAACGTGCCTGAGAAGGAGCATCTGTATGAGAGCACAGCTTATTTCCATGTGAGCAGCACAGACTGGGGCCTTGCAGAGCTGGGCTTTGTGTCTGAACAAGATGCAAATCAAGAACACTGTGATGTTTTTGCAAGCATCACACCCAAGTGCTCCTTATGCCAGTGGGACCCCGGTGTCGGCCAGATCTCCTGCCAATGGTGCCTTGTCGATTTGCCCCACCGATGGCTCTGCTGAGGCGCAGCCATGCACCCCAAAACCACAGCTTGTCTCCTCCTGCCACGTGCCTTGACCTGTCTCAGGAGATTCGTAGCCATCAACTTGGAGGAGAGGACAACACAAAGGAAGAGGAGGGGGGTATTTGTTCAAGCTAGAACCAAAGAACAGACTTTTTGGTTGGTTGGGGACATGAAGACAAGACTACAGGGATTTTAACCATGATGGATGCTGGGCTAGGTGTGAGAGTTACCTGCTGGAGCCCAGTATCAGCAGGGCAACCCAGGGCATGGTTTTGTATGAGACACGAGTTGCTTCCTCCTCTCCCTCCTTTTTATTGCTATACACTACCTTGGTAACAGAAAACACTGTTTCTTCTCTTCACGGTTCAGTACGGGCGTTGATGTCAGAACCGGCAAAGCATTAATCATGTTATGTCAATATCTTGAAGGAAATCTGTATTTTAACATTATATTGCTCTCTGGTTTATGTACTGTGTTTGTAACACATAGCCAAGGTTTGCACAGGCGACTTCATGCTGCTTGGGCACATCACTGTAAGTGTCACCCACCCCAGCTCTTCCAATACACAGATAATTCTATGACCTTATAAAGACAGAATTTCTGCTAGCTTCTGAAACAAGACTTCTATTTAAAAATAAATAATGAGATTGTGAAAGAAACCAGCAAAGTCTTTGAAGTGATACTGGAGTCCTACAATATTCTGTTTTTTCCTCTAGCTATTTTCAGTTCACTAAGCAACAGAGTTCATCCTACCGGACAAAGTTTTATTTATGTCAGGGCTGTAGTTGTGCAAACAAGGTGAATATTTGCTTTTGCTGGAAAAATACCAAACAAACTTCTTCTCAGTTGTTTGGGACAACATTCACAGCTTTTTCAACTAAGCATGAAACTAAAACTTACAAACAGCTGCTGAATTCAAGCCAGACTGAAACATACTGAGGTTTGCCTAATACTTAATGATAACAATTAAACTGAAATCCACAGACAACTGAAATATTTTGGAAATGCAGAGAGCAAATGTTTCTCATTTCAACACCCTTGATCAGACCAGTTCCACCCAATGTCACACCACCTCAGCACACATGAATTTTTAAGTTTGTGGCCTAAACAGAGAGAGAGTTGATTAAAAAAGAAGATTTACATGTTATTCTGGATTTTCTTCAGTCCCTGTCCAGGCTCTGGCAACTTAAACACTCATAACATTGGCATCTATTTTCAAATCCACATTCATGTGATCAATTTTCAGAAGTAAACATCACTCATCTCCTATTTTCTGGTGTGAGAGGACAAGATTTGGTCCTAACCCAAAGATTCAGATGAAAATCCAGTGTCAACAGGTGCAGTGATTGCTTGGATGCCAAAGCCAGGCTGCTTTTTTAGTTCTTGCACATGAATTTGAAAGCAAGTCCAAAGGCAGCAGCTGAATGAGCTCCAAGAGCATCTCCAGGCAGGAGGATGAAGCGGTGGTTTTCCCCTAGGTGATGTGCCCACTGTGATGTGTGTTGGTAAATAACATCATGATTCTCATACCTGCTCCAAAAACCAGTTTGAACCAGGAGTGGGAACGGTTCCTGCTGTTGAAGAGAGGCAGTGAAACAGAGCGGGTAAGTCCAGAGGCTGCTCAGCAGCGACTGCACCTCTCTGTAAATTTTAGGGCTAAATCTGCAGCCTGTTCAAAGGAAGGATCTTTAATATGTATAACACCAGGCGAGAGCCTCCCGCGAGTCCCTGCAGTGGCTGAGCAGCACTTTCCTCGCATGTTTTCCTCCCTGACATCCTTCTACTCTTCCCCGTGCATCAGTTCATGCAGGAGCATCTCCTCCTGCACATACACACATTGCCCAAGCACAGCAAGGACACGAGTTTGGCTGGAGCTTATCAGTTGCCTGCTGTTATGTTAATGCCAACACTAAATTATTTTTCAACTTATCATCTACTAAAAAAAACTTCTTGTTCTACTTGCCCTCCTCAACCGTCTTTCCCTTTTGTTTTTCAGTCCTGCTCTCTGCAGCAGTAGTTCTGCAGGGAAGGATGTGCTGCCACAGGGCATTCAACAACCCTAAAAACTACTTTGAAAATTACACAGCAAGCTCAACCGAGGTGGAAAACCAGTTCTGCACGGCCAGCCTGGACTGCTCAGCCGCAAAATGAGTGCTGATTATACACGTGAGCGTGCCACTGTCTTATGAGGTGACATAAACTCATCATCCCCAGCATTTAAAGGCGAGTGGCCCAACTGGTCCTGGACAGGCTCAGCACACTGCCCTGCAGCATCCCTGTCCCTGCAGCAGGCACATCGTGCCACATCTCTTTTTACCCCTTTGCACCAGCACAGAATAAAGCTGGAAGAAGGCAGGATGCAGAGAGAGGGATACGAACCCAGCTGAGCTGCATCTCTCCTGCTGAGCTTTAACCTCTGGGAGCTCCATGCACGGGCAGACTTCCCTGCCACAGGGCTGGTCCCTTGGGGGTCACTTTTAGGCCTGCAAAACCTCCATTGTGAGAGAGATTTGCAGATATCAGGAGCTTAAGACTTTTTATTTCCCTTCTTTGTCTCTCCAGGGGAAGCAGCCACACAATGAGCTGCACAAAGGAGCTTGGCCTCAGCCTGTGGGATGCAGATCCAAGAGCCTGCAAGGAAAAGGCTCAAAGAACACAGCTTGCAAGCATGCTCCCGGCACAGGGAGGAGACAAAACCATAAGCAGACCTTCTGCTGGCCTCTCCCTGCTTTGGCTGGACTGTGCAGTTATGCTCAGGCCAAGGGGGCTATGTAGATCCCTCGTAAGGGCACTCAAGAGCTGAGGATGCTGTCAGAGCCTGAGCAGAGGCAGCAGCATGGTTCAACACAAGGAATGGAAACAGCCTCCTCATACTATGCATCCTTTGAGGTCTGCTCCATCCTCTGCCCCAGCAGCCCAGGGACCACTCTGACATCTCAGGAAGCAGCTTCAGGTCATGGTGATCTCCACAGAGGATCAGACCTGGCCTCTTGCCACAGGTACAGCTTGAGTTGAATGAAGACACTTTTCTCTGCATTCACAGAGCTGAACTCTTAGAGCTGCTCAGAGCAGCAGAAAGAAGGACCAGCCGTTTCTCTGGTCAGAGCTTGTTTCTGCAGGGGGGGAGCCTTGGACCACACAGGTTCCTCCTCACAGGGAGAGTCCAGTTGTTGTTTCTGCTCCCAGGGGCAGGAAGGGGCATCTGTGATGGGGCAAGCACCAGGTAAAGCCAACTGAGTTATGGGGACTGTTCAGCCAGATGGATTGACTGAAAACCTGGTGCAATATCCTGCAAGACTGCTATCAATGACAGGTTCCCTCCAGCAGCTTGGTTGACGGGAGAAAAACACACACAGAAATAAAGAGGTGTCCAAGGACCTTCACACTCCAGGCCACTCTCTCACATACATTTTTCTAAACTCTTAACCTCTATAATTATGATCCCGGGACTTTCCCCACAGGAAGACGGCTGCCATCTGTAACATCTGCAAGGGAGCTGTGAGCAGAACAAATCCCTTCAGGTCATGTTAGAGGATGGTCTAACTCCAGTCCTGCAGGACCTGCTGCCATAGCAGCCACAAACATCAGTCCTCCTCTCCAAAGACAATGCCCTTTGATTGCTCTCCAGACTGTGGAAGCGTTTCAGAGAAACAGTTGGCTGATTGAATCCTAATTCAATGAAACAAGAGGCTGAAATCCTAGGCAACACCCAGAGGGCAGGGGGTGAGTGAGAATCAGTCCCCGTGAGCAGTGCAAGCATCCAAACGTGGCTGGTACCTGCAATGAAACACACTAGCTGGCTCCAGCTCTATTCTGATTATGGAAAGACTATCAGGATGAAACCACATGGCTCTGGTGCTTGGATACTAGTAGAGAAGAGATCCTCAACCTTTGAGAATCTTTTAAACATTCCTTGTTGGTATTACAGACTTACTTCCTGTTAACAGGGCACGTGAAACTGGGAAGCAACTGGGGAAAAGCTCCTTGTAATGGCAGGGCTGAATGCAAAACCACAAAGGGCTGCTGCACCCGCAGAGCTCAGCCTGCTCACACAGGGAATACAGACCACGGCAAAGCCAGTTGGCCCAGTTAGAAAGTGGCAACTTTATGGTTTAGTGACAGTAGGAAAAAAAAAAGTACAAATTGAGAATTACAAACAATTGCAAGACTAGATGCTCTTTATGGTGGCTGTTGATGGTTTTATTAGCAAGGTTTTAAATGCATTAATTGGTTCAGTAGCACTATCAAACCTTTCCATGCAATGGCTTCCCGGAGGGGTCTCAAGACTACAAGGGAACCTTTATCTCTCATACCCTTGCTCCCATATCAACTGAGAGGAGGAGTCAAAATCTCCTCCAAACGGCAAGAAAACAACCGCACTGCTTAAAATTAGGATGTAGAATGGCAAGCAGCATTTTAACATTGTCTTGTTGCCTTCCACACCACATGTGCATCACGCCTGAGAGCAGAAGAGGCTCAGGAGCTGTGCTTGTGGGATGAGAGGAGGACTAACAATAAAGGTCAGGAATGAGGGGGCACAGAGGGGCCCTGGAGGGAAAAAGCCTTTGCGGCCCACCTGGATTTACCCTGTCACGCTCCCTTAGCGCCTCATACGCAGATGCCTCTCCCCAAACCTCTGCACTCAGCAGCTGCTCCTGCCTCCTAGAGCTGCTGCTCAGGCCCTGGATTTGAGAGGGGCTGAAGACAATGAGATGCATTAAAACTTGTGTGAGACGCCCTGCTACTGACTCCCTTGCTCAGCTGGAGCCAGCCCCAGTTTTATTCTTAGGCACAGCTTCTCCCTCTCCTCTGTGCCTCTCCACAGCTTCGCTCACCCTGATCTGCAGGGCAAGAGCTGGCTCCAGAGGAACATTACACAGGGCTGTGGCAGGGCAGGAAAGCCAAGAGTTACCTCTGAAGCTTTCCCGCCCCACCTTCGTAGAAGGCAGCTCACAGAGCAGCCACATTATTTTTCCGCCCTCCTCAGCCTTGCTTTCTCTGGGTGGGTCAGAAGCAGATCACCCCGTCCTCCCCTTGTCCCCTCCTTGCTAGCAAACGGCTTTGATCAGGAATCCCCAGTCGCTCCCCCCTGCTGACAGCCTTCCACCGTTCCTCTCCCCTCCCTCCACCTTGAGGCTGAAACCCTTGGCGGGGGAGAAGCGTGGAGGACTCTGATCACCTTCCCACACTAATGACAGCACATCTGGCAGGCAGAAACTGCTGCTCCCCAGATGCCCACCCCAGGCTGGGGACATCTGAAGCTGTTTTTGCACAGCCTCTGTCCACAGCTCACAGCAGCCTGGCTCCCGGGGGGGGCGAGGTGTGAGAGCACCACAGAGATTCGCAGCATCTTGCCAAGAGCTGCCTTCTGATCGCAAGCACAGCAGGGGTGGGATCCAGATGGGAGCAGGGGATGGTATCAGCAAGTAAATTCATCCCTTTTAAGTGATGAAGTTGACTATCTCAGTGTGCCAGCCTAAAAGCTGTACCCAAAGACAGGCATCAGCAGATTTCTTTAGCATGGAAGGTCTCAGACAGCTTATGGGGGCTTCTGAGGTGCCACTGCACCCTCTGAGTAATGCCTCAAGCAGACAGATGTAGGTAGAAAAGTAGAATCATTTTGTTTGGAAGAGACCCTCAATATCACTGAGTCCAAACATTAACCCAACACTGGCACTAAACCATGTCCCTAAGAACCTCATCTACGTGTCTTTTAGACCCTTCTAGGGACACTGAGTAGCCTCAAGAGGTCTGATTTGGCAGTGTGCTTTTTTGCAGCTCCTGCATGAAGACAAGATGCACCAACTGAGGCGGTGAATAACTTTCACGTGAGACTTAGGCTGGGCTTTGGTATGTGACTTAACAAGCCATGGCTGAGAGCTGGGCCCTCCGGACAACTATGTATTCTCTTAGTAGGGACCAGCTCATCAGGCTGGCTCACCACGTGGGAACGTTTAATCTGCCCCCCAGCAAGGGCAGCTCTCCATGGCGGGGGATGTTTCCCTCCCACCCTGCCCAGAACGGAGCGCTGCCCTCCGGGGCCACCAAAAGGGATGCGCCAGAAAACAGAACTTGCCCTGAAAGATGAATCGGGTAACAAACGGGGTTTTGCGCAGGAGGAAAGGAACGGAGGGCTCGGCTTGGCAGCCCAGGTGTCCGAGCCCGCGGGTGGCTCCGCAGGGACCGATCGTCGGTCCCGGGACGCTGCGAACAAGCTCCAAAAAGCGGCGAGCGCCATTGCCGAAGGGCCGGGCCCTGGGACCGGCGGCGGGCAGGGCGGTGCGAGGGGCAGGCTCAGGCTGCCCGGCTCCCCAGTGCCTGCCCCATAGCTCGCAGGCGGGACGCGGGGCCGAGCCCCGGGGCGGCGGAGCCTGCGGAACCGCCCGGCCCCCCTACCCCCCAACCCCCGCCGAGCGGCCGCGCCGCGGGTCGCCGCCCGCCACCCGGCAGGTTGTAAAGTCATTAACTCCCTCAGCCATGCCGGGCCGCGCTCCGGCGGCGGCTGCTCCTGCGACCGCCGCTGGTGGGCCGCCCCGCCGCCTCCTCCGCGGCTGCAGCAGCAGCAGCAGCGCGGCATGGCCGCCGCTCCCCTCCGCCTGCTCCTCCTCCTCCTCAGCGCCGCCGCCGCCCCCCTCGGCGCTAAGGTAAGCGGCGGCGGGTGGGTCGGCGGCGGCGGAGCCTCCCCTCCTTCCTTCCCTCCCTCCCGTCGGGGAGCCGCGGCGGGGCCGGGGCCAGGAGGGGCGCTCCGGGCCTGAGCGGGGCAGGGTGGCCCGGGCCGCCCCGGGGAGCGGGCGGTCGCCTCCGGGGAGCGGCGGCCCCTCGCCCTTCCCCGGAGGTTTCTGGTCCCTGCAGGGCACAGCCTGCACTTGGGGGTGTCCCCCCCGCCGCCCGCCCTCAGTGTTGAGCTGCTTGAGAGTGGGGTTTGGTCTTGTCTCCCCCAAGTTCACCCCGAGGACCGGGCGCTTTGCCCGCACCCCAGCCGCCTGGCACTAACAAAAGGCCGATGCGGGGGGGTGAGGATGCCCGAGGTGGCTTCCCAGCGTCACCAGAAGGACCATAGGGGAGCAGGGCCTTTCCCTGGTTGGGGGTTCGCCCGAGGGTGCCCCCCACATTCATCCCTAGGAGAGGGTTGACTCCACTTCAGGGCTGGAAAGTTTTTTCCGCTTCCCTCTGTCTCCCGCCAGCTTTAGGCAGCTGCTTTCTGTGCTAACGATGAGGTGCGTGGCAGCCCCACGCTGCCCTCATCTCTGCTCTCCTCCACAAAGGATCATCTCATCCTGGTCCTCATGACACTTGTTTCACGGCAGCGCCAGAACCCCTCTGGACCTGGGAGAATCGCCCCCATTACAGCGGGAGGCAGAAACCCCAGCTCCACAGGGCGCCGGCTGCACCTCTGCCGTCGCGGGTCACCGTGTGCATTGCGGCTTGCGTTTCCCCAAGGGGAACCCGGCTGCATTTCTCTGCTGCTAAAGGGATCCTGCTCTGCTAAAGGAAGAGGGTTTTGGGGTTGTGTTTCTCACCCCCACACCCCAACTCCATGGCATGGTGAGCTATCTTACATGCAGAGAAGACCAGACACCGCAGCTTTACTGCAGATAACCCAGGTTTGAGGAGCAGCAGCATCTCCTGTTCTGGCGTTGTATTCATTTTAAAGATCAAGTGGCTCGTTTCCACTGCACTTTTACCTTCACTCGCATCCGCTGTTTTTTCTGTTTACCCCTTAACTGCAGGGCTAAGCCAGAGAAAAGCTTCAGGCAGAGCAAGCCAGGTCAAGCCAAACATAAATCCTTCACTTAGGACTGACCTGGATGGACTCCTCCATAACGTGTGTACACAAGCCTTGGCTGCTCACGGTTCTCCCTGCCCCCAGCAGCTGTGTTTGTGCAGCACAGAAGATGAGGGCATCCGAGGCTGGGAGAGGGCTGCTCAGCCCACCCCAGGACAAACACACACCCGTACTTGTGCTCGGCCTGCCCTGAGGACTCCCATACTGCAGGAGATCCCACAGAGTGAGCAAGGACGGCATGGTGTGAGCTGGCCTGGCAGATGTAGTTGATAGCGTTGATAGGTATCTCTGGTGCAAGGCTGCGCACAAAATCTGCGTTAGGCGATTACCCTGCAATTCCTCTTGCTGCCCAGTTTTCTGCACGCAACATTATACAGAAAGCATCACAGAAAGCCTCAGTACATAGGTAGGGTAAGCAACTCCTTCCTACGTGGAGCTAACTGCATTCAACACCTCTGAAAAACCTGCTGAGATACCTCTCATGCACACCGTGCGTTGCTCCCTTCTTTCCCTTCACACATTTCCACCCTTTCTACCGGTTTGCCCCAGAATAAGCGTGTTACCCGCTTGAATGGAATGGCGTAACTGACTTGGATCAAATGTTTTGTAATGATGTGCAGCATGTACCTTTGAACTTTCTGTCATGGCAGGACTGTGAACAGTACTTGATAGTTCTCCACTGGCTTCTGTTCACTGGCTTTTTAATTTGCTGCTCATCTGCTCCTCATTATATGTCTGGATTTCTGTTACTTATCTGCTATGGTATCACATCTTTAGCAAGCTTACCATTTTTCCCCAGATATCTGTTCTTCCTGATCCCATAGAAAATATTCTGCATGGCTCATTTTACCTCAGGGTACCTTCCCCTCATGGGAAACTCCTCCTCAAATATCTTGTTTCAGCTTTTCTAAGGAAAATTTGGTTTTATGTCTACATCCAACATTGAGTCTCTCATACAAACTATCTAGTCTACCCAAATAGGATAAAACAATGACAGGATGAGAAATAGCTTTACACAAAACCCAATTCTTCTGTAAAACATCAGGGTGCAATTGCAAATGCTATTGTTTTTTTCAGGGCTGTGGCAAGAGTCTGTCACCACAGCTTTACCCAGAGCATGACATGGGGAACCCAAACCAGGGGGGCTGAACATGGTCATTCATTTCCAGATAATAATCTGACATCCATTCCGGGCATTGAGGCATCTGAAGCTACTTAACATTTCAGCAATTACTGTGGTTTGCTGCAGAGAGAAGCCTTTAAGTAAAGGGATCCGGGCAGTTTTTGGTAGAGGACAAGCAGTTAATGGCCTCAGAAAAGGTCTGTGAAGAATTTATTTTGTTTTCAGCTGTTGTTTCTAGTAGTGTTGTAAGCTCTGACGGGGTTTAGCAGGGCAGTTTATGGCAGCTCCTGTGCCCTTGGGTGATGGGCCAGCCCTTAAGGCTGCGACTGAGAGCCTCCCCCACCCAGCTCCTCTGTGAAGGGAACCAGACAGACATGCTTGTGGTCTCTCTCTTCCCAGACAGCTTTTCTTCTTTTTTCCAGAACCCAGGCTCTAATGAATCTCAAGATTAGGCACAACAATAGGCAACACGGGAGGCTGGGCCACCGACACGGTAATTGCAGTTATTCCCAGGTTTCTGGGAAACCCGGCGCAGCTCAGAGCTGAGCCAGCGGAGAATTTATTTTATCCCTTTGGCTCTTCAGAAAGACCGCCTGGAAATCCGATAGGATGTCAGCCCAGGCCCACCCGTCTTTGCATTTCATTTGTGGCAGCCTTTGTTTGGGAGAGGGGAAGCAGCTGCCGAGCCTTTGGTTAGACAGAAAAAGCTGTCTTAGAGGCTGGTGCTTCTGTCTTTGATACTGGCAAATCTGGAGGCAGATATTTTTAATCCTGGAAATACTCCCTACAGGTTGGGGTTCAAAGCTCTGGTCTCCCCAAACAAGGGGGGAGGAGGGCAGCCCTCACCTCCTCGGTCGTGTGGCCTCCAGCGTAGGTGCAGAATAACTCTGTTAGCCTCAGGGAGGAAGAACTGCAGCTGTACAGTCACCACGTGCCAAGCCACAAGCACCTCTGGGGAAATTCTTGTGGAGAGCACCTGCCCGAACTGGAATATGGTCTGTCTGTTTCTGCAGATGTCAATTCTAGGACTGTTATTTCTCATCACCTAAGGAATTATAACAGACCCTCTTACCTCCTTTAGGCAAAGCCCTCACCCAAGCCCAGGCAAAGTCAGCCTTATAGAGACTGGACCTGTGCCTGTCTTCTGCTCTGGTGTTTCTAGCCTGCTCTGTTTCCGCAGTTCTGCAGCAAAGCGCGAGATAGAGCGGCTGCAGCAGCTCCCGTAACCAGGAGAGTGCAAAAGCGTTGTTGTAAAACCCCTTTGATTTCAGGGCATTCACTCAGCTGGAAGGTAACTGCTGGGATTTGTCGATGTGTTTGGGAAACTAAAGCTAGGATCTAATCTAATCTGGAGTATGTCCCACACTCCTTAATTTATTATCTGGAAAGTTGGAAAATGCAAGTATCTCTAATTAAAAACAAGAACCATTTGTGTGTCATGCGTAATGCAGATTTATTTCTGACATTATAATAAATTCGCACAGATTAGAACCAGCTGCCACAGCTCTAAGTACCTGAAGTTCCCCCTCCACGTCACCAGGCCTGGGACTGGGATGCAGTCACACCATAAGTCTTGCTGGCCAAAGGGACAGCTCAGCATTGTCCTCGCTTACGCAAGTAAATAAACACTCCTCGGCAAGGACCAGCAAGGGAGCTTGGTCACGGAAAACCCGAGAGCCAAATCTGTCTGCTTAAAAAGTGGTTGATTCCTCCAGTGCAGAGAGGAGGCAGGAACAGGGCTTATGGTTATAGGGGAACACATTTGATTAACAAAAAATAAAAAAAAAGGTCTCTTTGACTAGCATCCTTCAATAAATCTTCATTTGGGCTCCTGTCATTCCTGAAAGTCATAGCGCAGAGAGGAACATATTGTATCCTAACTGGAAGAGAGAGGCACACAAAGGCGGAGGTGCTGATCTTCCCCAAACCTCAGCTCTGCCACCTCTTGCCAAGCCCCATTGTATCCAGGCACAACACCCAAGCGCATTAACCCTGAAAAGGGGCCTTCAGCTTTTCACTGCTCCAAATACACAAAGCAGATTTCATATCCAGGGGCAGGTCAGTAGAACAGGCTATTTCACTTCCATTCTGCCATTTCCCTTCTGCCCTGTCTCACCTCTTTGGATTTTAAGATCTCAGGAGCAGGACTATCTTGCAGTTTACAGCTGCACAGATTTTTATTGCCACCTGGGGAAAAGCTTTGTAAACATTGCAGCTTTTGGTCCGCATGCCTTCCTCCCAGGCAGTCCACACGCCTCATGTAACTACTCAGAGAAGTGGTAAGACACCAGCTTGGATTATTACCCCAGCTATAGGAGAATCTGTATTGCACTGAGCACTCCACACAGACACCAGATAAATCATTGGCACTCTCCTTCCCGACAGCTGTGAAGAGCTCTTCCTCCACAGACCTTGAGATGCTTATCACAGAGAAGCAAAGAAGGGGTCAGGGAAAGAGTTTAGCTGAAAATACCTTACAATAAGAGACCTTTGTGGTCTTTTTTCTTTGTGAGTGTGGAATCTATGTAGTTGACACAGTCAGACAAAAATTCTCATGGGAAATAGGTCGAGATGATCATTTGGAACAAGGGAAAAAGGTATGTTTGAAAACATGTCTATTTCACTTAAATTTCATTTTTCTCTTGTGCAACGCAACTGCTGGCCACAGCATTTGGTCCCTGCCAGGCAAGTCAACTCCAGCCAGAACATCCAAGTACAGCAAAAAGCGTTGTATTGTTTTCACAATCAACCGTTATAATCACGAGAGAGCAGAGCATCGGGTAACATGGTGCTTTTTTGCAGCAGAGGATGTTATTTTCAACATGATCTGACTGTGGTATCATCACCAGGAAGAGAAGAGGCAGTACGCACATTTCAACCAGTCTAAGTTACAACTTAAAACCATTTGCCTCAAACCAGCTGCATCTCCTCTGCCCGGAGGACATTCTGTTGGCAGACGCTATAGAAACAACAAATTCTCAGGCAGGAATTACACTACAAGATAAAGAACACTTTGGCTTTATTACACCATGAAAGAGCATAAAGCCAAGAGACGTGTCAACCAAAGTAACAAACAGAGCACATTTAGTGATGAGCAAACACTGCTGAGTTTTCTTTCACATCCCTCAATTATATTTTGCAGACTGGTTCTTCACAACAGGACTATCACCTACTGCCATAAACCAGGTTTTGCCAATAGCAGCACTGATACAACTTCCACAAGCTCTTATTTTAATACAGCATGCTTCACACGCACACAAATTATTCATTTTCTTCTACTAATACTGAAACACTGTCAGCATTTTCAGCTTCCAGTCATTGTCCTGTCTTAAACTCCTTGCTGCATTTAACACTGCTCACAGATGTATTTCAGTAAACAGCAAATTAGTTCCTGCACAAGCTAGTTTGCCAAAGTCCCTGGGAGCTTTTAGGCCATCAGACGCTAAATAGGAAAATATTGTAAGGTAAAAAACCCAGCTAAAACATAGAATGCCTTACCTGCTAGGAATTGTGGAGGCACAGCCAGCAGCAGCCTGCTACAATGAACATGTTGGGACCAGGAGAGCACAGGTTTGCCCAATTTAAAGGCTCAGCCCCAGCGAGGGATGTTGGGAGTGAGAATGATCCACCTCTGAGCATAGTGGGGTGGATGGGGTGAGGGGACAACAGCAACTGCAGGAGGCTCTGGTTCTGAAGCACTCTTGAAAATTACTTTTGTGAGAGTTGGAGTGTGAAGAACTTAGATCTGAGCTTACTTCTTTAAAAAAAGATGAGTTTACTTGTTGAAATGCAGCTCCAGTGAGCAACAGATGCGTTATCCTCTGCGGGCAGGACTCCGCATGGCCAAGCACCCCAGATTTTCTTCTGCTCTGTCTGACCTGGCCTGGGAGCGATGCTGGTGTTACTGTCACACATGTCCAGCCCAACAGCCCTTTTCCACATCATGTCACAAAATTCCAGGGGCATAACTCCATCTTGGAAGGAAAGTTGAATTTTGAGATGTGTGAGCCTGGCGTGGCCTCACAGGCCTCCTGGTGAGGAGCCAGGTTCTCCAGCTAACCATCCTCTGTTTCTGTCAGGACAGTAGTGAGGCAGAAGATGGAGCTGGCCCCTGGGATGAAGAAGTCACCAAGTGGTGGGGAGAGTGGAGCTCCTGGTCTACCTGCTCCCGGTCCTGCGGGGGAGGCGTGATGTCCCGGGAGAGGCACTGCTTGCGGCAGAGGTGAGTCCTGTCCCAGCCCGCGCCTTTGGCCAGGTCTCCAGTGGCAGAAGGGAAACAGGGTGCCCCCCAACCTGCGTTTTGGGTTTGCAGGGTCAGTGTGCTCTCTTCTGCAGCCTCTCCAAAAGGAAGGCGGCTGGTGCCCATGGGGTGGGAGGGCTGACGAGGGAGAAACATGCTGCAGTGGGGCAGGTGACAGGCCCCCTGAACATGTCACCCACTCAGCCTGGCTTGTCCGATGGGAACCAACCCCTTGGTCCTCTCTTGGGGTCTGTGGGACACTTGAAGAAGACAGGGCTGTGGGCTGGAGAAGGCTATCTCCATTCCTCTTCCCCTCTCTTTTGCAAACCCTCACTTTCTGTGGCTGCTCTGACCAACCTCACCCTGATTTGCAGCCGGTTCCTGCACTGAGGATGTGGGTGCATGTTCCCAGACACCTTCTGGGGACTTGATTTACTCCTGGCAGCAGCCAGCTCAGCTGCGTCTCAGCAATTTCCCCTCTTCATTCCCTGCCGAGCTTGCAAGTTTTTTTCCACTCTGTCATTTATCTGGCTGTCACCTGACAGCATCTCCATTTGTCCCCTACGGCTACGTTTGTCCCCTACAAAGCTGCTACAGTCCCGCTATCAGTTGGACAGGGTTTTTGGGAGTGGGAAGAGCTGGGGAACTTCAGATGCCTGAATTCCCGCTGTCCCCGTTGGGTCACGTTGCCACCAAGCCCTCCTCCTCCTTGTTCACCTCACTGACCTCCTCCAGGCTCCCGGGATGTTAATGTGAGCTGGCATCCTGCAGCACAGTGAGCCCGTGGGGGCTGCCTGCCCCACGCTCAGCCCTTTCCCCTTCCACATGAATGCACTCTTGACCGGAGGAACCTCAAACCTGGGCCCCCAACCTGCTTTCCTTCCTGCAGCAAAAAACTTGGCTTCTGTGGGCTGGTTGGCAAAGTGAGGGACCAGATGTGCTGTGGTACCTTCCATCTGGATGTGACCTCCCTGCTATCTGGGCTTGCTGGTGTCTGTGCTGATGCTCTTGCCCCCCAGCACGCTGTGGCCATTGTGGGAGGCAGCCTGGGGCTGTCCCACACCGCCCTTCTGCCCTTTGCCTGCTGCCAGAAAAGAGATTTTTTTTCCTCTCCATTTGGCATCTGCTCTATCTTTGACTCCATATCTGGGGAGGGGGAGGTTTTGCTGTGGTGTTTTACTCCTTGGGTTCAAGTCTGAATTTAAAAAATAAAAAACCCAACATAAAACCCAGCCAAAAGATTTCTGCAGCTTCAAGGAGAGTGGCTTCAGTGTGAGCCAGTTATGCTCACAAACCAATTTCTGCCCCAGTCTGCAGGCAGGCTCTGCTTCAGCTGAAAGGAATGGCAGTTTTCAAGTCTTTTGGTGCAAATTTAGGCTTTGCCTACATTGTGTAAAGCATTGCTCTGGAGGAATAACTGCAGTACCTCTAGCCAGTCCAGCTCAAATATGCCTGCAGGGTTCTAAATTACATGACGCATCCTAAGTTCCCAATACTGTAATGCATTGTCTGCTCATGTTTACGCAGACCACGTTGCCCTGATCTGTGGTGTCAGCCATTCTCCATACATCTTCAAGATACAGCTTTCAAGAATTTTTTCACCTCTGCATCAGTCAAGGACTCTAGTATCCCCTGGATAATTCCTGCTGGCCAGAGCTAAAGCATCAAGTGTTGAGAAATTCCCATGGTTTTGGTCCATCATCTGCACTGAACCTTTCCCGCTGATATTTTAAAGTGGCTGGTCCCCATGAGAGGTTCCATCTCTCTGCCTGCTGCTCAGCAAATCCTGAAATTAGCTCCCCTGGTCATTGCAAATCACAGGTGCTTCCATGAGAGTGATGGATCATCAGGATCTACTGCTCTTTTGTCACATTTTGGAGCTCAGAGGTGAAGGGACACAGTGTTGGTGATACTGCAGTTGTTCCCCATCTGCTCAACCTACCCCAAAACAAGAGTAGGTTAAAATCACAGTCCACCTAAAAATACCCCAAGAGTAATCTAAATTCACAGTCCACCTAAAAACACTGAAAAATGTGTTTTGGAGAAGATTTTTGGCTAGTCTAGATCCAGAAAGCTTTGCTCTGATAAAATGCCTGCCTTGCTTCTCCCCATTAAGTCAGGCCTGACTTCTCTGTCATCCCCAATACCTCAGTACTTCACAGATCTCCAGCTCATTTTCTTTCTGCTTTGCAGGCTTCAGATGCCCCAAGGAATGAACAGCACCATGTGTGTTGGCCAAGCCAAGCACTACCAACTGTGCCAGCAGCAGGTGAGAACCACTTCCAGTACTCACTGGTCCTTACTGGGGAATGTGGGACTCAGGGGATCGTGTTTGGAGCTGCAAGAGCACCAAGCACTCAGGGTGCGACTGGTCCCCAAGGGAGTGCAGACAAGGGGTATGATCCACTCTTGGAGTGGCTGACTGTGACTTTGAAGATGTGGAAGGTGACCTCTACCCTCTGGGACTCAGAGGTAGGGGAAAGGGATATAAAACCATATTGATTATGGGGTGGGAGGAGGGACAAAGATTTTCCTGTGTGCTTTGCCCTTCGCTGGAAGTAATTTTTGCAGGACTGTTAAATACAGCTGTCTGAGGGGCCCTTGGCTTTTCTGACTGTATTACAGCACCTCAGAGTCCATCACTGATTCCTTCCAGGGTGGACAGGGCGTTTTCATCCTCCAAGGATGCAGCAGGGACAAGCAGCTGTCACAACTGTGGCTGTGACATAGGAGGCTTTTGATCACGTTTATTCCCTCCCTAGCCCTGCCCAGCCAACACAGCAAGCTTCAAACAGCAGCAGTGCTCCAGTTTCAATGCCAAAGCCTTTGGGAAGCGCTACTACCACTGGATGCCTCTTTATCCAGGTGGGTTTTCACAGCTTTACACAAAGGATCAGGGTGAGAAAACACCCACAGTATCTTCTCAGACATGGGAGAAGGGAAAGGTCTCAGGGGACAAGGGATGGATGCTCCTGGCTGCTCTGGCAGTGCTTCCCTGTGCTCCCTGCTTTGGAGAAATCATTCCCTGTCTCTTCAGAGAACCGCTCCACCCAGCCAGGCCTCCTCTCACCACATGGCTCCTGGTTTGGCTCCTACATCAGCAAGCCGTAGTGGGCAGACAGGACACAGGCTTCTCTGAGTTGTCTTGGCTAACCAGCAGTCATCTTGGCAGAGCGGGTGTTGATGCTCTTTGTGCCTTCTACTATTTTGACTGCTGCTGTCACCCAGCATGCTTCCTGCTGGCTTGGTGGTGGGTTCTCAGCAGGATGCCCACCCATTTCCTGCCCAGGCAAGACAGATTGTGTCACATGAGTTGCCCCTTGGCCATTGACACCCAGATTGAGCTCACCTCAGATATTATCCCTCTTTCTGGGCACACATGTTTCTCTGTTAGCTGCCAAGGGGACCTAGAACATCCACACCTCTACCTTCGGTTGCTCGGCTAGAAGGAGCATAGCTAGCAACGGCCACACACAGTCAGAAACCCTCTTACAAGTCTTGCTAGCTGATACAGATTCCCATTCTGGCAGATGGGATTGCACTGCAAAGGGGAGAGGGTATGGCAGGGGTTTTGCCAGCAAGAAGCATTTCTGCTAGCCATGGTCCCCAGCTGCAGCTTCGTACCATGACCCCTTTACTACTATAAAATCTGTAGCCTTGGGGTCTTGTCTCAAGCAATAAGAACATCCAAGGTGATATGGGTTGCAAACTGGCTTAGGGAGAGAAGCCAGAGAGTGGTAGTCAATGGTGCGGAGTCTAGTTGGAGGCCAGTATCTAGTGGAGTGCCCCAAGGGTCAGTGCTGGGGCCAATATTATTCAATATATTCATTAACGACTTGGACGAGGGAATTGAGTGTACTATCAGCAAGTTTGCTGATGACACCAAGCTAGGAGGAGTGGCTGACACGCCGGAGGGCTGTGCTGCCATCCAGCGGGACCTGGACAGGCTGGAGAGCTGGGCAGGGAATAACCTGATGAAATTTAACAAGGACAAGTGTAGAGTCCTGCATCTGGGCAGGAACAACCCCAGGTTCCAGTATAGGTTGGGAGATTACATATTAGAGAGCAGTGTAGGGGAAAGGGACCTGGGGGTCCTGGTGGACAACAGGATGACCATGAGCCAGCACTGTGCCCTTGTGGCCAGGAAGGCCAATGGCATCCTGGGGTGTATTAGAAGGGGGGTGGTTAGTAGATCGAGAGAGGTCCTCCTTCCCCTCTACTCTGCCCTGGTGAGACCACATCTGGAATATTGTGTCCAGTTCTGGGCCCCTCAGTTCAAGAAGGACAGGGAACTGCTGGAGAGGGTCCAGCGTAGGGCAACGAAGATGATTAAGGGAGTGGAGCACCTCCCTTATGAAGAAAGGCTGAGGGAGCTGGGTCTCTTTAGTTTGGAGAAGAGGAGACTAAGGGGGGACCTTATTAATGTTTATAAATATATAAAGGGTGAGTGCCATGAGGATGGAGCCAGACTCTTCTCAGTGGCAAACAATGATAGGACAAGGGGTAATGGGATCAAGCTGGAACACAAGAGGTTCCACTTAAATTTGAGAAGAAACTTCTTCTCAGTGAGGGTGACAGAGCACTGGAACAGGCTGCCCAGGGAAGTTGTGGAGTCTCCTTCTCTGGAGACATTCAAAACCCGCCTGGACATGTTCCTGTGCGACCTCACCTAGGTGTTCCTGCTCCAGCAGGGGGATTGGACTAGATGATCTTTTGAGGTCCCTTCCAATCCCAAACATACTGTGATACTGTGATACTGTGTGAAACCATCAGTATGGATAAGAGGAATGTTCCCTTCCTTGCTGTCCACCTCTGAGCACCTCGGTCTCCCTGGTGACTTTCTGCCTCTGTCCCTTCAGATGACTACACCAGTATCTCCAACAAGCCGTGTGACCTCCAATGCACCACCCGGAGCGGAGAGAGGCAGCTGATGGCCCGAGCACAGGATGGTACCTCCTGCAAGGACAGGACCTATCAAGGGGTCTGCATCAATGGGAAGTGTGAGGTGAGGCTCTGGGGGGAACGAGAACAGAAACTGGGAGTGTAAGTGTGTGGCTGTGTCATCGCAGGGCCAGGGGTCCCAGCAGGGAATTGTAACTGAGGCCTGGTGTGGAGTGATTACATTCAGTCTTGAATGCCTGTGGGCAAGAGGAGAGCAAAGAGACTCACATAAAGAGAATTATATACATCCACGTATTCCCAGTGAGCGACAGCACTTTCCTCCCAGCACAGAGACTAGAATTGCAAGTTTGTTTACATAGTAATCCAATTTATGAAAGAAAAATCTTCCATTTGATTTTTTTTCTCATAGAGCAAGAATGAAGGGTGGTTGTATATAACGTTACAGAGAGATACCTTACAACCTCAGGCAGGCCTGCCTTTGCTGCAGCTTGTCCTGGAGGGTGATGTTGTATGTCGCTGTGTCAGTGAGAAAGGAGGACTGACCTAAATAGACAAAAGGAACCAAAATAGCTTACCCAGGCCTTAATCCATTCACCTACACGCACAAGCCCCCACCTCACGTTCAGAGGCACAATGTAGATGGTCACAAGTGAATTTCTGCTGCTGTTGGATTCATTCATTACTCCACTCCATGCTACCCTACATCCCCCCGAGAACTCAGAACCTCAGCAAAAGAGCATGGTAGCATTTCCTTGAGAAGACCCTGCCCTGTGGAGACAAGCTGGCCCCAGCAAACCCTCTCTTGTTTTATTCTTTGCAGCCAGTTGGGTGCGATGGGAGCCTGTACTCACCCCGGACGATGGACAGATGCAGGGTGTGTGGAGGGGACGGCAGCACTTGCCACCGTGTCTCGGGCAGCTTCCGAAAGGCAATCTCACAGATAGGTACTCCCTGCTACCACGGTCCGGAGACTTGACCTGCTACTTCTTAACCACCAGCTGACATGAAGGGTGACTGGCTTGAACGTGGGTAGGAGTTTCCCAGCTGCTTGGTGGAAAGAACTGAATAGTGCCACCCTTGCTTAAATGCCTGTATTTTGTCCTTTTCACTTAATCATCACAGCAGATTGGTTTGATGTGCTGTATATTAGGCTGGTAAGGTTTCCCTTCACCTCTTTACAATAGGAAGCAGCTGGGGATCTATTTGTTCCTATTGATTTTGGCGTCTTGCCCACCTCAGATAATGTGAAGAGATCAATGAATCTTCTTTTATTTGTTCTACATATTCGTTTGAAACTTAAGCTCCTATGATGGGGGTCACAGCGTTTGTTTCCGCCTACACATAATCTCCTGCTTCCCCCACTCCTGTGGCTGGCACAGCCGAAGGACAGTCCCTCTGAAACTGGGCTGAGATTCATCCCTTGGCACCTCATGGCCTATTCCTCCACCCACAGAAGGAATAGACTGTGGTATGCTCATTAGTATTTAATTAACTGTGGTTTGAGGATGCTTTGGAACATCATTTCACATTGTTTCACTAGTCTGCCTCGTTCTGTACAGACACCAGGCTAGAAGAACACTCGGGCCCCTCTCCAGAGCAGGGTTAATGGTGCTAACCTCTCTGGCAGTACAGATACAGTTTTGGCCTCCCATTCCAGTCCTTACAAAATCTTACATGGCTGATAAGATCTGTGTTTCTAGCAGGAAAGACAAGCTGCCAGATCACATAATTTAAGAGCCTTCTTATGTTCTCTCTCTTCAAAGGTCAATTTTTATGCTACTCCTGAGACAAATTCTATTGAGTCAGGAGCTGAGGGGACATGTTCAGCATCAGCCCTGGTCACAATAAGCTTTTTCTGTGCTCTTGCCAGAAAGAGCCTGGGAGCATGTTCATTCACACACCTCAAGCCAGACCATTGTGCAGTTTTTTCCTGACTCCAAAGCCAGCAGTGCTCAGAGACCCGCAATGGTGATCTGTAGTGGGACTTCAGAGGGGAGCTGGGATTAGAGTTTACAGGTTGGCACAACGTGCATTTATGTCCTTAGTGTCCACCCTCCTATATACACACCCCACGGGCTGCTTTTCCTACCTAGAACGTTTTATTCTGTCCTCGGGGTCTCCTCACTCTGTTCTATTCCCGTTCCTCAGGTTACGTGTTCATCACGAACATCCCCGCCGGTGCCACGGACATCCTCATCATCGAGCGCAGGAAAACAGAAAACATCCTAGGTAAGCAGAAAAGCAGAAAAACTGGGCAGACATGGAGGTTGTGGTTTAGCTGCCTGGGAGGAGGGCTCTGTGCACTCCCACCTGTGCTGTGAGAGCTGTCTGTGAGCTTTTCCTCCAGGGTAGCACAGGGACACTTCATCTCTCCACAAACCAAGGCTACCAGCAGCAGGAGGGACATTTGGAAACCAAGCTCACTATGGGCAGTCCCTGTTGTGAAGACATTTGTGCTCTTGTTGGAGAGGACAATGAAAGCAGCAGGCAGTGAATACCTCTGATCTGTCCTGATGGGGAAGATGAACACTGGAGACCCGGCAGTTCTTTTTCTGTTGGGCTTTTCTCAGTCGTGAGCTGTTTGCTCTCCTCAGTGCCAGTGCACCCCTCACGTTCTGCACAGAGTATCACATTTGTCCCTTTTCTCTCTCTCTTTGAAGCGCTCGCAGATGAATCCGGACATTTCTTCTTCAACGGCAACTCCGCCATTGACAACCCCCAAAACTTCAGGGTAGCTGGCACAGTCTTCAAGTACCGGCGGCCCCCAAGCCTGAACTCAGATGGGCTGGAGTATATCATAGCTCACGGGCCCACCAACCAGTCTCTGAATGCCATGGTATGAGAGGAGCTCATTTTAGGCTTTTCTGTCTTGCCTGTCCCAAAATTGTGAGCCTCCCTCAGACAAAGGGAATATTAATCTGGTTCCCAAGCCAAACCTGAGTGTGTAGGTGGCTGAGGAAGCCAGAAATTGTCTTGTTGGGGGGGTTCCTCTTGGATTTATGAGGTTGCTGTCTTCTTTTAATATCCATTACAAAATGGATGTGGCTAAAAGAGGTCTCTGGGAAATACATGTCCTTAAGATAAGGGTTTTGTTCTCTTGACCTGTTTCTTCCAGTACTATAACTTTAATGGGAAAATGCCACACATAACTTATGACTACACTGTACCACGGACACCACCTCTCCGAACTGCAGCCCCTCCTGTAGACAGACCTCTCTATCGTCACCTACCAGAGACCAGCCAGAGCCATCCCATTCCAGCCGACTCCAGAGCTGCCCAGGACCACAATGCCACATGGCTCTTCCTGTCCCCAGATGACACAAGCGAACAGCTTCCTCTAAGAGAAGGGCAGGAAGATTTAGGCTTTGGTCACCCACACCTCTTCCAGATCAACTCCACCAGTCAGACTCGGGACTGGGGCTGGGAGCAAAGTGAAGAGAAGAAGTATGACTTCCAGATAAGACAAGTCTACCATACAAACACAGCAGGAGAGGAAGAGGAGGAGGAAGCAGCAGCAGTTGGCAGAGAAACAGAGTTGGGTTGGTTGCTTTGCTTTTCCTTCTGTCCCATTTTATTTGCTGAAAGCAGGCATCCCACACTGGTCTTCTTGAATTCTAAGGTGGCTTCACCTCAGGGCAGGCAGGAGAGAATGACGATTAGTAGTGGGATGGAGACTCCCAGAGCATCAAGTGCCAGTAGCTCTGTGAGGGACAGGGAGCTGGGAGAGGGCAGCCATGGTACGGATCAGGCAGAGTCCTCTCGGGCAGTCCCATGGGACCTGAGCTTGGCAAGCAGGGCAGTGACAGCAACAGGTCCTAGCAACCAGTCATTGATGGTCAGGTGACAGCAGGGTGACAAGTCTAGTCTGAGGTCAATAGGGGAAAGCCAAGCAACAATTCAGGGGCAAAGTACACCTGCAGCATTGCTCAGGCAAGGACTGAAAGCCCAGGCCTAGAGCTTAAATAGGGCTCCTGAGTCACGGGCAGAGTGTGTGTGGTTGGTCAGGGCAATTAGAGCCTGTTGGTGCACCCTGGTGGCAATTCATGACTTTGAGGCTGAAAACTCAGTGTTTTTCCACCTTGTTAGGTACTACATGCTGAAGTATGAGCTATCCAATGTAGTTAAAACATCCCTGTGTTTTTCCTCCAGCTCTCAGGTTCAATCGGATTTCCATCAGCACGGCTGTACCCTACAGCATGAGGGGATCTGAGCTCTCGGAGAACAGCCGCATAGCGTCCTCCAGGCTTCGTCTCTTCAGGCGACTGTGTCACCGAGACCCACACAACACTGCCTTCTGTAGGGAGCTGCAGCACTTGGCAGCCAGGCTGAGGAACTCCACCGCAGCGGGACTGTGGACCGAGACAGCTGCCCGGTGGCCACAGGGTCTCTACAAAGCGCCGGCCCGTAAGAACTCACTGGAGGACTTGAAGGTGGAGGAGGCATTTGCTGGGAGTCAGGGGGAAGCAGCCAACTACAGCATGATGGTGTCTGCGGAGAGCCCTCTGCTAGGTGCCAGCCCAACCGCGAACATCAGCCAGGCAGAGCCCCTGCGAGCCCCTGGCACTGAAAGGTGGCACTTGGTTTCCTGGGCAAAACAGGAGCGTGGTTAGCTGGGGAGGGAGGGCCAGACCAGTCTGCTGGTAGTCTCACTGCTGTCCTTGATGTCCCCATTCACCAGTGCCTGTCCATGGCAGCTACTTAACCAATAGTGTGTCCTCCAAAGACCTATTGTCACAACTGGCCTGAGGCGGAGGTCCCTAAATGTATTTCAGGTCCTCCTGCCTCTAAGGGATACATTTAAAGGGGTGTTGAAGGACCTGCGAGGCCAACACTGATATGATTGTAAAGAAGGCAAAGAGTCTATAGCATGCCACACACGTTTACTGCCACATCATGCCCCTTCTGTCCTATTCCTCTGGGCACAGAAGCTTCTGTAACTTCAATAAACATTTGGCAGGAGACTGAGGGCCAACTTTGAAACATTTCTGGCAAGCCACATGTGAACTCTCCCCACCACTTTATATGATACTAAGAGGGACCTTGCTTGAGCTCTCCTTTCCAACTTGATGTCATACCACTTAAGGTGATGTATGAGGCTGAGGGCACCTGTGTGGTTGAAAAACCGTTATATAGACAAGACTCACTATGAATGATGCCTTCTCTCAGAAGGATGTTGATCCATGGCTATTCACAGCCTTCCTAGTTGAATTCAGGAGGTGGATCAAAGCTTTACAATCTCTATTCATCAGTGGTCCATCTTGCCCAAGGTGAGGGAGATGGAGAGCAGAAGCACTGAGTTTCTTCCCATCTTCAAAGACACTGAAAAGGAAATTCACTAGATTTTATGTTTGCAGCAATTTTTCATTTTTAGCTCACGCTGCCTCCTTTTTCCACAGCAATGACTTTGATGTGAGCCCCGTGGGCCATGACGACATCAGCTTGGCTGACATGTATCGGTGGAAAGTCTCAGCTTATGCGCCCTGCAGCTCCACATGCACGTCAGGTAAGTTTGGCTTCAGGTGACCATGTGAGGACCTTCTTTGCTGTTGATGGAAAGAACACTGGTATTCTCTAAAATGGCAGGTAGAGTTTCAGTTCTAGTGAGCACTCCAGTAATTTAATCATGGTGGGAGGAGTCTTTTGGATCTAGTGGAGCCAGATCAAGAGAGGGTCTTGATTGCCCAGCAGGTATCAGCACCTCCTATGCCATGTGTGTCCGGTATGATGGAGTGGAAGTGGATGAAACGTACTGTGATGCCCTAACCAGACCAGAACCTACTCATGAATTTTGCACAGGGAGAGATTGCCAACCTAGGTGAGTAGAAGTGACATCAGCTGTCAATGGGGACAACATATCTTGGTAAGGACCATTTTCTGCTCAAAGTATACAGCCATATCTGGGCTGGAGGATATGCTTAAACAGCTAAGCCAAAAGAGGGAAGGAATTTGCTGTCTAAATTGCCTGCTAAGGACAAAGTTGGATTTCATAGAATCACTTTGGTTGGAAGAGACCCTTAAGATCATCAGGTCTAACCATAACTGAACTCTGGCACTAAACCATGTCCCTAAGAACCTCATCTGTATGTCTTTCAAATCCCTCCAGGGACAGTGTCTCCACCACTGCCATGGGCAGCCTGTACCAATGCCCAACAGCCATTTCTGAGAAGAAATGTTTCCTAATGTCCAGTCTTAACCTTTTGTGGCACAACTTGAGGCCATTTCAAGACCAGCATCCCCTTAACACAGACATATACGTGATAAGCAGATTCATAGCAGCACCCGCTGGGTGGGGGAGTCCCCAGCATGCAGACACTTCCCAGCCAGCCCTTGTCCCCCCTTACCTGGGTTCTCCTTTGTCCTTTCTCTCCTGGGGACTGCTCGTGGAGGTGGGAGACCAGCCGGTGGAGCGAGTGCTCCAGGACCTGTGGTGAGGGCTATCAGTACCGCACTGTCCGATGCTGGAAGATGCTGGCTCCAGGCTTTGACAGCTCCGTTTATGATGACCTCTGCGAATCGGCGGGGCTAGCCAGGCCCATGGAGAGGAAAGCCTGCAAGAACAAGGCCTGTGGGCCCCAGTGGGAGCTCTCCGAGTGGTCTGAGGTAGGCAGTCTGGGGAGCTTTGCTCCCAGAGGTAAGCAGCCAGGGCTGGGGGAAGGTGGCTGGGAAATGTTGGGTGCTGAGGAAGCCCCTGGCTGACTCCATCCTGGGGAGTCAAGGTCTGCCTTCACCCACAGCTCCCCTGTTCTCGCACTGCCCAGACAACAAAGGCCATCGCAAAACGTGTTTTTCCTAAGGTCACTTCTCAAGCAGGACATTGACCAAACGAAAGCCCTGTCAGCTTTGTCTCTGCCTTCACAAGGATTTAACTAAGGACAGATGAGAAAACAACGTGGAGACACAGAGGAGATAAAACCCAATCAAAATTCCTTTGATTGACTTCCCACAGCCTGCTTAGGACTGGGACAGTGAAGCTGCCCAGTGACTTTGAACAGCAGCCCAGACCTTGGCATCTTGTAGCATGGGTGCTCTAGGACCAAAATTAATTAAGCAGCAGAGATAAGAGGCAGACCCACCTTTTTCTGTCCCTGCTGGGGCCCTTCCCCTCTTCCCAAGTGCAGCTGGATGAGAAAGGGGGGCGGCAGAGGTGCCTCCCTTTGCTCATTCCTCTTGTTCTCTGCTTCTGAGTGCCAGGACTGACTCTGTCTGGCCCTTGCAGTGCTCGGCGCGGTGCGGCATGGAGGGGACGATGAAGCGGGAGGTGCGCTGCTCGGTGGAGACACCCCTCTGCGACGAGGCCCAGAAGCCCAGCAGTGAGAAGACATGCATGGGCCCACCCTGCGACCGCCGCTGGACTGCCTCCGCCTGGGGCCCGGTGAGAATAGTCTGTATTTTTGCTTCTCTGTGCTGTAAGTTTTGATGAGCTGTGAGGTGAGCTCCGTTCAGGGATCTGGGAAGCTCACGACACCTGGGGAAGGGAAGCCTCTGACCAAACGTTCTGCTAAAAATCCCCTGTCACAGTCCCAGTGGCAGAGCAAGGCTCTGGGCTCAGATGTCGCAGCACCACCAACCCCAACCCCTCCACCTTCCTGCTCTCTGATGTGTCTAAATGGCCTTTATTCCTCCAAGTGCTCAGGTTCGTGTGGTGAGGGACGCATGAGCCGCTTCATCACGTGTCGCAACCAGGAGGGCAAAGTGATTTCCGACTCGCAGTGTGACCCGGCCACCAAGCCCCTGGCTGTCCACCCATGTGGAGACAAGAACTGCCCTGCGCACTGGGTGGAGCAGGAGTGGGACCAGGTAAAACCAAGCCCAGCCCCGTGCCCTCAGCACTCCTTCCCACCCCATGTCCCACAGGAGCTGGTGGGAGCCCGGTTCCCTTGGCAGAGCAAGGCTGTATGATGTGACCTCTAACCGTGGAGCCGTACCCTCATCCTAGGGCCTTCCAGAGAGAGGGAAGGAGCAGTAAATATGCTAGCTTCTGTCCCCCAATACCCTAAAGGCCACCCCAAAGTTTGCAGCATTTGCTGCCTTCCCAGGGACCTCCGTTGGAGGGCAGCAATGTCCTAAGGAAAACGTCCTCTCCCACCTCTGGCTCCCAGCTGGCAGCTGCAGAGATCCCAGCAGAGCTCTTTGTCCAGAATGTGCATGCATCTCCCCAAGATTTTGGTCCCAGCACTAGAGAGAAAGCTGCAACAAAACCAGCTTCATTTCTGATAAATAATAGCCAGAGGTAAAAGTGAGCCACAGCTGACAAGCATCATTTGTTACCTGGCTGTTCTGTTCTCTTCCCCAGTGTGATGCCAGCTGTGGGCGAGGGATGAAGACCCGCGTCGTCTTGTGCGCGGGCTTGGAGAACGGCGTGTACAGGGAGTACCCCGAGAAGCGCTGTGAAGCCTCTCAGAAACCCGAGGAACAAGCTGCTTGTTTCAGGAGGCCATGTTCAACGTGGTTCACCACCTCCTGGTCTCAGGTAGGGTTCGGGACGGTGGGGAAGGGGGAGACAAGGCCTCGTCACCCTGGTTGGTGAAGCATGACCTGCACTGAAGGTTTCTAGCAGCCCGTTCTGCTGAGAGCTCTGTTAGGTCTGAGTGGGACCATGAGCTCTGCTCTTCTGCAGACCAGGCACCAGGTGGAGAGACCAGCACACTAAGCTGGAGAAAACCTTAGAGCAGATGGATTATTGCCTTGAGCAAGAGCATGCACCACAATGCAGGTGTACAGGGTACAGCTGTGTCTCCTCTGCCAGAGGTCAATGTTCTGTCCTCCCCTGCTTGCTTTAACTGGGAATGGGAGGACAGGGCAAGCTGGGCCAGGCTTGCTGCAGCCATTTTCTCCACCTTCTGTCCCAGCATCAACACTCAAAGCAAAAACAATTGCCAGTTGCATTAATGAGATGAACACGAACTCCTTCCTTGCTCTGGCCCAACCTGGGCTCAGGGACGCTCGCCTTCAGCAACAAAAGGGAAACATAATTTTGAGATCAGTGTGGGATTTGTGCCAAACCTCCTCAAGAACAGTCTCCGAAGTAGGGACCAGGAGATGTCACTGGTAGAAAGAACTTAGGAACTATAGAAAAATAAAATAATAAAATGAAAGCCTCTCATGATCCCTTCCCTCTCTCTCCATCCCAACAGTGCAGCAAGACATGTGGAGCTGGTGTGCGCCTGCGGGAGGTGAAGTGTTACCAGGGGGACGTGCTGGCTCAGGGCTGCGACCCCACTTCCAAACCTGAGGCCAGGCAGACGTGCCAGCTCCAGCCGTGCCCCACAGAGGCACCGGGTAAGTCTGGGAGGGCAGGGAGGGTGAGGAGCTGTGGGGAGCCCTTTGCTCTCTCCATTTCTCTGCTGGGGAAGCACATCTCCTTTTTTTAACCCCTGCTGTGGTTGCTTCTGCTCTCCAGAAGAAGACTGTGAAGACAAAGCGACGGCCAACTGCGTGCTGGTGCTGAAGGTGAAGCTGTGCTCTCACTGGTACTACAGGAAGGCTTGCTGCCGGTCCTGTCGCCTCAGGTCACCCTGACTGCTGTCAGGCCCAACTTTCCATCCAAGTTCAGGGGCAAGAGCCTCCTTGAACCAGACTTTATACCACTTGAAGCCACTCCACTTGGCTTGGCTGCGGAGCCAGTCCCTGTAGACCAGTCTACTCAGTGAGGAAGGATACCTAGGACTTAGTCATCACCGTTCCCTCTCCACCAAGAGGATTTTTACACGAGAAAAGCCATCAATCAGTTCCTAGAAAGCTACTGAGAAGCGAGTTGGGAAAGCCTGTCCCTGCTGTCATCATCTCTGCAGAGCTCCAGTTGGAGGTGGTGGGGCGCAGAGGCCAGCCCGCAGCAGGACACAGACGACAAGCAGCCGTCTTTCTGGTCTGCCCTACAGATTTTTCTACTACAAGGGCAATTTCCAAAACACACTGAAAAATTCTGTGTCATAATAAAGAGCTAAACTTTAAACCTGTGTTTTTGGGAGGCAGGTACCTAGGCCAGAGGCAAGGGAGGGAGGGACACAAGAGGAACAAAAGCAGGAGCAGGAAGGGTGGGAAGGAAAAATCCTTGCACCAGTACAGCTTCCAGGCAGCACCAGATAAACCTCATTTTATGTTGCCTGCCAAAGAAGAGAAACCACTCCTGTTTTGTATTTCAAAGTCCTCATTTATTTCTGACATTGAATTTGGACCCATAGCTGAGCAAAGGCAGAGAATAGTAACAGAAGGAATCTGAAGTAGAACAAATCTGGGATCCCTGCCCCTACCCTGTCCTCTTCCTCCACCATCCCCAAGACCTTCCGACCCACAGCTGCATCTCCCATGTTTCCAGCCTTTGCAGACCCGTTTCACTGTAGCTGTGCCAGACAAGGCACTGTGTTGGCTCTGAGGCCAACCCTCGTCTTGGCCATTCAGCTACTCAGGAACTGCCTCGCCAGCCTTGGCACCTCGTTAGTTGGCAACAGGTCACGCTTAATTTGCTATAGGATGAAGATGACAAAGTGGATGCCTTCCTTTCACCAGAAAGGATGGGATTTACTGAGTTAGCCAAGATTTTTTTCAAGTTACAGACTTAAATTTTCAGGGAGGAGTACTGGCTAGATAGGAAGCAGTAGGAGCATTCAGCCAGTGGGATCCAGAGAGCTTTGCTGCTGCTAATTTGTCTTCTCTCCTGCCTGCCTTTAACATGAGAGGACGTTTAAAACCTGCTATCGCTATTTGGAGAACAGAAGGAGACTCTCCGAAAGAGCTGCAGCTAGTCTGAGTCTCCGATAATGGCAATATGGGTGGGGGAGATGGTGCATAACATTTGCTCAAAAGGCTGTGTAAAATGCAGGCTGGGGCAAGGTGTTTGCTTACAAGGACCATCACCACGTTTAGCATTTGTCCGGCTCCTTTTCTTTGCGCAGTTTGAGCAGAGGTGCCAAGGCAGGAGCAGGTCCAAAGTGTAAATTAGCCTTTTGCCTGATAATGTAGACACTCTGGGCTCATGTAGCATGCGCCTCTATGCCAAGACCTACTTTTTCTGTGCATGAACGGGGGAGGTGAAGTCCAAATCCTTCTGCGGGCAGCAGGATGATTTCTAAATTGTGGCGGTAAAAATAAAAACAAATAAACCCACCACTCACATTTCTGAGCAGTCGCACCCTATATTGCAAAGGCACGGCAAGCGTTTCCCGCCATCGCCTCCAACACATGGCTGTGGGCATCGTCACCGTCCGGGTCCCTCCTCCCTGCCACGGATGGGAAGCGCTCAGCCCAGCGGTCCTGCACCGGTTGCTATGGAAGTGCCTGCGAATGACGAAGATGTCCTTGTAGTAATTTTTCACTTAATTTGATTTATGGAGGAAGGAAGAACTTTCCCACATTCATTTTGCAGAAAGGCAGAGTCACTGGCTGTCGTCACCAGCCACAGAACTGGTGAACCCAGGTTCGGGCCTTGCACCCTCTTCTTCTGAAAGCTAAAAAAAGGGGAATGTTGACCACCCAAACATCACTCTTGTGGGAGGTTGTGGGCCCTGTGAAGGAGGAGATGTGACCTGGTGGCCTCTGGTGCTGCCGTTGAAAGCAAAAGCCACCCCAAAGCCAGCCTTCCTCTGGCTGTGCGGAGCTGTCAGGGTGGGCTGCATCAAGCTTCCAACACCAAAGGTGACCAAAACTGCAGTTATTTAGGGATGTAATTCTTCCCATAAGTAAAATCCTGCCATTTTTTAATGGGTTGAAGTTAAAATAGCTCCTTAGAAAGCTTGTGAAGAGTAGGAGAGGTGGGGGCTCTGGCCGCAGAACCATCAGCCTGTGCCCATTTGCGTGGGTGAGCAGTTTCACGAGCAACTTCTCCTCCCCTCGCCCGTGATCCAAATTCACGTCTCAAACTTCTCCAGCGCGTGCAAAGACTGAAGCGGGTGGGAGCCAGTGTCTTATCTTACACTCGAACACAAAAGCTAACTGCTAGCAGCAACTAACGCAGTGCGAGGGGAGAAGGATGATCCCGATCTTCCCTCCGTGGCTTTCCCATCGCTGAGAAGCGCTACCATTCCCCGCTCAGCGGTGGCAACTGGTCACGCCAGAGGTGGTGGGACAGGCATCTTCTCAGGTGGCTGCATGGGGACACCCAAGACCTCGCTCTGGGCTCGGGGAGTCAGGAGTAATTAAATTAGGTTGTACTGTACATAGCCCTCGTTAGACAAGTCCCGTCAGGAGATAGAGTAGAATAATAATGACACTTATGATGGGTTCAGAGGTGGCCGGTTTGATGTCATTGCCCTTGGAGATCTCTCTTGTCTTCTCGCCCATGCCGGGCGGTCCGGCAGGAGGACCATGCTGGTCTTAGGGTGGGCTTAGGGGGTCCTCTCTGCAGGTCTCCCCCCGCCAAAGACAAGTGAAAAGCCCCTTCCTTGGAGCAGGCGCTGGCTGGCGGACACCCCGTGTGAGTGGCCATGGTGGCTACACCTCCGTGCTGACAGCCCGCGGGTTGGGGAAGCCCTCGCGGAGGAGGCCGTGCCGGCTCACCGGGTAGCCTTGCAGGGTGGCCATGTTGAGGGGTGGCCCCATCTCCTTGTAGCACGCGGGGGTGTAGGTGACCCTCTCCCCGCCATTGCGCACCATGTCGGCAGTTCGGATGTAAAAGGGGGAGGCGTAAGGGGAGCAGGTCGGGCAGTAGGTGTGGGCCCCGTGGTGGTTGAGCTCACTGCGGGGGCTGCCCTGGCCATCCACCACCCGGGAGTTGCAGGCATTGCATGGGCCGAGGTGCGAGTGCGTGGGAAGGTCAGGCTCTTCCTCTTCCTCCTCCTCCTCCTCCTCTTCCTCATCAGAGTCATCTTTCTTGCAGCAGTAGTACTGTGTGGAAGCAAAGGGGTTGGATTAGGGGAAGCGGAGCAGCAGATTCTGCTTCACAGCAAGCACTGCCACATCACTGAATCATCTTGGTTGGAAGAGACCCTCAAGATCTTCAAGTCCAACCGTGAACCCAACCCTAGCACTAACCCATGTCCCTGAGAACCTCACCTATGTGTCTGTTCAACCCCTTCAGGGACGGCAACTCCACCACCACGCTGGCAGCCTGTTCCAATGCCCAACAACCCTTTCCGGGAAACAATTTTTCCTAATACCCAATCTAAACCTCCCCTGGCACAACTTGAGGCCATTTCTTCTCATCCTATCACTTGGTACTTGGGAGGAGAGACCAACCCCCTCCATGTTCCAGGCTCCTTCCAGGCAGTTCAGAGATCAGAAGGTCTCCCCTCAGCTCCTGTTCTCCAGGCTGAACCCCCCAGGTCCCTCTGCCGCTCCCATCACACTTGTGCTCCAGACCTTTTAACAGCTCTGTTCCCTTCTCTCAACTTGCTCCAGCACCTCAGTGTGTCCCTGCTCCCCTCATCCCCCTGCCAGACAGACCCTCCTTCAGCCTCTGGCTGCTCCGCTCCATCAGTACCTGGGTCCTGCAAAGCAGCAGAAGCCAGACAAAACCCAGACCTGAGCATGATGCAGAAGGCAGCTGCTGGGGAACTTGTCATCTCCCCTCCCAGCAAGGTTTGCAAGGGGAAGAAGGTATTTTACTGCGCCAGTTGGAAACTTCTCTAAGTAACGGCTGTGCTTTTCATCACATGTGCACTGCTGCATGGCCCAGACTTCACATTAACTTTTAAAGAGCAGGAGGCTGTAGCTAGCTGTTGTTGAAAGCCTCCTCGTTTAATTTACAGGGGGAAAAAAATAAATGTAACAGTCTCCATCTGGTATTGCAAACCCAGCCAAGCCTACATCGAAATTCACAAGTACTGCAGAGCCTCAAAAAAGCCTTAGGGGAGTCCCCCTGCGCCAGGAGGAGGAAAGGACATAACTCTGCAGCAAGTGGGGGGATAAAGAGGTTTGACTCCCTGTCTGTCACGGGTAAGAAACCCCCTCTGAAACCCTTCCTGCAGCAGTTTGGCCCGAGAAGCATCGATCCTGCCAAGGTCCATGACAAGATAGGGGACGGCCCCGGTGCTCACCTGTAGCCTACAGTAGCAGAGCACGGCAATGATGCACAGTAGGATCACTGTCGCTAGGATTCCCCCAGTGATAACAACAGTTCCCGCTGTCATCCGACCAATTCTCCATCAAACTCTGAAAGGCAAAGCCACAGGGATGCGCGTCACCCCGGGACATGAAAGTCACCTACCACGGCTTTGTCATCACATCACAGACATGATGCCTGCGTCCCAAAATATCGCATTCCCGTTCCTCCCTCCCCAACTGGAAAACTATCACCCAATATCCCTGTCCTTCTCCTAGCGAGAGGACACCTGAAATGCAGCATCACGTTCCCTCGCTGCCTCTGGCTCGGGGTCTTTGGGAAACACCCTCTGGTCCACCCGCAGATCCTCTCCCCTCACTGAGCCAAAAGGGCCCATTTCCACCCTCCTGGCAGAAAATACAGCTTCTGCTTCAAAACACAGAAGCAAACTTGGGTTTCCACCAGGAAAAGTCCAAGGGGAGCCTTTGAACTCTGCAAATCTGGTAGTCTGAGCCCAAAAAACACAGCCCAGCTGCCCACCAATAGGTCTAACATGGGCTTGGCACTGGCCACAGGACCTGGGGGCTACTCACGTTCAGTGACGGAGGCGTTGGACCTGGAAGGAGCAGAAGGAGAGGTTAGCCATGGCCCGTCAGCACCCCTCCCACATGTTTCCCCACTTCCTGAGAATTTGCCTTAATTTGGGACCTGTGGGAAGCCCTGCTTCATGTTCTGCATCCCACAGGGATGGGGCTCAGCTCATCCAGGAGCCTCTGTGGTGCAAAAAGCATTTTGGGTCATGCAGATGATGATGATGATATTATTATTAATCTTATTATTTTCTTTAATTTGGAATTGGGAAAAGAGGTATTTCCCAAGCCTGGATAAATACTCCGCAGGACAAGGTTGTGCCATCAGCAGCCTGTGAATCAGGCAGCTTCGCAGGGCAAAGGCCTGGCTTAGTCAGCACTTGGCCTTTTCCTCTTTAAAATTAATTATGGAGGAGGCGGATGCATCGTCTCACAAGTAGACAATGCTTTATGTGCTGCTGGGAAAGGGGCTCTCCCCTCCATCCCCTCCGGGGCTGGCAGGTCCCAGTGTCCCCGGGCCACATCCCAGTGTCCCCTCACCATCTCATGGGCACCTACCTGGAAAAGGACAATAAGGATGTTGCGGTCACGCTGGCCCCAGGGTGGGCGGCCAGGACAAGCAGCGCTGCATGGCCATGGGGAGGGACTGGAAGCCCTGGGAAGGAGGACAAGGAGAAAACCCACCATCAGCTCTGCCCCCTCTGCCCAAGGGGGCTTCCCAGTGTCCCCATCCTTGCTGATACCTCCTGTGTCCCCACATCAGGGCTAAATAAACTGCTTTTTTACGGGAGACTGGCAGAAAAGGTGTGCTCTACACAGGTAGATAAACCCAAACCGCCAGGATCCCACACCTGAAACCTGCCATTTCAGCAAAAGCAAGAGACTTGCACCCAAGAAGTGGGTGCACCCATCGCCCCCACCCTCTGGCAATATCTGGCACAACCACATTTCATTACCGGCTGCCGCATCCCTCTGCGCCTCGTCCAGCGCAAGGCTAATTGATAGGGCCCAAGTGCCAGCTGGTTGCAGCCAAGGAGATCTAATTACCCCTCGCCACGTGGCCCTAATTGACGGAGGGAGGTGGCAGCTTCCAGACAAGACCTGCCCAACGCTGCCCTGGCCTCTCACTGCCCCACATGCTGGTGAGCACCGTAGGGAGCCCTTCCAGCCCCCCTCAAACCCCCTGCCCTCCTCACTCTGCTGCAGTGATTTGCAGGATCCTGCCTGCCACAAATTGATTTTCAGCTCTTGGAAAGTTCCTGTACGAAGCCAAAAGGTGGGCATGCATTGGATTTCCTCCCCAAGCCGCTCTCACACATGAAACAAAGGAAAAAAAAAAAAAAAACAACTGAGAAATCAATAGGTCCATAACCTAGCTAATATCTCCATCCATCATGGGACCCGACGCAGAGCTAATAATAGAGACCAACACATCCAGCTCCTGCACCTTATTCCCAAACTGCACCCTGAAACATTGCTAAGAGCGAGGGGCACCAGGGATGGTAGGGGAGACACACGTGGGAGCCTTCGATGGAGTTATCACCTCCCCAGGTGCCATCCTTAACAGGGAAAAGCTGCCGGTGGGTGGCTGGAAAAAGCAAACGTCGACCTTTGATGCCCCCCGAGAAAGATGCACCATGAGCCAGGCAGTGATGGATGATGCAGGCAGCTGTTCGCATCCAGAAAACTTCATTTCATGGGAGCTGTGATTTGATTTAGAGCTCAGAGAGCAGCATCCAATTAGCCTGAGGTTTGGAGCGAGCAGGCAGCCTTGGAGAATGACCCCAGGCAGGGAGGGACCAGCCCTGGGGACCCTTTGGTCACGTCCAAGTCCAATTGGCACTGCCTTGAGGATGGCTGGGCTTCCACGTGCCCCATCTCCAGTATCCCCATTTCTGGGGACGCTGGGATCAATGTTTCACCAGCCACGCTCAGGAGCCAGACTCCTGCTTTTGAAAATAGAGAATGTTAAAAAAAAAAAAAAAGGCAAAAATTAAAACGAACCAGAAGAGATGCGCTGCCTTTCCTCATCTCTTCGGAGGTGATGCTTTCAGAGAAAGGGGGTTGCAAGTTGTTTAAATATTTAAATATCCCACACTGAGCAAATGCCTTGGGGCTCACTACTCCTGGGCAGCTCAGGAGAGGGGGCTACAACCCACGGGCAGCTGTGGGGACCGTCTGGCACAGAAACCATTGCTGAATGAAATCACGATTTACCTGAGCGGGGCTGCATTACCCTCCCTGGCCCCCTCTGGCTTTCAGGCAAGCGATTTGAGATGCTAGGCAGAGGTGTCACGCTGTCCCCGATGGGGACGGGAGCGGGTGGTGGGAGGGTCCCCCGGCCGTATCGAACTCCTCCGGGCTGGCGCGCAAAACCGCTTGCTGCAGAGATACATTTTCTTTAATTGATGTCGCCTCGCAGCACAAAGTTACGGCCTGAAAAGTGACTCTGGGAAACGAGCGGCATCGCAGGCTTCTATATTTATTCTCCTTCAATGACGTCCACAGCAGATTTGCAGGGTTTGCAGGTCGATGGGAGGTTTTTGCCAGCCGCCAGCACTCTAAGCCCAGCTGAGAAATTCCCGTCCTTCCTCTCCTGCCCCACCAGCCCCAAGCTCACCCCCCATCCAGCAAGGGTCCAACACTAACACAAGACACAGTAGTGGGTTTTAGGCTCTTTGCTGGGAGCATCATGCCAAACCTCGCCAGCAAGTCCTGCCCCAGCCCGGGCTCTGCTTTCCCCGTTTTGCTCTGCAGCTCATGGGCTAATTCAATGAAATGTCTGCCTGGGAAATTAGCCCCGGCCGCTGTTTTACCAGAATCATCTCCCAGGGCCTAATTGGAAAAAACCAGCATCAGGGGCTGCCTTTTCAAAACAGATTATGGCAGCAAACAACAGGGTGGCTGCGTCCTGCCCTGCATCGTCCTGCCCTGCACCTCAGCCCGGTGGAATTTGGCTGGATTAACCCACAATTGCAAACCGTAGCAAGAGGGGGAGGACGTGAGTAGGACTGTCCCCCCAGCCATGGGGCAGAATGGATGCACAGGGAGGGCTGAGACCCTGCAAATTTATTACATATCAGATATTCTGTGCTGCAACACATAAGGGGACAAGCCAAGCCATGGGGGAACAGAAACAAGGAGATCTGCCCCCAAAATAAGCCAAACCCAAATGAAATTTCACCCAAAGAGCGATGGCAACGTGGGATGCAAGAGGATGCGGGGGGCTGCACGAGCCAACAGCCCCCAGCGCTCCCCACTGTGCTTCTTGCCCAGGTCCCAAACCACTGGGTCACTTCAGAGGCTTTAAACTCTTAATTAAGGGATCCACATGAGCCCCAGAGAGCCAAACCTGCTGCCTGCCCCAGGCACTGCAAACACTGATTTTTGGAGGAGTCAAAAACTGCTGTTTTCCTTTGCCTTTGCGCATGAGTGTGCTTAAGCCCCATCATTTCAGGAGGGGCCAGCCCCTTCTGACTTTTGATATTCTGTTACTAAATACACTGAGGAAAAAGCATCTTTAAGGTATAAAAAAGTGCCCTGCTCCCTCCTGCAGCAATAACACCCCCCAGGAGCAGCACTGGGCTCCGTGGCTGGTTCTGCCCAGGTTATATTCAAGTTTGGACCAGCCTGTGGACAGAAATCACAGCAGCAGTTGGGAAAACTTTGTTTGCAGCCTGCTGCAGAGAACACCAAAAAGGCTTTTTCCCGTTCCCTACACGAGGCTTTTTCGTGCCTTTTTCGTGCTTGGCTCTTTTGGTGCCTCGAGCCGCACGGGGTTCGTCCCAGCAGTTTTGCCAGGGAAACCTCAGCCACCACCGTGCTCCTTGCTCCCGGCCACCGCAAGGACACCCGGGTCACAGAGGTGACACTGTCCCCCAGCTGAGGCTCCAGAGATTTGCAGTCAGTCATCAAAACCAAAAAATCCTGTGCCCTGCCACAAGCCTGCCCTTGGTTTTCCTCCACCATGGCTCAAGGGTACCCCAGTACCTGCACCAGTTCCCAAGGGCTCCCCACCACCTCCTTCCAAGGTAAGGGATGGGAAAGAAGGAATACCGACAGGGTTTTGGAACCTGCTCTTTTCTTGCAAAAGCCTTGTGGAAAAAGCAAGATATTAATTGCAATTAACAAAAAATCAGACCACTTCAAGGGTGGAAGTGGCCAGCCAGACCCTGGCTCCTGGGTGGGTGCAAAGGGCTGCGCTCCTGCTGCTAACACCGTGCTCCTGAAACACCGAGCCCAGCAGATCCGCTTTCCTCACCACCAAACTCTGCCAAAAAACACCTTTTTGCCAACCCAGGTTTGCTCCATTCCATGCTGGGCCTCATCCTACCCTGTGGGAGCCCAAGAGACCTTCCCCAGCGGCGACAACCACCTTTCCAGCCATGCAGGACTGAACATCTCCCTCCGATCTCTGGCCGTGACTGCACCAGGTGCACGAAGCCTCAGCACGTCCTGGGACCGGCCGGCACATCCACAGCCCTGTCCCAGGGAGACCTCCCAGCACTTCACAGATTTTTGAAGGAAGGGCGGCTTTGCAGGCTGGGACGCCTCAGGCGCGGATTAAACCCGTATCTTGTTACCTGGGCATCTCATCTGCCCTTTATTTCCTTAAGCAACTATTCAGATCCTGTCTCGCCTGCCTGCGTGGAATAACTGGAGCCCCGAAATCCCCTGCCGCAGCAGTACCCGGGTATTTCCAGCATACAGCACAAGAAATGGATCCTCATGAGCACAGAAAGGAGCAGGAGAGGCTATTTGTTTCCACCCCAACATCACCCTTAGTGTTTGCACAAACTCATTGCACCAATGTAGGTATCCCATGGCTGATTTAACCCTGTGGTAGAGCACCAACACAACACAGGTATTTCCCCTCATCAGCCAGCATTGCCCAGGAAAAGCTGAGAAAGCACCAGCAAAGCAAACTGGGGCAGCTGGGTTCTCTTTAAAAGCTCTCAGCCTCCAGCTGTTCCACACCAAGGCCTCAGGGAGGAGGAAGATCCAGATGATGGATCAGGATCCTGCAGATCCTGCAGACCCTCCCCAGCAGCATGACAGGACCACCCTCCCTTCAAGGATGCTCTGCTGCTCATTCCCAGTCCCACGAGAGCATTTCTGCAGACCCTCCTTGCTCCTAGATGAAACCTTCACCTCCTCAGCACCCATTTATTTTCACACCAGGAGGTTCTTCCCATCAGGGCAAGGGGATGGAGACCTTGGCTGGGTCTCTCATTCCCCAGGGGCTGCAAACACACCCTGTGGAGCTACAATCTTCTCCCCAGTTTGATTTTCTCGCTGCTCTGCCCCAGGAAGGTGCATGCTCTGCTCTCCAGCAGGGCTAATCCCACCAGGGAACGCAGGGACACCACATGCTTCTTCATCCCAGGCATGAATGGGAAGGGGACGATCAGTCCCAGCAGAGGCATTGTGCAACACAGTCTGGAGTGTCCCTGCAGAGCATCCCCAACAAGAGCCAACTGAGCACAACAGCAAGTTCCTCACTAAAGATTTTTTTTCATTAAGCCATTTTCTCACAAGCTTTGTTTGAAACAGGACCCAGACATCATCTCCTCCAGGCATCACCTTGTTGTCTCCCTTCTTACCCTGGACATGGATGCTGTCTCACCCTTTCTACCTGGTTTCACTCACTCTTGTGAAAATCTTCTGCTTAATTTCCACCCAGATCTGTCCTCGCTGTCCTGTCTCTGTTCTTCTCAGCCTGACATAAGAAACACGACTTGCTACTACACGGAAAGGTTTTGCACAAGCTCTGCTCCTGAAAGGAAAGCCCAGGGGAAAAGCTCTGGCCAAGGCTGGAGCCTCTGTAATCCCATCGGCTTCAGCCCCCCCGGCACAGCACGCTCAGGCAACGCTGTCCGAGTCACGCTGGGGCGGATCTGCCATGCCTCGACGTCACACAATTTATTTGTTTTGCTAACATAAAACATAAAATAAATTATCCTGCTCAAACCCTGGTTTTAATTCGTACCCTCCCACAGCCTGGATAACACTATAGGAGCCAGTGGCTGAGATAGCGACTGCACATTTGAGGGATGTTGCTCCCCAGGGGACGTCCCTCCATGCCCTGCCAGCATCTGCCCTCCCTGCCGCCTGCAAGTGTGCCAGAAAGACAGCCACTGTGGGGGGATTAAATCAGCAAAGACACCATTATGGGTAACTGAGCTGTTTAGCAGTTGGGTGGAGTAAGAGAAGATGAGCCTTGCGTCTGACCAGGAGGAGAAGGGCCACCAGCATCCCTGTCAGCTTATGAGCTCTTCAAATCCCATTTACAGCTAGGAAAACTGGATGGATGTCTGTCACTGATGCACCACACTTTCCCTTTTGTATTTTGGTGCTTGCTTGACATCCATCTCCCTCCAGCTGCAGAGCTGAGGTCTCCCCCAGCTGCCCACCAGACCAGATACAGGTTGAAAAGGACACAGCCATCAGCATCTTTAACAAACCAGGGGCCAAAAACCAGTTCAACTTACATCTCTGCCCACTTCTAGCCATGCAAGCGCTCTTCAGCATCAGGGAGCAGATAATCCTCAGACCACCGCTCCTCTCAAAGAACTTAACGTGAGGACCGGTTATAATTTAATCCCACTCCTGTAGCATCTGCAAACGTAGAGATCTTGGAAAAAGGTTCTTTTTTTCATGGAAAAGGGAGATGGACAGCGCTGTGGTCCAGTCCCAGGGAGGAGGGCATGGGGAAGCGCAGCCTCTTTCTCCACATGATGCAAGACCTGCTGCTCCGACTGTCAGCATCCCCCCGACATGTTCGCTTGGAGTAGAAACAGAGATTTATTTTAATGACTCATTAAAGCCTAATTGCATTCAGGCAGCAATACAGAGAGAGGAGCCTCCCACGTGCGGCAGTACTACAGTCAGGAGGGCTCTCAAAGCCTCCCCGAAAGCGCAAGGCAGACAGACAGACTGTCTCTTTTCGGCGGGACCAGACAGCAGGGACAGGTGCTGGCTCTGGAGCAGTGCGGCATCATGGTCAGGAGCCAAAAAAACAGCCCGGGAAAGCCTGTGTTCTTCTCTTCATTCACCTCTGTCTGCCCAATGCGACGGCTGCCGCTGGCTGCTCATCCCCGAGCTGCCCTGCAGCTTGGATGCCCATCTCCAGACCCTCAGGCCGGGAGCTATTTTGGGGGTGGCCACACATGCTTTTAACTCCCCTGTGCTTTTAAGGACCTTGTAGCAAGAATGGGGAGCTCGGTAGGGTGGGGTTTGTGCAGGAACCACCGCAGATTACCCTGGCAGGGAGCTGGACACGGCACAGGGACAAGCAGCTTCTCTCATCTCAAGAGCACCCTGGGTTGGGGACAACTGAACAGTCACACTAAAAAACAGCCAGTTTGGAGGGGAACCAGCCAAAACTGCACTGCCTGCAGTCCGGGTACCTCCTTGTCACTGATACTACACACAAGGAACTCTGCACTCTGCCTCCTCTGCTTTTTTGGGTGCCCCTGCTGGTTCTGCCCTTCCTGGCAGGACACAGACCCAGTGACAGCCACGTCACCCACAGGGATGGGAGCTTACAGCCACCCTGACCCCCAGGGATCCCCGTCACTGGGACACACACTGGGAAGCCCATCCTGCCCTTCCCACCCACACAGCCAGGGTGGATCAATCTTCGTCAACTTGCAGCTTTCTCCCTCCAGAAAGCTGTCCCACGCAGGCGCGGCAGAGCCGCACGCTCCCCTTCCCACTCCACAGTTCAGATGCCCACAGTACGCACAAAGATCTTGACACTGTGCCATGGGAGGACAGCCCGCTCAGGGACGGGAACCCCATGGGACATGCAGCGGTCCCCAAACACAGCTTCACTTTTTACACCAACAAGAATTCATCCCTCTGGGACTGATCCTGGACCACAGCCCATGGGCTGCGCAGACCCAGGGAAAGATGGAGCTGCTCGTTGTTCTGGGCCAACACAGGGGCACAGCGCCCAATCCCAAGTCTGCTGTTTAGGGTAAATTCAAGTGGAGTCACCCCAAGCTCAGGTCCAAGAGTGACTTTTCCACAAAGCTGTGGGAAAACTGCACCCACGGTTGCTTTACAGGACCACTCACACTCCTCTTACTCACTGCATTCCAGCCGGGATGAGGAGGCACAATGCAACCCAGCACAGACAGGTCAGCTCTGCAGAGCAAACCCCTTTGCTGGGTTTCAGACCAGCTATTTTTATTTTTTTTTTCTAGTTGATTTAGCACACTGTGAGGATACAAACTCATCCATTGCTCAAGACGCTCCACCTCACCCAGCCCGCACTGCCCGGTCAGGGAGCAGCAGGGCTGGCCGGCATGGTCACACACATCATCACACGCGCCCAGCGAGAAGAAAAACCCACCATGAAGTCTCTTAATGTCTCCTGCAAATGAAGTGTGAAATGTGCTTTCAAGAAAACAAGGGTAACGGAGCCTCAATAAATATTTCATCCTGGTGGGAAAGCAGCAATGGGGAAGGTCGGGCAGGCAGAGATGCCGGGAGGGATGGGGGACGGCAGGGATGGAGGCAGATGGGGCTGGGAACAATGGGGATGCCATAGCCTGACCTTATTTCTGCTTGCCCTGCGGGCTACTGGGTTTGAGGCATGACCACAAAAAGCAGGCCCCAGAAAGGGAAGCAGCTCTTGTGTTCCCATTGTGCCCATGGCTAAGGTCCTGCCCCAGCCAGGAGCGGAGCTCCTCCGAAAACCCCATCCTAACACTTCCCAGCAGACAGGCGGCTGCCTGGGTCACCATTGGTCCACGCACCCAAAACGTTCCCATGCAAAATGGCTGGAGGGTGTTCGGTGTCCCTCCGGAGAGGAGGGTTTGCTGAGTGGAAAATCCTCTGCACCTGATTTCCACTCTGTTTGGGGTCTTTTGGGCTGGAGAGGAGTGGGGCTGGGCAGCCTTGCCTAAGCAGGGCTCTGTCCTAAGGCCTGTGGTTAGGCTAAAATCCAGCGCTTTGGAAGGAGGCAGGAGAAGACCGCACATCCCAGTAGAGACAGTGCCAGAATGGAATTGGACTCACCGATTCGATGTTCACCACAAGGTCAGGAACAGCAGCCTATTGCCACCTTTCCCTCTTGGCTTTTCAACAGGTGAAAAAACCCTTCCTAGAAAAAACCTTTTGTCCCCTTCCCTGGCAAAGACCAGGGTAGAGCCCATCAGATTCCATGGGGACAACACTGAATGCCAACCAGCAGCCCCACTACACCCAGTGCCCCAAAACAACGACTCAGACAAGCGAGGGGCAAGGCTGGGGGAGGGAAAAAAATAGCCCCAGTAATACAAGCCTCCATCGGGGTGGAATATTCCACCACACCTTAGAAAATCTCTCTGCCGGAGAGACAATCAATAGCACACAAACAAAATCTAGCTGAAAACACTAAATGTTTCCACATGCCCTTTTGCAGGGAATAAAATCCTCCAGGATAACCTTAGGAGAAAACAAAAGCCAAGCAAATAACTTGAGCGCAGGTCTCCTTTAATTACCGCAGCACGGTGAGAGATAAAACAGAGATCCTTTGGAATAAACAAAAGGATTTGATTTCCTCCACTTCAGGGAAGGCAGTCACCATTTCCACCGAGGGGTTTGGTAGTGAGGCTGGGGATTTGTCGGGCCATCGTGTCCTTGCTGAACAGCAAGGCTTTGGGCTCCCACCGAGGGAGCAAGAGGCTCAGCCCCAGGCTTGGGACTTTCAAAACTTCACCCAGCTGCGAAGAAGTAGGGTTTAGAGACGGGTAAACTCAGTCCTACCCACCTGAGCAGCCAGAAGAGTTAACGGCTACTTAAAAAACCCAGCTCAACACAAAGTCGGACCACGTAACCCTGAGAAAATAAGTCAGGACCTTGCAGGGAACCACAACCCTGGAGCTTCACCTGGACGAGGCTGTGGCGCTGGGGCTCAGCGCAGCCCCGGGATGCGGGGAGCATCCCACCCGGACACCCCAGCCCGCCCTGTACGCAGCACCCCCACCGCCCGGGCTCCTCTTCCCACCACAGCCCCACTATCAAGCGAGAGCCTTCCCCTTGCCCCGACCCGTCTGCAAAGCCCCGGTGCCCGGGGAAAGGGGTGTTGAGAGGGGGATGCCCGAGCCGTACCTGTGCGCCCGGGCCGGGCAGGAGCGGGCAGCGGCGCAGGCAGCAGCGGAGCCGGGTCCGGCAGCACCGCGGCGGCTGGCGGGGTGGCGGGAGGAAGGGGAGGAGGAAGAGGATCACAGTAATAATAGTAATAATAACAACAGCGATAATAATAAGAAATAAAACGAAAAAAGAATAATCACCGGAGCGGAGGAGCGGGAGAGCCGAGGCGGGTCCGGCCGGTGGGGGTGGAGGCGAGCGGGGGAGGAGTTCGCCCCCAGCACCGCCCCCTGCACCGCCCCCGAAACAAGAGGGGTGCACCCAGTCAGCCCCCCCCCGCCTACACCTCTCCCGGGCGGGCACACACGGGCAGCATCCCCTGAACACCCCCAAACTCCCGGGTACCCCCAGGGCACCCCCAAGCCTGAGCCCTGCAGCACCCCAGGCACTATCAAACTTGCAGCATCCTCAAGCCCGGGTCTCACAGCACCCCTGAGCACCCCAAATGCACCCCTGAGCACCCCGGCCCCATTAGTGTCCCCGGTGATGCCACCATCACCAGCACAATGCCAAGGGCCTGGAGGCTCCGGCTCCAGCTTGATCCATCCTGGCACATCCCAGATAATGACAGCATGGGCAGGGACGTGGTGCTGCAAACAGCTGGGAGAAAAACCCATCACACTGCTGGGAGAAGGATGAGCTGGGGCAGGGGGAGGGTGTCGGGCCTACCCCCTATTTTTCAAACAAGATTACCCCTCACCCCATGACTCTCAGTAAAACAGAGACAACCTTCAGGATACATCATTTTCCCAGTGTGAGGTCAGCTGCACTACAGTGTTTCCTGCTCTGCCAGAGCTTGGCCCATTGCTGCAGTGCCCCAAGCACATGCCAGCACTGGGGAGCCACAAACACATGTGCACACAGAAAGGTGTTGCCCCCTATAAGTGCTTCCAGCTGTTGGGAAGCTTTGAAGCTCCAAACCAAGAGTTTAAACTGGAGAAAGTACAGCTTGCAGCTGGCACTGCCTTTGGAAATGGAGAGCTGCTCACCTCTGCAAGCTGCGATACAGATAATCAAATCTCATGCCTTGCGCTGTGAGCTGGCTGCTGCGAGGGTGAGGATTGCCATGTGAGAACATGTGTTTGCCTGTTTCTCTCTGATTTCAGTCCCTGTAGGGCATGAGAGCCACTACAAGGCAACGCAGCTTGGTGGAATTAATGGAAGACCTATGCTACAGCGAGCCTGTCAAATCCTCCTGTGCCTCAGTTTCCCCATTTTAAGTAAGGGACACTGCCAATACTTTTCCTCCCTGTAGAGCAAGCTCTAAAGTTGGGCAGAAAGCACGACTCACCTTCTCCTTCATCACCCTTGCCATGAGTCAGGGTATCGCATCGGCCACCGACTGCTCTCCCCGTTGTCCCAGTCTGGCCCTCGCTGCTTCTTGCTACCAGTGCCAGGAGCCCAACATGGTGGTTCCTCCCCAGGATCCAGCAGCAGAGCTGAGCTCTGGGTACGCTCGTTTGGATGCAAATGGCTTTGCGCCTTTAGCAAAAGGGCAGGATGAATTATGAAATGCAAAGGCGAGATAAGTGGATCCTGTCACAGCACTTACTCTCCGTGCCGCAGGATCTGAGCGTCTGCCGGCGAAGGGCTGTGCAGCACACAAGTACACCTGCATACAGCCTGGGCTGAGAGGGAAGCTTCCCTATTCCCCCCCAATAAAGAAATCGCCATTACCAACCACGGTGCATTAGACCAGTGGTAAACATGGAGAAGCATCAAGTGAGAAAAACGGGCACCGCAGAGTACTTCCACAGAGGGTAGTAGAGGGGTATGTTCACTTAGCTGGGCTTCAGAGCTGCTGGAGGGATGTGAATTAGGGACATCCAGGTGAGCATAGAGGAGGAGAAGGTCAGCAGAAGTAAGAAAGTCATTTCCTGGGCTGCTCTGGGCAGCGAGGAGGTGGTGACAGCTCAGGGTGCAGGGAGAGCCACTTCTCGGAAAGTGCTGCCAGGGCTACGGAAGGCATTATCACAGCTAATTCAGGAACTTACATTTCACCGTCCCTGTGGATGGACGTGGAAAAGAGTCTCTTTGGGGTGAAGGAGTCAGTTAGCCAACGCCGAGCTGAGATTGCCCAGATACAGATCATGCTCGTCCATCACCCCCGTGGCTTCTGCACAAAGCAGACAAGTGCTGCAGAAGATCACGACAAAGCAAACTTGAAACAACATGAGTATCAGCATGCATGACTTCACTGCCTATCTCATTTTTTTTCCCCCAAGCCTTGTTCCCTATCATCAGTTCATTATTTTTTAAAGCAGCACAGGGATGACCCAACAGAACAGGAAAACTGAGATTCCCACCTCAGTGGTGGCTGGGAAAAGCTTGGAAGTGAGAGCGCCAGATGCTCCACAGCAGGGAAGAAAATTAAACCCAAAACAGTTCTTTTCAATCGATGTGGTTTTAAATAAAACACATGGTTTGGGAAGCCCAGCTGGTGTGTTTGGAGTGCTTGGGGTTAGCACTGCTGGTAAAACGAGCAGCAGTTTGATTCAGAGTACTTCTCAAGTTCTTATCTCAGTTTCTTTGGTGGTGGGAAAGGAAACACGAAGCACCTGCACGGCATCCCTGCCTCACCAGCATCTCGGTACCCACCACCTCCAGGGTATCGCACACAGCTCAGCCTGCACATGCACCCTGGGAACACAGGGATCATGAACCTGCCAAATTTCCCCCTCTGCAGCCCTCAGACATCACGGTACCCATGTGTACAATTGACTTTAAAGCTTCTAAGTATTGCAGCTAAACTCAGCTCAGCAAGCTTGTGTGAGTTTTATGAGATTCCTTCTCCCCAGCATGGAAAAGAATTTTACTGACTAGTTTTAAACCAAAACTATAAAATACTTTTATTCACCTTCTGGTTTTCCTCTATTGTAAAAAAAAATCTAAGCCCACAGACCTCCTTACTGCACGCTGATACTACATTCCCTTATTTGTTAGAAGGAACGTTCAGCTAAATAACACAGCGAATCCTTGCTTAGGTCCTTCTCCAGCAACATCTGCTTACGCAAACCCTGCAAGACATCCACATCTGCGTGCACACACGACCACGCTGCCCGGTGCTTGCCAGTGCCCTTGTGTTCTTACACCTTAAACCCCTGCACTTCAGCACATCGATAATTTCCTTCCTGTTCGAGCAAGCGTTTCCACTGGCCCAAAACGCTGATGTTGGAGGATGCTCAGGAGCTGAACCCGCAGAGGTTGGCACGAGAATTTATTTTGTTCAGTGCCGTATCTTGCTTTTATTTTCATTTTTAGTGAGCCTGGGGCAGCTGTATCAATCAGAAAAAAGCCTGACAGTGCAAAATGACATCCCTGCCAGCATCCAGCCTGCTCCTCGCAGGTTTGGAGCTGTCTCCCTGCCCTGTGCTCTCCAGACAACAGGGATGCTGGGCTGTAAACGATGGCATTAGCGCATGGAAAGGACCTCGGGAGGCAGACAGAGCAACCTTCAGCCCTCCTGTGTTTCTGGTGGGGGGGTAGGAGCGTACACAGAGCTGGTTACAGCATCTCGGCATGATGCTGTGATGCCCTCATAGCACCTTCTTCCCTCCCAGCCCTTCCTCACAACCCCCGCAGTCGTGCTCCTCCCTGGGGAGCGCAGAGTTAACGCACAGCTTTCCCCTCCGCAGCACTTTCCCACTGACAGATGTGGATTAGTCATTATACACCTCGTTGGGTTCGTTTTTGCCTGCACAAGCACTGGAAAACAAACCCAACCAATGGCACAAGAAACATTCAGCGGGAGCTGCCCCAGCAGCCCCAACCTCTCCCCGTTATCCAAGTGATGCACCCATCCTGCAACGCAGGGATCGCACACACCCGTTCATCAGTGTCACATCTCCTGCCAGCACCAGGAGGTCTCTGTGGTCATCCAATCCCCAAATCCAGTGTGCTTATGGGAGTGCAGGGACCCTCCGGTCCTGGTGGGCTGGAAGAGAGACCTGCCACAGCACCTGCACACCCATTTAATGGGGTGGGTGGTTGTTTTTCTCTGGGAGCTGGACAAGGGAGGTTCCGTTTCCAAAAAAGATCCCTCTCCATCACATGTGATCACCTGGGAGCTTGAGCCTGGGTGACGAAGGCCAGGGCTGCCCAGGAAACACACGGGGACATGCAGGGTCACCCGCCGGGGTGGCATCCGTCTCTGCCTGGAGGAGAGGAAAAAAGGAGCCCAGGGTAATGTGGTTAGAGAGAGTTACGCTGTCTCCTTCCCAAACAAAGATAAATGTCATTAAAGCTCAGCCCTTGTGTATTTTACATCCAGAGACAGAATGAATGTTCCCCCTCCCCAGGTGGGGGTTTCCAGCTTTCCAGGCAGCAGCGTAGTATTAACCCATGGCACTCCCCAAGCATCAGCCTTTTGTCACCTTGAGTCCTCTCCTTCAGCTGGCCCAGTACCCCCACCCTGGGAGGCAGCAGGAGAGCCTGGGGGTACCCAGACACAGCACTTGAAGTTACAGAAGGGAAATACCTGCAGTCCCTGGGGTGCACAAGCCTCGCACATCCCCAGGGCCATGGGGGAGCAGCAGCACGGGCAAAGCCAGGCACCCAGAAAACATCCCAGCTGTCCGGTACCTGCACAGGAGGCGCTCCCAGCCCCAAGTCAGGGCTGCTTTTTCTGATTTATGTGCCACTTAAAGTCACATCTGGAGTAGTCAGGGGAGATTTTTCTTTTGTTTGTCCTGTGCTGCGATTTTTAGGTGCCCCATGAAGGAGCCACTGGCTGCTCACCATCTGTCTTATTTATTTTCCTTGTTTAGTGGCAAATGTGCAACATGGAGCTTTATCCCTGTGCTCCTAAGCCCTGTCAGGGGCTGTGGATGCACTTTACCTTACCCCAAGATAGTCAAGATACAGGCAAAAAGTCGTATGTCACATTTTCAGCCCAAAATTGGGACATCTGCCCCAAGCTGGATAAACACATCCCTCGGGGTTCATCCTCCCCAGGAGACAGTGTGGGCTGCACAAAGCAGGCTTCCCCAAAGGGGTCTGAACAAGTTTAGGGTAAAAAGAGAGAAAAAGGGTCAACATTTGGGGCAGAATCACCAGCCTTACCCAACCACAGAAATGCAGCACATGTGGAAAACTCAGAGAAATTAAAACCTCATTGATTTTCACCTCCCTCACCGAGCACCCACAGGGAGATAGGATTTTCCCTGGCCAAACTGGGGGTCCCATGGGTGTCCCCCAGGAAAGCGGTGCAGCTCTCCCCATCACTAGTGGGTGCAGCGCTGCCATGAGCTGTCTCTTTCCTTCTACCCTCCCACAAACAAGAAGCCTAAATATTTGACGCAGCCAAACAGCTTTTTCTGGCACTGGGAAGGAAACACTGAGCCATACAAGCAACCCAATGCTATGCAGCAAGGAAAATAAATCCTCAGGGGTTTCACCATGCCCTGGTCCCCATGGAAGAGGCATCGGTTAGGGGAGAGGGGACACGGGAAGGTGATGCCAGTGGGCTCTCTTGCAAGCCAGGGCCTTCCTCGGGCAGCACGGTGCATCGATCAGCTGAGGGGCCTCTCGCCTGCCAAGCCACAGCCCTGCTTGGCGTCGCAGAGGCTCATTGAGCGCCGCGGGCACAGCATGGAGAAAACACGTCCCGCGGGACTGGTGGTTCACATGGCTCCAAACAGGGCCAATGCCACGGGCATGGAGACTAGCCCACTGCAGCCTGTTGGTCCCAGGGGAGTTTGGGTGATGCTCAGGGGAGCGGGAAGGAAGGAATTAGCTCTTTCCAGCCAGCTGTGACCTTACCACACATACACCAACCACTCAAGGTAACGCAAGCTCCACGGTTTGGTCAGAGCATCCTCCCGGGGATCAGCCCTGGGCCGTCCATGCAACACGGTGCAAACCCACAGGAACGAAGCCAGACTTGTGTGCTGGCCGGAGAAAAATTCCGGAGCCACCAGCAAGAGGCAGGGGATGTGGAGGTACCACCCTGACCCCAACCAGCACCAGCATCCCTAAGCCCCAGCCCAGCACAGGGCTTAAGACCTCCACCGCAGGGGCAGCCCCAGGAGGGTTTTCTTCCCTCTTTTTGCTCTCTCCAGCCTCCCTGCCTGCACAGAAGCCTTTAAAAGCCACTCTCCAGCCATAACCAACCTGGCAGAGCCAGTCAAGCCCTGGAACTGGTGGCCAAGGGCAGCTCTCATTGGGCACAGCTGGCAGAGAGGTCAGGGAAAATTAAGACACCACCCTGATGACCATGCAGTCAGCCCCCAGGCACCTTCAGGGCTCCAGCTCTCCGTATTCACATCCTCCCTGCCCATCTTCACACTCTCAGCATACATCAGGCTCCTTCCCAGGTAGCCGCAAGCCTGTGGGCAGATGGGGCTGCGAAACTGCTGTCAACAAGCTCAGGAGAGCAATGGGGAGCCAGGTTGGTCCTAGGGCAGCCCCCAGGCTCCCTGCAGCATGTGTGCCCGGCAGGCTGGCACCCTGCAAATCCCAGGGGATGCTCACAGGGTGTTGGTGGCTGGGGATGAGTGACAGCACCTTCCCCTCCCATCACCAAGCTAGGAAGGACTCTCAGCCCCAGTTCCTGGCCCATTAGCTCCCCTTCCCGCCACCATCTCCAGCTGCTTTGCCTCCCGCAGATGCACCAGGAGTCACACGTGGCAGTGCAGGGAGGGATGCCCAGCCACATGCAGCGGGAACACAGCTGCATGTGCCGCGATGGGAGCCGAGGGAAGTCAGGAGCAGGTTACCGAAAAGCAGCCGCCCTCCTGGTGTGAAGAGCGTGGGCTGAGGCTGCAGTGCTGAAAGGTTTTCAAACACCCTCACTGCCTGGGGAACAGGGCTTGCTGCCACCCCAGCTCCACACCCAGCTCCCAAAGTGACCAGGCTGGTCTCACACCTCCTCACAGACCCCCACGATGGCTGGAAGCTCTGGGGAGGGTAATGGGGGTAGCAGCAAGCAGCCCCTAAAGCATCCCTCCATCCCCTGCCCGCTCCAGCATAGCCCAGGCTTGTCCTCATTTCGGGCTGGGTGAGCAGAGGCCCGGCCCCAGAGGTAGTGAGATGATGCCAAACCTCCTAATGGAGCCTGACAGCAGTGGGATTAAAAGCACAAGTGAGATCGCAACCCCTCTGCAATCAGCTTCTGCCTTAGAAGAGCTGAACCAGAAAAGAACCCTCCTGGCAGTGGGGGGGGGGGGTGAGGAGCCCACAAACACGCAGGGCAAGGGCAGCAGGGGCTGGGAAAACCTCACTCATCCCGAGCCCTGCTCGCTCGTCCTGCCAACCCACCGTCATTAGGAAGGAGCCAACCCACCCCCCCCAGCAGTGCCAGTGAAGGGTTTCACCAGCAACACCCCCATTCCAACTGATCCCCATGGGTTGGTACTTCTCCTGCCCTAAACTTTGGCTGCAGAGCAGCCTGTGCAACACATGCTGCTCCCACCTCTCTCTCCCTGCCTGCAAGCACAAGGCATCACACAGCACCCACAAGTACCTCCCTTTCACTCTGTTCTTGGGGAGCAGCACTTGGAGCAGCATCACCACTGCTGGAAACAACACCTAAGCAGCTGGGTCCAAGCTGGAGAGATGGGACAGCTCACTCAGATGCAACTGGGTGCTCAGCAGGGCACCCACAGCCCCTATTTCTGCAGGACAGGGTGTGCACAGACCCTCACAGCTGGCACCAAACCCCCGCCCCAGAGCACAGGCCTGGTTTAACTAAAAGGCAGCGCTGACGCTTCCCAGCTGAAGGATGTTCCAGCAGCACGGCTGCCCCAGGCCTCCTCCATCCTCCTTCCTGCAAACAAGAATATCTCAGCATCTCCATGAAACGGGCTTCTGCAGGGACCAAGTGGTGGTTATCTTGCATGAACCACCCCCAGGGTGGCTGCTATGTCACCCTCCGAAAAGCCAGCAATACACAAGCACCATCCTCATCTCTGCTCATCATCGGCGGCCAGAGGCTGCTCCTCTGCCTGGAAGCTGTTTGCTCCCAGCAAAATGCAGGGGAAAGCAGGGCTTTTTACGGCAAGAAAAAGGGAGCCACTCCAGGGATGTGTGCGTGCGCTCAGGAGCGGTGGGAAGAGCTGATGGGTTTTGGCACAGTGCTCGGGCTAAAAAGCTACGTCCAGCTCTAGACCTTGTTTTGCAGTGACCTGTACCAAGAATTGGCTTTTTCCTTTTTCTTGCCAAATGGAAAGAAAAAGAAATCCTTCCAGGTCAGAGAAAAGAAAAGCATTTACTCACAGGTCAAGTAAAAGAATCTGATGCAGGGCTGAGTGCAGTCTTATTCTCCACAAACCAGAAAAAAGATTAAACTGCCATCTGAAAAAAAAACCTAAAATCTAAAAATAAAAATAAAAAGGCTTTTGGGGTCAGAAACACTCGATTTTGGTTTTTAAGCCCAAATGACTTGCTGAATTGAACCCCAATTTGCGAAGCGTGGGCTGACCCAGAAGTGCAGAAGGGTGGGGAGGGGACGGGCTGATGCATCCACCTGGAAAATTTCAGCCACGCTGAGATAGCACCAGGCACGGGGTGGCAGCCCCCAAGGGGGCCAGCCTGGGACACCCCCATGTCCTCAGCATGCTGCTTGGGTACCCCGACCTCAGCTCCCGGGCATTTGGAGGTGTTCGGCCACGATGATCCCAAGCGAGCTGTCGTTTTCCAGCCTCCTCCCCGCCAGCCAAATGCGTCCTGACAGCCCTTTTAAAACTCAAAGAAACCACTTAGCGCCACAGCCAGGCAGCTGCTCACAGACACCACCAGAAACTCTTCCATATTTTCCCCCCAAAATGAAATCCATGCCCAGACCCATACCTGGGGGGCACCAGGGTCCTCCTCAAGCCAATCCAGGTCCAGCTCTGCTCTCACACACATGGCCCCAGCCAAGGGGACCCCACATTTCCATCACCAAAATGCCAGCACCTGCTTCCCACCACCCCAGGTGGAAGAAGAGCCACCTGCCCTGGTTTCCCTCACCTGGAAGGCCTGACCCCGGGCCCCGCACGTCACCCAAGTCCATTAGCGAGTCCCCGGAGTGCACGTCTCACAGGCGTTCTGCTTGACCCCGGCTTTTAGGAAGAACTCAGAGCTGTGCCGCCTTTCAATTTTTAATTTGCGCTAAACATTTTGGTCGTTTTGCCCAGGGACTCTCAGTCAATAGCCTCTGACGGCAGCACAGCTGCCCCACAGCTATGGGGCAGGTGGAAACACGGAGAGAAGGTCTAGATGAGCAGGACCCCTTCGTACAGCCCGGTATGAGGGGCACCCACACTGGGTGCTGTAGTGGAAGGGTCCCTAGTGCCCCATGGAGATGTTCCTCAAGGACAAGGAGACCCCCAGCCCCTCCAGGGGCCTGATACCTGAAGAGACAAGGTTGTCACAGGGCAGAACATCTTCTTCCTTCTCACCAGACACCTCTGTGGGGTTGGGTCCCTCCAAACTTGACAGCTTGCTCAGCTTTACCATGACACCTGCCACAGCCACTTCTCCTTCCCCACCATGGCAATGCCCAGGAGCAGGGACACAAATACAACATCACTTTCCAGTCCCCGAGGTGTCTTTCTCTTTTTTTCCACTGCCTTAAGCAGCAAATGTACAAACAGGGACCCGCTGGGCATGAGAAATGTGACCTGAGCTGCTCTGGGAAGGGAGATGCCACCGCACATCCGAGATGATCAGCCCAGGTCACGCAGCAGCAGAGCAGTGGATCTGGGTGGGTTTTGTGTTCCCCGGGGTGCTGGGGGGTCCAGGCTCAGGGTTAAAGCTCAGTTCTTCACACACCTTTTATCTTGATTGAAAGGGTGCAGAAAAATAATCAAGCACCTGCAAACAACATGTGAGTGGCAAAAAATGATAACAAAAAAAAACCCACCAAACCAACTGACCAGCTAAGCACCAGAAAAGGTTAATGGGATGGCAGCAAAGCTCTGTACCCCACCTCCAACAGGTACCCAGGGAGAGCATGCAAAAAGGGTGATGATCTGTGTTTACAGCCCAGAATAGGCTCCTGCCCTCCCCAAACCAGCACGCTAGGGAGCTCCCAAGTCAAAGGGGATGCCTTGATGCTGCTTAACACCTGCCAGCTCCCTACCACAAATTTCCACACACACGAGCTCCCAGGGCCCACACACCCCCTCCAGAGCCCCACTGCACCTCCCCATCCCCAATTTTCCAGGACAGCCCAACTCCGAACAGCAGTGGGACCCATCCCAAAAGCCCCCAGTTATACCTCTAAGCCTCACTCTCCCAGACCCCCCAAAAAGAGGAATTTTAGGCTGAAAGGAGGTGAGCCACCAGAAGCTGGCCTCAGCCACCTCCTAACTGTGACTGGCAGCAGTGGGGACAGGGTGACAGCTCCTCCAGCCCAGGGACAGGCAGGGGAGGAGGTGGGGGGGGTCTCCTCAGGACACCCCACCCCAGTTCTCACCTCCCTAAAACCCTAAGGAGACCTCCCTCATTAGCTTTCTATGCAGATATTTCTTAATGAGCCACAGATTTTCTTTCTTTCTCCACATTTATTCAGCCATCTCACATCTAAAAATGACCTCCAAATGCTGAAATTACAACAAAATAGTCATAGAATGGTTTGGGTTGGAAGAGAGCTTTAAAGATGATCTTGTCCAACCAAAAAAACATCTTATGCTGAGCTTTTATCTATTCCAATATTACCATTAAACGCTATCTGGAGCTTTTTCTAGGTAGTGTGCAGCGAAGCACACCTCTGGCATGTTTGCAAGTGGGCACAACGCAGCCCTTGAAGCCTCTGAAGACCTGAGGAACAGCCCAGGCACCCTTCCTCCCAGCTTGCTGAGGGCACACTCAGTCTCTTCATCCAGGTCATTGATGAACAGGGGGAACAAAACTGGACCTAACATTGACCCCTGGGGAGCCTCACTAACTACAGGCCTCCAACCAGACTTTGCACAGTTGATCACAACCCTCTGAGCTTTGCCATTCAGCCAGTTCATGATCCGTCTCACCATGCATTCATCCAGCCACAACGCTTCAGATGTGTGGCATCCTAGTTCATCAACAGATCAGAGTGTCTTTTTCTTGGGGAAGGAATTTTATTTTTGCAAGTTACCAGCACTACTACAGACTGAGGCCTGAGCTGGGATGTGAAGGTGGTGAGGCACCAGCACAGACTGCTCAGAGACACTGTGTTTGCCACATCCCTGGAAGCATTCAAGGTCAAGTTGGACGGAGCTTTGAGCAACCTGGTCTAGTGGAAGGTGTCCCTGCCCGTGGCAGGGGGGTTGGAACCAGAAGGTCCCTTCCAACCCAAACTATTCTTTGATTCTGTACAACCACAGCTCCCAAAAGGAAAGGCTGTGTAGAGCATCCACCATGTTAAAAATCAGAAACATTTTCCCCGCACAATGTCAAAACTCCTTGTGCGCTGCAGGAAGGAGGGATAAGTAGCCAGTTTCCCTCTCCTAAATTTAAAGGATACATAACACAAAACATTACGTGTAACACAAAAGGTTCTCCTGAACCAGTACAACAAAAACAAACTGTTTTCCTGAAAGTAAAAAGTAACATTTACCACATGTACTGGGCACAGCTAAAAAGTCAGACTCCAAGTTTTTCAAGGGATTAAACGTTTCTGAAGAAAGAAAATGGCAACACGGTGACGCAGAGGGCCTTTGCTGCTCTAGGCAGCCTTCCTTGGCAGCTGTTCCAGCTTCTCCTCTCGTCTCACACCTTTTTCAGGCTGGGGAGCCACTGGAAGTAGTCACTGGAAGTGGCCAAGCGCGCAGCCGCCACCAACGCGGACAGCCTGGCAGGAGGGACATACACTTTCTGAGATGGCCCTTGGCCTGGCAGCTCGCTGGCACCACACGGGCCAGCCGCTAGGCTCCCAGGAAGGTCTTTGCTCACTTTCTCTTCACCTGCATAAGGAGGGACACAGAAAAGAAAGATGGTATCTCCATTGGTAACTATAAGAGCTCCAGTTTAGATTGAAACCCCTTTTGCCTGGACCTTACCAGGTCATGGCAAGAGGACTTTCTACTGCACACCCATTTGATGAGCCCAACATGGCACAATCCAAGAGTCTTTCTCTCTCTCCTCCCAGTTCTCACCTCTGTTTCCCCAGGGTGGGAAATCAGATGTGAATTGAGTAGCTCCTGTCTGGAGAACCGGGCCTCCCCTCCAGACAGACAGACAGGTCTGTTCCAAGGCACAAAGAGGTGCTGCCTTCTCCAAGTCACTTAATGCACCTCATAAATTGGGCAACTCATATACAGGTTTTGTAAATTCTTTCATAATTTGGAAGATGGAAGACAAACACCCACACAGGAACCTTATAAGGTTTTTTTTAAAAAAAAATGCTTTTGCCCCTTACAGTCGGAAGATTGAGAGACTCTCAGTATGAAACAAACACAGGCTAATGTATGGAGTGGAGACGCAAAGACTTCTGCATGAAAGCAGCAGAAAGTGTAGAACAGACAACAAAAATCAACAGAGAAAGAAATAACCCTCAATTCATTTGCTCCCATTAAAACATTTACAAACCCATTTTGCTGCACAAAGGTCAAACTGATGCATTGCATGCAGCCATTGATTATTGCCGCATCTCCATCCCACAGAAACACCGACACTTTCATCTGTTCTAGCACAGAAGCAGCACCAGCCCTAGGATACCCAATAGCAACTGCAAAACTCAGCACAGTCACAGACTGCTCAGCTTTCTGCCGTGTTAACTTTTACTGATAAATCTACTCGTACTGTTACGGTTGTCCAGCATAAATGGTATTGCCATAAGTAGAACAGACGGATGGACAGCCTCATGAAGTTGGATTTCGTTGGAAAATCTTTCTATGTGATCAGGGTCATCTTGGCTCATTTCTGCTGGTTGCTTGGAGTAGATAAAGGAGGTGTGAAAGTCTTCCACTGACTTGAATAAGACAGCAGGCATTGAGGACTCTCCAAGAGAATGAGGTGTCTGTAAACGTATATAAAACACCCAGGAGAGGCTGTGATTAATGCACACTTGGCTCAGTAACTGCCCTGATCTTTATTATCTCTCAAAATCCACAAAGAACTGGAATGTCAGCAAGTAGATAAACTTAAAAAAAAAAAAAAATTCACACAAAAAAGCCCACCCCAAAACCTAGTTACCCTGGCCAAAGGGCAGCTTTTCCTGCATAGCAAGCTGAAAACAGTGACAGGATACAAATCACCATGTCTTAGCAAAGAATTAACAGCTGGTTCATTTCCCAGCAGCCCCACACAGAACAAGCAATGGTAATGACAGAGGGAGTTTCTGCAAGGGAGCAGGAACCGCGTCACAGGGACTCCCTCCGCATTTTTGCTTAAGAACACAAATTAAACTTAAGATTCAGGGATGATCAGCCGTGTCTCAGCCTTAGGCAGCGACTAGAGACAATGTTTGTATTTGTTAACTTAGTCTGCAGGAGAAAAAGGGTGAAACGACAGGCAAGCAGCAATTGTCCCTGCCCAGCTGTAGCTGTTCAAAAATTAGGTGCTTGCTCTCCAGGCTTCTCCTGTTGTCAAGGCAGCAGAAGAAAGACATCCATCTTCAGAAGGGGTGAATCACCATCCAGAGGTGCTTCACCCCTTGGCAAGAGTGCGCTCAGAGGATGAGCCCAGAATAAAACAATTGTTTTTACACAAGCAGTTTTAAGCAGCCTAAATGGTTCCCCACGAGGGGACCATGAGGTGCCCCTGAAGCAGCAAGGAGAGTTACATGGCCAGGCAGCAGAAATTCAGTGCTGACAGGATGCCAAGACAGAATAATTTGAATGACAGGCATCACTGGAGCCCAATTAACCAACTACTCAGCTTGATACCACCAGCCAACTGAAAAACCCTGCCTAACATGCAGTTAAAAAAAAAGTGTTGGGCAAGAAAAATATTCAAAGGTGATTATTATCTCCTCTTCCCACCCACACTATGCTTGTTGGGGGACAGGCAGTGTCACTGCCACTCCAGGGCAAAGCAGGAGCAGGCAGGGTGCAGGGATGGACACTAGGAATGTCCGTTAGCATTGCAAAAAGCTGGGATGGAAATAATTAAAAAAGGAGGCTGTTCTGTTTACAGAAGAGGCAAACAAGACAGGATGCCCTAGAGAGTGCTGTGAGGGGCAGGAAGTAAGGCAGTATTTACTCTTCCTCCTGATTCACACAATTAAGAACAGCACTACTAAAAAGGAAAACATGAGCAGTGAAATCTGAAAAGGAGAAAATGCCACTTGGTGATGCTCCAAGGGCCACAAAACCCTGAGGCCAAGAGATGAGCAGGAACCATAGACAAGAAATCCTTCTGTCTGTCCTCAGAACTTGCTGACTGGTGCATTTCCCCCACTAACATCTATAGGCATCCCACAAGCTTCCTCAATATAAATTCTTGTTATTTTTTCTAAAGAGGTCACAGCAAGGGACAAAAACGTTCCCAGGACTTCTCTGATCCTGTTAGGAAACTCCTACGCTTTGAAACTCGCACAGTTTAAAACTAGCTGGGGATGGTTTAAGTCTGCCCACAAGGACCCTATTTCTATCTACCCACCTGCCTCCATCTCATCATACTTTACCCCTACATGTGCTAACAGAGGGTTTTATCTTCTCTCAGTCTCTCAAGGTCCCTTTTCCCAGCTTGCTTTCTCTCCATCCCTTTCGGGTAACATATCCCAGAGACACCAACTCTTCCACCTCTGCTCTAGGCTATCCAAGAACCAATTTTTCTCCTAATCCCTCTAGAAAGAGTTGTGTTTCAGCCTCCATCAGTCTCCAGATGCGTAAGGAGCTACTGTTATCTAAAACCTTGTAGTCACACTTCCATTTCCAGCTCTGCAATGCCTTCTGTGGCCCAACAAATCTGAAGCAACACTGGGTTCCTGCCGAACCCAGAGCAGTGTTTGCAAAATGCCAAGCTGTAGGCTTTGTTAGACTCATCATTAACCACTATTTAAGAAGCAAACTCACAACAGCAGCACCACATAACACCTCAAAGCACAGCACAAAACAAAACCCTCCCAAGCACACGCTCCTGACTCAAAAGGAGGGCTGCATGATCCAGAGTAGGCCCACAGTAACTCCCAGTAACCCTATGGACTGTGAATGGTGGGGAAGTGAATAAAGGGCCAGGTTTGATCTATAAAGTGCTGAAACAGTCTTGTTTCCACAATACCCTGAGCACTAGCGGATCATCAATAACACCAGAAACAACAGCAAAGTGGAAAATGTATAGGTCTGAGCCCAAGCTAACAGCCAGTAGTTATTTCTTTGCCAGCCACTTAAAAAACCCCACACATCACGTCAATCAATGGATGATTCAAATAATCTAAAAACAAGAACAACCCCCCTCAACAGCAATAGCTGAGCAAAACACCCTTACCTTAACCACTGCCATAAGCTCTGCAGGAATTTCATTTGTATCCTCCTGTGCAAGTTCAGGGTCTTGGTCTGTTCTTGGAACACTCACTTCATGCAAAAGTGGCTGCACATCATCCCCTGTCTCCTCCTTAGCAGACAGGTGCCATTGCTGAGATGGACAAAGCAAGAAAAGGCACAGCTAGTGCAGGCAGAAGAAAGCAGGATGCACTGGAGCAAGTGACAGAGCAATTGGATGATACTACTCAGAGATTAACTGAGTGAGAAAAACAAAGGAGCTTTTCTGTTCCACTCAGAAGTTTTAACATTTCTATCTGGAAAAGCGTGAGCTACTTGGAAAAGACAGGAAAAAAAAAAAGAGGACAGGAAACAACATGAATAAGAAACTGTCACATTAACTTCTCTCCTCCATAGTAAAGCTTACCACTTGGGAAGTGCAGTTTTATTCAAGCAATGTTTTCTGGTTATTGCTTGCTGCCTTCTGAGAAATTTTACCATGGAGAAGTGTCCTAACATGGCAGAGCTGACACAACACAGTGTCCAGGTATTTTGCACTTAAAGAAGGTGGAGGAAAAAAAAGTTGTTAAACCTGACAAGGCAAATCTAAAGTTGGACAATGCAAAGGGAGTTCCCCACTGCTTATGAGGAGTTACCAGAAAATGCTAGCTAAGCAGTAACAATGTCATATTAGACATATTCCCCCTAGTTCAAAACATTTTGAGACATTTTAACTGCCATTGATGATCATGTTAGTGATGGACCAAGGAAGAGAGAGAAACATTTTGGACAGCTAAACAGAACAGCAGAGAAGGAAATGTTTAAAGTCTTACACTAAGACATATCTGGAGGACTGCAGTTTCCAGAAAAGAATTCTAATAAGATCCTTGAAGTCAGACACGACAACACCTGGATGCATTTACATTCCTCTAGTCTCCAAATCACCAGCTATGTCTGACATTTACACAAATGGATATTGCTACAGTTAATTAGTTACGGTGCTCTCCAGATTTTTCCATTAAAAAAAAATAACAGGAAACTCAGATTTGCAGTCTTCATCACGGTAATTTCTTCCAAATACATACATTAAGATGCTGGTTTGTGTCCTTCAGTTCAGATGATATATTGACAGTGCAAGGCCATTAATATCCAAGATACACAGCTTGTATAGAGTTTCTCTAGCATGGAAAATGCAGTTAAGTCACCAGCGTTACACTAGCTTTTACTTCTATTTCAGAGTAATGTCAGAAAACCAGCCTCGGAGCAGGCCCACCGCTGAACACTTCTACACCTGACATTTACTGGAAAGGTGCTTTGGCCCCTGTAATAAAATGTGTCATGAAAATACTACAATTTAAATGACACAGAAAAGTAGAGAGAGTCACCTGTAGACAGAGTTCCTGGTGTTTCTAACAGAACTACAGTAGATTGCCCTCAACACCTGGGTTTTAATTCCTCTGTTCATCTGGGTCTCAATCTGTTAAAGAGCAAAGGGCTCCTCTTCTAAACATGCTCTGAAATCAAGAGCTGGATATCATTCACCTTTAGAAGTTTTTTGGTTGTTTTTGTTTTGGGGTGTTTTGTGGGTTTGTTTGCTTGTTTGTTTTAATAAAACTGTAGTTGTATCCTTATCCCTTGCTACAACCAAGACTGCAAATGGCCTCTTTTAAGTTAGTTTTAGAATGATCAAGACCCTTAATGCAAATAATACACCAGTAGTTCTTCTGGTGTTTTCCCACATTTACATGATGCCCTGACTTATTACACAGCCTTTGCCAAACCCCAGAGATGCGAGAGGAAAACAAATCACTTCTTGGCTCCTGGGGGTGCAAAACACAAGTGTCAAGTCAAACTGATCTTGAGAATCTGGTACTGGTCTGAGTTCTCAGAATCCATTCTCTCTCTAACTGAAAAATTATGGTGCAAATGAGAGGTTAGAGAAATCACTGAGCATGCAGCCTCCCTGCAGCCTGCACAGGGATCAGAGGACAAGCAGCTGGAGATGTATTTATGGTTCATGAGTAATTGTTGTTATGTTATGGTTCTGCTTGCTTTTTTTTAAAGAAAACAAACAAACCAATCAACCAACTCCATCAAAAACTTAATGGAACTAAACCAACACATGTCTAACAACCCCGGGAGCTGATTTTATTGAATGATAGCTATGCCACAGCCAAACTCCCACCTGGTCACACAGCTCATCCCCATCCAGCTTTGAGGTTGCTGTTTTACTATCTGTATCTAGAGACTCCTGCCGCAAGCCAAGGTCTGGCTCCACTGGTTCAGCATTCTGCATTCCACTGGCCTGAACGTACAAGGCTGACGGATTCAGTTCCATGAACCCCTGGGAACAAACAAAAAAGTATAGTCAAGAAAACCATGTTGTCACTACCACAATGCACAAAAAGAATTCAGCAAGTTTCTAATAGGTTTTATGAAGAGGCACAACACCCACAAGTTAGCTTCAAATTCTTGCAGAAATTGTCTCACTACAAAAATCACCTCCCCTCCCTCCAGCAACAAAATTGCTCAGCAATGCCTCTCTCCCCCCAGAATTGCTCATACACATACAAAAAATACAACTGCAGAATCTAATCCTGCCAAAGCACACATTCTGCATCTATTGAATAAAACAGATACAAGATCTCTGCTCTGTAAAGCCTGACTTTCTGCTGAGATATAAATCTGTGACAGCCCCTTTCTAAGGGTTTTTGTATCCACACAGTTCTTGGTGAAACTGAGCTGAGACATTCAGATAATGATGGGCCTAAATCATAAATGCCCTCTGCACTGGCTTATAATTTGAATCTCTGTCCAAGGCACAACGTGCCATCTACCATGGTTGTGTTGTCCAACATGGTACACTTCACTGGCACAGTAAGAGACATTTTTAACCAAGACCATTTTCACAATCCACTTTGTTAATGGCATAACCGATCTTCAATGACAGGAGCAGAGAAGGCCAAAACAAGCTATTTAACTGTTCTGTTCCTCATCGAACTGCCCCTGCCTGTATGTAACACTACATCAAGTAAGACTAAAAATCTAATCAAGTTGCTCTCATTAATTGTTTGTATGAATCAGGGGCCTCTTAAATTATGGCCAGGAAAAATTTGTGGAATTAAAAATGCATAGCCAAGTATCTAACATCTCTTAACCTCTCAATTCAGCCTTATGCTAAGAACGTCTATAGCTATTTACTTTTCCATATTATTTATACAAGATGTGCACAAGCTTCAGATGAATCTGCAATTCTAGCAAGATAATCAACTTTAAAAAAAAAAAAAAATCAAAGTCTTCTAATCCACTGTTAGAAGACAGGATGAAAACAGTTCTTCTACAAAACCAGATCATCTCTGTTGCACCATCAGACTGCACCTTAAAAAAAAGAAAGCTCTCAACAGAAGACACCAAGGTATGCCATCACAAAATGATAAGTTACAGGAAAACAGGGAATACCAGTTTTGCTTTTCACAAAACTACTTGCTTTGAACTAAAGATCTTCCCCTTACAGGCACCCAACCGATCCTTTCCCTGCCCCTCCTTTCAGCAGCACATGTGTCCTTCCCAACCTGGGAAGGAACATTCTCTCCGCAGACGTCAGCGTATCCCTCATCCCTCAAGACGCAGTGGAAGTAGACATCCTCCTTTGTGGATGTGTCACACAGGAAGAGATGCAAAATGCCGTTCACGTATTCATCCACAATGCCCACGAGCAGCTTGGAGTTGCACAGCTTCTTGAACAGAAGAGTAGCTGCACTAGACCACGTACCCTGAGGAAGAAACAAGGATGTAAAGGTACTGTAAACAGATGAACATCCGCCACCTGAGACTTCCCCTTGTGGGTACTTGTCAACAAGGCAGTTAAGGCAGGTCAGGCGAGGGACATATACAGGAAAGTTGGGCAGATGAGCTTCCCAGCATGGAACTAAATCAAACTACCTGAAAGCCTGCAATGCTAGTTACACTTGGAATGCCCTTTCACCCTAAAGATCTATTTTCAAACGTTTGATGGCATTCACCAGTGATTTTATCAGAACTGACCCCTGTGGGTAAGAAGCTGCTAAGCCTCACCACAATGAAAATTATGATTCTTTAACCAAAAAACAGAGGAAAGTTTTTTTTTTTTAAGATCCTGTCTTTAAAACACAGAAGCAGCAACTCATCTCACATGCTTTTCTTCAGAGATGGTATTTCTCAGGCTTCTTGACCAGCACAGAGAAACTTTCTTATGACCTCTAAAATTCTTTGCCTGTGCCAACTGCATCAAACCAACTCACTTAAAGCTCCATCGCAGAAGTAGTATTTTAAACAGAGGCTGCAGCTACCGAGGCTTCAGAACGACCCTGCAATACTACTGGCAGGGGAAGAAACAAGTCTCCTGACTTGCTCAGCAGTATCTATCTGTCTCTGCAACAATACAAGCAAGAATACTCTGATGATAACACAACAGTCAGCAGAAGAGTGATCACTTGCAGAGACTTGCACAGTCACACTCTGCTGAACATAACAGCAGCAATTCTGCTATAAACATCAACGCGACCTGAATTAATCCAAATGTTTGCCCTTATCAGAAGATAAAGCCACCTTCTACTGGACAGCTCTCATACATATCTCAGTAAACAAAACAGCACGTGAACACATACCTCCATGGGTTTTACCCATGCCAAGGAACATGGGATGGCCTGAGCAGGGAGTTTCAAGTAGCACCACCTACAATACAAAAGGAGGCTATCACCATTACAGCAAAAACAGAGCAAAGCCAGGCAGAAGAGCAGAACTTCCTCATCTTCTGGGTTTTAAAATCTGTTTAGGGATAGAGAGGCACATATTGGATTTTGCACTTATGACTAAAACTCAACAGCGGCTTTGGAAAACACTCCATATCCAGAGAATAGGCACAGCAGGAACAGCAACAGCAACTGGTCCCTTGTGCCTTCCCTTCCCCAAGCATCTTCCCATCAAAGTCTCTTAGAATTACAAAGTTACAGGCAGAGACCAATGACTTTTGAACCAAAGAATTCTAATGGTTGGGCACAAGTGGAGTGAAACGAGAGTGAAGAAACAAATATGGAAAAGGTACTGAATCACAGGTGAGAACAAGCACCTCTGACACTGCAAACATGTCCCACTTGGACAGGAACCTCATCAAGTTCAATCAAGTCCTGCACTTGGGCAAGAACACCACAATGCACCAGTACATGATGGGGGCTGACCGGTTGGAAAGCAGCATTTTTACCACGAGGGTGACCAAGCACTGGAATAGGTTGCCCAAAGAGGTCGTGGAATCCCTGCCCTTGAAGACATTAAAAAACTGTCTCAACGTGGTTCTGGGCAGCCAGCTCTAGATGGCCCTGCTTGAGCAGGGAGCTTGGATGAAGTGACCTGCCATAGTTCTCTTCCAAACTCAACCATTCTGTGATTCTGTCACCCATGTGTAATTTACTTACTTGAGGAATCTCAGCCAAGACTTTCGGACAATTTCAAGGTTTCCGTAATCTGCGTAGAACACCTCTACTTCTTCATCATTGATCACACGGTGGATGATAACACGGTACCACCATTTTGAGACTGTTACACAGCAAAGCTGTCCAGGCTGTACTGCAGACTCAGGCATGATATAACGATCAGAAATAAGTTTATTTGAGTAAAGATGTCTGCAAAAGATCATAATGAGAAACCATGCTTGGTGGGATGCAGGAGATAAACAAAGGGAAATATACAGGGCTTCAGAAGAATCCTGATTTCTCAGAGTTCCCATGACACAAATTTTTAGGAGTTGTTATAACAGATCCTTTATATTTCTGTTCAGCCACACAAACTGAAATGTCAATCAAAAATACAAACCTAAACTTTTACCATTGGAAATACAGGGTGTTTCAAAAAGACGGACCCAATTTCAAAGCAGTCACAGGGTATAACTGGGTTCACCTTTTTAAAACACCCTGTATATTCTCAGGGTGCAACAAAAAGTGAAATAATAGGGACTAATCAGAGGCTAAATACAGTCAATCTAGTCACTAATTTTTAACATCACCTTGACACGTCAGCACTTCTAACAAACCAGGTTCTGGAGAACTGGCTCACGTGCACAGTATCTCTCTGCAGAGTCTGCAATCACACATACCCCAGGACACCAAGCATTTACTGGGGCACACAGCTGGCAGCAACTGTAACACCGACATGATGGAATAGGATGCCAAATGCATAAGGTAACTGATACAAATAAAGGGTTTTGCTTTCAAATATAGGTATGACAAAGGCCTATTACCTGTTGCTTTTGGTAAGTGTTGGACATGGAAGTAAAAGCCTTAACTAAGGTCATGAGCAATAGCAGCACAGACAACAGAGATGTACAAAGGAACCCTAATGTTCCTTTAACTATTCCAGGCTTTTAAAGTTTAGGTCTGTCTAGGACACAGCCAAACCACGACAAACCACTATTAACCAAACTTATTGCTTGCTGGTGAAAAGGAATGGGTAAGCATTATGACTAGGTGTTTCAGTACAGTACTGGCATCTCTGATTGAAGTAAACCAGCCAGCAGTGACCAAAACTAACAGCTGGGTGCCCTGTTCCCTAAGTACTGACACACGCACAACGGGTAGTAGTTATGAATCAGCAAAGCATGTTCCTACCTCATCTCAATCATCATATCCTGCAGCTTATCAGATGTTTCCCTGCTGCAGACATGGATGTAGAACTGGCTAGGAGAGACAATGAATTCCACAAAGACTCCCACCAAGCACCTTGTCTCCAGCTGTGGTAAACTGCAAAGGTTTCTGTCCTGAACAGCATCGAGGGGGATTTCTGGAGTCTTTATCAACTTGGCTTGTAGGGACTGCTCCAAATCTTGAGGCTACAAAGGGACAAGAGGAAGGTGTCACTAGGATGTCTCATCATGCACTGAACACATATGACTGGCCTTCCCATTAAAGTAAAAATATAGTTCTGCTTTCCTGGGGACCTGAGTATTACTGAGTATCCGAGAATCCCAACAAATTTTGCAAACTTAGATTAAAACTTTCCCTGTGATAGAAGCAATCATTTTCACACTCTCTCCCTTTCTTCCTTCTTCCCTCCACCGTAAAGAGGGGTGCAACAAAAATACCTTGCTCATATTCCTGCAAGGAATAAAGGAGAGGAACTGAAGTCATGTCACATATTTAGACAGAAGTATTGAATGGCTATTGCTAAAAAAGCAAAACCAAACCCAAAACCAATAAAACCCACAAACCAAACACAACCCACCCATTTGTTGGATTTTACCCAAACGATGCTATTTCTGTTTTGTGACCATGAAACAGTACATGACTGAGCCAGCAAAACACTACCTGAAAATGATTCCAAATGTCAGAAGGCACAAATGCATGTCACTTTCACACTGGAGCAGTTTCCCAAGGATAACAACAAATTCTGTTCTTTGCTCACTCTAGAACAATTTGTAAATGAGTGAGCTGTTAGCACATCATTTCACTTCAACTAGTGTGGATGGGAACCTTAATGAGACATCAGCTACTTTCACTACCTCAAGAGCTTTACTTTGTGCCCACAAAGAGCACTCCTTCAATGATCAGAAGTCAAAATTATTTCGGTTTTACTCATCATGAATATGGTACAAGTTACCACTGCATTATACTGAGGCAATATACAGGAAATCTGTCTTCCAGCACCAACTCCATTGCTTAAGTGGCTATATTCAACTGCAAACAATGGGATTTTGCAATAGTGGCTCATTTAACCATTTTTTAAAGAAGCAGATAAGAGTCTCACCTTCTGCAGACTAAACCAGGGCTAATGCCCTTGAATTTTTGTTGAGTTAAAAATTTTGACTAAAGCAATGAGTTAAGCAGTGAGTTAACATTGAGTTAAAGAGCAACTGAGGGAATTCTTGCCTGTGCAGCAGCATCACCTCTAAAAAACCCTTATATTTCACGGATTTCCTGTAAGAAGTGCCTGTGAATAGCAGCATTTCTAAGGGACAGTTTTACTCCAAGAATGCTCTTCATATCAGACTGTTAAGGACACACACGACCTTTATAATTTGGCTCATACGTTAGCAACAGAGATTTATTTGAAAGACATACTCATACACAAAAAAAAAAAAAAGGAAACAAAATTATAAAAAGATAAACCAAAAGAACACACTGTAAAACTAGGCTTACGAGAGGGTTGGTTTGCAAGACTGGCTAACTCCTTGCCCTAAGCTGGACTGGCAGCTGTCAGCAGTGCAGATTACACTTTTCCTTCTGCTCTTGGAAGCGAGAAAAAGCTGCTGAAAGCAGCACCCCTAGATACTTCAGCCTCTTCAGGGCTGAGTGGATTAAATCAGCCCTTGTCCCTCATTCGTCCCTTAGGACACTTCCACTATTAGTCTCTCGTGACCAGACACTCAGATATTTTGCAGCAGGGTGGGGATGAGGTTGCATCTTTCCCCTCTACCTTGCAGCATCCTGATGGACAAGCATTCATTACACACCGGAACTAACACATTCCAACATGCTTTCCTCCTCTTTAGGGTATTTTTTAAACAAAACAGTAAGCTGGGTGTTTCATGACAAATACTAGTTCTGCAAACATCTTCTAAGACTTATCCTGCTAGGATTTTTAAACAGGTTCACTGTATGATACATAAGAACAAAAATCTGGGGCTACCTGGACCATATCCCCCCTTTTTTTACCCTTCCCACAAGCAGACTTTGTTCGATCCAGGAGAATTCCCTGTGGACTTCTTCACACCAAACTAAAACTTCTTTAAAGGATCCGAACAGGCTGACAAAAATCTCTTAAAGTGTATGTTTTCTGAAATGCCACACAAAGTCCAACCTGTAGTTCCCAGGTTTCTAAGTTCATTAGTGCACAAAACACCAAATTCCAGAATTCCTAGGACCCTTTCCCTGTCTATGCACTCCAAACATACAGTTGCGTACTGCCACAAGATGAGCTTCACAAAGGAAACAACTCTTCATTAGGAGGGTTTTCCTGAAAAAAGGCCTAAAGATGCTCAAAAGAAAAAGAAAAAAGAGGACACAAGCAAATTCTCCCACTCAGGTCTGGCAGCTTGGAGCCTCTGTACTGCTCTTCTCCATCCCTTTCTAAAAACACATTGCTAAACAAAACAAGAAAAAATTTCCAAGTCCAACCAAATAGCAGAGTTGAGACCAAAGAAATCAAGGTCTCCAAGGAACCTACCGCAGCTCTGTCCCATAGCTGCGTGACACTTAAACCCTGCCTACCACAGCAGGGGAAATACCACAGAACTAGTCTCAGAACAAAGTTATTAAAGTCCAGTTACAAGTAAGTATCCCAAAAGGTATCACCACTGTTGTCAGGGAGCAAGATGATGCATAACTGATCTTGGATAACCTGTAACATAAATCTCGAGACCAGAAAAAGATCTAGTCTGGACAGCATATAAAGCTGTATACCAGGTCAGTGTGAGGGTGGTCACCTCCAGACTCACCTAAAACAGGGACAAAAATTTTTGGAAGCAGCAGTGCACCAACAATACAAACTCAACAGAAACAAAAGCAGTAAAAAGATTATCACCTCCTGGATTAAGACATGATAAAGCTACAGAGCACTCATCCAGCCACTTACTTGTTTGAGACGATCGCCCAAATCTACTACTTGTGTTTCCACCGGCTCTGTCTTCTCTTCTGCTGTCAGGTGTAAGTTTTCCGTCTCACAGATGGGTTCCAAAGGAGGCATCCCAACTGCAGGTGTTGCTGTAAACACAAGGTGGCTGTTATTCTTTATTTACATATCAAGCAGAAAGAGAAGACATCAGAAAATGAAAGTACTGCTTCAAATTTCCTCATCTCTTGTAGCATTCACAGCCACCAGATTCAAGAGGAATCACTTGAAAGGCATCCTTCACTGTATTACTAAAGTAAAACAAAGCGCTCTTGCAAGCATGCCAAGGGTTAAATCAATTGCTAGAACGATGCTCAAATGAATTTTGCTCAGACAATTCAGGAATTTGGCAGAAAATGCATGTGATTTTCTGCCTTCTCTCATAGTGGCTTTGGGAACACTGAGGACATCTGCAGTCTCTTCTTGTGTGGAACACTGTAGCTATGCCTTTCAGACAAGTACTAAACCTTCAATCTCAAAAAGCACATTGAAAAGGCTTTACCAGCCTGCATAGCAGATGTTCAGGAGATAATGTTAGTTTTGTTTTCTGTTGACTTGAACAATAAGAAACTCCAATCTCGTACATACATTCAGAATGTCTGTACTCTGAATGGGCTAAACAACCCTTCTTGCACCTCGCACCAAACAAACAGTGGCAACCTATGTAAACTTCCAGTTAAGCTCTCTGCTACAAAGACAAGTCCCTTGAGACAGCTGCTTCTCCAGCGCCCCACAGCCCTTATGTGCTAAAAACTGGGGGAACTGGGACTACTACAGCAACTGGAAATGCAGCAACATCCACTTGCAACACAGCTGCTTGGCCACAGCACTGAGAGCTATGTGCTTTCAGTTAAATAACACAACACCTCACCTTGAGACAGTTCTTCCCACACCTTATCTTGTGGCACCTCTTTCTTCTCTCTCCCTCTTGCCAGGTGCTTCTTCAGGGTCAGCAAGGAACCTGCTCTCGTCTGCTCCACCGCAATGATATCGGACACGCTTCTGAGGACTTCAGACATGGAGGAAAATCCATATTTTGTGTACTGAAATGCTCGGCCAAAGCGTCTGGAGAAAGCTTGACTGAATTCCAAGAGCAGAAGCGGTGAGGAACTCAGCAGATCCTGCAGCTCAGCCTTCACTGTTGCTGGCAGGACAGGAGCCCTGCCCTTCCAAGGGAAACTCTGCAGATTCTTCGAGGGAGAAGCAGCATCTGCCTTCACAACAGCATTCTTCCGTGCTTTAGCACTTTTCTGTCTGGCAACCAGCTTGGCAATTCCTTTGGTGGCCTCATCTGCGATGGCTACAACCGAAACAAATAAACTATTAGACTACCAAAACAGCAAACCATTAAAAGCTCTACACAAGCAAAACTCCTCTTCTTTCCTTCCCTCTTCCCCCACCCTGTTCAGAAACAGGTGTCTCTTTCAAAAGCAATCACATTAAACCATGGCTGACTTCCAGCAGGGCAACTGCTTTTCCTCTCCCTTTGCAAAGTGCACTGAAACAGATTTAACAGCCAACAACCAGTCTGCACCCTCATCCATATAAACCCAGATCCAGGTAGGAAGGTGGGTCAAATTCTTGGATACAGGATCACAACAGGAAACCCAGCTGCTGTAAGTTCTGCTGAGAAAACAGTATATGCCTCACTTCTCCCACCTGCCCAGACATGGTCTCCCTTGAGATGCAGCCCAAGTCTTTTCCATGTTTTTAAACTTTTTCTTGTCTTACTGTACCACTCTTAAAAAAAAGTTATAATTTCACCCTTCCCAATCAACTCTTTGCAGCTACCATTTGTTTTGACAGCTCTTCCCCAAAGAAAAGGAAAATGAAAAAGTTTCTTTGATACAGACTAAACTTCCCATGGGGTCAGGTAGAGAAACATTTACAGCTTCTCCTGAGAGGCCCCATCCCCAGTTTTGGCTCCTGCTGTAGTCTGCATTTACAGGAAAAGTGATGCTTACCAGTCCTAGTGTACCCATAAGAAATGTTACTGCAGTTTCTAAACTAAGTGCATAAAAAAATGTATAAAAATAACTAGAAACCTGGGTGATTTTTCAGTAAGCATGGAAAAGCATTAAAAGGCAGATCAAAATACAGGAAGAAACACCAAAGACAATAAATTAAACTGAGCTATATGAAAAAAAGAATAACAGAAATACATGACCTACATCTCCACTAATTCATCCTGCACATCCCCACTTTGTTCCAAAAGACTGCTCTATCCATAAGGAAACAAAACTTCACCTCTGAGGATAAAAGTGCCTTTTTCATAAGGACAGATTCTGACAACTTCTGGCATGTTTGCCACCAGCTCCAAGGTGGACCGGAAGCCCAGGTCACGCAGAGGAAGAGGTTTGCCGATCATGGCCACGTACTCCTGCTCCAGCTGTGCTGGGGTTAAGCCCTCCTTGGCAGCCGTCAGCAAAGACCTCAGCTCCTTCTTCAGCATCTCCATTAGCTGTGCCCGCTTCGACCCATCCATGCTAGAGGGGAACAAAGGCAAGATGAAAACAACCCATACCCAAGCAGCTCAAATACAGGTAGAGAGACCTTTTAATGCTTAGAAGATGGAGGTTTGCAGGAGGGAGAGGGCAGAAAACCATGTTCACCAACAGCCGCTCCCCACCACCCCCTGTACTTCCCCGCCTGTGGAGCTGCCACCTTTGGCACTCACTGTCCCAGCCAGGATCAAGGTTCTCCTGCACTCGCCACCTGGCCCATATACACTGCACCCCCGGAGCTCCGTGCACCCCTAAACTCCCACCCCAGGGGCTGCACTCCACAAACCCTGCCATTCCACGGAGCTGCTGCCTGAGGACCGCCTCACAGCCAGCCCTGCGCCCCTAAACCTGGCCCCGAGGATTCCCCGCTCCGCATACAGAGCCACTGTCCCCTAAAGAGACCCCTGTGCCCCTCAACCACAGCCTGGAGACCCCGCACAGAGGCCCCGATCCCCCGTCTCGTCTCACCCCGCCATCCCTTCGCCGCGCTCACGCGCCGCCCCACAGCACCTGCGCGCGCCCTTTCCCGCGTTTTTGAGGGCGCGAGGGCGGGGCGGCCAACCCCTCCCCCCCCTCCCGCTATGGCAGCGAGAGCGCCCCCGTGCGGGCCGAGAGGGCGATGGCGGCGGCTGCGGGTCCCCCGGGGCTGGTGCCGCTGCCTCCCCCCGAGTTAAAGCGTTAGGTGCGTTTCCCCCCCTGGCAGCGAAAGTTAGTGCACTGCCACAGAGTGACGGACAAAAAAAGGAACAATTCCTTTAAAGTACAAGGGAGTGACCAAAAACACCCCACGGGGACAAAGGAGTCAAGACCTGGGCATCAGACAAAACTGGAAAGTTTCGGGTTCGCAGGTGTTCGCTGTCCCATGGTGTTTTGGACAAGAAATCAGCCAGACCCTGTGCTGCCCAGAACCAGACCTGAGCTGCCATTCACTTCTTAAATCACCACCAGCCCTTCCAGAACATCTCCCCCTGCCCCACGCTGCCCAAGGGATATACACAAAGTGAAAAATGTCTCTGGAGCACTTCCAAAGCAAACACAGGCGCTGTATGGATTTATTAATTACACTCCATTTCCGCCCAACTTTTCTCCTCTGCCTTCAGCCCTCTCCATCCATCGCCTCCCCGGTGACCTGCTGACAAAGCACCCAGCACGGCGGAGCAGAGAAAGGAGGGAGCTGCTGCTCCTGCCCTCCCTGCCTGCAATATCCTGACTCCGTGCAAGCCACGAGCCTCCAATAAAATAGGAATCTACGAAAAAAACAAGAGCAGTACCTCCCCAGTCAGCTTCCCAGCTCCCTCCAGCCACTCCTACACACCAGAGACTGGGCATCCCTGAGCTCAGCACAGCCCCATTGACAGGGAGGTGACAGCTTTATGTCCCAGCCTCGTCTTGCTGAGTATGATTTCTAGCCAGGGGCAGGTTTCTTTAATACGTCCAGGGGCTTTAAAACACTTAAAACTGTTTATTGCAGAGGTTTCCACAGCTGTTATCACAGGCTGTGCAGCAGGAAAAGAAAAAGCTCGGGGCCTGCTGTGGAAAACTAAGGAGGTGTTTAGGCACAAGTTCTTTTTGTAATTTAGTTATGATAGTTCTAGCCCTGCAATGGCCTCCACATTTTGCACCCATTCAGGAAAGTCGTGGACCAGTTGATGTCCTGCCTTGCTAAAATACGAGGTGACCCTAGAGAGAGGGAGTTTGCTGTCAACATCCCACCACTGTGCCAGACAAAAGGTTTCTGGAGAGCAGACCAGAGTGAGATGCTGCTCACCCAGCCGTTCTCTGCAACACCCTCTCCAAACACTCCTGAGTTAAGCCACTGGTCTCACAGGTAAAGGTTTTTCACCCTGATGCTTATTGTTCTGGGCCATTCTCACCGTTTGAGGACTTCAGAGCCACATGTCTGATGGTTATTTTTAGGTTGCTTTTCAACATCTTTGCAGAAAACAGCTATCAAAAATCAGCTGAGTGCTTCTGGTTGAATTTTATTTCCAAAGGAAGATACAAACAGGATGTCCTCCTGGAGTCCATCCCATCCAGGTCTAACCTTCCTTCCCATCTCCGCAGCAGTGTGTGAGGGGAGCAGAGCAGCTGGGAACCAGCTTGCTCACTTCACTGTCCATTACGTCTGACAAGCCTGTGATGAATTTGAAACAAGCCTCCTTGATCTGACACCTCCCCTTCTCTCCTCCCCGGCTGGGTTTTCCTGCCTGCAGCAATAAATTTGAGCACAAATCCATTCTACTCCCACAGGCGGCTGCGTGCTCCTCGGCACAGATGAGGATGGATAAGAGGTCTCGGAGCAATTCCAGGGAGTCTCATAAGAGACACAGAGACTCGCCAGGTACACAGAGCAAACGGGAGAAGAGGGAGAGCAGCAGAGAAGCCGGCAAAAGAAGGGGCGACACAAAGCAGGAGAAAGCAAAGGAGATCAAGAGCACCACAGGGACTGACGGTAGGGTGCACACATCCACAGTGGTGGATGTAGATGACGTGATATCTGATGAAGAGATGGAGGCAATGGCGTTGCTGGACAGCGAGCAGCAAGAGGAAGGTATGGCTTACAGAAGGGAAGGGGCTGGAAAGCTATGGGTTCATTGACCCTGTGTGGTCACAGTGTGACTCTGCTCTCTGCATGGTGAGTTTCCCCAGCCCCACCTTGCACAGACACATAGTTATCTTCAGGATAGGATATGGGAGACTTCAGCCAGCCTCCCAGCCAGCTTCTGCGGTCAGTCCTGGCTGATCAGCACAGCCTAGCACAGGAATGAACTTCACTATGAGCAGTTACATCCCCAGCATCCTTCATGCATCAGCTCACTGCTCCCCTGTTCTGTTCATACTCCGTTGCGTTTCTCCCTTGCCCTTCTTTAGGTAGATGGAGTTTTTTTTGTGAGACGCTAGGCCTCTTTGGACCCAGCATCACCACAGATGCTCTATTACAGGATGTGTATTACAGGAGCCCGTGTCACTTGTCTGCTTCCACACCGGCAGTTCTGCTGCCCTGGAGTGACACAGAGCTTCAGACTTGCTCCTGTCTCTCTGGGAACTGATTTTTCACAGCTGCCTCTTCCTGCCTGGAGTAGAAGAGTCCCAGCTAGTTAGCAGTGCTGTGAAGGTAGAGTCATCATACAGTTTTTTGGGATCTGAACCTCCTCAGAAACCAGTGACTCTGCAGAAAGCTCCAAAAGCAAAGGGGAAGGGATGGAAGGGCTAGAAGGGATTCAAAACAGGAGGAATGCAGAGATGCCAACTTCACTGCTAGAAAACATAGTCCCTCCTCTGGGCTTGGTCCCGCTGCATTAGGGAGCTGGGATGCCACCAAAATTCTATTCCAAAAGGACCTGAGATACTCTGATAGGGAAGGGTAGTTCAGGCTGTGCATGTTGAAAGCTATGTCTTATTTTAAATCTTTCTCTTGGCCATTAACTTATCTCTACAGATAAGTGTTTGGGATTCCATCTCAGCCAGCAAGCTGCCCATTCCAAGCCTTTCAATGCAACTTGATAGCCACAGGTCTTCAAGCTAAAGGCTACTCGTTAGTCAAGGTGCTATGGAGAAGCATGGCCCAATTTCTGACAGTAAAGCAGAGACAAAATCTGTCAGTCCATGGTAGCAGCTCCTGTATTCATTAACATAGCTCCAGAGAGAGACAAACAATTCACAGACACCCGGTTTAGGCAAACGACAACACTGAAGCTGATCCGTGGAGGCGCTTGTCGAGCCATCAGTATTTTGGGAGCAGTCATCTCCTAACACAGTCATGTTGGATTTCTCTCCAGGTGTGAAGTCTCCAGGTCTGGGTGTCTGTGAGTGGCTTCTGACCATCTTATCTTTCATGTTCGTCATAATGACATTCCCCGTTTCTGTCTGGTTCTGCATGAAGGTGAGAATAGTCACGGGGCCTCTCTAGGTTTGGGCTTCAGTGTCTGATGTGGATGTAACTCACTGATTCAGCATGTGTCAGACATGAGCATAAAGTTGGTGTAAGGCTATATTTACACTTCTTCAGCTCTTATTAATTTTTACTTATCCTTTATCATATGTTACTGCAGCAGAGGGCTGCACAGGGATCCAGCCACTACCTGGCAAATACTCCTGCTTCAATATCAGCAGGCAAGGGCTTAGGTTTCTCTTTTTTTAAAACAAATTGCAAGTCTGTTCACTTTCAAACATAACCTTCAGACTACCCAGCCCAGAGATGTCCGCATTGCAGCAGCAGGGTAAATAAGTTTTGAATCATAAATTTTGAAATAATAAATTTTTAATCAGAAATTTTGAAATTTTGTGTACTAGAAGGGCGGTGGTTAGTAGGTCAGAGAGGTTCTCCTTCCCCTCTACTCTGGTCTGGTGAGACCACATCTGGAATATTGTGTCCAGTTGTGGCCCCTCAGTTCCAGAAGGACAGGGAACTGCTGGAGAGAGTCCAGCGCAGGACAACGAAGATGCTGAAGGGAGTGGAGCATCTCCCGTGTAAGGAAAGGCTGAGGGAGCTGGGGCTCTTGAGCTTGGAGGAGACTGAGGGGTGACCTCATTAATGTTTACAGATATGTAAAGGGTGAGTGTCAGGAGGATGGAGCCCGGCTCTTCTCGGTGACAACCAATGATAGGACAAGGGGTAACGGATTCAAACTGGAACACAAGAGGTTCCACTTAAATTTGAGAAGAAACTTCTCAGTGAGGGTGACAGACACTGGAACAGGCTGCCCAGGGGGGTTGTGGAGTCTCCTTCTCTGCAGACATTCAAACCCGCCTGGACACCTTCCTGTGTAACCTCATCTGGGTGTTCCTGCTCCATGGGGGATTGGACTGGATGAGCTTTTGAGGTCCCTTCCAATCCCCAACATTCTGTGATTCTGTGATTTTAAGAGAGATTGATCTCTCAGTTAATAGCAGACTTTCTAGCATGGCTACAAGTAGGCATATTTTGATTCCCACTCCTCAGGAAATTTTGCATGCCTCTTGTTCTCAATTAAAGGATCAGTATTATGGCTCAGAGCTTACACGTGTGAGCACATGCACACCTGGTTCCCTTGGAGGCCAACAACCAACAGGTAAAATTTTAGCTCGGAGTGTTCAAGTTTGGCCAGGCTATAAGGAAACAGAGTGCTGGCCGCATCCTGGGAAACCCTGGGCAGCTCTAACACAGGCTGCTCTCACCACATCTCAGGCTGTCACAAAGCTGCTCTAACGCTGCTCACACACAAGCCAGCGAGCACTTTTGGGCCAGGTTCTCTGTGAGGGTAGAGGGATCCAGTGACAGGTGACTCCACTAGCTCAGAACTACCGAAATCCTTCCTTTGCAGGGCTTTCCCAGAACAGACATCCTCCCATTTCCCCAGTCCTACATCTTGCTCTCCAGCCTAACTTTTGTTTCCCTTTGCAGGTAGTGCGGGAGTATGAGAGAGCCATCGTTTTCAGACTTGGGCGTCTTCTCCCTGGCAGAGCTAGAGGGCCTGGTAAAGTGTTTACTGAGCCCCCCCAGCCATGTGTCTCCTCTTCTTCATGCTCTACTAAAACTCGCTTGCTGGTGCCCTTCAAGCAGACACAGCCAGACAGCAGATGGGATGTCTTTGCTCCCTTCCTCTTAGGGCCAGTAGCTTTTAATGGCTTTTCCCTTGACAGAAGGGAATTTGTGCCTATGTATTGCTCCTCCTTTGTAGTTCTATATGCCAAACCCTCCCCTGTTCCCCAGAGCAAGAGGCAATTTCTTTGGTTCTGATGATCAACAGCTGCCTTTCTCTTCTTCCCACAGGCCTTTTCTTTTTCCTTCCCTGTCTGGACACATACCACAAGGTAGACCTTCGCCTCAAAACCCTAGAGATCCCGTTCCATCAGGTATGGCTGACACTCCCTATATTAATTTTTGGGTCTCTTTATCATTACTTCTCCCTGTGACTGGTCATGGACTCAATGACAGCCTTGATTTTGCCTTGATGTTAAGCAAGTAGCTTATGCTTACAGTAGAGATTCTGGTTCCAGGTCACAAAAGACCAATTCATTAGCCATAAGATACTGTTCAGCATTGCTGGCTCTCAGAATCTTGCTACAGATCTTACCTCAGAGCTGCAAAAACAGCTGCGTCTTCCCTAATGTCTTCTGCTTAGGTGGTGACCAAAGACATGGTTACCTTGGAGATAGATGCTGTCTGCTACTACCGTTTGGAGAATGCCTCTCTTCTCCTCACCACCCTGACCAGCATCTCCAGCGCCATTCAGCTGCTGGTGCAGACCACCACAAAGCGACTCCTGGCACATCGAGCCTTCTCTGAACTTCTCTTGGAGAGGAAGAGCATCAGCCAGGAGATAAAGGTGCTTCCACAGGGGGGAGACAGCAGAGCAAGGGGTGAACTGAGGCTCTACAAAGAAGCCCAAGTGATCAGTCCCTCAAAATCACAGACACTGGTTTGCAGAAGGGTACAATAACGTGTGTCCTCCACAGATAAATGAGAGATTTATCTCCTGGGGTTATTTTTGGCTTGCATCACTTTAGGGGAAGGATATACAGTGTGGGCCACACAGGTGACCATGGTGAATAGCAGACAGTATGGTGTGTGGGGCATGAAGGAACCACTTCATCAGTGCTTTGTGATACGCCAGCTTCAGTATTTACCCCAGAGATGACATTCTCGTAAGAAATTTATTCTGCAGCCTGAATGAGCTGCCACAAACCCAGCATACACGGGATCTCGAGCAGCAGGTCTTTGTGGCCATGACACATGTACATGATGATACCAGTCAGGAACTGAATGTTTCCTGTCGAATAGAAATGTTTCCACACTTGAACCACTATGGACTAGTTAAATCATGCTAAACCCATGGAGCAAACACAAATCAGAAGTAGAGTGAGTGAAGTAATTTTATTTCTGAGGGGCTTCACACAATAGCACACAAAAACTAATAAATCTCCCTTACTGCCTTGAATTAATGTCCTTGTGCTGTCTTACAGCTTGTAAGGGGCATAGGGCAGGGCTGGTGTTCTCCCCATGCTGTAAACAAATTGCCTTCTTCACAGGTGGCTTTGGATGCGGTCACGGGCTGCTGGGGGATCAAAGTGGAGAGAACAGAAATGTAGGTAGGACATGCTGGTAGAGGGGACTTATCCTGTTCTTTCCAAGTACCTGTCCTGCTCACTGCTGCCTGCTTTGCCTCTGGCTCTCTCCCTCTAGCTATTCTGCAGAAGGCAAAGCCTTTGCCTTCCTGCTTTCCCTACCCTTTTCAGCCTCTGCATCACGTAAAACTTCCGTGTATGAAGACTGTGCTTGCTCCTGGCACTGACATCCAGGGCAGGATCCTTGGCTGGGATCTCATCACCATTTCACTGCTGCTGCAGGCAGAGTTTCCACCCACTTCTGGTAGCCCAAGAGTTGCAGCAGGCACCAAACACCGTGTCCTCCTCCAGATCAAAGGCTCCAGAGTCTTGGCACTGGTTGGGATGGGCTCATCACTCAGAAGCCCATGCAGAAAGGTGGGACATGCTCATCACATAGAGGGCCATGAAGGAGAGAGCCAAGTGGTGAATGAGTAAATCCATGAACAGAAGGAAATCCCCGTGCCTGTCTTAAGAGCAGTCTCCCAGGGGATTCTCTGCTGTCTCACAAAGAGTGAGCTTAGGCTTCAAGCCTCAGAGAGAAGCTGTCACTTTGCTGCCTAGTGATCATGCAAGCCTGGTCTTTAGAAAACCAGGCTGGAAAAGAAGGATGGGAGTGGAGGTAGAAGGCTAAAGTGAAACACATAAAGAGGGATACCCAGAGAACAAAAAACACAAGTGATCTGCTCTGCAGAGACTGACTGATAAGCCCATTCCAAGCCTCAGACTGACCACCCAATGCTGCCAGAAGATTCTAGAGCCCAGCTAATCCCTGTCCCTTCCTTTTTACTGCAGCAACAATGTGCAGCTGCCTGCTGAAGTCCGGCAGTCCCTGGCCGTGGAAGCAGAGGCCCAGAGACAAGCCAAAGTGCGGGTATGCCAACCCTGAATACCCCCCTACTCCTTCCAAAGCGTCCCTCCTTCCTTTCCCACCCCTGCTTTGAGGTCCCTGGGAAATGCTACACAAGGGGACAGCTCTGGGAAGACACATCTCCTTTAATTTCTGTCCAAGAGCTGTGTCTAGCAAGGGAACCTGCAGCAGGAGTCTGAGCCAGCCCACTGGAGTGTCAGGTCTGGTACCTGGCCTACAGGTAGGACAGAAGGACACAGAAGTCTGGAGTTATCCCCAGGCCCACAGTGATCCCCATGGGTAATGTTGGTGTCCAGCACTCCTCCCACAAGCTCAGCCTGGAGGCTGCTCTCTCCCATGATCTTCAGACAGCAAGAATATTATAATCACACTGGCTCTGGGAATTTCATGGTGGCAACCTCCATTTGTAATGAAGACTTCACGCCTCCTTGCTCCCAGCCTCACAGAAACCTTCTTTGTTCTTTGGTAGGTGATCGCTGCCGAGGGGGAAAAGGCAGCATCCGAGTCCCTGCGGATGGCAGCCGAGATCCTGTCCAGTGCCCCTGCTGCTGCTCAGCTCCGTTACCTCCATGCTCTGCACTCCCTCACTGCAGAGAAACCTGCTGCTTTCATCTTGCCCTTGCCTCTGGATGCCATGAACCTGGTCTCTTCAGCTACTCACAGTCCTCCGGCTGTGAGCAGCCTCCTTACAGACACCACAAAGCACCCAGAAAGCCCGAAAGACAAGAAGGACTCACCCATGCTCTAAGAGCTGTCCCAGAAATAGTTGCCACGTTTCCCCTGGTCAGTCCTGCTCAGAGAGGAGCAAGAAGGGAGCCCACCAGCAGGTCCTGGAGCAGAAGAGAAAGCAGTCGAGGCCTGTAAATATAAAGTGGATTGTACATGGAAGACGGCTCCTGCTTGTTTTGGAAAGGGAAAAATACGGAGTACAAGGAGCAGGGGTGGGATGCGTGTGAGCAGGGGGTTGAGGGAAGAAGGGTGTCATCCCTTCACAGAGCCCTGACACCCTAAGGGCTGGCCTTGGGGACTGCTCCATGCTGCCCCATCACCTCGGCAGGAAGAACAGACTAGGCCCTGTGTGCTTAAATGCCCCCATTCCCAAACTGAACAGCAGGGCAGGTGGGGTGGGAGCCCAGCAGTTGCTGGGGGAACAGAAAGGGGCTCAGCAACAAGGTTTTACAACAAGGAACAAGCTGGGTCCTGTGTCTCATAGCATGTCTCCCTGGATATATGATTTCGGTCACCACCCATGCACACAGACATACACATGCAGGCAGACAAGGTGTTTAGCTCTGGTTCTAGAACAGGAGGAAAAGGAAGAGGAGGGAAGGGCAGGCTGTGCAAAGGGCAGGCTGTGCTGCTGCTCGCTTCCACTGGGGGGTGAGGCAGGACAAGCTCTGAGCTTGTGGGTGTCTCTAAAATATTAGAGTTGACCCTTTCAACCAGCTCCCCCTGAGCTGACAAAGGGGAATCCAGCCCTGCTGGGGATGAACCAGCTGAGAACCTCGAGAACACAATACTTTTCCCTCCTGCAGCTGCCTTGGCAACCTCTACACACAGGGAAGGAACAAAGTCCTCAAAACTCCTGTGTAGCTTTCCTGCCAACAACTATTTGAAAGGACCAGGAATGTACAGCTACTGCAATCCTTTCCTTTGGCAAAGACAGGGAGCACTGTCAAAGGAAATACTGCTGCACTCGCTTTCTCTGACCCTGCTGCCATTTGGGCGGACCTCGGTTCTGTTCCTGCCCTTTTACTTGACCTGCAGCATCTCCCCTCGCTTCAAAGCAGACATCCCCTGCATGGCCATTCCCAGAACCAACCTTCTGCTGTTGGTGGCCTGTAGAGGCCAAGACAGAGGGTACTTTGTGGCCTTTCTCTTAACTGTCCACACTGCAGTTGGCCATCACACACATGCCTAGCAGGGGGTTACCCAGGCAGTTGCTCACTCTTGTATTTTTACTCATTTTTCCAGTCCCTCTTTGCCTGCTGGTAACACTCACACACATTAATTGGTAATATTTCTGTTAAATGCAGCTGTGTCACAAGGATGGCATGCAGGTACTGGCTTAACACTGCTGCAAAAGGACAAGGATCCCACTTGCACTAAGTACCACATATTCTGTATTTAATCAGCCCCTTCAGCTCCCTGGAGTCCCTTTCTGAACACTCAGTGCTCCACAAGTGTTTGCAAGCCTTTTAACAGCAAGGACATGCAGCAAACTGGCCTGGGAAATGGGAAACACCCACCTGTGAAATTATTGGGGATCACTCAAGCTCCAGATGTAACTTGACATCCATCCAAATCCTTCTGCCCCTGCAAAGAGGGCTGCAGGATGGTTGTGGCTTCTGCTTGTGTGTCTGTAAAAAGATCTCAGGAGTGATCCACTCATGGAAAACTAGCTCTGGGAAGTGGAACAGCTCTGTGATCTTCCACTGGTGAACATGAGCTGTGTAGTTACTTCTCTAAGGCTGGTTCTGGTTATTTCTCGTGCTGCTGGAATAGGCACCTGTTTCCCAGCCTAGTGCTAAAGGGTGAAAATACTACATGGAGTGAGCTGCAGATTATCCCTTCTCTGGTCAGTTCTCTGGCTGCATTTCTAACTCTGTGTAAAATGTTCCATCCTTGGCACATCAAGGACTAACATCTCTACAGATAATGTCTCAAAGGAATGACACTGCCTGAAAAACAACTGTCAAGAGACACGCAGCACTGCACCAGGGGACACACATTAACCTATTTGCACTCATACTTGCACAAGTCAGGCATAGTTTTTTCAAACATGTAACTTTTCTGCAGTTACAGAAAAGGCAAATGATAGCTAAGAGCATCCTCAGTTCCAAAGAATACACCTTGCTCCAGCAGGATCTTCTGTATTTTATATATACAGAGCTGGCAGAAACTTGTCATTTTACCTTCAGGAGAAATTACATTCAAAAACCTTGCAGAAGAAAAACATAAAGTGTAGTTCAGGATTAGTGATATGTGATGTTTCCAAAACAGTATTTACTCTGGGGGACCTGGCAAGGGCTGTCTGAGTTGATGTGATTCCTGATCATTTCACTGCCTGCTCTTCTGAGCCAAGAGTGGATCCAGCTGCAGAGTGACACTGAACTTGGGCAGTTCTACTGGTTTTGCAGAGCTCTGTAACTACAGACTGTCCTGAGTTGGGGACCCGACAGAGTCTTGGGTGGCCAACTTGCTGTTGAGGCTGTAGGGGTTACTGTAGATGCAAAGCCAGGGGGCCAAACACAGAAATCATGGGGAGATGGAGGATGCATTTTAAATGCCAGTCCAGTGCACTGAGATGGCAAACTGGCATCATCTGAACTCTGATTTTGTGACCTTGCTTGCAGGCAGCTCTCCTGTGGCAGCAGTTTGAGAAAATAATCCGCATCATGCACAGATTCAGGCTGCTTCATACTTTCTGAAAGAAGGATTAAACCTTCAAAAGAAGATTCAAATAGGAACAAAAATTTGCCTGTACAATTCTGTACAATTTCTTCCTTACCAGTCTGCTAGTCATCTGAAAGTCCAGATAGTGAAGGAGGTACCTATAATCAGATACACAACCAGGCCATGCTGGCACTGAGAAGACAAAAAAAACCCCAACACTTTATATGAGAGGAAAAAGGTGCAAACAACTTTTATTTGCATAGTCCAACAGGGATGAGGCTGAATGAGACAGAGTAACAAGAAGAGACTGAAAAACACAAAGAGGAGGCAAGCACAGGGCAAGGGCAGGGGAGGAGGGTGCACAGGCAGGAGAGATGTGGGTAGGAGCAAGTCAAGGTAGCAATGGTATTACAAGGAAAAGTAAAGATATTAGAACTGTGGGAGGAGGTAGAAGACAAGCAAGACATGTGGAAGTGGCAGAACCAGCTAGAAGAACAGTGTAAATGCTGACATGGCACAGAGATTTTGGAGCAGTGGATGGGAAGTAAGGCAGCACATTGGGGGTGAGATGCTACTACGAATGGGCACCAAGAAACTATTCAGGTTTTGCTCTTCTTTAATGTTTGCTTTTTTTTTGATTTCTTGGACTGGCCAGAGGTAGAAGCTTTGGGAGATGAGCAGGTCTTGACTTCTGAGACACTTTCTTGGATACATTCTTCTGAAAGAAAAAACAAAACAACAAACCAAAGCCATTAAAAATACCACAGAGTAAAGATGTGCCCCAGGTATCGCATTCTTAACAAACAAATTAGCTTCTCCACCCACTTCGATGTCAAAGAGATAGGTTATACTGAAAGACTAAGGGAAAACATTTTATTTCCTGTTCTTTGTCCTTTTCCACTTACAAGGAAGTTGAAGCCAATTACACTGACCTCCTAGATATAGACCCTGTGTTATATGTCAAAATCAAACAAAATTATTTTTAAAACAGACCACGTTCAGCAGTTATTTCTGTCCCGTCTAGAGTCATGGTAAAAGCCTCCTTGCTTGGGCTCTGACAGAGTCCAGACAAAACCCTAGGATCTGCCCAGGAGAGGGTCATGCACTAAATGAGAGATGAATGAGGTGTCCTCTAAGATTATTTTCCCCCTCAGAGTCTAGGAGAGGGTTCAGAGTATTGATTCTCCTGACCTTGCTCTTCTTTGTGTATTGCTTCTGGGATGACTTCCCCCTCTTTCTCTAGCTCAATCTCTAGATCTTTGATTCTCTGCAGAGCTTCTTCCAGCTTCTTTTCAAGATCTTCAGATCTCTCCTCTGCATTCTGAGCACGGATTTCTCTTTCTCTGGAACACAGAAGCAAAGATAATGCTGAAATCTGAAATCTAAGCAGTTGCTGGCAGGATACCTACAAGAAAGATTTAGAAAGCTGAAACATTCAGTAGGATTGACAGACCCTATAAAACACATTTATGGTTTCAGAGAAGGGCATTGTTAAAAGATCTATAAGGGGCTTCATGTCACATCTATGTAAACCCTGCAAATTGAATTAATTTTAAAGCTCAGTGTTTGCCAGCAAAGGGTGAGATGCTGATCTTCATTGTGCAAGGATAAATACAGAGCACAGGCAATTCTGTTAGCAAGGTTAATGAGATGGACTTACCCTGGATAATACAAGCTCACAGACAAAAAAAGAAGTATGAGGGAATGCAATTCAGGGTGCCCAAGGCTGCTTAAGCATAGAATAAGTCGTTACCAAACACAAACCTTAATGTGGTTCTGCACGGAGCCAGTTGGGTGTCCCTTCATTGTGTTCCCCCACGTAGGCACCACATTGCATGGCTGAACCTGCCAAGTTCCTGGGCACTAGCAGGCCCTGGAAGTGCTCAGCTGTGTTCACACAGCACCCTGCAAGTGCCACCAGGACCTGAAGTATTAAGAAACCTTGCAGAAAACCATCATGAGTACCTCTGCAACATACCTCATGAGTACACAAAATGGAAAAGCTGCACATAGATGAGGGAAAGCTGACATGGGTCATGTCTTCAGCTAATATAAATGACAGTCAATGGCTCAAGACAATCAGAATGGAAGGAAATGCAAAATTAGGCCAACAGACACTGAATGAAGCAGAACCTTATCAGAGAACAGAACAGCAGAACTTGCCTGCGATGAAACCCAGCCCCGCTCATGCTCCAGCCACCAGTACTCACAGGACCTGCGCTTGCAGATGTTCCAGCATTGCCAGGGCTTCAAACTCTTTCTGAGAAAAGGGAGTTGAGGGCTTGGAGGCAGTCATCTCCCTCTGGTTGGGAAGAGCAAAACATTCTATAAGTAAACATGAAACCAACAATGCAGGATGTCTCAGTGTGCAGTCACGAGCACCATATCAGCAAAACATGTAAAACCAGAGGCTAGTTCAGACACCAAGCTGATCTTGGCATTAAAAAGAGACCAAAATGCTTTTCTTACACAGACATTAAAGTCTCACTAGCTCGTGGTCTTGGGTTGCTGATGCATCCACTGGATTACAGAGGTTGGAGTTGGCTGTAGCCTGACCAGGAGTGGAAAAAAAACCCAAAACACAGCAAAACAATTTTCAGAGAACAGAAAGAGGCAGCTCCTCACAGGGCCCACAAGGCATAAGCCAGTTTTCTTCATCTGAAGAAGACAACCGGGGTTTTTCTGTAAAGGTAACTGTTGAAAGGCTCCTACTCTAAGCTCTGGAAGGTAACTGTGATTTCCAGGGATTCATTTCTGTAAAGCAAACCAAAGTCCATCCAGAAGCCCTCCTGCGTCTCCCACTGTCACCCTGAACTAGCCGCCCAGTTCTAAAGCATGAGGGACAAGACACATTCAGCAATGCAGCACACTTAAGGAGTGGGACCATTCAGGGACAGTTTGCTAAAGCTCCACAATTCCTGCACCTCTGGGCTCCACTCTGGATAACAGACTGCCCAGGGAATGACTGCAAAAGGCAAATCTATGACCTCTGAAGAGCACCTTTAGCAAAAAGCACTATCCTAAAGGCAAGTGGAGAAAACAAGGACCTAAGAGGCTGAAAAACCTGAACTTCTTGCTTCCCTGTTGTTGTCGGATCTCTCTGAATCTCTGAACCCTCTTCAACTCCTTCCATGTGCTCAGCACCAAAGTGTTTTCACCATCCCAGTCTCTGCAGATAGTCCTGGTTCACACTACACACATCACCTGTCACTGGTCCCACAAAAGTTCCGCGCTGTGGCACTAATGCATAGGTCAGGAGGACAAATTACAGCTGTGACAACTGTTCTAATGATTATTTAAAATTGCAAGAAGAGAGAAATCGGAGAGAACACCAACAGCTTGCACTGCCCTAACAGGTCTGGCACAAGCATTAAAGGTCACATAACAGAGTCTGTGCAGACAGCTAAAACCCAGCTCCAAATCTCTGCCAACAGGCTAAACCATTGGAGCAGTGGAGACTCTTACCCCTGTAACTGAAACAATGTCTGACTTCAGAGACTTCAGGTGAACATTGGAGTCATGTCCGACATATCTGATCATGTCTGCAGTGGCTTCATTGTTATCAGTCAGAGAATCTGTACCAGCACCTGGCTGCTGCTGAGAGAGAAAAAGAACAAGAAATTGGAGATACCACCAGCCTAGTGGCATTCGAGGCAGCTGTAAAGCCACATTTCACATTGCATACACCGAGCAATAAATAAAAATGCCCTGCTGCAAAGTAGCATATTGCAGCTATTGCAGTCACCTGCAAAACAGCAGTTTCCTCTTTTACTTCTGATGTTTCTTCCTCTGTTATGGCATCTTCAGCTTCAAGTTCTTCCTGAGTTGAGGAAATAAGAGTGTCCTTAAGCTTAAGATTTGGCTGCAAATCCTGTAAGGCGCCATAAGGATGGGGTTAGTAGCATGCTCTCTTTGTCCATCCAAATAACCGAGGCAAAGCAAACTGATCTCTGACTTTCTCTTGCAAATATTTAGACCTGGACTCCAGCCACCTAGGAGATCCTGAGTAGGAATATATTTCAAATCACAAAGGAATATACTAATTACTGAATGTTATACAGGCAGGACCTCCTGCAGCATACCTGCTTTGTATAGGCCATGCCACAGAGAAGAAGAGAGGCAGCACATGAACTACAGCACTGACTGTACACAAAGTCATGAACAACGTCACTTTACTTGGGCGTTGAGTTCAGAACTGACGCAAACAAACTGTTCAAGACAATAAATCTAAATCCATTTCCTCATTATCTGAATTTAGCCTGTTTCATATTAAACTAGGCCAATGACAAGCCAACCATCTATAAAACACATCTAATTGTCACAAGCAGTGTCAGACATCCATCTTCATTCCAACTGGTTCAACATAGAACAGCAAATGCAGTTTATATATACCTCCGATCCAAAGAGGTTCCTCTGTTCTTCCTCCGATCCAAAGAGGTTCCTCTGTTCTTCCTCCGATCCAAAGAGGTTCCTCTGTTCTTCCTCCGATCCAAAGAGGTTCCTCTGTTCTTCCTCCGGTCCAAAGAGGTTCCTCTGTTCTTCCTCCGATCCAAAGAGGTTCCTCTGTTCTTCCTCCGATCCAAAGAGGTTCCTCTGTTCTTCCTCCGATCCAAAGAAGTATCTCAGTTTTTCCTCTGATCTAAAGAGATCTCTCAGTTCTTCCTCTGATCCGAAGATGTTTCTCAGGTCTTCTAAATGTAGAATGGAGATACGAGTGCCTTTGATCTCTGAAAGGAGAAGACTACACGCTTGAATCCAATTGCAGCACTCAGCCTAGGAACACATAACAGAAAATAATTATTCAGGGATTACTGAGCAGAAAAAATAGCACTCTCATATTCATCCTGACAGTTAATTCTGTCTTTGACTGTTCCAGGCACCTACCTGGACCCTTCCATCCTCAACCTACAAAGGCTTTCAGACATGACATCTGTCAGTGGCTAATCACTCCCACCAATTAGTTCCTTCAACAAGCCCCTTCTCAGGCCAGTGCAGAACATCCCTGTCACAGCTGCTGTCCCAGCCCATGTGAGGAGAAATGAGCATAAATCCCAGGGGTTAATTTTTCGCTTGCTGAGGTAACACAGAACAGAAGCACAAGTGTTTTCAATCCCTGCAGAGCGGCTTCTTACATTCCTTGGATCAACACCATTTGCCCTGTGCTGAAGGAAGACTTGGGTTTCAGGAAGACTCCACCTCTTACATTTGCACAGGCAAAGCTCAGCTAAACACTGGTGATGTCAGTGGTAGCCATTAAGAGCTTTACACAAAAGTGTAGAATAAGAAGATGGCAGGTAGGCTAGTTGACTGCAAAAACTTTCAACGGCATCTGTATAAAAGTATATTGCACCAAGTACCTCCAGGAACTCCTAAGCACCACTCAAATCTGGATGTACATGGTTCTGACAAGCTTTGAACCAGAGGTAAATTTACTGCCACCCATATGAAATAAAATATCACAGGAGAGCCCTTGCATATGGACCCTGAAACAGGGTAAGGAAAATATTGAAACTGAAGATGACCTGATCCAGGTTTATCATGGTTTCCAGGATTGTGGAGTAGCAGGAAACCTGGGAAACCAGGGTAATCCACTGGAGTAGCAGGAGTCCTCCTTCTTGAAACCCTCACATATATTTTCCTCTGCCTTTTACAAAGCAGATGCAGTCTGATCTACCCCAGACCGAGAGAGCTGTAAACACAGACACCTTTTACCTTGATCTTATTCAGCTCCTTCAGCTCAAAATCAGCTTCTGCATCCATCTCGGCCCGTTTCTTTCGTACGATTGCATCAACAACATCACGGCAGCAGCTGCAAAGATGCAGAACGTCATCAGCCCTGCAGGGGTACGTGCAAATGCTTTATTTCCTTCAGCAACCTCCCGGGCAGTTTGTCTGTGCCAGTGTTGTACTAACCCACAGAGGACGTGTGAGCACAGACCCTGAATCAGGCAGAGGCTTTTGTCCAGGTGACCTGGACTGCAGACTTTCTGTCTGTACATCCTCGAGGTCACCCTCAGAAGTGTGGGCAGAACCCATGCATGTTTTGTAGCTGTACTAGATATAAAGCAGGCACTGCCATTCTTTTTAGGTGTTCCTATCTTATTAAGTTCCGTGGTACAGGACAGACACGGACCTGTTGGAGAGGGGCCAGAGCAGCCACAGAAATGATCCGAGGCTGGAACAGCTCTGCTGGGAGGACAGGCTGAGAGAGTTGGGGTGTTCAGCTGGAGAAGACTCCAGGGAGACCTTATTGCAGACTTGCCATACTTAAAAGGGATCAATAGGAAAGATGGGGACAAAATTTTTAGCAGGGTCTGTTGCGATAGGACAAGGGGTGATGGTTTTAAACTACAAGAGGGGAGACTCAGGCCAGACATGAGGAAGAAATTTGTTACACTGAGGGTGGTGAGAGCCTGGCCCAGGTTGCCCAGAGAGGTGGTGGATGCCCCATTGCTGGAGACATCCCAGGCCAGGCTGGATGGGGCTCTGAGCAACCTGAGCTGGTGAAGATGTCCCTGCTCATGGCAGGGATGGCACTGGGGGAGCTTTGAAGGTCCCTTCCAACCCAAACTGTTCTATGACTCTGTGGTTTAAGACCTGGGAAAAGATCCAAGGACAAACAAATTGGTGAAATCTCTCACCATGGTCAATCTCTTGGCATACTACACTTTTTTTTTTTTTTTTTTTGAGAAAATCCCCTTAAATTGAATTGAAAACTTCCGCTGATACCTGACTATAGAACCAGAGTGTCTGCACATCTCTGCAACCAGCTCTTCAGCTTCATGCTGCAGCTTATTAACCCCCAGAAGTCTGAGCTCCTCGTCCATCTCAGTGTCTGACTTTTGTCGTGGGGGACATTCCCAGGACAAGCGATCTGCTGCCAGGTATTTCAGCAAATTCACCAGCCACATGGTCAGGTTGTGGTGTAGTTCTGTCACCTGTGCAAAACATCAGAGCAAATCTAAACCAGTAATAAATAACTGGTCTTGCCAAGGAGTCTCAAGTCAGTGCATTTCACATAAGTCAATGTTCTACCTAATTCCAGTTGCAAACTGACCTAATGACAGAAACATTTGTTTTTACTATTTTTTCTCACATGTTCATTCCCATTACAAACACATCTTTTCCTATCACAGATCTGTCCTTCTCCCAGTTCTTGTTTAGGATCATACACTGCTTATCAGCCACGTGGCTCTTTCTCTTTTCCAGAATTCAGCAAACAAAAAAATCACACACTACACTTACAGAACATTTAAAAATGCATAGTGAGACCTTCCAGTCTGCAATCCTGGAAGAGAGAAGAAAAACCACTGAGAGCCAGCAGCCACAGCAGCTCTCTGAACAGGAAATATTGATGTTATTCCAGGGGAAATGCTTGCTTAAGATGAAGCAATAAATTATGCTCATGTACTGTATAGGAGAACTCACAGCTATTTTTAGAGGTGTTCTCCTCTGCTCCTTTGGCTGGGAAACAAAAGACACAACTAAACTCAAACAGGAAAGCAGGTGTCAAAGGAGACACGAGCAGTCCTCAACTGCAACTCTGGCCAGTTGGAAATTAAAGGAAAAGCTGAATACTACATATAGTGCTCTTATCCCCCGCACTTTCAGGCTTGCACTTACTCTTTCAGTAAGATACGTGACTTTCTTCTCAACCTCAGTATTCAGAGACAGAACCCATTGCTGAATCATCTTAAAAAATTCTCTAGGTACCACCCTAAAAAAACAAAACAAAACACACACACAAATCCAGAAACGAAGTGAACTCTAGTGCACCAGACCCAAGGATCTTCTGCCTAAAAGACACAGTTTGCCGCCAAACTCAAGGAAAACAACATATTTTAGAACACCATATGCTGGAAACATGACACAGGCATCTTTGTTAATGCTATAGTTGCAGGCAAACTTGTCATTTGCAAGTAATCTCTTAATATATGTTATGCCCATGGTCTGCAAATAATTTACTTCCTTATGATATTTACCAAGGGCAATGGAGCACCATGAGGAGGAATATGCCCCCACAAACCTGAATGTAAATGAATCATATATTCTGTTTTTCCTTCAAACGTCAAGATTTCCAGAGCAGGTGGCAGTTCTGAGGGAGACAGTGATGTTCCAGGAGCAATACTGAAGCCACCAACTGTTTCCACACAAATTGTCAAATCAAAGCAAAAGAAAGGCAGTTGCCAATCATTTTAACACTTCAGTTGATCACATTTATCCCACTGCCAGTTTCCTTCAGCAGGATCCCCACAAAAGAATATTTCTCTTTTCTTACAAGTGTAATTTAATGCACAAGGCCAGCCCAGACACAATTAACACCTCCGTCCTTACGGGAAATGTGGTTTCTCATCGCTCCCAGCTTGATGCAGCTGGCTGGAGCCTATACAGCTCATCGCTGCGTCCATCTGGGCCAGCCACGCAGGAATTTTGCGATAAAACACCTGCAGCTCTGCTTCGTCCGTGCCAGAGCCTCTCTTCAGCTTTTGCACCTTGAATAACCAGTCTTCCATACTTTTCAGCAAGGCTGTCAAAAACTTAATTGTGCCTGTGGAGGAAGAAAATACAATCCTTTAATTACAATTCTTGCAGCCAACAAAAACGAAGCTGGATTCAAAGAAGGATGCCAAAGGGGAATGAACAGCCTATGTGGGAACTGGCTATGCTTAGGACTAAGAATGAGCTGTTTAGTAAGCACCGAATTCAAAGCAAACTGAAATAAAACAGGCTTGATTTGAAGCCCTGATTTTCTTTCTTGTCTTGGCAGACTTGGCTCCTTCATTGCATAAAGGCTTAATATATCACTTTTTAAAGCAGCTTTGCAGTTACAACCCGATTCTTCAAAGATGCAGGTGATACAGTGTGCTAGGATGTGCAATAGTGCCTGGACAAGGTAGTAAATTGCTTGTTCATTCACTTATCTGGCACATGCTGATGGATATTCCCTGTCTACGGTGGAATATGCTTGAACTGTAACGATGTTTGCTCTTGCTATCCAATGTTTAAGCTTTCTTTAAATCCTGGTTAGGTCCTGGCCTCCATGACATGTAGTAGCAAGGATGGCACATTATGCATGTGAAGGTAATGACAATTTTTTTAATATTTCAATGATTTTGATGCATGACTTGGTTTGCCCACTGTACAGCTGTGGGGTAGAACTGGTTAACTTCTCTGCTCTGGATTGGGAGAAGCGCAATGAAGCAGTGTTGGGATGTCCAGACAACAATCTTTTTCTCACAAAAAAAGGTAAGGTACACTGTGAAAGCTCTGAGAAGCGATCAAGGAAGACTGAATAAAAGCGAAGACTGAATAAAAGCAAACACCTTAAGCCAAACCTCATAAATTTAACGTAAGTCCTCTATTATATCTCCTGTCTAAAACAATCTCATAACTCATTGTTCTCTGTGCATCTCTAATCCTTGTCATCAAATACCAAACCCTTTCTATTTCCGGCACATGCTGCTTGAGATCAGGTAATGAGATCCTAGAAGATAATAAATACTTCAGGTAACTGAGAAATACTTCCAGTAACTGAGTCCCATTGCCTTACAGGGCGAAATTACCATGTTGTCTATGTTGTCTCTTACCTGTTCTATATGATCTCTTTCATTTTCACTATTTCTTACCAAAGATGCAATGTAAAGAGAAGGGATATCTTGTCTTTTTTACTGAAAGGCCATTGCATTACAATGCAAAAATGAATCCAAGCCATTCAAAACACACTGCCTTGTGTGGATCAAGAGAATACCTTTCCTGCAGCTCAGTTCACAAAGTTTTTGTTAGAATAAGCTAAGATCCCTTTTTAGGGACTTTCCTGGCTGAAGGAGGTTTGCAGCAGATGTCTGTGTTGCCCAAGCCCTTTGCTCAGACCATGACCAACTATCGAGGCTTCTGACAATCTGCTGTTACCTTTTTGCCGTGCTGGTATCTGACCAATTATAGCCCCATTCCTTCGTCTTTCTGTCACTTTCTAATGAGAGCTACTGGGAATATTTAATTCCTTTAGCTGTCTCTTAGGGTGGACAGACTTACCATTCTACCTCAGCTTTTTAGTAGGCTGAAATATAACATATAGCATAAGATAATGTAGGGAAAAGCACAAGGATAACCCTGAATGAAAGAATAAGATGACAGTATGTGAAGCAGCTTAGCAGACACGAGCAGCAGTTTCTGACAGCACATGATCAGTTTAGTTTTAGCCTGCTAAAAGGTAATAAGCTGATTAAAAAAACAGAGATGAAACAATTCTGAAATGAGGAACGAGTCAAGGTCTTGCAGAGGCAAAGGTTGAGAATTTTAGTTGCAAATTACCCAACATATATTTGTTATCTTACACAGGACATGATAACTTCGTATCAGCAAAACCCACATTTATTTACCTACTTTATTATCAAGATAATTCAATATCTTGATTAAGAAACTTTGTATAAATGATAAAACAATAAAAAAGGTATTACCCTCTGAGACAGTGCTACCTGATTAATGATTTCCAAAGTGATGTTTTACTTAACATTTTAAACACCCGTTCTTTCCTTTTACATTCATTTTCTTTTCCATGCATTACCTACATAATCACATACTGCCCACGTGCCCTCTGCACACAACTTCCCCGTGTTGTGTCTGCATTGCATGTTCTTTGCACTGCATCACATTTAAAATTTCAGGTATTCTTCTTACGTGTGACTGAAAGTTTCTTGGAGTTTGCCCCTTGAATGTTCTTGATTCTCAGCACGTATCTGGGGGTCAAACTTTAGCTTTGGAAAGAGCCAGTATAGACTGTGTCCTTTATTACCCACTACTTTCAGGGCATCCTCAAGGAAAGGCCAAACTGCAAAAGGAGTCATTCCTTACCATTATTCCCACTTATCCTTATATTGTATTGCTGGTAGAGTTCACATGTCGTTTGGCTTATTTCTTCCAGGGCAGTGTGCTGTGGAGACAACGCTCCAGCAGAGTCCTTGTGTCGATTCAGCAGCGTTTGTCCCAGCTCTGCCCAGTGCTCCTGCAGCCTGACAGTGCTCCTCAGACTTTCAGTCCTTCTTAGGTGGACCTCCCCTCTGAACTGCTCTAGATCTCCTTCCAGCATCTGAAAGAAAAGCAGTAAGCTCGCCGTGCCCCCAAAAGTTGAACCACCCCTTGGCTGCAGCAGAAAGGTGATAGAAATCAGGTAAGAGAAGTGTGAGGAATCCACGAGCGTAAAGATGTCACAGTGAGTAAATGGCGTAATAAACTGGAAACTTATTGGTGACAATTCTCAGTGCTTCTCTAGATTAATATAATATATCAGTCACCAGAGCTGTCAAATGCACAACTAAGTTTAATGCGCTGGTTGAACCATGGTATTGCCAATTATAACTTCTCATGTGTAGACCCTTAGCTTAAGCTAAGTTTGAACTGATGTGTTTTTGTTCACATCCGTGATTGGCACTGGGGCTCAGCTAATACATGGTAATTTGCTGACCAGATACCACTCCATAATATGTCTGACCCCTCCCCAAACCTTACATTTATCAAGTTCTTGGTATCTTGTAGGATTTCATCCAGTAGCTTTCCATTCATCGAAGAGGAGCTAAAGCAGAGGGAAAGAAGGGATGAGAGCTGAGATTTGTTCTCTCGCTCAAAATAACACAAACACTGCGTGTCAGTTAAGAAAATACATACTCCCAGCAAGGATGAAAGTCAGGCTCAAGCACATATTGAAAATTCAGGCGTTATTAACTCTGTGATTGAAACCTATAAAGTGATGTCTCCTGTCAATGTACGTACTGGGTGAATTTTTGTATTTTTTACTTGCATTTATGCTTTGCTTTATTTAACATATCACAATGAACTAACAAAAAGCCTGCAAAATATAATCACCTTAACATACAAAATGACTTTGGATTTGAACCCTCGTGTCTCCAAGTCTCATTTTGAGTTTGTACATGACAGAACTGAATGTTCTATTGAAGCATCAATGTGTGTGCATTCAAGTTAAAATGAAAGAAACTAAACAGAAGAATTCTGTTACAGCAATTACAGCTGCACAAAGGACACTCTGGCTCACAGCAGGAAGGCACAAGCCTTGCTCCAGTGAGTTCAACCCCAAACCCACCTTCAGTGTTACCGTTAGGGATGTGATTATCAAAATACATGCGTGGAGCAGAAAAGTCAAGCAGTGAGGGATGTGCAGACTGCACCAGATCTCACCACACCTGAGATTCAGTGCACTCTTTGCACCTGGCCAGTGAGACCTACTGTCGTGAGGCAAAGGTTGAGGTTCCAACTGGCACCTCCAGTCCCTCTGGGCCACTCACGGGTCACTGTGATGGAAGTACTGAAGCCACTTGTTGAGGCTGCCACAGGCGATTTGCAATTTTCCCTGGCTGGACTCCTCGGAAAACTCCATTTCTGCTTCAATGCGAACCAGCCTCTCCCTGAACCGCTCGGTCTCTTCCTGCAGATTGGCCAGGTCTCTCGTGTCCTGCAGGCAAGAAGGTGGGGAAATGGATGGTTGTCACAATTGTTTTGATCCGAATTGGAGGAGTTCTCCCTTTGCTCTAGCTGTTTTGAGATACGCACGTATCAGAGATCTGGGAAATGTCTGTAATTCCACAGCCCAGCCCTCATATACCGCTTGAGAGGGGAGTAGGGTGGCTGACCCTCCCCACGCATGCCAGAACTGAGTTCTTGACTCCTTGATGCTTATGCTATTGACATACCGTGTAGCCCCATACCTATGAGGCCAGAATTACACTGGCCTGGATCTGGTTTGGTTTTATGGAGAAGGTATGGGAGAGGGAAGAAAGCCACAAAGAAATAGGGGCAACAGAGAAAAAAAGTTTGAGATTGGGAAAAGGAGACTTGGAATAAAGACAGAAAAGCAGAGTGAACTCATTCAAATTTCAATGCTTGCTTGAAACTAGACCAAGACTTGCAAGTTCAAATAACAGCCATAGAGCTACATATACCCCCACAGAGACACAATTTAAACAGGTACCCATCACAGACAGGCCCTACCTTTGAGGCCAAGAGGACCAAGAAATGCTTGAGAATGTTGGTCAGTGTTCTTCCACTAACATGGAGCCTGCGAACCAACGTGAACTGGTTTCTGTCTATTATCTGAAAGAAACATTATCTGCCTTGTTTTCTTCCGAGAGGAAAGGCATCTGACAGTAGCAGGGGACCTTTAGCATAAATGAACTGAACATGAAGTGGTTGAGTCCCCTCTCCTCATAATTAAATCTCTGATCTCCCAGACAGGCCCAGAAGTTCTGCTAATAAATTTCAAATTTAAATGGGATAAAGTAGGAGATCACAAACAATGGGGACACACAAACAAGGAACCACAGAATGAACCAAGAATAATATTTTGTGAGGAAGTATAAGTAATCTGGCTATGATACTGTAAATTACAAGGAATAGGAAACTTCTTAGTCAAACCCATCTCTGAATGGAAATACTAATTTCATAGAATTTCTTCCTGCACAGAGTCTGGAGATCCATACCAAAAGTGCTGTGTGAATTAACTGTTTCTGTTCAAAAAATGTACCCATGAAATACAAGAGACCTCAGGAAATTATGTCAGGGTAGGTATGAGATGTGTTACTACCCAATCACACTGAATGAAAATGTTCTTTGGGATGAAATCTGCCCTTGGAACAAGACGGCTAGCAACAATGGCTTATATCTTGCAAGGTGTGACAGAGGTCCTGCACCTACCTTCATAGCCAGGTCACAGGCAGCTGAGATCCAGATGTCTCTCTCTTGGGCTAGCAGCAGAATTTGCTGTTCCAGTCGTCGTCTCTGTAACTCGTATAACTCCCGATACTCTTCCAAAAGGCTAGAAGATGGGAAAGACAAGGAAGTATGTGCACACGTGTTTCTCATTCATGTTTAGTATCTTTCTCCCAATTACTAAAGCTTTTCTAAGTCACCACCTCTTCTCCCTTCCTTCCTCAGTTACTTTCCACACAGCCTGTAAATTCACAGCTCCTTTTACCTGAGCCCCTACAACACCTTTCTGTTATTTCCATTGTAAGTTTCTGATCAGAATGAATACAATAAGTGAATCCATCTGCCTAAGCACTCACCACAGCTCTGATATCAGCCACCTAAATCCTCCATTTCTTAGGTACCTGAGGACATCTACAGGCCCTGAGAAGTTCAGAGCTGCAGGCTCTGCTAGACTATGAAGAGCTCACCAGCTGTGAATATGGGGTGAAGAAAAGAGAATGTCAGCATCTGGGCAACAAATGCAACTTTCATGTTTTAAAAAGTTTTGAAGAGCTTTCTATCCCTTTGGGGAGTTTAGGACGTATCACAAAATAATGGAATGTCATAAACAGCCGAGTTCTCTTCCCCAGAAGGAAATCAATCCTCACCTCTCCTTCCCAACAACCCCAAGAGAGTGATACCAACACACTGCAGAAATCTCCCAACCTCAACTTAGAAAGCAACTTACTTTGCACTCTCTTCAGCTTCCTCCATGGCCACAGCCAGCTCCTCCTGAGTTTCTTCTGCTTCTTTGCTCATCTCACGGTCATGCTCTTGTATCTCGCACAGCTCACTGAAACAGCAGGAAACAGTCCTAATGCAACTTAGCCCAAGCCTAAGGTCTCTTGCAGACACAGCCTGGTGGGCCATATGCTATAATGCAGGGGTCTCTTCCTCCAACACCATCATCTCAGTGTAGGGGTGAAAGGCGTCTTGAGCACCTTTTCACATGCATGTTGCTCCAACAACCCCTTTCTGCAGTCCCCACCAACAAGCCTCCAGTGTGCTAAGGAAAAGAGGTGGCTTTGTCATTATTTGGCACTAAGAGGGTATAGAGAGAGTGTGAGGGGAGGCTCAAGTGTGGTCCCTGTAGTTCTTCTCCAAATCCTAACACTCTCTTCACGCTTCTATGGGAGAAAGATTAGAAAAATTGGACAAAAATCAATGGACTAAGCCTAGGGCATAGAGATAATTTCTTAGGATCAAGCAGGATTCAAACCTGGCCAGCTGTCCAACAGATTCCTTAAAATAGAGAAGTTCTTCTGTAATATGCGTGTCGACCAACCGCTGTGCCATCATTTTGTTGTAGAGGGTTTTGATCTGTTCAGGAATCCTTTCCATGAGATCCACATACCTCTGCCTGCAGTAAAACGAGTAGAAAAGGGTATTTACCCGAGAGTGCAGAGCTCTCTTATGCCATCTGAAGACCCTTCCCTCTCAGTGCACAGGGGGCAATCTCTTGAATGTTTGAACTGGGGAATTCAAACACTCTGGAACAATCCCATTGCTACAAATAGTGGTAATCTGAGCATGGGAACACCGGCTGTGAGGGAAGTAGCAGCTATTCTATATGTGATCACTGAATGTCACACCAATACGGTGGCCACACTCTCAAGGGTGGTGACAGTGCCACCGACTTCAAATTCCAGGTTATTAACAGAGGCTCGTTAGTCCTGGTTGTTTACTAGGCAAGGAAATCCTATGTCACTCCTGGCATCAGACCCCACACCAATTACATGGTGACAGGCTGGCTTTGCTGGACAAGGACATAAGGAACAATCTGCAATAATTAATGCTGCTCCTGACAGGGCTCTGCCATAAATCAAGAGGGGGATGAAGGGTTGGCTGATGATGACCTGAGCTTCGAAAGCAGTTGTCCTCTCTCCACACAGTCCACGCTGACCTGACGAATCAGCTCATGGAAAACGATGTTGTAGATGTTCTGCTCTGCTTTTATCAGTTCCAGCATTTCATGCAGCTGGAAAAACACACGAGAAAAATCACAGCCTTACAAAGCTTGGCCAGCCTTTAACAACAGAAGTTAGCACAGATCTCTCATTTCTTCCGAAGAAAGTTTCCCTTTGAGGACAAAGCACTACTAAATGTATAAAGGGGAAGGAAAGAGCCATCCTGCATGTGTTCACAGGTTTGTATTCAAACGTGTTATGCACTATCCTGACTACCCTCCTGTCAACAACCATGGAAGGTTCTCTGCTAATTCCAGCTATGGCAACGCTCTATATTTTTCAAAAATCCTTCCCCATCACTGTGCAAGAATAACAAAAAATGAGATGAAGCAAAGTACAGATGTTCTTTGACACCTGCTTTTTAGGTGTATAAAGGTTTCCGATGGCCCATTTTGTAACACAGCAGCCTGCCTCCCAATGAAGATATAAGACAGCTATTACCTTTGTTCTACCATAGTAATAATGCCTAATGTATTTCTTTCTGGCATTTTTGCAAGAAATGTAACTTCCTACACCAGCAAGCTAACTGTTCTTTGTGGGTCAGATGATGATGAACAGAAGCTCAACCAAGGAAACCCCTGGTTATGACAGGACCTACAGACAGCAGGCTTGGGCAGAAACTGGCTGCTAGCAGGAACCTTAAGCGCAGCAGGGATAAATTCTGGGGAAAACAGGATGTTCTTTTTCTGGAAACAAGAAAGTTTTTCAGGTACAAGCAAGTTATCCACCTGTGAAGGTCCTGTTACTCTGATTAGCTTGTCTACTCCAGCTTTTTCCAACATGCTGTCCATTGCCTCCATCAGCTGGATCACCTCTAGCCTCCCAGAAGGTTTTCTGACAGACCGGAGAGAGAGACATCATTATTCTGCATAGCGTATTACGATGCTTCCCCAGGAACTGAAATACAAACAGCTGGGTTTTTGTTCCCAACAACTTCACGCAGGGTAGTGCTTACATGGATGGGAACAGCCGCAGTTTCTTTTCACGGTCTTTGAGCAGTGTTGTGTATTTACTGAAACAAACACAAATATTAGAACTTGATCACAAAGCGATCCTCCCAGTGCTAGCTACAGGATCCCACTCTCTCCTGGTACTTCGTTAAGAAGTGACCAATGGGTTTAAAAGTTACTGGTAGGGCCAGAAAAGCACCATGTATCCACATCACCCACACCCAGAGACTGATTACAGGAAACCATTGAAATAAAAAGATAATGTTCTTTTATGTCATGTTGGCAAACATTTGTGCAGATTTCACTCCTAATCTGAGTATTTTAATCCTTGAACAATGAGAAAGAACCTCCTCTAAATGTAGTAAGTTGTCCAGAGAAACCAAGGGGGCTCTTAGTGGCATTTTTTAGACATGGCTTGGTAAGCTCAATTCAAAACTCACAGCCTGGGAAAAAAAAATCCCAAACACACAAAATAAAAACCCCAGAGTGGTTAAACTCAAGATACTAACAGGCCTACACGAGAATAAAGTCAGAATAAGAACTACCCAGAGCCCACCCAGCGTTGCAGCAGAAAGCAATTCTAAGAGAAAAACAGAGAAACTAACAAAACTTTTTAAAAAAACCCAGACAAACAAAAACCAACTACCACCACTCCCCTCAAAAACAAATAAAGGAAAAAAAACCCAATCAAACAGTAGCAACTTCCAAAAGTTGCCTCCAGGGATCAAATCGTACTTCAGCTTCTCCATTCATGTCCAACTACCAGAACTCCCCCAAGCAGCAACACTTGTGTGCAGCAAACTCTCTGTTGGACACCCCAAAGCAGTGGGGACAAAGAGATGGAGGGAGATGTTGCTCTGCAGGGTCCACTACAGCCTGGTCATTAGCATAGGATTTGCATAACCTCCCTTTTATACTTTCCCTTTCCTGATGGTGAGAAGTGTGTTTGGGCAGCATCCTCAGCCTCTCGTCAGTTTATCCCCCCACAGTGAACAGCTGAGGACCAGCCCTTGTAATGCACAAAGCACTCACCCATCGAAGTACTTCAGGGGCAAAACTCCCCTATTCTTCACAATGTGAAATTCCTTGGGAACCAGACTATCTGCTAGGGTTGCTTGCTGGGGATGGAAAAGAGAGAGTGCACAAAAAAATCAGCATAAATGACATAGACACGTTCCTGGTTCCTTCCCGAAGAGGGGACAGAGGAACACTCACAGGAGGACATGGGACTGTATCAAGGCTCCCTCGCCGGTGCCAGCGACTCCCAGCAAAAGCGCTTCTGCTGGCCATTGCTTTCTTGGCTTCTTGGCCAGTTGCAACGTCACACAGGTAAGAGACATCCCTGAAATGGAGAGGAAGAGCTTATTCACCGACCCACCCCGCAGGCAACCCACCAGTCCCTTACTGCCAGCCTGAGCCACATGTGGGTTTGTTCTGCTCAGCCCAAGACTCCCTCCCCTGGGTCAAAAATACAGACAAGATCATGGTTTTTAGGCAGATTAACCTTGCAATGTCTATTGATTTTCACATCTGCTGCCAATGTCCTATTGCATACATGTCCAATGTCTGATAGAGCAAAGCTTTTCACTTCCTCGCACCATTAAGCATTGCTTATTTAAGAAGTGTAAAGCTACTCCCTGCTAAGTCCATTAAAGCCAGAAGAGCTTCTTTTCTTAATCGTGGATCACAGAGCATCCTTGTGAGCCTGGCATCCTTTGGAAGGATGGTTCCAAGGCTTGCTCATTTAGCAACTCGTTATTCCCGAAACATCTTTCCCTCAAATCTCTCCAGCCCAAACTCAGATGTAACAGCTGGTCCATTCATCCAGCCACATCAAGCAACACAGTCACCTACCCGAGGAAAAGACCAAGGGTCTGCATTCCAAGCTCAAGTGTCTTTCCATCGCCCTGGGCTCCTTATCCCTTCTTTGCTTACCTTCCAGCACCCGTCAAACTGACAGGGTGGTCTGTCAGGTGTCTCAACTTGCCTCGACGATTAGGATAATGCCAAATCCGATCTGGGGTTTGCAGGCAGCCCTGCAGACAAGGCACATGTGGCTGTTACTTCTTAGTGAGAAATGTGCCAAGGAGCGGGGAGAGGGAAGGGTGGCTGTCTAAACAAGCTCTGCATTATTATTTTTGTCTTGGAGCTAAAGAAACTGGTGTAGACAAAATAGCCTTGGCAAGGGTTTCGTGGCAGCACCAGGGTGCAAGCATGTTTTGCGGAGACTGGCAGGCAGCTCTTTAGATCTGCATCAAATAGCATAGTCAGAAAAGTAAAGCAACATAAGATAGATTTGTCCTACGAGGTTGGCAAACTTTTCATTTTGCCCAGGGAATGAACACACACCCAATGAAGAGGTGATTTGGTACAGAAAAAGGCAAGAGATGGAAACCTGCTCACCTTGAAGCCCATTGGGGTTTTGGTGGTTTGTGGGGACTGTAAGTACTCTGGGCTGTAGAGAGAACTGCTGGCACAAGTCAGGCTTCGGAAAACCTCCTCTGGAACAAAACTATGCTCCAGGGAGGAAGAAACTGGCCTGATGGGGTCAAGCATCCTTGAGGTACCCCTCAGTTTGGAGATCTCTGGAAAACAGCATGTCAGAACCATTTTAACAGCGTTGATCCATAGAATCATTTTGATTGAAAAAGATCCTCAAGATCATCAAGTCCAACCATTAACGCAACACAGGCACTAACCCATGTCCCTAAGAACCTCATCTATATGTCTTTTAAACCCCTCCGGGGATGGTGACTCCACCACTGCCCTGGGCAGCCTGTTCCAATGCCCAACAGCCCTCCCCAAGAAGAAATTTTTCCTAATATCCAATCTAAATCTCCCATGGTGCAACTTGAAGCTGTTTCCTTTCATCCTACTGCTGATGAAAGAGAAAGCAAAACCAATGATAAAATACAGGGCCGAGAAAAATGGTGACAAGGTGTCTGTTCTCTTACCCCAAATCGGGATCTAAATCACAGGCAGTGAACCCCATTTTTAGATAAAGCACTGGCCACAGGACTGCGCCAAGCTGTCAGGTACACAGACCCTAAGAGATGTTCTAGGCCGCTGAAGTTCACATATTTCTTTAAGGCCATTTTCCTCCTTGCAGATTGCTAGCAGCCAGCTTTCTCCAAAGCTATTAACACCCTGAAACTGCCTAAATAAAGGCAAAACTTAATGCAGAGGAGCATCCTGCTGTTAAAGGGAAGCTGGAAGGATGAAGGTCAGACATACAGCCTCCATGGCCTCCAGTCCAGCCCTACCTGAGAGGTTTGTGCAGACCGAGCCCACCCACAAGGCACCGCTCGCCTTCCTTCCATCGGGTTTTGGTCCAGAAACCGGCGCTCCAGTTGCAGGCATGGTGAAGGTTTATTTTATGTTAATGCTTAGCCAAGGAAATTTGCAGTAATAGGTGATCTAGAAACAGAATTAAACCCATAATTATACTTCACAGGGTTAACGTGTTTTTTTTTCTTGTTATTTATTGTGGGAAAAACCCCTTAAACACCTGATACAACACTCATCAGTTCAGAAGGAGCCCCCAATGCTTTGCTATATCCTCCATCTACAAATGGTGTTAATAATAACTGCTTCTTTTCTACATGTATCTGGGCCAGAGATTTAATTATCTTTGTCTCAAATTACTAATATTACCACTTTTTCTCCTTAGTAATATCTTAGCAATGAAAAAAACAAACATATTTCCACCAGTTTCATCATCTCCATGAATTCTCTTCTGAAGCCTTTTCCTCTCGCTAGCCTTGCCAGTATGTATTTTGTTCTTTATAAATGCTCTTAGTATTAACTTTTTGACCTTTTTATCAGCTGTATCCTTGTGTACTGTGGTTTCTAATTAGCTTAACTACATTTCTTTGCCTTCAGATACATGTTTGAGAGTGTAGGTATAATCTAGGAGTAATCTTGCCAGGTAGTTTCTTGTCTTGCTGCATAAATGGTTTATTTGAAAGAAAATACAGAAGTTTGTTAGAAATGGCTGACAAACTTTTTTTCCCCCTTTAAGAACTCTGTTTGGCAGTACATTACATCCCCACCAGAAAGAATGAGATTAATGACACTGTTCTGTAGCAGCTACAGTTTAAGGACAGAGACAAGACTTTAGAGCATGTGGTACGCAGCTGGAAAATATCACATAAAGTTCTTGGCACACAAACCCTTTTCAGGCCCAAAATAAAGGCAGAAATCACAAACATGATGTAAGTTTGGCAGTTGCTCCAGTTTAATATTTAAGTAGGGAGAGGCTAGAAGCTCTGGCCTGTTCCAAGAGCTATCAGCTCCTTCCCTGTGCTCCTCTCCAGCACTTCCAAGGGCATCCCCTCTAGCAGAGAAACGATGGCTGACATGCAGCGTATAAAACCCCAACTGTCCTTCTCAGCTGGGGTTTAGCCTTGACATTCCCTGCTGCTTTTTAAGGCCTGAAGACAGGCTTTTGTAAAAGTTTCTTCCTATGCACCCAGTCAAGGAGATCTCCCAACCCTCCCAACCTCCTGGTGCCCCCGGGCCTGGCTCTGCCCCAGCAGGGTCATCTCCATCCCGCTCAGCCTCTGGCCGCCCCACAGCCCCCACTGGTGCTCCTCAACCCCCCCAAACCCCAAAGTTAGGCCAGCTGCCCCCTCCTCAACTGGGGAACAGCAGAAGGGCACCCCCATACCTGCTGGCAGCTCCTCTCCGGCTCCATCACCATGGAAACGCTGAGCTCCCCCCACCATGTTCTGGAAGTTTCTCTCCCTCCCCAGCCCCACAAGGCTCATGGCCCCCCCATCTTCTCCCCACAGCAGCAACCCCACGTATCTTACCCTACACCCCCAACCCCACTCCCCCCTCCCCAAAACAGAAGCCTCAGAGAACAAACAGGCCAAGGCAATTTTTTTTTTCATCCCTTAATAGCAAAATATATTTTAACTGCTGTAATACAGTAGTTTATAAACAGCTCTTCCACGTGACAGAACACAGTACAGGTTGCACACAGGGAACAGCCAGTGCCCGGGCCCAGAGCAGCGTCCGGTGGCTGCCCGGCCATCCCCTGCCCACACATCTCTCCCCTGGTTTTCCTTCAGCATGTGGACTGATTAAAGTAATCTGTGCCATTTCGTATTAAAATCCAAACATCAGGATTTCCCCTCTCTCTGCCACCACCCACACAGGCCTTGCCACAGGGTAGCAGAGAGTTCACAGCTCAGACGCAGATCTGCTTCACCTCGGCAGGCTGGAAGCCAAACACACCAACAGAAAAGACATTCTAGGCGTGAAGACTCGGTGCCTCCTGAGAACAAAATCGTCTGTGCGAAAACCAGGACACATTTTGCTATATTAATACTGATTTTTGTGATGTTTCTGAGGAAGGAGCTGGGAGCTTTCCACCTCAAAACTGAGAGAGTTACCATGGAAGCAAGCTGCACGGTTCTTGTGTTGGAAAGAACCACAGAAAACAGTATATACTATTATTAAGAATTTGTAAAGGGCAGGTTGTGAACCTTAGCATCCTCATTACCAACCAGAATACAATATTGCTGGCTCTGGCACTCAGAGCCTAAGAAAACTGAAACAAACATGGTATAATTGACTCCAATTAAACAATGTGCAAAAGAGTATTTCCCCACCAGTACTCTTGAGAAAAAGGAAAATAAGTCCACATTCAAACGCAATTTCAACAAACCCCCAGGAAACAGAAAGTTATCCCAATTGTTAATGCCCTGACAGCACAGTTGCCAGATGCCTTGGTCTACAAGGCTAAAAACCTCAATCTGTCAAAAATTAAGACTAGTTCCAACAGCTGAGCATCCCTTTCTGGTTGCCTTTTGCTTGCCAGATGCTCAAGCCCTCAGAGGCTTTAAACACTGAGGACGCTGACACAGCAAATGCTGATATTCTTTATGAGGAATGACAGTGCTAGCTGTGGAGGAAACACCAAAACTTGGCACAAAGTGCCATGATTTGATCTCCTTTTGAGAACGCTGAGACAGTAGCAAGACCTGACACAGGCATCAAGAAGATAAATCAAGTCCCTAATCCATCACACCCTATTTGAGTGCAATTACAGCTGTATATAAATGTTTTGAGCACCAGAACTAAAATGTACTGGACTGAATTTCATCCTACATTAAGGAGGTGACAAAGCTGTTTGGCCAAAGGCTGAGGTTTTTTGTTTGTTTCTTTAGAAAAAGGAAACTTAGTTGCTCCAGCACTTCTATCCCTTCCTCCCACAAAAGGTACAGTGAAAAATTAAGGATTAATCAACTGAATGTGGTTAAAGTAATTTATTTCACACTCATGATTTTATAAACTAATACGGCCAAGTTTGAGTATATACATGAACCCCTTCCTCTGAAATTAACCCAACTGTTTTAACAAAGTAGTTCTAGTAGGAGATATTTTCAGAGGAGAGTGACATACGCAAACACTGGATTTGGCAAATTTGACCTGACAAAACGTCCTTTCTGAAGGGTGAGATTCTTGCTTTAAGAAAAGTGAAAACCTGGAAGAGTTTAAGTATCATCTAGCTTTCATGACATTACTTTTAACTCAGGTGAATAAAAAAACAAAAGCCCAAAAGAGTCTTACATGGATGGGAAGACGAGCCCATCAGCAGTCCCAAGACTGCTGGTATCAAATACCTGGGCCGTAGGTCAGTAAGGAAAAGCTGTTACCAAAAATGGCCAATAAAGAACATTTGAGTAATTCAGAAATCCCTGTGACCAAAGTTAAGGTACCTCCATCAGGTTACCCTCCCTCTCCAATAATGGGAGCTGCAGTTCCAGTAAAACCGGAGAGATACATACTCGGATACTATGCAAGTTCCCTTTTGCGCTTAGCATCTGACAGAACAAGGAAACTGAATGCCTAACTAATGCCTAATTAATAGATACTGAAACACCAAATTCACATACTGCTTCTGCCTTTATCTGTGTGTATGGGAGGGACCAAATTAACATAATGCTTCTGCCTTTGTATGTATGTATGGGAGGGACCAAATTAACATAATGCTTCTGCCTTTATCTGTGTGTACGGGAGCGTGTCCTACCCAGGCACTACCTGTGGAACGGATCTTCACCTGAAGGCCCCACTGACACAAGAGCAGATTCAGGCAGATAAAAAGCAGCTCTGACTCCAGACACTGGGTCAAACCCTCATTTTCCACTGACAGCGTTAGAAGCTGCTATGATACAGGTTGGCAAGAGGCACCAAGATGTGCTGGCATATGGAACTGGACAGAGCCATTTCAGATGAGAACATGCTATGTACCTGTAAAGTCATTTGCGTTTTCTTACAGTTGGGTCATAGTATTTCAAAATCTTCCATACTAAAGGAAGGTTTAATGACTTGTATACCTTAAAGCACCTGCCATATTAAAGCAAAAGCTCTTTTACAAGTTAATTGTGTTAAAAGAATTGATTATCTGGAGCAATAGAAAGGTAGTAGCTAGAAGAAAAACAGTTCCTCTAGTCACAAAGGCCTTCAAGAGAACAAAAACGCTGTCAGTTGGGAACTTAATGAAAACAGAAAGAACAAATTTTCAGTGTAAAAAGTCATATAAAGACTACACACACTGTGCCCTGCTTCTGAACCTGGTTCTCCAATGCAGCCACAAACTGACAATCCCCTCCTCCTCTGCCCATTTTAAATCTGTAGGCAGCCAATGTACACAGAACACGGTTCAGAGCCACCCAGGAATACTTTGGCTATTTTCAGAGCAAGGAGGCAAATATCCTGTTGCTCTGCCACTTGTCCACATCATAGCAGCAGACAGGATCACAAAGAAGTTTTGTAGACATCCCACTACCAAAAGGGAGAAAAAAATTGCAAAGGGATGGCTAAGGAAGATGGACGGACGCCAACAATGAGCTACAAGCAAATCTGATTAGAGGAGCTACTGTCCAGAAGAGCAGCAACTTGGGGGGACCCCTGGATGAGCAGGATTCCAGTAGACTCCACCTTCAGCTCAATGTTTAACTGGCATGGGAATGGCTCAAAGTGGGACAGCATGTAGCACATGCTGTCTATGAAGCCTGTTGCAACCCAGGTCAACTGGTTTGCCTCAGTAAAAATTACAGTTTCTCCCCAATAATCAGGAGGCACAACTTCCTTTAGAAAAAGTCCATAGTGAGTTAGGTCATTGGTACAAATACTTGGAGGACAACTCTGATACTCTGTGATGACACAGCCCGAGTGTACCATTTCTACATCTTCATAGGACAGGACCATGAACGTGGTTTTAAGTAGTACAGGAACGTGGGCTGCAAAAGATGGAGAGGCAGCAAGTTAGTCACAGGAAAATCGCTCCAGCTGGGGTGTGGTCTGAACTCAAACTTCCCTAACAGCAAAGATCAAACGGCATTTTCACATCCTGCAACACTATTCTTATCCTCGCTAAACAGCGCGTGGAAACGTAGCTGCAGCCACAAGCTGTTTGCCTGCCACCCACCTCACCCCAGTTCTGATACACCAGGTAAATGCTGCATCTAGCGGCATATTGTGTCAAGAAGCCAGTCATTTATGATGGCAAAATCTTAACTGGGGAAAATCAAACAAAATAGAGTTTGTCTGAGGATACACCTTTGGTTAAAACTGATACCAGCTAGGACAGCAAGAAGTTTTATGTAGAACAGAATCTGGTACCAAGAAATTAAGTTGTAAGTCAGAGAAGTAACACCAACAAAACCCCAAACTGACCATTTATAGGCAACCATTCTCATTGCCACCCACTCTAGCCTGGGAGAGGCACAATAGGCTCATTTTTTGTGGGCCTCCTAGAAAAGCTTCTCTTGACCTCATTGGCCAAATGCTGCAGTTCCATTTACACATCCTGAATGGCCTTGTATACTCTCATGTAGTGGCTTGGGTCCTCAGAATGTGGGAAACACACCCTGGGTTTCAAGTAGTGAAACACACTCAGCATAGAAAGAGCACTAATGAAAGCATTTTTCTTAAGCTTTCGTAGATTGTCTATAGTTTCTAGACTAAAAAACTCCTAACGAACTGATGGAGCACACTGCCAGAAAGGCTTGTGCCATTTAACTTCTGCCCTGTCCCCGCAGCAAGAAAGGACAAGTCACTCTCAAGGCCAGTTATCCCAAAGGAAAGGTCAGTCACTCACGTTTTCCATAGGGCAGTGGCAGCGGGCGTACCACTCCTGGCTGTAGAGACAAATGATGACACCTTGGCCCAGGAAAAGGGATGTCCACATGATCACGTTCCAGATGGGCCCTTTTCGACGGTCGTTAAGGATGAAGTTGAAGACCACTGGGAAGAGGTGAAACAAAAAGCACCATTCAGAAACAAACTTGGGATTAAAGAATCAAAGACCAAGTGATTTCACTGAATCTTTCACTTCATCTCTGAAGCAACAAGGCTGCTCCACGATGTCAGTATAGTGGAAGAAAATCTGATTATGCTTGGCGGCAGAGTAAATACTATGAGTTGATTCTGACACTTTCACTAAGTTTTCCAACGAGCTGGCCTAGCTGTATGTCTCTGGGGATCAATATCATTTGTGTCATGCTGGTGACCAAGACATGCTGGCGGAGATGGCCTAGAGTTTATTAGAGCCCTCTAACTCGTTTTAGCTCAAAACCCAAAACTAAATGCGAGACCTTTATCTTCTAAATGGGCTCTTTTCCTCCCTGCAACAGCAAAGTCATACTGGTCTTACACCATGACTTTAAAAGGAAAACCTCCAGCTTGCTGACATGCAGTGATTCAACTAAGGCTTGACAAAGAGGAAGGAGTGCTATTAAAATATATACAGTGTCACATGAACAGCAGTTTCTCTGTTCCTCCCCATTTTTATCTTGCTCATTTAAGTTCCAAGCTTGCAAACCCACTGTGTGTATACATATATCTATTGAGCCGCTTGGCTGCAAAAATCCATTCACAAAGTTTGGACCCACAATTGCAACTCCTGGACAAGAAACAGTTCCGTGTGCCTAAAGGATAACTGGCATCAGAAGAGCAAAGTACGCTTGTTTAAAAAAACCAAACAACAGCCACAAAACCCACAACCCACTCACATATGCTCTCCTGGGAACTTACTTCCAAAGCACATAAACAGGCAAAAGAGAACTGGGTAGAAGAAGCCAAAGCAGATGCTCAGAACATACTCGTGCACAGCAGCTGATACTGTGAAGACAGACAGCATAGCTGCTGCTTTGAACTTCTTACCAAAAAACTGGAAAAGAGAAGAATACCAAGTATTATAAGATATTCTGTTTTCAGTTTGTTTGTTTCAACTTTTTATTTTAAACCTGAGCTAAGAAGTGCCTGCTCCAAACAAGAGGCATACATGAAATGCTAAGTGCTTTACAGAGTATCTCAGATTCTAGGTGTTTTTCTTCAGGCATAATTCTGCTCTCCAGCATAAGTACTCAGGTTGAGCCCACTCATGAAATATCTACCCTAGCTCAGGAAAATAGTGCAACATGAGTTCAGAGCGCTGACTCAATCCTTACACTCCTACACCCCAGACACCCATTTTGCAAACAGTAAGGACTTGGAAATGAGCAACAGATCTCTAAAAAGCACCATAGCTACCCACAACAGCTGAGGCAAGACACTTTTGTGTTTGTCAATGGACAGTAATGCTGAACCTTGACAAATGTACTGTCTTGCTTGGTGGTTAAGCATACAACTAACAAAAGGAACACATCTGCTTGTTACTCACCCAAAGGAAGTCCCTGTAGGCATAGTAATATAGCCAGTCATGTACTACCACGTTCCAGGTTCGGTAGTAGTTTGCATAGGAAGTGGAGTTCCACCAGTCCTGAAAGCATAGTTGAAAAAATACAAACCTAATGAAGCATAAAACATTCTACAGGTCTTTTTTGGGATAACAAGTTGAAAAATATTAATCAGGATAATACCAAGCTAATATATTAAGTTGCACAATGAAATAATGCATTCCATTGCACTCTCAACATTCTACTCTGTCTAACAAAGTTTGGTGTTACTCCAAACTGCAGTGGCTCAGATGAGATAAGAATAAAAAGAGTGCTAAAAGAGCTGTTGGGTAGGTCTGGTGGCTGGTTCTGTTTGTGCGCCTTAAAAACAATTCAGACTGCCAAGTAGAAATCGGATCTGTTCTACAGCACAGCAACAAACTTAAGCCATAAAGAGCACAAACAAGCAAAACTCTGTCGATGCTTTGTTTTGTAAAACAATCTTCAGTTTCCTCCTCTTTTCATTAGAAAAATGAATTTTAGAAGCCTTAGAAAGCTTGCTTTAGAAACTAGAACTGCTGCTTCTTACCTTGTAGAACATCCTATCTGCAAAGCGCAGCATCTCAGCAAACGCATTAAGCCAACAATGAAGGAATGCAAAGAAAACCAGGAAGAGAATCAGCACACCTAGAAACAAGGTAGATTCAGACCAGTTTTGCAGTGTTTTCTCTCAGCAATAATCAAGAACATGGAATGCAGTCAAGACTGTTCTTACAGGCACTGATATAAATGAGCTTTGTACTACTTACACAAAAAGTAAAAGCATTTCAGTTTATCACACCATGGAATGACAGAATCACAGAATGTCAGGGATTGGAAGGGACCTCAAAAGCTCATCCAGTCCAATCCCCCAGCCAGAGCAGGAACACCCAGATGAGGTTACACAGGAAGGTGTCCAGGCGGGTTTGAATGTCTGCAGAGTAGGAGACTCCACAACCTCCCTGGGCAGCCTGGGCCAGTGTCTGTCACCCTCACTGAGAAGAAGTTTCTTCTCAAAGTGGAACCTCTTGTGTTCCAGTTTGAACCCATTACCCCTTGTCCTACCATTGGTTGTCACCGAGAAGAGCCTGGCTCCAACCTCATGACACTCACCCTTTATATATCTGTAAACATTAATGAGGTCACCCCTCAGTCTCTTCTTCTCCAAGCTAAAGAGCCCCAGCTCCCTCAGCCTTTCCTCATATGGGAGATGCTCCACTCCATTATCTTCACTGCCCTGCGCTGGACTCTCTCCAGCAGTTCCCTGTCCTGCTGGAGCTGAGGGGTCCAGAACTGGACACAATATTCCAGATGTGGCTCATGGTCACATCATGCTTACCCCAGAGGGCAACAGCAAGGTTGCTATAGAGCCTAAAACTTGGCTTTGAAGACCATTATATTCAAACCCCAGCTTTTATTTTGTGCTGCTGAGTCCAAAGTTTAATACCATAACACTGAAGTCTGCCCACGAGACCTCCTTTGCAGATCTTTGCCTGTCGTGAATGTATCTCGTACGAAGCACTTTCCTTCCCTACCTCCTCTTCCATAAAGATATAATCACTCATAAATCTGAGTCTTACCTGGCAGAATGGAATTGAAGATGCGGAGGACCAACCCACGAAGATTGAAGGTTTCTTGACCACTGTTGAGAAACTGAGGAATGCAGAGTCTCACAAAGATGTAGTAAGCATAGAAAAGGGAACCAAGCACCTGGAACAAAAACAAGTCTGATTCCATAAGAGAAACACACAATTAACACATCATCACTTGACAGCTCTAGGAACCGTAGCTGTTAGCACAAGTCAAAATAATTTATTTTACATTGCTGCTAATAAACTTCCCAAAGGGTCCAGGCAGAAAGTGACGGCCATCTCTGTACCACATTGATAGCCAGCAGTAAAATCAACTTGTCTTTTTTACTAGAGAAGCTGTTTCTCATAGTTCTAACAACTCAGAAGTTACAAAACAAAGGATTTATGCCAATGCCAAAGTAAATGTAGCTAAAAGGTATTATTTTCTAGTAAGCTCACACCAGGTAAACAGTGACTTAGTGCCAAAGGGATAACTGTTTAGCAATAGTTTTGGTGATCTCTGAAAGCACACTCTTCAGAAAGCTGCACTACTCACCTGTGCAAACTTGGTAGCTACATAGCCCCATCTTATCACAGGATTCCTAGGAAAAAAAAGAACATGATATCATATCTAAATAGGACCTCAAAGCAGCAAAAACCTCTCCTCAATTATTGACTTTACTGAACTGTACTCTGAAAAAAAAAACACCCTGTTTTATGAATTTCAATGTTCTTAATCTCCTGACATTGACATCCAGCAAGAGATGTCTGCCCAAACTGCTGGTTCTTCAGCTTTCATCAGGACAACTATAGCAATTCCATAAATGGCAGTGTCTTGAGAGCAGCAATATACCATTACGTAGGCGGTGATCTGCCCAATAGTCACGTAAAGGACTGCTGACTTGACACTGTCAAAGTGCAACCCAGCAAAGTACAGAAAAGTTTGCACAGTTCCCAGTTTTGAAGGCTTCAGCCTATCTCCTCAAACTCCAGAGGCAGGGCTGCTCATTAGCACCACACAAAACAACACACAACCCTACTGCAGGAACTAGATGTTCAGTAGCAAGTTCTCAATTTGTTCACTTCAAGTGTATTAATACTACTTAAATAAATAATGTAATGTCAAAATACCTTTAGCATTAGAATGAGTTTTCATGACCAAGTCCTGCCCTTGCCAGGTTACTGACTTAACCACATCTATAAGAAAGCTCTAATAAATTGAACATATGGCATCCAGGGATGCTTGGTGTTGGTTTCAGTTTTTAGACTATTTTAATGTTCTGTTGGTGTTGCTCACATTACCTGGGATAGTTGTCTCTGTAGATGAGGGTGGGAGCAAAGAGGAAGTACAGGTATTGAGAAATTCTGGGAATAGGTACTGTACCTGGGAGAGGAGGGGGAGATAAAAAAAAGGACACTTTATAATCTTTCTGCTTACTGACAGTTTAGTTTCCCCAGAACCCTTTCACAACACAGAACCCTTACCACCTCAAAAATCCTCAGTCTGGAACTAAAGGTCTGAGATTTGCACAGACTAAAGCAAACTAGACATATAATACGGAGCTGCCCCTGTCTACAACTGCTGTCATATCAATCAGAGCACTGAACTGGGGGTTGCGCAGGCAACTTCTACATTTTTTCTCCTAAAAGCAGAAATAAGGAGTCTTGTTGAGGCAAGACTTAAGGTGCAGAAGTGACCTGGATCTGAACAACAGTCTAGCTCATTCCTTAATACAGAATTAAAAGGTTCAGGCTGAAATTATGATGCAGGTCTGTCTAGAGCCTCATGACCTGCCCATCCAAAGTCATGTACTCAAATCCTATCTCTCCAACTCAAAACAATAGAGCAAAACCAAGAGCTGGTTATGCACTGCTGCCAAATAAAAACACTATGGCAAGTTACTCACTGGACTTGTCCTTTACAGAAGATAGCACTCTGGGTACATTCTCCCGCACAAATGAATGAGCCTTCATAACAAGACGCACCTGCAATACCAAGAGAGTATCAGTTTAATATTTGTACTTTCTCAACTTTCCAATGAAGAGTGGGATCAAGCATTTTAAGGCAACACCTTCAATATCTTGCTTTCTCTCCAATTTATCCCTTTTACAAGGGAAGAGCTGCTTCCTCTGCCCACAAGCCAGTGTAACTGACATGAATGTACAACACTGCCAGGTGAAACATGCAGTAACAATCATGACTCCAAGTCAAAATGTTTCTCATTTACACTGTTAAGACCACAGCATACACAAGGACTCCAACTCACACCAGTGAGTCACTAACCAGTTAACACTAACTTAAAATTGAAGCAAAAAAACCCCTATCCATTTTAATAGGCCAGTGTGCTTCAAAGTCTTAAAACTGACTCCATGACCTTAGATGCTGCACATATAAGTAGCCATGGAAGGACCAAAAGGAGGGTTTAGTTCAAAGTTAATCTTCAAGCCTGCACTCATCTCTGACTAACCTTGTTTTAATCAGAGATCTGACCAGTCCTCCACACTCTTGCACTCCTCCCCCATTCCCTCAGAAAAGAAAACTCCACTTTCAATAAAGTTCTGACTACAGAACAGAGACAGTTGCTTCTTGAGAACAGAAAGGGAAACAGGGACCACTATGGGTGACTTTTGTTTGGTTTGTTTTCTTGTTGGGTTTTTGTTTGTTTTTTAAGAGGAATGTTACAGCTTCTTTGTGAGCTATGGCACAACAGGCTCTTCAAATCGGTTTTAAGCATTTAGCAGCCACAAGACAACTAGATATAAATGGAATTTCAGCCTTGAAGTATGTTCAGAAAAAAACCCACAGTAAAATCTTAAATACAGGGTAAATAAAAGAAGTGGTTTCTAGGTCAAGAAAAAGTTTACTATCTACTTTTTTTTCATTAGACTTGCTGCATGTTAAGTCTGTCTTCAAGTCAAAGATAAACTCCATTCACAGCCCAGGCTCAATTTAATGAATAAAAGCAACAGTTGACTCCTTACAAAAAAGGACCCTTTCCATTTTGAAAACAAGATTCAATATATCCAAAGATACTGGGTAGGGACCTACCTGTTCCAGTATTACAATAAAACGGGAAGCTGGAGGCAGGGCATATGATACAGCAATGTAGGTTGGTCCAAATCCAAGCCCCGCTGTTTGGAAGAGTGTGAACAACATCACGTAGAAGAAAGAGCGGATTCTGCGGTGGGAGGAACTGCAATAGCCTTGGGCCCACCAGACAAAGAGCTTGTATGGAATGATCACTGTGGCACTGAACATGCACAGCCAAGTACAGAAGACGACTGGGAACTTTCCAAAAACAAAGACCAAGAGATCAAATCCTAGGACCAGCCTAGAAGGCACAAAGAAAGTTACAATATTCAGTGTCCATTGTTTCATTGGAAATACTACCGTTTCACTAAGCAGCTACAAAACACACAGCTTCCAGGTCACAATTCCAGTCTAGACAGAGGTGACTGTAGCAATTTCCAGTTCGGAAACAGAGGGCTGTCTGTGGCAGGTTTAAAAGCAACCACCCGCAAGCACACCAGAAAATAAGAGATGAAGGACTCATGCCATCGATGCTGTCAAGGCACAGCTTACCTTCAAATCCCACAGGGCTTAAGCACATCTTTAAGATCAGCATGAGCTTTAAGAGCATGCTCAAGCTCATCCCTGCTAAGAACAAGCATGTGACTAAACCATCCACTGCTCAGCCAGGGTCCAAAAGAGCTTTTGGGGAACACTCCCAGGACACCATCACTATTACATTAAGAATCAGTTCTTCCCAGGATTTTAACACCTAAAGTGGCTTTTTCCCCACCTCTACAGACACAAGGTAGTTTAAGATCTAGCGCTCAAACGTAATTTAATTCTGCTTTGTGAAATCTGTAGGCATTCCACATGCATTCAGTTTAGAACTCGCCCAAAAAGGCTTAGGACCATTAGACGGTCAGTCCAAATATGTCCAACTGGTACACAACAGGTTCTTTAGTTCATTAATGAAGCTTAAAATGTAAAGACATAAACAAAAGGATGTTCAGCCTTACTGGCAATCAAAGTCACCAGAGCTTACTCCTATGCACAAGCAGCTCTTCTAAACTAGGGTCAGAGAAGAAGGTAGTACAGAGTACACCAACACCATCTATTTACTCTCATGGGGAGGCTCAATTGCAAACTGGATCCAAATTATCAGATCTAGCTGAGGACACAGCAATTATCTTATTTTAATTACTTTTAAAGTAATCAGAGAATCCAGCTCTATTAGTTGAGATTACAGGTAAATACCTACTATTAAGTTAGGATCAGCTACACAATACTCAATAGTGCACAAGCCTGTTCTTACACTTTCACAAGAGGGACAATGATTATAATCAAAATACAGCTCTAGTTTTGTACACCGAAGATTAGATAAGCAGCAAGATAGACTCATAATCCTACTTGTGTACGTGGCATACAGCTTGCCAAAAAGGTACTATTTAAAGCAACAAGCAAGTGTGAGGAAAGCAGTCTTTCATAATCTCATTCACAACTGGTTACCTGCAAAGCACAATCTTAACAGAGGCTGTGCCAATATCCTTGAGACTTTTCCCAACAAAAAGTTCTATTTTTATTTAAGCACAAGTACAGTGTTCCAGAACTGTCATTTTTAAACAGAGGAAGGGCTGCTGAAGTATTTAAAGTTTTTCTAACCACAGTCCTCCTTCAGGCAACACAAGGAGCTGAAAGCTACCATTTTATTATTCAACTAAAATAGCCCACATTCAGTGATGAGCCCTCCCTTTTGCCAGCCTTGCTATGTCAGGCTAGACAGTGCTGGCCATAATTCGCGGAGAATACACCAATCTGCAGGATTTTAATAAAATCCAGCTATCTGATTTGAAATGACCATATCCCCTCAAAAGGAAATCCAGTATATATTTTAAGTATGTCAAGTTGAAAACTCCCGTTCCAACAAGACCCCAAGAAAAGATTTTTGCCTTTTTTGCACCATCCTGTAGTTTCATGTACCGCTGGTACTTTGGAAAAGCATTTCCCAGCCCCGGTCCCTGTCTTTCTTCTTACCTTCCTTCATCAATGAAGTCTACTAAAAGTGTGCTGAGGATGAAGACAATGAGAAGAGCGATGAACATGTGGTAGATCGTCCTGATGTGACTCACTTCAAACAGCTCACTAAGGGAGAGATTAAAATGCTATCAGGCCATTCACACAGCGTATTACATCACACCTCCCGTATGTTCCCTTTCAGAGTGTTTCACAGTAAGGTAAGATGACATCAACACCATCCCAATTAAAGAGACTGAAGTTAATGTACAATTTGGGTGCCAGTCCGTACAGACACTTCCTCAGTTTGTCAGAAAAGGAAAATTAGCCACTATCTCAGTGATACAGAGATAGTGGCTGTAATTAAGGTTTACATTTGGGGAAGCCTGAAAGCTGTAGTAGAGATCGTTTATAAAGAGATGGAAAAGCTTAAACAGATTAGTCCACATGGGTTTGAATGTAAGACCACAGATGGCAGTGGGGAGAGTATCTCAAAGCAAAGGCTATTTAGTTTGCTCAAGGGTATTATCAGTCAATTTAATGGAAAATGTGAGCTTACTCACTCCAAAAGGGATCTCCTGGCAGTAAAGATCTTCCCATGTTCTGGAGGGGCCCTCAAGGTCCTGCAGAGAAGAGAATATTTCAGACAAGAGAGGAAATAAACCTTCCAGGAAACATAACCTTGTTATAGGAACAGCTTAAAACTGACTTACTTGGCTCTGTGCAGTTCCTTCTCTGAGCAAGAAGCTGGGAAGAGGGAGGCTGGAGATGAGGAGTCCAGGAGTGCTGATTTTGCCACCAAACTGTTCACAAACTCTGTGAAGTGACTGTCCACTTCCTTCATGAAAACTGGCTTCAATTGCTGACAGAGAAGAAAAAATTATCTGCTCTGTTTTTAAACTCACCAGATACAGTTATATAAAAATATTCATATTCCTCTTTATCCTGGAGCAAGGCATCAGGAAAACACCCTTGTACCATCTGCCAACAGCTGGAGCCAACTTGGACAAGATCAGGGGCTTATTCTGGCCTGTTTACACACCTCAGGCCAGATGACTTTGAATAACGCTTATCTTCTTTATCAGAACCAACACAGAGTTAGAAAGTAAACATACTGCTTTTTGTATCTATATGTAAAATAACCTGCCGCTCCAGACATATTTTATGGTGCCAAGAAGGTTGAGCTAAACTTTTGAGAAATTGAGAAAACATTTCTCAATTCTAAGCAGAGCTGTGGTAAAGTTGCAAGATTTTTAGCCTATTCATGTTTTTCTTCTCTCATCCTAATAGAGAAAGGCGATTTCTGAAGCATCTGGTTTACCAGAAATCTTGACTTCTATGGGTACATGAAAAATCGTAGGTGAGTGTCCCCCTCTCTGCCACCTTTTTGGAAAAATGCACTGATAGCGTGGAAATAAAAAAGGAGATAATCAGAGGCGGATAAAGCACAGGCCACCCTGGTCAAAGACTGCTTGCTTCACCTGATAAGAGAATTTCTTTTGTAGAAAGGAAAAGATTACTTAACCATCCCAACAATAAATTATCCAAACAAGGGTTAGAATTCATCTTCATAAAGCAGACTGTAAAATCTAAGATGTTTTCATACCCCTTTTGTCTTGCCTGTAGAATGTGTAATTAATTCTCTGTTTTCCTGTCTGCAATATGGATGGATCTGCTATTCAGTCTCATCACATGAACCTTCAAAGACCTCCTTTCCCACACGCCAGGCAGAGTTTTTAAAACCAGATGCATTTAGAGGAAACTTAAATGATAAAATGTTCAAAGTTATTGTATTTCCACAGAAAGTGCTACACTGAGCATTGAATATTTTTTGTTGAGGTGCAAATTCTCTTACTCTTTACATGCACAGATGATCCCAAGTTTGGCACAGTGCTGTGTTATTCTCATGACTAGAAAAAAGCAAGCCAAATTAATTCCCCCAATAAAGCAACATGCATTCACTATATTTCAGTGAGAACTTTGGGAGTCTAAAGCTCCTAAGATCTCTGGAACTTCAGAAGATAGGATTTTTCAAGTTTGCCACCAGATTCAAGGTCCAAGTCTTCCCACATGATAACTACATATTATTTCATCTAATCCTCCTACTAATCAGCTGCATAAGAAACACGTTACCCTGATCACCTCCAGAATTCCCAGCTGCCACCTACTTTCTAATTCTTAAGGCAAAAAAGTAACAAAACCAATAAATCAGTTATCAAGGAGGGAAAGAAAGAGCCTGGAGGTTGTGCACAAAAATGACACTACCTCAAAAGGGCATTTGTGACACTTGAGCTCATTTGTCAGTAGGCATTTCTGTTTCAGTGCCTAAATATTATGTTAGAGAAAGTTGTGGCAGCATTGTTTTTGCTAAAAAGGAAGAGGCACGAGGTCTAAGAAAAAAAAACAGATAACTAAAACAGGGTCTGTCAGCTCTAAGCTGGAGCGCTGATATGTTTGCCTCTTACACAGACCTCTTTCCACAGTTAGGTTTTAAGGAGTCTATTTCCACTGATGGACACTTGTCATCCATGATACATCCTTCTTTTTCTAGGCACACTTGGATTGATTTTATGTTGTAGATCACCAAAAAAACTAAGCTAAAAAACCCTCTCTAGAAGTAAAACTTGTAGGCTAACAAAATATATTAATAGATGACATATTCGTACAAAATTCTAATGTAACAATAGCGAAGTACGCAAGTTTAACTCTCTGGCAGGAAATACAAGATAAATCTGAAGTGAGACCACATAAAACCAGAAGACCCTGAAGTCAAGATTTATCAGAATTCTACACTCCTCCTGTTTCATGGTGGTCAGATGCAGAGATCTCTTGAATCAGAAGCTGCCTTAGGAGAAGGAGCAGATTAATATTTAACTTAATAAAAACATTTTCCCCAGCTGTCAGTATAGAATAAACAAGATTCACCAGTGCTTAATGAAACAGAAGCTCTTAGGAGCTGGTTACTGCTTTTCTGGGAGGCAGAGAAGACAACTGTCTCTGCAAGAGATGTGGATTTGTTCCTTTAAAAACAGGAGGGGAAAAACAAACAAACAGAACCCGCAAAACAAATAAACAAAAATCACTAACAAAACCAACCCAAAACCTTGAGTACTTTGGAACAAGAGCCGTAACAGATGACACCGGTGCTCTCTGGCACAGCCTGCTTCTACAGCATGCGTGCACATAACCCTGCCAAAAAAGTCAAACAGAAATTCCTGCTCCTCTTGCAGTGCTCAGATTTCCATGTCAAACAAAGCACTGTTCATTCCTAACAAAACCCTGTCTTTTTTTTTTTTTTAAACTCTCTCCCCTTTTTTCAGCCGAATCTCCTTTCAGCAAGAGTTCAACAGAAATTATTTCCTTAAACCATCTCTTCCTGTGAGTTAGTGCTCTGCTGAGATTGTCTTCTCTTAATCTAACCCTCCATGGCTGACACCAACATCTGCATATGTTTGGTTGGAAGAGCAGGTCTTGAGTTCTCATTAGATTAAATACAACCAGAGCATATACCCGACAGTACTTGTAACTCTGTACAATGAAACTGCACAACATATCATGCTGTCTCATCACCTCTTACTACTACCATTCAAAGGGCAAGCGACTTGAGCAATTGCCAGAGTAACTGTTTGGTGGTCAACCAGCAAAGTGCATTCCTCTTAGTCACCAAAGAAATTAAATGTAAGAGAATGCACCTCCTACCAGCCTTCAATGTGACAGGGTAGGGACACACAGATCCATCGCTTCCCTGATGGAGAACACGCAACCAAGAGCTCCCTCAAGTGTGCTTGAAGTCTGGAACAAGGAACTGGGCAGATCCACTCAGCTGTCACCATTAAGTTTCCAACAAATCAGATCATTACAAAAGGGGGGCAAGTACAAAAAAAAAAAAAAATGCTATGCCATAAAAAGCAGAAGCTGGACGAGAGGTCAGAGAAAGTTGAGGGAAGTAACCCCTGGCTCACTTACAAAGAAAAAGCTGCAAGAATTTCCCAGCATTTTACTCATTCTAACAGATGTAGTAATATCAGTCACTGAAACATGACAACATCCAGCTCTGACCAAGCGACAGAACACACCATTCACAACTCAGTTTAGAATGAACAAAGGACTAGATTTTCAGACTGGACTACAGATGCCTGAAGGCATCCTATGCATGAATAACACCTACAAAGCCCATTGAAACCAGTGGGAGCTGTCAGGTACCAGCACTTTCCAGAAGTCAAGCACCTGTCTAGACCTCAGACACCCATCACCTGAAGGGTGAACTGCAGTCCAAGCCTTTGTGCACTGGTTCACACAACAAAAGGGCCGGGCACTCCAGAATTCTCAGGAATTTTGCAGTAGATGGAGGTTTTTACCTAGCCTTGTAGCTATCATTGTTTAATTTGCCTTAAGAGAGCTACAAATTTGCAAGCTGTCTAACTCAGTGTTTAAAACTTCAACTACCCCTGCTTTGGGAGAAAATTCAGTAATTAAAGTGCCATTGCTGGTTTTCGTCAATTCTCTTTGTGGATAAGAAATCACCTTGCCTACAAACTAGTGTCTCTCAAAGCTGGTGGCCAGAAAAAAAGAGTAGAAATGAGACATTCCTGAAGAAAGCAAATCCAAGATCAAGTTGTCCTCTACAACCAGTTCATGTTCCCTGGAACCCAGAACTTACAAAGCTACATGTGTTTAACAATCAAAGCTTTCTCTTGCAACCATCTGTTGCCAACACAGTGATTTGCAGTGGTTGTTTTGCCTGCAGAGAAAGGATAAGAGGCTTGCTCTATCATGTCCTCAGTAAGAATCATTCAGAGAAGGCAACATACAAAATAAAATTCAGAGCTGACTACGCCTCTAACGTGCTGAATTTTAGGAGTGCCTGCACAAAAAGCAGCACACCCCTTGCAGAAGACATTTAAATACACTTTAGTTACAGCTGTTATAAATTACACATCACCTACATGGGTAGAAAAAAAAATACTTTTAAACAGGAAAACATTTTAAAGATGCAAGATATTTTTCTCTATCTTATAAAGTCTCCAAACCCTAATATTCACATAAGAGTGGCACAATTAGATTACTTCATCTTTACCATGGAAATCTCTGCAACAAAATGAAGCAAAAGTACAGGACGATTTGCCCTGAGGAACATGCATGCTAAAAAACAATGGTTAACAAGAGTTCATTGTTAGCTAACTTCATTTAATTTGGGCATAAATCACCTTGACATAAGCTAAGACAATGGCAGTTCACAAAAATGCAGATTATGTTAGAAACACCCAGTGCTATTTTCTTTGGGGATATTACTCACTGACAAAAAAGTGGGACCAAGGCTCAGGAAGGTCATCTCCAGAGCCAGGGCAACAGGAGTAGTGGGATACAGGCTACACGCTACCCTTTATTTAATGGATAACAGGACACAGAGCATTTTAAAGAGCCTAGATGATAATCATACTGCCAAACATTAGTGGTGAGGGAACTTCCATATTATTTACAGACCTCAAAGTTTATTCTTATCTTTGGACTTCAACCGATTGGGGTCAAGAAGGACAGAACCACATTTCACAACACTACCTCTCGTGCAAAGTCAGAAGAGAGGAGGAAACAAATAGGGTTGTATAAAAGCAACTGCACCCGAGCTATGACTGAAGAGGGATATTTGTGTTTCAGGACTAGTGATTCTCCAAAAGACATTCAGGGTCAATAATCCCGCTCCTCCCCATAAGCAAGCATTACAGTATATTTACCTCAGCTTCTGCTATTAGCTGCATTTTCCGTGTTATCGCATGGTCGACATCAACCCGGCCTAAGGAAGGAAAGCAAATATTAATATTAAACACTTGCATTTTCAGTGATGTGAGTCACATGTCTGAAAACACAGCACAACATACAGTAGCTCAGTCACTGACTTTTCATCAGTGCTTCTTAATTCTAATAAGGTCCCAGTAAATTCAAAACTAAGCTGGAGGAAATTCATAAGCGACAACCAAGTAGTTTAAACAGCCATTTAGGATTACAGCACCATAAGACAGTCAACAGCTGATAACATGCTGGATTTTAAAAAGCTTTATTTTTCATCAGCAATTCTGTGAATCTCCACAAGGTCCCTAAACATATTCAGCCTTGAAGCAACCATTAGAACAACCTTTAAAAGGTCATATTCAAGCACATTGGTCTTTTATCAGAGCTTTATCTTATGCACAGCAAACTAGACGTAAGATTAGTTTGTCTGGAGGTTTCTACACTGCCAATAGACAAGGCAGGCGAGTCACAACTATCTGTAAAATACAGTAACCAGCTTTTGAAAACAAGTCAGAAAGTTACTCTGTGTTCAAACCTGGCTACCCCTACTCCTTTCATCCCCCAGAAGAAGTGTTAGACATCAGTCTGACCATATTCCTCAGTATGGGCTCATATATAAAGCCTCAAATATCACCCTTCTTTTGCATAAAGCACTGCACACATCTGAGATGCCCCTATTACATCAAGTGGATCAGACACTTCAGGCCAGTTGGGTTTTAAGACATGGTTTGCCTGCAGCAGTTGCACAGAGCTGGCAATCCAGCTGGTGTTTTACTTCTCCAATAGGAACAAACAACACAGAAGATAAAGTTACTTAAAACAGAGAGTCTTGCACATGAAGGAAAAGCAATATTAGAGCAGCAATATCCACCCTCTAAAATACCAGCCAGGGTGAAAAGAGGGCAACAAACCTTGCCTTGTACATGTCCTTTTGCAATTACAGCTACAACAGTACCTTACACACTAACACATGGTTAGTGTTACAACTTTGATGTTCAGTACCTAAGACAACACTACAACTTCCAGAAAAAGTGGATACTGAGCTGATTCTCTACTAACACTTCCAGTGAAGCATGAGCTCACAGATTTGCAGCAGAGGTGTCAGTGCTGCGCTGCTGTGTGACGAGGAGACAGATTCGCAGCAGTATCACAGCTCATCACGCAGCCTCCCGGTCTGGTCCTCCTCATATGTGCGCAGCCCATGCACACAAGATACACAGCGTGTCATTTTAAATAGAAGCAAGTGCTTCTGTGATGCACACATTAGTCTGAAGGTGCTCTTATGATCAGCCACTTCTAAGAAGCTTAGATAGACCTGCTTCAGAGATTATTTCAATTCCAATACTGGAGAAGAGTTAAATGAAAGGTGAAACTCCATCTGCAATGAAACTATACTCAGTTGTCAGCATTATTTCTCTGTCCCCACCCCCATCAAGCAGGAAGACTTTTTTTTTTTGTCTATAAAAATTGCTACACAAGCTGTAGACTTACAAACAGACCAGCAACAACAGGCTATTACTTAGCAGCCATGTAATGTAACAACAAACAAGGAAACTGGTTAACACCATGAATTTTTGGCTGACTGCAAAGATCCATTTTTACAAAAATAGAATTCCTGGTTGCTAAGCATCTCACCTACAAGACAAAGAAAATCCCTCAGCATTTAAGCTCATTATACTGTTACCATTGCCAAACAGCAGCAGTTTGGAAAATAACTCCAGAGAAGAGTACAAGATACCACAAGAGAGTCCCTTGTCCACCTCAGCCTCTGTGCTTTGCTGGTCTCAAATGGATTCCCCCCACCTCTCTTCCAATAAATAATAATAACAGTTAAGCTGTTCCACAAGCAGCAGAACTATATCCCCTTCATATCATCTCAATGGCTCTACTCCTTCACTGTGCCACGCCACAATTGTATTAATAGCCTACTCACCCCATTACTACTAAAGAACCACCTTGTGCTCACCTGCTAGCAAGCAGACCAGACAGAGCTTTTGAGCCCAAAGCACAATCAACCTTTTGCTGTAGAAAGGGAAGAATTTGTGTCTCTTATCAGGCTGACAGTCTTCAAGACTATCAAGTTTGCTTGAAGCCATCCAATATCAAAGAGGACAGGGCACATGAGACTTAAGGGATTTCACTATTTTCTTTGCGAGGCAAACTAAAAATAAATAGCCATTTCTTTGGCCATATATTTCTTGCCAGATCTCACATTTCAAGCCTTAGTTGTTATTATTAACTACCCAGGAGCAGCTCACTTTAGAAATAAAACTCTCTTTTCGACTTGCAAGGCCTTAAAGATGGATATAGTTTTACAGACACCTAATGTACAGCTTTAATGGTTGCATGGGAAACGAGGCCAGTCTCTGACCTGCTGACATTGTAATTGCTAAATTGTATGTGGTGTCCCTCCTATCACTTTATCCACCCACACACCAGTGTGCACGCACAGACTAGATGAGAAACACAGCATCTTTTAAAAGGCTTCAAAATCAAGATCTCCATATCTTCAGTATACACATCTCATAAACCAAAGTACAGCCACCTGTAAGCTTGTAGCTTCTTTTCCAGACCAAAGAATCTCCTGTAGAAGAAAACCCACCAAAACAACTCATTCTGCTGTGTTGCATCATCCCAGAAACTCAATCAGTGTCACAAGGCAGATACCAGAAAACACGCAACTCATCTTCTTGAATCATTCAGCTTCTGTTGTGCAAGCTGCTACTTATGTCCTATGAGGTCATTTGAGAAGGGAATCATATGATTTTTGAGTCTAAAAGTAATGCTGCACTCCTAACAAGTCCAAATCTTCATTTTCCTTTGACACTGAAAAGGAAGACTAGAACCCTCTGTATCACTTTGGCATTGCAACATCCTTACAAAAATGGAATGAAGACAAGCAAGCACATCTTCCCATTTAAAACAAGATGCATTATACCTTCAGAAAACAGGAAATGTATTTAAAGTCATAAGGAAGAAAATCTTATTTGAAGACTAGTATGAAACATCAGCAAATTTCACAGGAGACTGAAGCATGGTTTGCTTTGAAAGAGCTCTACTCATAGGGAGAAGTTTTAACTCCATGCGCCTTGTGTTCCCCTCCCATCAGCAAGGTCATTGGATAAGATCTTTATTGCCTTGGGCTTGTAGAAACAGATCCCTGTAGGATGGGACACCTCCACACAGCCCAAACTCAAAGCAGGCTCAAAAGTCATAAGGAAAAAACAGAGCAATTTAAATGTAAGCTTTCTTTCCATTGGAAACCAGGCTAATAAAAGATCACCTGAAGATTGAGAAAGCTTCTTACTATTGAAAACTTCAACAACTTGTTGCACAGAAGATTCACAAACTAATCTCAAAGGATCTCATTGTCCATTTGTCAACCTACTCTTGTACATGTTACAGGGAGGTGACATTGGAGATGACCAGAGAAGCATCCCACTCATATGACCTCTGACTGTTACAGCTTGGGATCCAACAAAAACAGCTTCTACCTAAGACACCAGGCAGCTACTAAGCAAGCTCTGAAAAATTAACGGTGTTAAGAAGCATTCACTTATTTAACCGCTACAGTCTGCAATTACCACCAAGGGCACAAGTGGGAATAAGTAATCTGATTAAAGCTGTGGCTTGTGTGCAGTGTCACAGTTCCAGCCTGCAATGACTTCAACAGCAGCCCGGCACTCTGAGCCATTGCCACCCCGCTGTTCCTGCATCATAGCCATCACTTCACTATTGAGCAGTTAAAAGCACTCAGAGAAACTACTGCTGTCTAAACCCCAGCACAGCATTCAAGACAAAAATGCCTCTTTGCAGGAAAGCTAGAAAAAAACCACACCAACTTCAGCTTATTGCCACATGTACTTAAAAAAACCCCAATCCTAAACATCACTTCTCAGAACCGCCAAGCACACCACTCACGGTTTAGAAGCATTCTCCCATAATGATGTCAGGATCTGTTTAGCTTCAGGGTCCTTACAAAAAGTCAGATACAAACTGTACCCAATACTGCCCTTCCCTAAAGAGTTAAAAAATATTATCTTTATTATTTCTTGGTCAGACAACTTACCACTCAAGAGGTTAAAACAACATGGGCAGAAGGATTTCCTGTTACTGTTGGATACCTCAATTCAAAGGTTTTGTCTGTAGAAACACTGAACATGTTATCTGAGGGAGAGCAATGTTAAAGCAAACCTAGTGCAAGGCTTAGGTAAAGAGGGGAAGTCTTCCATATTTGCCACAATACAACATATGTTAATAATTTGACGCTAATAAGCCTTACTCTGAGTTATGGTAATTTATTTGGCAACTCAGCAGACAGAAGCAAGTTATGATGAGACTGCTGATGTGCTTAAAGAATGCAGAGCCCATAGGTCTCTGCACTGCAGCTGAGCAAAGAATTAAGTTTAAAAGTCATTTCTGTAGAGACTTGGGACCCAAAGAGTCTCTTCACTAGCCTGAGCACATCCATAAGAAACTGCTCAGCCCTCACCAAACCCACAGGCTCCAAAACATGAGCATGCCTAGAACTACCAAAACCCACCTAGTCTCAGACAAGACAATTCTGTTGGATCCATCTTCCTGAAACACACTCCAGAATCTCAGGCAGCCTAATCCCAAATTCATTAATCTGCAAAAAACACCCTGGTGTTACAATGAAGACTAATTACTGTGAGTCATACAGCAAACCCTAAAGCTTTCCAAATTGCTCCCTGATTTAGAGCTCCCTCCTCCTACACTTATCAGTAGGCACACACCTTCACGCACCTTCATAAACTTTTGCATGGACAATGATCAATAGTAACCTCTTCACTGGAAGATAACAACCTCTTTCTGAGGACAGCATTGCCAAACAGGCTTAGTCACACCAAACAAAGATCCATCACATTGTTTGCAGACCAGTCTCCACAGATACTTCTGATTTGCAGCATCTTCTGATTCCAGAGTAAACAAGGGCAGACTCCACAACCACGAGTTTACTGTTCTGAATGGCCAAATCTCGGCATTTTAGAGGCATTCAGATACACACTGAAGAGCCATGTCCTCTCTAGCCTTTTAAGATCTGCCCATCCCACTTGTTACACCCATGGTCGCAACTGGTACTGCCTGATATCAATATCTCATTAAGCAGAACAAGTTTGTATTTATTTATGTATCTCCAGCTGAAAACATGTAAGACTATTATTAAGGAAGCCGGTCTTTTGACAGGAGTTTATTGCTGCCTAGATCACCTGTTGACTCTACACCAGGATCAAATTAGTAGTTTAATTACAACACTGGAGCCAATTCAAGGAGAAGCGATAATGAGATTGAAGTTCAGCTACTCTGTCAAACTGAAATTACAGGCTGAATGATTACAAGATACAAACACATCAAGGGACAGAAGAATTGTTCTGGCAATCTCAAAGCTACAAACATTTACAACTAACCATAAATTTGGGGTTACCCAAGTACAAACTTTTCAGTGTCAGAACTCAGAAAACAGAGACAGTTTTCAGCAGCAGTGGTGAGGCAAGAAAAAAAAAATAACCTAAACTAAATAAAAAGAAGAGTCAGACCTCATGTAGCTCTAAAGTAAATATATGGATTAAAATTATTCCTCTAGTCAAGCTCAGATCAGCCAATGCATTTGAGTTTTAATAAAGAAAGGATTAACGGCCTAGACATTTCTATAGAAAGTTCACACACTTCTGGAAACAAGTCAATTGGCCCTTGACACATTAACTCTCAAGTTAAAAAGCAGATTGTGTTTGCTAATCAGGGTGGATCAAGGGTGGGAAATCACATTATCGTTTAAGATTTTCTACAGAAATAATTGGTACAAAGACACAACATATTTACTTGAATAGAAGATACTGTCTTGACCTGGCTAGAATCCCTTGACCGCAATCAGCACGCATCTTGTTCAAAACCCTGCACAACACGCGGTGACTGTTAAGATGCTACAGTATAATGATGGTGTTGCCAGACACTTCAGATCATTGGAGTCACGCTGCCTTAGAAACAGCTTTTCAGAAGTGAAAGGCCAGGACAAAAGACAGACAGAAAAAAGTCCATGGCTACTCCTTCCCAGAAATTCTTCCAACTCAGCTGTGCTTTCACAGAAAGCTCCAGCTACTTACGCAAGCATACTGGATTCTGTGAAGAGGTTGCTATCTAGAATACGTGAACCTTGTAAAGCTTCAACCTTTGTGCTGCAGAGATGCTGATCAAACTCCACCGTACAGCAGAATTTCTGATCAGAGGGATGCATATAAAGTGGTCAGGCAGACTCACCTCCTACCTCCCTGTGGCATCCCTGGTGTCCCCATTGCTGTACTGAGCAAAGAATCTGCAAAAACTGGTAACACTGAAGTCCCTGTGACACTTCTGCCAAATTGGCAGCAACGCTGGAAGGGAAGAGGCACCTAATCTTAACTAACCAGGATCCTTCCCAGCTTGCTGTCCTGTTTGTATTGTATTAAAACACACCTCATTGTTCTAAGCCAACCCACCACGGTACACAGACACACATGAAAGCTCAGTAAACTTGGAAGAAATCTACCCCATAATGTTTACTTGCTACACACCCACAGTATCGCACCTGCAGTGACATTATGGCACATCTCAGAGGTAATAAAATCAAAAGCTTTTAAAGGCAGGCACACCCACCTATCAAGTGCTAGTTATCAGAGCTATATTTATTGTTTATTCTCAAGCCTGCAAGAACTCAAAATCCATGCACAGCAGTTAAGGTGTTTCCATAGATAAAAGGTAGAAGTCTGCTTCTAAACCCATCATAACTGTTTTCCAGTAGCCACTAACTCCTTGCAGTTTTCTGAAAATTGAATTAATGGAACAGTCCTATTTGATTCAATTAAAATACTGGTACTACCAAGAGCTTAAAATCCCATTTCTCCAAGCAGTTTGTGAGATGGCTTTCCCTCCACTGTATTTTTTGCAAGAAGAAATCTGACTTGTCCTAAACTTAAACTTGCTCTAATTCCTGTTTCAGTTGAAAGTGACAACATTCAGACACATACCACTAAGAATTATCTCACTGCGTCACTGGCACCAGAGTTTTGAAAGCTGCACTCACATGCCACATTGTGACAAACTAATTGGGCTTTCTGTTTGTTCCATCTCCCAAAGAGAAAGGAAACAAGCTGCGATTTCATCGCTAACCTCCTGATCACCTGGCTGGAATGTGGTACAGCATAACCCAGGAGTCTGAGACAGTCACAGCGTCCATGGGCTAAACAGCTCACACTGTCACGCAACTGTCCCTGCAAACCAAGGGCAGCAGCGACCCTTCCACAGAACCAGCTATAAGCCATATAACTTTTAGGATGACCACAATATAAATGCATAGAAACCCAACTGTTTATTGTTCTAGTTTATGGCAGCCACGGTTGAGACTGGATAAAAGGGACCTGTTCTGGCATTAACGGGAGCAGAGAATCATTCTCTGTGCCATCCTACCTCCAGCCGTCTGTCAGGATGGATACACCAGTTTAACACTTTGTTCAGTCTTGCAGAAGCCACATACTTAAAGCTTGTAAAGTAAGCAAGATGATGTCCCCAAAAAGAGTGTTTACAGGGTTACTCAAAATTGTTGTCAAGATGCATTTGCACCATTTACAGCGTTAAAGCCTCTCCTCCTCATCAACACATTTCTCCTGTGACAATTAATAACTTTCTTTACTCTAGAACTATGCAAGCACTGCAGCACAGAGCCCCTGAAGGAAAGTTGTGCAGGACAACACTCCAAGTAACCTAAACCTGCTGGAGAAGTGCAGCTCGCACACAGAGCTCCACCTTGGGAGCCTTTCTACAAGCAAAAAGAAAAACTGAAACTAAAGAGCAAAGACGCAAGAGCCATGAGCTAGAAAGGACACCTTAGAGGAGACCATGTGCCAGAGATGCAACTAATCCCAAGTGAAAGAATCTCACCATTGCTTGTGTTTTGAAATGACCTCTCGTTCTCAGGTCTCCTCTGCGTTTCTTCATTTTCAGAGGTCTTGCAAGTGGAGCCGGACTGGCGTTTTCTTACACAGTCTTCACCTGCCATTGTCGCCTAGTTAGACCAGAAAAAGGACAGCAGATAATTAATGACAGAAGAAACTCATTTACTCTTTACATTGTTCAAGGATCGATTTACATTACCTTCTTTACATTAAGTTAGACATTCTTCCCTCCGTTATGAACTCAGAACAAGGGTACAGGAAATCAAAAACACTTGTGTTAGTCATTTACCACGGACCACACTTCCTCTCCCTTACTACAAGCCGTAAAGGAATAAAGTAACCCAGCAAGTTCCCTTATTACTGCCAAAACTTCTCTTCATTGCTCCCTTCTTTCCCCTAAAGACCTTTTAAGTATTTAAAATTACTTAAGCCTTTGTGAAATCTTTACAAGTCCAAATAGACCTTGAAAATGCTTTCTGATAGTGAGTCTGACAGCAAAATCTGTCTTCTGAGATATCTGGCAGGTTTGCTCTGCAGAATCGCCATGGAGCCAAGCCCCATCCTGTCAAGTCTTCATTTCTCCCCAAACAAGCAGCTTCCTCAATGGATCCTTGTGCTCTGCCTGGCCAGACAATGGCTGCATTGCAAACCATGGGAAAACAGGAAAGAGAGGATCAGGTTTGAACTACATCAGATTCAATGACAAAGGTCACCCACTGCTGGGGACAGAGCTGCTAGTAGGGAACACCTGCAGCACCACAGCCAGGCTGAACACAAAGAATTCCCAGTCCACGGAAAGGTCCTGAAGTGACATTCCTGCACGCTCTCCAAGAAATTCAGCTCAAGAAGCTCTCAGCGATGAGGCTACAAGCAGGGACAATTTTCAGAACTGGACTTCCAGAAAAGCACACAGACATCTATGTAACCGCATTTTTAAACTAACGCTTCTCCTTTTCAATGTATTTTTTCACCTTGGCACAAACTCTTAAATAGACACGTGTTTTGTTGCTAGCGAACAGAACATGTGAATGAGCACAGATGAGCCACTAGAGACAGACAAGAAAAATTCACATACTTATAGAAGATCTTAGAAGGAAGATCATAATTATTTAAGGATGGATTTCCTCATAACACCGAGGCTGCAGAAGGGAAATAAGACTTCTGATCAGACATTTTCATGCCTCAGCTTCCTGTGTTTGTCCCTCTAGTACAACAGCCTCCCATTCTCCTTTTGGACACCACAGCATACAGGGGAAAAAAACCCCAAACAACAAATGACTCATTCAATCACCAACACCATTTCTTGCAGCTCTGTCTCAGACCACAGTTGGGTCTGCAAGCTACAAAACAAAGACCATAAAAATGACAAACTGCCCAGCTGGCTTTGTACAACACCTGATAGCTCATATTATCGTAATTTACATAATGCAAAACGCATTTACATGCAGAACAGGAAGAACCAGGCAAGAATATGGTCAATCTTCCTACAGTAACTATGCCCACCAGCACAGAAGGGTAGCGGGCAGAACCCATCCACATCCTACCAGCTCTATGCACAGTTTTTGCTGTGACCCTCTTGCCTTTAAACCAAATTAGTCACCATCATCCACCTCCCCACAAGGCTTCAGGTACAGATACAGCTGGATCATCTTGGAGGAAAGGATCATTTTGCCCACCCAGGGCTTACAGCTACGTGGAGAACCTGGACAGGCAAACACTTCAATCTTTCTGCTCTTACACATGCCCAAAACTCTACGACAGGATAAGAATGGGCTGCTCTGATCACACAATATGGTCTACAGAGTGATGGAGGGGGAAAAAAAACAGTGCAGAGTGGTTAGTGTGTGACAGAAAGGAATTAAAAATAATGAGATTCAGGGTGGGGGAAGGAAAAAAATCATGTGGGGAAGAAAAAATAAAAAGCTAAAGCAATTAAAGCAATTAACCTAAAAACTTATTGAATTCACATAGGCTAAGTGATGGACACAAAGCCTTTTTCACACTAAAACAGGAACTGTGCCTGGGGAAGTCTATGAAAACAAACATTTTCCTAGTCTAGTTTCCATATGAACAGAGGCATAGCATTACTGTATTTAAGCAGCTATCAGCACATCAGTGTGTAAAGAGGGCATCAGGCCTTCCCTCCAATCTCGGCAAGAACTAAACCAATCAGCACACAATGCCTGGAGAACTCCAAAACGTTCACCATCCTCTTCACTAAAGGAAACTGCTCCTCACAATCAATAAACTCACTCCATTCATCCTACTCCAGGTGCTTGCAGGACATCTAGAACCACAAATACAGCCCATTAACTGATTTCCCAGCAGAAACTCCCTGGTTTTATAGGCATGATTGTCTTATGGTACTCGTAAAAGGTCTCAGAAACCGAGTTTCTCCATCTTCCCTTTCGAAACATTGGCAATTAGGAGGAAAGCAACACCCTACACCTAAATCTCTGCATTTCACAAGGCTCGGTAGCACAGTGAGGGCACTTGTACCTCCAATACCGCTTATGCTAAATAATAAGCTTATCTCAAACACCTTCTAGGTCTCCAAGGCTTTCCTTTGGCCCTTGGGCACAACCAGCACAACCGGTGTGCGACACCCCCGGCATCAAAAGATAGCAAAACAAAGTTCAGGTCGTGGCACAGCTCACCCGCAACACGCAAAAAACTCAGCAGAAAATAAATAAATCAATAAATAAAATAAAAAATCCTGAAGGCTGCAGATAACAATGGAAAGCCCTCAAAGCGCTGCCGAGGCTCCGAGCACACACCGAGACCATCAAGTCGGTTCCCTTCTACACTAACTCGCTGCAAACAACCGCGGAAGTGTCGTCCGGCGGTGTCTGCCGCTAGCAATGAGACCCACCCCCAGCTCCCCCTCCCCAAGCCCCGGAGGCGCCCGGAGGCCCGCGGAGCGCTGCCCCCTCCCCCGAGCCGCAGGGCCCTGCGCAAGGGCTCCGGACACAGCTCCTCCCGCCCCAACCGCACCGCGCCGGAGGGACGCCGGTGCCGGGCCCGGTCGGCAGGCAGGGGCGGGTGTGCCGGCCCCGCTCCCGCCGCCGGGCCGGGGTTTGGGGACCGGCCGCGCTCCCCCCGCGGGGGCGTCACCTGGTGGCTGCCGAGCCACTGCCCCTCCGCGCGCCGGCTGCCCCGCGACCGCTTCCCGCCTCCGCCGCGCGCCCGCGCGCCACGGCCTCTTCCCAGGGCTCGCGGACGTCAGCGCGCAGAACGAAAAAGGAGGGGGGGGGGGAAGGCGCCCCGCCGCCTATTGGCTGGGAGGCGTTCCGCGGGGGTGGGCGGTGGGAGGTGGCACGTGAGGCGCACGTGGGGCCCCCGCCCCCCCCTTCGCCCCTCCCACCGCAGCCCCCTCACCGCGGTTTCGCGCCTTCTCTCCCCCACCCCGGCTTTCCTGTCAGGAACGGGGCCGACACCTTCTCCCGGTCCTCTTGAGAAGGTAAAGCGGAGGGAGAACGGCACCTCATCCCCGGGGACGCGGCACGGGGCGCTCATTCAGCACCCACGGGCAGAACCCTCCTCATGAGGACCCCCCCTCCTCCACACACCCGCCGGCACAGGGAAAACTTTATGTCAAGGAACTGTGGGGACACAGAAGTCAAGGCTGGGAGGCCTGGAGGACCCCGCGGCTTTATCTGTTCTCGTCCTTCAGAAGGAACGCTAGGGTTGCTCAACAAACGCTTCCTCCCGCTTTGGGGGTTCAGTACAAATGCGCATCCCCTCCAGTGAGGTTCTTCCGAAGGGCCTTACAGGAGCAAGGGCAAATATTTTTTAAGGGAAGTAAAAGTGGAGCACCTGCTGACTTGAGTAGCCCCTACTGTCCCCCAAGAAGCAGGGCTTTTGTGGCAAAGGGCTGTTCAGAGTCATGTCTTACTCTGGGGAGCGTGAGCTCCAGCTCACCGTTAAGGGGGGAGCCAAAAAGGGGGCCTGGCTGGAGAGGTCCCAGCCTGTGGTTCAGAGGGTCAGAAACTGGGTGAAAGGCTGAGGTTTGCACCCTTGCTTTTCTCTTTCCCCAGGCAGACACAGGCTCATGACGGACTATGAGTCACAGGAACACGTCACCAGCAAATAAACTCCAGTAACCTCTCGGTAGCTGCATTTCACTGTGTGCACGGGAAAGTTTACCCCAAGTCAGGAGAACTAAGCCACTAATTTCCTACTGCCAAGTACGTGTCTTTCCTTCTCCTCGTGACCTCAGGGCTGTGCTATGCACGTGTACCCAAACACACCTTGAAAAGTTGTCCCAAACCAAGGTACGAAGACCCATTAATAAAACAAACTTGTTTTGACCAACGCATACCAAAGACACACTCTTTCAAATGTGTAACTCTGCTGGAACTATTCAGAAGTTGTTCTAAATAATCCATGGGGACTTGGAGCAGAGTCGCTGAGTGAAAAAGTCTGAAACAGATTCAGTGTGCAATGTGTGCTCACACTGTTATTCCACCACCAGTCTTTCATGCTGCTTAATAGGAAAACTGTGGTAAAAATTAGAAGGAAAAAAAAAATCCTGTCATTACTGAAATGCAAATAGCTGCACTGGGAATTTTCACATAACTTTGCCCCTGTTCTTAAGAAGTCAATTTTAACACAATGCTGCTTAGAGATCCTTTCAAGTCAGGCTGTACATGATCGCTGATGCCCTCATGCTGAACATGCTGTTCTAGCTGTTTACACTGAAGTGTCTTGTGGTGCCAGCATCAGCTGGGTGAGCAAGTGGAAAAGCAAAAAACCACAAACATACTATGTCCAAAAATTTCCTAAAGTTCAACAAATTGTTCATGGAATTGTTTAATGAAATGGGTAAAACCCTGGGTGGTAAGAAAATTATATGCCTTTAATAGAAATAAAAATGCACCTAACCTTCGGAGCTAGTTGATTTGCTTTTCCTATTTTGCCTTAAAGAGGTGGTTGATATGTGCCACCAAATATTTTTAGCACCTCTTGACACATCTCCCAGGCCAAAGCGCGGTGTGACGGGCACTGAGCTCCCTCCCTGGTTTCTCCCTAGCAGAGCCTTCATAGCCTCTTTCCCTACTCTTTGGAGGTTGTTCACCTGCAGCTCACTGAGGGTGAAGAGCAAAGCAGTCACTCTTGTTACTTTTCTTCCCATCCTTTACACAAGAAATTGGCAGAAGGCATCACCACTTCTGCTTCTGCCACTCGCGCCCATCATCTGCTCTTGTCTTCACCGCTCCAAATTGCTGCACTCTTTCATCAGCTACATTATTTACTCCACTTGTCGCTACGTAGTTGCAATCTTGATTTTCTGGAGTGTTTTACATTAATCCTATGGGTTGCATTGCTCAGTGATTGCCTAATTACAGCTGTTCCTCAGCACTCCTGGCTGAATCACTGTGTGGTCCTTCCCATTTCTTGATGTGGGAACCTCTGGACCTGACACCCCAACCTTTTGCGTCAGCTTCACTTGCTCTCACCTGCCCAGTGCCAGGCAGCAACTTGATTTCTGCAGCACTGTTTGTATCCCCCGCTTCTTCCCTTCTCTCCCTTTCCTTCTCCTCTCCCTTTCCTTCTCCTCTCCCTTTCCTCCTCCTCTCCTCTCCTCTCCTCTCCTCTCCTCTCCTCTCCTCTCCTCTCCTCTCCTCTCCTCTCCTCTCCTCTCCTCTCCTCTCCTCTCCTCTCCTCTCCTCTCCTCTCCTTTCCTTTCTTTTCTTTCCTTTTCTTATTTTTCCCTTTCCTTTCTTTTCCTTTCCATTCCATTCCGTTCCTTTCTTTTCCATTCCTTTCCGTTCCTTTCTCTATTTCCCCACCACCAAGCCAGTGCACGCAACAATTTACAGCTCTCACATGCATATTATGTATCAGCACTTTGGTGACTGGGTCTGCTTTATGCCTGTAAGCTCAGGGGGACCATAAAGAAAAGCCTTTACTGTTAATGCATATGTGCTGCCCAGCATGTTTAATACGTGGACAAGTCCATCCACCACATATCTGGCCCAGGAGAGGCAGCAGCAAGGTCTGTACTGGCTGATGGGTGTGGAGAGGTGGGAATGGCAAAAGGGGACAAGGCAGAGGGTTGAGACTTTCACAATCGCCCTGTAAATCTGTGCCCGATCCTGTTCCTTCCTGTCATTTTTGGCACTGCCGCAAAATAGGTGTGATTGATGTTGCCTGCTTTTAATTCTGTGGAACTCTAATTTATTTTCTGTTTTAAGATTTTTGATGTCAGTCAACCCAGGGATGAAGTAGCTATGGCTGTTTCTGATGCCTACATTTATTGACCAGAATGATTATTTCCTTTAAAACTTCTATCTGGGCTTTAAAGTCAGTCACCCGAGAGCCTCAATACTTCCACATATTTCAGTAAAGTGTAGTATGTCCTATAATAAGCTGTTTAAAAATATGGTTCATGAGTTCCCAATACGTATGCACAATAGCAACTTTCTAATCTATCAATGAAAGAGCTCCCTCAAGTGGTTAAAAACATTGTTACATTTTTCACTATTTTCCTTTAAAAAACAAAACAAAACAAAACGACAGTGATGTTTGATCTGTAATGTAAAACCAGTTATAAATGTAGCAGTGAATGAGATTCCATTTTCGCATAACCATAAAAACGGTGTGGATGTAAGATGACTGAGGCCAAAACTCAGTCAGGCAAGTACTGCTGTTAAAAAAACAAATTTAAGAAACTGTAGAGGACTTCAGCCTGATCTGATAATGCATGATTGAATTTTGGCAGGAAAACCGAAAACTAGCTCCAGCAGATATCACATTGTTGAGGATGCCTGAAGTGTTTGTAACTCATAAATATTACTTTTGAAAAACTCTGCTTCAATTTTTCACAGTTTCTGCTATCATCATGTCAAGATTTTGCATGTAATTACCCTTGCTCCTCTTTACTTTGTATGAGGTGTAGAGTTTTCAAAATATTTGCTGAAAGAGATTCAGATCAGTAAACTTTGGAGGAAAGACAGAAGCAGCAAGAATTAAACTCTGACTTCAGCCAGCAAGTCCTCGTGCAGTTACTCTCCCATCAATGAAGTTGCTGGTTTTGCTGGCAGATGAAACGGTCGGAAAGAAACAATCACATTTCTCTCAGCAGAGGGCAGTGGTATTCCTACTCAAACATCACATCACTTTTTGCTACTGAAGTTAAATCATGCTTTAAAAAAAAAATAAAAAAAGAAAAAAGCGAAGCCCTGCTGCCAGCCAGCAGGTTACTGGCTTGCTCTCCAAGCTCAGAAATTCCAGTGTTGAGTGTCTTGCCACTACCAAGCAGGAGGTGCAACAGCCAACTGAATTGCTGCAATTCCGTTGCTGAAAAGGGAAACTTGCACTATTTTTTGAGGAGCAAATATTTTTTCCTTTCCCTACCATTTTGAAGGAATAGAATTAATCTTGCCAGCTGGGGTTTTGTTTGTTTAAATTGAGGAGGTTATTTCCTCAGTATATTTTAAAAGGAGAAGATACTTCTAATCTGGCTAAACATAAAATCATGAAAAGTATTGAATCCGTATAGGTATAACTATTGTCTAACCCTAGTAAGCTGAACTGTGTTTTCTGAAACTGTTCTTTACCTTCTGTGATACACCAGCTTTCTATTTCTGTTAGGCTCAGAAAGAATTTCACCTGGGTCTCAACCACATGGTATACTATATGTTATATATTATCATAATTCTCATGACACCAGCTCAAACCAATATCAGATTTATTTTGCGGCATATTCTGCTGCTTATTAAAATTGCATGAAAATATTGATCTACCTCAATGAGAGGGTCTCTGAAGTCACTTCAGCAGGAAAACACTGCATTAAATCTACAGTCAGCCCTGGAAGAGTGAGTGACTTCAGAGAGGTTAGTTCCAGAACAAACAGGCCTAGTTACTAGTATTGACTCTCCAGATTATAAGGCCTTTCTAAATATTTTTGTGGAAACGCAGCACTGAACTTGGCCAGCACCTCCTTCCCTTTCCTGCAGTAGCAGCTGTATGTGCTCCTTGTGAGTGCACAGACTGCCAGCTGTGCTGCACAGCTGGGGCCCTTCATTGGGAAGGTAACACACAGCAGGTGGAAGAGCTGACATTTTACACCTAGTTTAATGACTGCTTACTACTCTGTAGTAGCGATCTCTTCCTCTCTATATTTCATAAAAATGTGCATCCCTCCTCTTTTTCCCAAGTAAACACAAAATACTTTGCTATTGCTCTCCCCATAGCTGCTAAGGTGCCTAGGTGGACAAAACAGCATAAGCCTGTATTTTCTACTATTTTATTGTCTCTCATTTATTTGTTACAGCATAAACAGTCTGACTGCTGATGGACATGCAAGAGAATTTGTGCTTACGGAATGACTGGTCCAGGATGATTCCCAATACAGTCGTTTGCAGGTAATTGTACAGTCCTACCCATCAACTTTTTCACTTTTCTAATCAGGAGATTTCCACAGCTTGCTCCACTCCCCACTTGTAGAAACAGAAGCATGTTTTTATGGCAGGGCTTCCATACACAAGCTGCAATATACATATATATATATATATATTTGTAATCTTTTAGACTGTCTTCAAAAATAACATTATGAGGCTGTGGGATAGGTATTGGACTTGAAAGGTGTGGGGAAAAAAACATTGAGGTGCTATGCTGAGAACAGACCAGCCTCTTTGGGGGAGTATGAGATCCTTAGGGTCATCAAAGAGAGATCTTACAGAGAAATGTAATGTAGGTAGCCAGTGTGCTTGCAAGACACATGGGGAACACCATGGAGAAGTCAAGGAACATCAAAATGGCAGCTAGAATCATAGTGCCAGAAGTGGCTCATCCTTATATTGAAACACCCTGAAAAATACGAGGACATGGGGAAAAACAATCCCCAGCAGGAGCAGGACACATTTCTCAGAGGAGAACAAATGTCTTCATAAAGCCATGGAAGGCTGACTTTGTTGTGAACTAAGAAAGAAAACATTTTCAGCTCTCAGTGTCAGACATTTCCTGTTTTCCACCTTGTTGTAATCTCTGCAAAGATAGATGACATCTACTGAAAGCAGTCCCAAGCAGGAGACATTTTTAAACCTGCCCAGGCAGTTCTTTGGCTGTTTCCATGGCAATGAGGCAGCGCATCCTGCTGCTCTCCCTTCTGCCAGAGCCTTTCCCAAGCTTTATATGGACCAACAACACCATGCGTTTGTTGCTCCCCTGCCAAAAGCTTCCCTCTTTTCTGCTCAAGGCCATTTCAATATGCTGCTTTCTGCTTCTCCCTGATTTTGGAAACACCTTGCCAGAGAGGGAATCCATCCATGTGTTCTCCTCTGCACTGATTCAGGCAAGGAGGGACCGCTGATGGTTATGCAAGTTATGTCTGGAGAGGGCAGTGGTTTCCAACCTTCCTGCCTTGGAAAGATGTTTTAGATGATGGTAAGGGAGAGCACTGTAGGGGCCAGGAGCATAAACAAAGCAGAAAGAAAGAAAATCAAGATTTCTGTCTAGTCTCCCAAAAGAATCGGACTGAAACTTGGCACCTCTGGCCTTAGCAACAAGTAGAGCAGTAAAGAAAGTACAGACTTGGTACAATGCCGTGCTTATTGAAGGAGATGACAGGCATGAAGGAACACTTCCAAAAGCCTGAATTCAGATAGATCTTTGTCACAGCTGAGTCTCTGGCAGCTCTCGACAGCATTTCCCTGAAAGTGAAAAAAATAAAAATCAGAGTTACAAAGCTGAAAGAGGAGCCTTTGCTGTCAGCTGAGGCAAAAATGGGAGGTTATAATGGAACTACACTGGGAGGTGAAGCAATCTGCAGGGTTTGCTGCAGTTGATCTGTATTGGGCTGAGTTGATGTGGTTACAAAAAGATCTTTGTGCTCAGCACTATTCCGTTGCTGGCCTAGTGCCTTGAGGCTTACATGCTTCGGAAATATGGATGAGGAGATGAAAACTTGAGCTTGTTTAAAGGATTTGAATCTGAAGATGGCAGGCCCAGGAGAGGGATTCTGAGTTCAGACATGTAGGTCATGCAAGAGAGGTCTTGTCTTCACTAGCAAGTTAATACGAAATACAGTAAAAGTGTTCCTGTTAGTTCAACCCTTGCCCACACACACAAAAAATCCCTCATTGCATAAAGTGGCTGGAGAAATATGAATTGACAAACCAACCAGAAAACAGGGTAAACCTTGAGTGAATTCACTTCATCCTTTACCACTGCCATTTCTCTGCAGTAGCAACCCAAGTTAGCACCATCAAAACAAACAGCAGTGCTTACTCCCCACAGTTTTTCCAGTTATGCTTTCCTCACCAACTGCAGGCTCCTTGCTTCCTAATCATGAGCTTATTCACCCAGTGGCTCCCAGTGCCCACAACAACCATTACCCTTCTTCAGCACAAAAGTCTTTGTTTTATAATTTTGAAAATGCATCTAACAAGACCTCATTTTCCTGTTCCCTGCTGATCAGGCACCAAGTTATGGGAGAATCACTGGCATGATGTTACTGTAGCCTGTGATTTTAGGAGAAAGGATCCAGGCTGAAAGCTTTCTGGTGGCATTCCAAGTAAGCTGTCATGAGAAGAGAATCCAAAGCGCAAGACCTCAGCGCTGAGGGAAAAATCAGAGGTTTTCAACTACTTGGAAGAAAAGTGTAGAACTACAAATGCTAACTCGGTAGCTCCCCAGGAATGAGCATGTGCCATGCTGAGACTGAAAGCATCACTAGCAAATCCCTGAGGCCGGATCTCTATTTCTGACTGCGCAGTATAACAGCTCCAGGGAACATACAAACAGAGGATGCTGATAATTTCACAGTTTCTGCTTCCCTGTGAGGCAGAAAATAGAAGTGCTCTGAAGCTTTCTTAGGAACACAGAAGTAATGTTTTCCAGGGCCATCAAAAGCAGAGGAACATAGATGTGTTCTCTGCAAACTGGAGAAAGGGAAACAGAATCGTCTGCTGCCGTGGCTGCTGAAAGACCTCTTGGCTGATCAGGCAAGAGATCTTGTGGACTGCAGCTATAGAACTGGTCCCTTGCAGAAGAGACATTGGGGAGGGGTGTGAAGTTGGCTCAGGTAGATGGAAACCTCAGAAGCACGCACAATCCACCGTAGATTCATATCAGTGTCGCCCCTAGCAGCGCAGATTAATGTGCCTCATATGTCTGCCCTTTATCACAAGCAGCCCATGGGGAAAGCTCCCAAGACAGATGACTCAAGGTAATTTTGTAGTGTGACTGCATCCTAAGAAAGAGCAGACAAAAAGGGAAAGGCAGACAGCCAGGCGGTCTCTCGCATGCCGAGGTCAAATTCCCCTTGCTGTCACTCTCGGGTTATGAGAAAGCTGAGGACGACTCAGTGAGGTAACAGACACACTCCCGTGTCTGCTGGCAGGGCCAACAAGGCACCAGGCTGACTTAAACATACGCTCATGTAAGTGCAACGATATAATCTCTGACCATCAGAAAGAGGATGCCCGGGTTTCACTTCTAAATGTCTCAACTTCTCTGCATAGTTGGGATTGCAGAGTGAATACCTCAGCTGTATGAAATGTGCTGTTGGCTCTCGGGAGGGATTATTTCAGGTTGGCTGCAGCTGGGAGTACGTAGAATGACTTCAGGCCTCATTAGATGCACACTTGACAAGTTTTCTGCACAAACATAAAGGGAAGAAAGGTTTTCTTAAGAAAGCCAGGTTTATACAGTTGTCCTACGTGTGTGGGGAAGGGAGTGCCTGTCTGTCTGCCCAGCTGCCTTTTACCTCCAGCAACTTTTGAACCTGCTGGCCAATTTTATGCAAATCAGATGGAAGAGCCAGAGGTCCCAGAAATATTCAGTTCCTATGAGTTTTGTGAAAAAATCAGCCTGGTTAGTGGACAGAGTATTAACGATCTGAATGGAGAAAACCTGCAGATGAACTCAGCTTTTATTAGAACAAGAATTTAAGTTGGCAGGGATCAGTGGAGCCCATCTAGTCCAGTCTCCTGCTCAACGCACAGCCAGCTTCAAAGTTAGATGAGGCAGCTTAGGCCCCTCATTTTGAAAACCTCTGAGCTGTTAGAGAATCCACTCTGAACCTCAGCTTCACAAAGCAAACATATCAAGTGCAACTGCTTTGGCTCTGCTGATCAGGGAATTAATTCTCCCCTCTTTTAAAGAAGGCTTAGAAGTGGCAGCCAATGGTAAAGCTTGCAACAATCCCCATGCCAGGCAGTCCATAGGACTCTGCTTATGTAAAATATATTTAACCACCAGCTAGTTACTTTATTTTGGCCTTTTGTGTTAGTTAATGATTAAAAGTACAAAGGTCAGACTCAGAGACACAAGGCTTTGTGTATCTCATTGTTTGATTTACCAGAAGCTACAAGGAAAGGAGCGCTGCTCTGTATGAGTGGGAACTACAGGCTAAATATCCAGCCTGACAAGCTAATGAGAACAAGTCATTCATTAACAGAAGACTTGCTGCTAGGCAAACACACACAGCTGGTATGGGAGAAGAATTTGGATGTGAAATGAGACAGTGTAGTTGTTTCTTTATAAGACATTTCCTACTTCAGCAAGTTTACAGTCTAAATAAAGACCACACAAAACACATTGAGAGCCTGATCAGAGGAAGATTTGGGCTTATGTCTTTTCTGAAAGGTTTGGTAATGAGCAGAGAGGCAGAATTTGCAAAGAAAACGGAAATATTTGCATGTTTAACAGAAGGAACAAGTTTTAAATTTAAGTGAGATTTGACTACAAATGTATATGCTTCTCTCTTGGGTACCAGCCTATTCTGGGCACACACACATACCTACGCATTCAGAGACATCTTATAAAACCCTGATGCTTTCTTCTGCTTCAGTTGTGCAATTACATTTCTCTTTAGAGCAGTTTCACGCTACTGAGCATTTTTTGAAGAAATAACATTAAAGCTAGAAGCTGAAAAGCATGGATATTTAATACTATATAACTGTGTGAGGTGGGAACACAATGTCATTTGAAAGATAAAGTAATCAGTTACAATTCTTGCATAATTAAATAAAAAAACCTGCCAAGGAAGAATCTATCCAAACTTCATAGAATGAAAAATAACAATATTTTAGATCAAACTTGGACTTTAAAAAGTAATCTAATTATTCAGGACCATTGCATATGGTATGGCCATTCATGGCCAGAGCTCATGGGCATTTATAAAAGTGATCCAGAGCAAGGCTGGATCCCTGCCATCCTAAATTTATAATGCAGGACACCAATCCTGCAAAATGTTGTACCCTCAGGCTTCCTTACAAGATCAAAAACTAAATTCAGAGTTCTATACAAAGTCAAAATGAGACCAGGAGTGAAATCACAGAGAGATTAATTGTTGTAACAAGGGCAACTTTGGAAGACACAATTTTCAGTATGATTTAGAAAAGGCAAGTGAAGGTGCTGGGAACTCACTGGTTGGCAAAGTATTCTGAGCGTAAGGGGCGGTGTGAGGAGCAAGAAGATAGAGGTGGAGGAGGCGTAAGGGGAAACTAGCACATGAAGCAAAGAGAATGAAGAGGAAGCACTGCTAAGTCTGGAGTATTAATGGTGCTCTCCAACCCAAATGATTCTACTATTATAATTCTGTATTATTCTAACTGCACGTCTTAGAAAAACAAGAGAAGGTTTAGGGTTTTTTTTGTTGGTTTTTTTTTTTTGTTTGTTTGTTTGTTTGGGGTTTTTTTTCTGGCTAATGTAGCCCTTATTCTGTCTTGGACTCTCATGGTGGTTATTTTAATTCGCATACAGTTCTCTAGTCATCAGAAGAATCTAAGGTGGGATGAGGTTGGTCTCGGAGGCATTGATAGAGGCACTGCTGTCTAGTCCGCTCTGAAGTGTTTGCTGTCTCTTATCTAAATGTCTGCTCTCTGACTACAAACCTCTCAGGGAGAAAAAACAGAAAACACAGGAAGAAAAGTTTCCATCTGCAAATGAGCTAGGAAGATTTCAAATTAGGAACCAAAAATTTATGCTACTAAACTTGAATTAAAGCAACCCTGGAACTCTGGTGGCAAAACAGTTCTATTGACCCACCTGCAAGACAAATGCCTAAAAGCCTGAATCATCGCCAGTGCTGTCGAGGGACCTCATATTACCTCAGCAAATGTACTTCATCAGTGATCACACTGTGCAAGCTGAGTACTAATTTGCAATTCCCAGCAGATGCAGAGACTTGTCATCATTTTTGTTTGGTAGAGGCAACATTTTCCACAGCAAAAGGCAAACAAACAACGTTCTTAATGTTCTTATTAGCATACCCTTCTACAACCTTTTGTGCCTTGAACAGATGCTTGGGAGGGGCAGTGCAGCTGTAGTACTTACAGAAACACATCAGACAGGAAAACAATTACTGAAGAAGTCCTATAATCTGGTTATTCAAACCTCTGCTGTGAAAAGGTTATGGGTTATACCATGGTGGGTATAGCTCTTGTGAAAGCTCAGCACAGTTAATGTGTTGCTGTTCGCAGTTAATAGAGACGTACGTAAGGACTGGCCACCCTGTTATGATCTGTGAGGGTGGTTAGTTACACCAAAAACCATACTGCCCAGAAAGCTCTTCATGGACTCTCACTGAACAGGCATCTGAATACCCCAAGCTATCTTGCATGCACTGTACATAAATTAAAATTTAAATCCTAGGAATGATTAAAAATAACTTTTAAGACAATGCTGAAACACTACCTATTGTGCCATGAAAGATCCATGCAGACAGTACATTTCAAGAGCTGTCAATCAGAGATGAAAGGATGAGTACTTGTACATGTTGCACCAAGAAACAACATTCTCCTTTGAAATGGCTCAGCACTTACAAGCTGTCAATGTTTATTGCAGGGTAACTAACCTTGTGTCACAAAGCCTGGATCAGATTTTATTTTTCTTTCTTTAAATGTCTTTCTCCATAACACCTCCATTAAGGTACCTGCCTGTTTTTCAGCCTGTTGGAGTCCAGGGTGTTCCAGGGACACTGAGCAGCAATGCCACGGGCCATCTAGTGGACATTACACACTGCCTTTGCAGACATCCCAGGGGAGTTACAGCTGTCCTGAGAGCCACAACTTGTTCTGGTATTGCAATAAAACCATAAAAACCCTGACATTTTATGGACATGTATCCCTTACTCTTGAGAAACCTCCAAATGCCTCAATCTTGCCTCTGTTGTTCTAAGCACTTAACGAATACCTCAAATAATACCATCCATGTCCTAAATACCAGCCAAATGTTTAACAAAAATCTGTTTCTCTGTGTAGCTTTGATACACAGAAGGTATATGAGCTGGAAGAATAGCAAAGATTACTCCTAGAATTAACTTTCAAGCCACCAACAGAGTACTGCTAGTTAATTTTTCCTAGGTTACAAACAGAAGCTGCCCAGTTGACTCAAAACTGAGGATCAGGAGTCTCCAGTTTGTCCACAGGCTTCTTCTGGCACAGAACCTGTACTTCAGGCAGATGACAGCACCACACTTGTGACATGTAATGCTGAGCACATAAGACTGCTCAGCTAGCAATTATTTAAATGATTGTGTGATTTTTGGAGCATAGTGTGGATGTGAAGCAAGGCATTGTTAGTGCTTAGAAGCAGCTTTAAGAAATGGATATATGGTGAATATTTAAAGTCAGTTCAGAAGCATTTCTAGAAATACCATGTTTCTCATCAGGCACATTACTGTAACCTCAATGCTGCCTTTGTTCCTTGGTCCTTTTTATCCCTTACTCAAACAGCTCCTGAGACAGCAAATTGACTGGAAGCCGAAAATCACTGGGAGGACAGTAACTGTTACTGGTGCCTCATTAATGCACTGTGCCAGACCTCTTCAAAAGAAATTACCTTCTGAGAAACAACCTATTCCTGATACTACATGAGATGGATAACATCACAGCTGATAATAATAGGTATAACTGATACAGATTTTTACCTCTTCAAAGCACTTTGTAATCTTTGCATCGTTAATAACCATGACGCTCTGTAAATACTTATTAGCCCCTGCTTTAACAGTAAGAAACAAAGTTGCTTGGTGTCGTTGGTGACTTAGTAGCACAGAGTTACTTTCATTTTGGGGAGTTTCTTGTTTGTAACTGCATTGCTTTTCTAGCAGGCACTCGAGAAGAGTGGTCAGCAGCCAGGGCTTGGCATCCCCTGTTTATATGATACCCTATAAAATATGTTGCTGAGAGGACCAAGCAGGGGTACAGTCTGAGGGGATGTCTTGTTTAGCACACAACCAGCACTGGCTTTGAAGCTCTTTTAACAGGGTACAGCATAATCCTAAAATACTCTTATATGATAGCAAATGGTGACCATGCTGCAGCCCTCTTCCCTTTGCAACAGGCCGCCCTAGAAAGTCCCTGCTTGACTCCATCATCAGTTAAGGTGTTGCTGTATGTCAGACAAGGTCTATGCATTTGGATATTAACATAACCCACAGCAAGCTGGTTGATGTGCACAAGCTGCTGGTACAGAGGATGAGGGATTTCATGAGATCTGAGGAAGAAGAACAGTGTTTCAACACAATTCTGCTTAGTGCTCTTATGTATAATAGTCTCTTGACACTGGCATCTTATTTCAAAATGCTAATGGCCTTCCTCCGGATAGTTCTTTGGGATCAGTGAGTAAAAGGCATTAGGGAAGAAAAATACAATTTCTGTTGATTTGCAAAGAGTGGTTCTATCCCACATGGCAACTGCAAATGGCACGAGGGAGCTCTATGTTTGTTGTCTCTCTACAGTCTCCAGAGAACATATATATTTTGTTTACAAGGCAAACCATTTATAAATGCCAAACACTGCAAATTCTCACTGGAATGAGCCCAGGAAATATCTCCACCGCAGAGCGTACCCATGTGGGCCAGTTCTGCCCGAGACTGTCCATCCTGCAGAGATACACACACAACCGTGTCCATACAGAGTCACAGATTTGGCAACACGCACCCCATGCTACACCCCAGATGTTCCCCGCACTACTGTAAGAACTGTTTTGTTGTGTGTTATTAGCAAGCCTGTCTGTAATTCCTGATCTCCCCCATGTTCTTAGTCTATTAATTTAGTGAGTTAGTGCATTTCTGGCTCCACGTGCTCCCACTTACTCCAGCCTGCGTCAGAGCACACGCCAGCCCAGCTGGATGAGCCACCCCAATTTTAGGCAGAATTTGTATTGCAGCAGGATGCAGGTTGAGTGTGACAGCACAGATGGCATTTCTGTGGCACCTCGTGACCCTGGGAAGGTGGAACATGACCTGAGAATTCCTGTTTCTAAGAATCTTTCATGGAGCTGCAAGAGGAGCTTTGCCTCACCTTCCCACCCCAGGACAGCCACACAAAGGTGGGCCCAGCCCCAGGCTGCTGTGGCTCCTCGGGAGTGTGACCAAGCCAATTGTCACTGTCACTTTTCAGTGATGTGGCGATGGCATCTGAGACAAGTGGCATTGCAGCTTGTCCACTACGCAGCAACACTGCCAAGGCGTTGCTGCAGTAGTAGCCAGCACGGGGAGTGAAATATTAATACTTCCGAGGGCCTAGGCCACACCGCGCTGCCCGTGTCACCCTCTGTCACTCTGCGTGCGACTGGCTGCGGCGGGGGCGGGCTGAGCGGCCTCCCTCGGCGGACCGGAGGTGGCTGCGGGAGCCGCTCTGTCCCCGCTCTCCTGGCGCTCTGTGGTTTAAGATGGCGGCGGGGGCTGAGGGGGCGAGTCCGTGAGTCCCAGGCCGGAGCGCCGCGGGGCCGGCGGGGGCGGCGAGGCGGGCGGGAGCCGCCGGGCCGCGCCGGGGGGAGGAGCGGGGAGGCCGCCTGCCGGGCCGGGGAAGCGGCGTCGGCGGCGGCATGTGAGCGCGGGCCGCGGCCGGGAGCGCGGCGATGGGGCAGCAGGTGGGCCGCGTCGGGGAGCCGGGCGCCGGGCTCCAGCACCAGCCGCCGCCTCAGCACCAGCAGCCGCGGGGACTGCGGGGGAGCAGCGCGGCCAGGCCCGCGGGCCGCCGGCGAGAGGCGGCCGGGCGCAGCGCCGAGGGAGGCTTCAATATCTTCACCCAGCACGGTGAGGGGCCGCCGGGCGGGAGGGGCCGGGGCTGGGGGGAAAGGGCCGAGATCGCCGTCCCTCCTCTGCCTCTTTTGTTGTTGGTGGTTTAACTGGCGGAGGGGAGAGTTGCCCCCGCCGCTGTGCCACGTTTCGGGGGTGCTGGTGTCGGCCCAGCCCGGAGCCGGGCAGGGAGCTCGGGGCCGGAGGAGCCTCCCCCAGGGCTGGGGACGGGGCCTTTCCGCCACCCAGGGCAGGAGCTCGGGGGCACCGCCGGGAATCACAACTCGCAGCGCTTGGTAGCTGTCACTACAGCGGTTCCCTGCTCTGGTTTTGTTTACAAAGGTAAATGTTACATGTGCTTTGTCTTTCTGTTTACTGAGGCGCTTGTGACTTGCCCTTCTAGATCTGTAAGTCTCTGTTGCTATATAGCTCCTGACAGAGCAAACGGTTTTGTTTTGGCTGTGGTATTATAGCTGCCGTCTGATTCTCAGTTGAAGTTTTTGCTTGTCCACTGCTATTCTTATTGCTGTAGACTGATACTGGAAATGTTTAATCCAACATTATTATTAATAGTTTCTGTAATCTCTCTTAGGAGGATCCTGCAACTTCAAATCCCCCTTTGTAACTGTGTTTGGTTTTTTTTAAATTATTATATCTATTTGGCAACATCTTAATGCACAAAGCTTTGGAAGGTATGATCAACTGAAACCTGTCTACCTTGACAAGCATATTGAGAATAGAAGCACGGATGGATCTCTGATCCTAAAATGAATCTGCTATGGAGGGCTTGGCTGGCTTGGCTTTAGGTGGAGAGAGATGTCAATGTTTGTAGAGCAGGGCTGCTTCTGACAATACATGTTTTCTTTTGCTCAGTGGAATGAGCATAGGCAAAAAGATTAAGGAACATGCAACCAGCAGTCTAAATGTAAATATCATCTGCTGTGACTGCTGACACGTAAGTATCTATCAAAACAAGAGCGCAGCACTAAATCTGGTTCTTAAAATCTCAGTGTTATCACAGCTTTTGAGTTCAGGGAACAGTATCAACTTTAAAACCAAAACAGAACTCTCTGCTTGCTGAAACGCCTGACCTGCTACTGCTGCAATTAAAACTAAGGATTACTGTTTTGTTGCATCTTTCAAGCATAGTGTCATAATCTTCATGTTTTACTCTGTTGTCTTTGTATTTTTGTACTATAAAAGGCACTTTGGCAAAAACATTACTCATAATAGACTAATACTGTAAATTCACAATGTTAGGAGCAGACCTCAGAAGTTATGCACGTACCCAGCTTCTTTCAGTATCCTGAAGTTTAAGTCTTTACTGGCAGCGTAAAACTGCTGGATGGAGCAAGAGCACTCCTGCTAATGACAAAGTGTCTTGTCTTTTGGTGTTTTGGTATCAAGGTGACTCTTTGGTTCTCAGTCATACAAGGCAAGGACAGAAAGGACATTTGTGGGAAGTACGGTACAACATGTGAGGACATGTAGTTACTTCAGAATAGCACAGTTGAGATTGACTCGAGTGCATCTTTTCATTTATTGCTGTGTGTTTTAGTGGCAGTTTAGTTCAGCATCCTGCACAAATCTTTCTAGTACCTCTCTCCACCCTACTAAATTTTAAAGATAGAATTATTTACATGTAGAGGCAAGGGAAAGGAGAGAAAAAGCTTTCTTAAGCATACATGCACACCAAGAAGACAAAATATGTCCTTTGCCACCCCTTCTGCTCTGTCTTCCATAGAATTAGAGACAAGAATGAGCCTGGAAAGCCATCGTGCTCTGAATAAAACTGTTCAGTGGCATATGTAAAGAACGTTTCTCTGTGATAACAGTGATTGTATATTTTAAAATAATTTCTCTACTATTTATATTGCTTAGGGTATCTGCTTCAGCAGTAAGGTAATGGATATAATTTTACTTAGGTTTTTGTTGCTTCTATTATTTTCTTTGGAGACTGTAAAGGAAGACATGTCTACTGAAAATAAGATACAGCTTTTCATTCTGTTAAATTATGTAAAAGAGGTGGGGATTTTTGGCAATCCAGTTTTTGAGAGTTTCAGGGCAGACTTAAAACTCCTATCCCATCTTGGTGAATACCTCAGCCATGTTTAATTGTTCCCCGATTCCATGCACATTTTACTAGAAATGAGCGAACAACTCACTATTAATAACCGATACCAAAAGCTAGTCGAAGTTGGGTACCTATTTAAATACTTGTCTTAGGCAATAACTAAAGATTCAGAAAACTGAATCTGGAGTTCACTGCCTTTCTGAAATGATTTGTTTTCTTGTGATCCTGACTCCCTTTGTCTCAGGGATTATTTTTTTTTCTCTCAACTTGTTATTTTTCATTTACCAACCTCCTCCTCCTGTTTTACTTAACCTGGCTTTCTGCTGGCTTCTTTAGGTGTTACACTTCTTTTGCTGAGATGCTGTGGTTGCTGGCGATGTTACTTGATCTAGATTCCTCTTTTCTAGTAATTTCTTTCTGAGCCTGACCTTCCATCTTGTCACTAGGACATGTATTCACAGGGTATGAAAAGTGATGGAAAAAGCACAGGATTACTGGTTAGCGCTCCTGGACCAGAGACTAACCAGCCAGTCAGAGGATGAACCTGAATTATCTACCTTCCTTGGCTTTCTGTGATACGGTCCTTGATGTGAAGAAGAGAACCTGTTGGACCCTTACAGGTATAAATCCTTCCCTCAGCTCACGTTGGCAGATTTCATACTATACTGTGCCAGGAGCGACGTGAACTAAGTACTCTTGCCAAAATTCATTTTGAGGGCTTGCTTCTTTTGAATTGTTTATGAAAAAGGATAGAAGTAAACAATGTTTCCAGCATCAGACCCATTTTGCTACAGGATTTTGAAGACCAGCTTGTGTCACATCAATAGTGTAAAATCTCTTATGCTAGGCTACCAAAAACCTTGTCCCGAGTGTGTTTGCTATGTTACAGATGTGTAGGAGAAGCACTGCAGCTATACAGGCACTACCTACTTCAGGGTGTTTTTTTGAAATAAGCAAGGAATTTGAAGATGTTTTTTCTGTTTTATGGGAAGAACAAGGAAATCTGTATTGTGGCACCCCACTCTTCTATCGGTAGGACAACCTAGATTCTTGGGGGCTTTAGCTTACCACAGTATTGAATTCTGTGAGAACTGCTGTGAAGTTGAGCAGAAAAGTCCTATGCAATCTGAGATGCTGCTGTGATTTATTAGCTGTGGAGCAGAGTTCTCTAAGATGCAACAGAAAGTCACAGATTTTGCAGCCTTTTGCAATGAGCCCTTCAAAGTTCTCCTTTGCGAGCATTCCTGGTACATAATCTGTGACTTATAAAAGCAAGCAATGGATCATCAAGCATATTGGTTGCTAGTAATGTACTAGAAAGGAAGAGTGTAAACAGAAGGATTATTCAGATGCTAGTGTTCCCATGTACACTGCATCAGAATTAACTAGTACCGCAGGGACAATTCAAGAGGGAGAAGCTGTAGCGAACATTCTCTTATGATCAAATTCTTACAGTTCAGTGCAACCAGAAGAAAAGTACTTGGTGCCGTTACAGGATGAATTTGCTTTCAGAGAAGGAAAAGGGGAGAGAACAGGGTAGTTGGTTCACTTTTGATCCTTTCATTAGTTTGTTTGTGGGAAGGGGTCCAGCTGATGACAACCAACATCTTCCAAGTTGCATGGGCCCTGCTCGGCTCCTCATATGACCTTTGAACAGTGCCATGCTCTAATTTTCTTTCTGAAGAGCAGTGATAACTGCCTGCTGTACCAAGATATTCTTTGGAATGGTGTTAGCCTGCTTTTCATCTCTGAAAAGACTTGCTGAGTGTTGTAGAAAATGTACTGCAGGAAAATCAGAGTGTTTAAATCCTGACTGGGAAGCTTGTGCAATACCTGTTTGCAATACTGCTGCAGTTGCCTTGGTGATATATTTTGGGGTAGCGGAAGGCTCTGCTGCACTTGAGCTTTTGATCCAGCAGGCACGGGACATTTGTTCCCTGTTTTGTTTTCTAGAGGAGGAGTTTAGCAACCTTTTACTATGTGCATCAAGGTCAGGCAAGATAAGCCTATACTTTTAAAAATAAAATTATCATTAAAGCTCCCCGAAGGCAGTTAGAGTGCTATGCCACGTGATAAAAACATTCTAAAATAGGAAGAAGCATAAATAACACCATCCCTTTGAAATTCAGTGAAACAGAAGGGCTGGATGCAGGAAAATGGAAAGAAGGAGAGAAAATAGGGTCATATGTTAAAACCGCAATTTGTGGGCCTCCTGAAGTTTTCTTTATTTTTCATCCCAGTGAAACGCAGCAAGCTCGGGCCAGAGCTACTTGCCGGCAGACTTTCCTGTCAGTAAATGCCCTGTGCAGATGGAATATAATCACTGTATTCAGTGCCTGACTCTTTGTGCTGTAAATCAGAAATCTTGTGGGACCATAATGTATAAATAACTCATAACTAGTTATTTGGGGAATAAAGGATAGTTCAGCTAAGTGTCTAGAGGAACATCTCTTGTAGAATGTGAAATTATAGGCATGTTCTATATTGCATCGTTCTCCATGATATCTAAATTATTCTTGCAGATTCAGTTGCATTCAATACCCATTTTTATACCTTGTCTCCAGTTGGAGTTTTTTGCGTAGTCTTTCGCAAATGAGAGGACTCTACCAACTCAACGGAAGGGACAATATAATACAGACTGCCAATCAGTTATAATTCTTGGAATATGTATATCTCCTATGTACTTTTCGCATAGACAGAGGAACGTAGTCTGAAGAAGGTAAGACTGAAATGAAGTTATTTCAAAAGATGTTAGTCTAACTTAAAAATCAAATTTCAAAGCCCAGACAGATCTCTGATTTCTCGGTTCTCCACATGTAGCAGATGGTGTGGTACAAGTTGTTCTAGCAATATTTCACAAACTTGATATTGCTTGCAAGTGCAATGTTTTGCAAAAAGAAAAAAAAATGTGGGTGTTTTTTTTGGGAAATAGGGACATGGCCAAGTGAACAAGTTGATGGAAAGTGAACGTGTAAGCTCTTGGACACAAAAGCGAATTGTCACAAGTGGCTTAAATCATAGTTTTTAATCTAGCGGGACTGACAGCTCACATAATTAGAGTTGGAAGGTAGTTGGACTATCTCCTAGAGATGCTGTAGCAGGGTTGGCTTCAGGAATATTTTCTGGCTGGTACTAATTACAGATTCTGGGACAGTAGCCTTGAAATCATGTTTTCACTGGTGTTCAGGAGAAGTGACCTGTTCTCTGACCCACTTACTTCAGCATATGTTGTGTTTGTTTGTTCTTAGGGCAGGCCAGCCCTTGCTGAAGTCTAATCATACTGTTTAGATCTTTGTTTTATAGATGAAGCCAGATGATCATTAGCGTGATTTATTCTAGCCCATTTCTCTTAGTTGTCACAACTTAATGGTTCCAGTGTACTTTTTAGCCATAAACTGTCTTGTAAATACTGCTGACAGCTGACTAGTTCACACTCATAAGAAACTATTTTAAAACCCAACTCATACAAACCAAGAAACAGCAGTTTATACTTATTCCAGTAGGGATGCGTGTGAAAGTTATTAAAAGTAATACAGTTAGGTTTTGTTTAGTGGCTTGCCAAGTTGATTTTCAGCTGGTTGTATTTCAAAAAGCTGAGGATGGATGACCACAGACTAAAGCCTCACCTATATTATAATTGTTTCAGAATCTGATATCCTAAATCACTGTGTGCCGATCAGGCAGTAGCTCTTTCAACGGTGTGTAATTACAAGTGACACAAAGCTGGGTAGCTGTGGTGCAAATGGCCCCTTGACTGGCTTTGCAGGTGAATCTGCAAAGTAGGCACACAGGTTTGTTCTTAATAGCATTCAGAAGAGTATTTACCAGTAAATAAATATTTCTCGTAGTTGTTTGGACCACCAGCAGTTTCTCTTTCCCTCAACAGAGCAAGAAAGAGACAAAAGGTTGCGCCAAGGGGGGTAACACAGTGGACTTGTTGGGTCTGAAGTAATGGTTCTCTCACCGTCACTGCCTCATCCCTGACATTTCTCTGGTTTTGTGGTTATGAAATACTTTATTTTAAAGGCCGGTCTTGGTGTTATCCATAGAGATTATTCTCTCTAGAATAAGTGACTGTTACAAAACCATTGAGGCTTCCTGTTGGTAACACTGTAAACCACAACAACAAAGCTTAGTTATATTACCCGTATCTGCTCAGGAAGTTTCATGTGCTTTGTGGTCTTTCTATAAAGACATGCGCATCTCCTAATATGATTGCTTATGTGCAATTGTGTATAAATTAACTTTTCAATAGGTGGCTTTCAGTATCAGCTAACTCAGCACAGGAAACAGTCCAAAAATAACTTCGCCTTTTTTGAGGGGGCGACAGAGATGCACAGAAATACTTCACTAAGAATTGAATTGGTTTTATTTCTAGTGCTCTTGAAAGGCCATTTAAACCTATTTAAGACTGAACTGCTTCAAGAAATTCCTTTCCTCTTCTCCTGTCCTTTCCTCCCAGACGTTGTCCTTAGCATCTTAATCTTGCTATGATACTTCCATTAAAAATAATTACCTGTGTTAATCAACTTGGAGCTTCACTTAGGTTGATTTGAAAGTATTCTATGGCAATAGTGATGTGAAAATTTGGACTACAATTATGTAAGAAAAGCAGCCTCATTTTCTGTAGGACAGTTACGCATCCCCTCATCCTTTAATTTGATAGTGTAACTGGTTTGGATCTTGCTCTATTTTCTGTTGATAGTTTGGGGCTTTTTTGTTGTTTAATACTAACATGAAACTGAAGCAACTTCTTCTTGTTTTAAGCTATATAAGGCAAAAGAACCATCTCCTGCTGCTCTTGGGTGAATTTAGGAATCAAATTAGAGAATAGGAGGATGAGAACATTCTGGATTTGTGACCCTATGCACCTCCTATTTCTCCTTCCTTTCTCCTATAATAATCCCAACAACAAAGCATCAGGTGTGTCTCTGTTGTTTGTGTTTGCCGACATCTCAACTAGAATATGTAGAATGAACAATTATGGAAAAGAATATCTCCATAAAAAGTAATGCTGCTGAGGAAAGAACAAGAATGAGGAAAGACTGGAAAAAGAGAAAAGATGGTCTTGCACCTTCTACTTAATAGTGCATTCAAGTACACTGGAGATTTTATTGCAACTGTTCAACTTCAGAGATAAAGCTGTTAAAATGCAGTCGTGGGTACACTTAATACTTGTTGAATGAGCCAGGTGGGCCTTCTAAACTGATCTATAGTAAGCTGGAAGTAGATTACTGACCCAGGTCTCTGCCAGTGGGCAGCATTCCGCTTGAGGGATTTCCCCACAAAGCTGGTGACTGATCATGGCCACAAAAAGATGAGGATTTCCACGCTCCTGGAGCACAACTGAATGTTAATTTGCGGGACTGTTCATTTTGGCAAGGAAAACCCCCCCAACAAGAATCTCTTCCCCCTATTCCGTTCCTACCAGAGGTAGAATCAAGTACAATTGAATAGTGAATACATGTATACACACTTTACAGTTCACGTGTGGGATTTACAGTGAGTTGCTGTAAGATACCAATAATCGCTTTTGTTGCAGGTTAAGTGTGCTCAGCACTGTGGCTAATTTTGAAACAAGTGTCAAGCTTGCTTCTGGCTGAAAGAAATTATATTAATATTGTCTAGTATGGTGGTAGTATGGAGCATAGTTCATGAAGTGTTCTTGTTTGTCATATTCCATGTTCAATTAGACCCACAGTTTTTGGAAAAGTTGGCTGTACAGTAGACACACCAAAACATAAAGGAATTGCAAAGGGAAGAAGCACTTCCTCATCATGAATCTATGTGCATTCCAACAGATGGCCTGGCCTAGAAGCTTGTTTAAATACTGTCATATCCAAGTAGATTAGTATTACCTCCTACATTTACCCTAAACATCAGAGGTCTAAAACGTGTTTACAGAGCACAGATCTATTATGTAGACAAAAAATGAAAAGGTTTGTACATTCTAATTTTGTAGTCCCTTGATTGTGAAAATAACCCTTCAAACTCAATCTGGAGTGTAAATTAATATAACAAGCCCTTCCTTAGCTTACAGGGTCGGCTCAGTTTCTCAAGATTATTTCAAAGCCTTTACTGCTCAGGGTTCGTTTCGCTAACCAGCAGTGTCACACAATTAACTAGACTGTTCAGTTTTACTGCTGCTATTCAGAAACCTGTGGGAGGCTGTGCAACTGATGAGAATATCAATTTTGTGTTGCTGCTTAGAAAAGCCAACACCAGAAGAAGTAGCTACACTAGTATCTCTGAAAATTTACTTAATAATAGAAGAGGACTGGAAAAATATTTAGATTAGCCTTGAAGGGATTTAAAAAGAAATTATTTAAGTGTTATTTCCTTTAAAGCAATGTAGTATGTCAGAACTTGCTAATTAATGAAACTATGGTGACTGTTCCACAATAAAAAAAAAAATCTGTTTACGCAAACTTTTTTGAAATTAATCAAGCTATGTCATCCAAGAAAAGAGATCTGAATAACCTTGAAGATCTTTTGAAACAGTGGCGTAGCTCCTCTTAAGTCACTGGGTGCAGCAGAACTCAAGCTTATACTGGCCTGAACTGGGTTCCGTAAGTATAGAGTTACTGCTTGTGTTTAATGCAGTTTTTTCTGAAAGCACAGGTTTTAATTGTACAGCTTTCTTTATGTCCACCTTTCACTTGAGTACAACTGAAAGACAAACAGCATCCTTTGTCTGAGAGCTCATTTGTGGTTCCTTGTCTCCTGTAAATTAATTTTATATGTCTTTTCATCTATAAGCTGGGGAAAAAAAAGCAATCTAACAGTTGGCAGCTCTCAGGCTCAGATTTAAGATAAAGGTAAAATAGCAAGTTCTTCTAAGTTGAGCTTTAAATTGCTGAATGTCCTACATGTGCTCTTTAGAATATTGTTGATATTTATTAAGAGTCTCGGTAAAATTAATTTTCAAATGGCACCTTAATCAAAGCATAAAGGCTGTGGTATAGGCAAGACCATAAACAGATGCTCTGAAAGTTGTTTCTTTGATCATTTTGTGGTGATATCACTCATTTCTGATTTGTTTTCAAACTTGCTTTTTTACTGACTGGATTAACATCGAGCAAGCCACGATGAGCTTTGTCATTTGTGGAAGTAATATAAATACTGAGAACCAGCTCTCTGAAGGCCCTGGAGAATTCTTGCTCTTTCTCCCAACAAGGAAAATGTTTTTTTTCTTGCAGGGGTGCATTAGATGGTTTAGGATTGATGTGCAAAATCAGTAAGTGCTCAAATGATAACTTGAGTAGCCTGCCATAGCTGTCCTGTGAAACAGGAGTCCAGCAGATCTAATTCTTGCTTTTGTCATAAAAGCACTAAATCTGTCTGGTCAGAAAATGTTTTATTTTCTGTTTTTAGGTCACCATAATTAAATACATTTAGCTTTTTTAAGGGCTAAAATGTTTAAAGAGGGCACTGTCCTCTTAAATCAAAGTAATTCAATTGTGTGATAATTCCTCCACTTCAGCACCTAGTTAGAAGTACAGTGTGCTTTGAGAAGTTGAAATAAGCCACATGCTTAACTCTGTTAAAGCTGAACTTGTCTGTTGTCTTCTACAGAAGTTCTAATTCTTTCTTATTTTGATGTGAATAAGTCTATATAGCTTCTATCTATTTTTTGTCAAATGGTTAAGCTAAGTTTGCTGAGGACACTTGCTATGTTCCTTTCCATCAACACAGAAGCTTGCACCATGATGGTAAAGATGCAATGACTTTTTCTGTGTGCCTTGTTAATGTTTCTGCTAAATTTTCTTGTTTTTTCTTGTTTTGTGGGTTGGTAGCAAAGCATGTAACTGCTTCTGGGTGCAGCCTGGCTCCAGAATAACACTCAGCTGGCCCCTCAGTACCTGCTCAGCCACAGGTGGGTGGGTTTAGCCCTGGTGTTGCACTCACTCATGCTGTGGGCTATGGAACTGGCATCCCTTAAGGCAGCAGAATTACAGGCTGTTTAGACTCAGCTGAGCTGTGCTGTTTTCTTGCTATAGGCTGGGGGAATGGTAACCATCCCCAGGTGCTGATCGTTAGTGTGTTTTCTGTTGTACATCAGCTGTCTCAGAACTACACTGCAGCTGATTCATGGGAGGCATTGCCAGTAAGCATTTTGTTCCTGAGCAAGCACAGCCCTTGACTACGAGGAACCTCCTAGACAACTTTCTGCTTTCTTTACCCTTTTCCTCTGCACACAAAGCTCACCTTGTTACGTTTGAGCAGGGAAGTGGGATTAGAAACACAGCATTGTCAGCAGAAGGCAGGTGAGTATGAAAGAACACAGCCCCATGCTGGGCAGTGCTACCATGTTATCTGGATAGCACACAGGAGGATGCTGGAATTTTAAAGAAAGAATATAAAAGGATCAATTACAGGTTGCTTATGGAGATCATGATTTTTCAGCCTACCACGAGAGGGTGCTGCGATGCTTTGACTTAATTTATCCATGGAAAATTGGAGGGTTTGTTGTTTTGTTTTTGTGTGTGTGTGTGTTTTTGTTGTTTTTTTTCAACATTACTATGTTGCAGTGAATAGTGTTTTAAGTAATTGTGGGTTTATGAAAGCAGGCAAGATCCATGTATCAAAAGGCAGATGCATCTGTGTCAAAATTTAAGGGAGTACATGTTGCTTTTGCTTTTAAGAGATCAACTGCTCCCCTTTTAGTTGTTTTGTTTCTATTGGGCTTTATCCTAGATAAATTCATCTGCCGGTAAGAGAGGTTTTGCGACTTGTTTATGTGAAAGGATGCAGGCAACTTCTTGGGCATGAAAAGACATTAAATCTGATACTTCTGCTGGGAAATCTGAGCTCTCAAATTAAGAGTCACTTCCTAATGCTTCTGTGCATGTCTCATTTGTAAAATGGCAGTAATGCTTGCTTGTTTTATGGAGATGTTTAGACTGAACTTTGCATAAACAGACACAGAAAAGCTGTCTGCAGGCTAAATGTTGTCTCATCTGTTAAAGAAATGAGTTTGTTGTGGTTCTAGCCTGTATTTCAAAACAATTGTGGCATAATAGGTCTGATAGAAGGTTAGTCTTTGTGTTAATTGTTTGACTTGCCTTGAAATGGGAAGCTCAAAGCACTGTGCTGTGCTGAATGTTATCTATCAAACTTCCCTAAAGAGGCTGAAGCTACAGTGAATTAGCAAGAGATAGAGAACTTAGAATATTGTTTTGGTTGTTTAGCAGTAGAGCAATACAAACAAAAGAGTGAATTGCAGTAAGCATTCCTGCAGTGGGGTTGTTGGCTGGGAGACAGACTCTTTGCAGAGGTCCTAAACCTGGTGTTTAGGCATGTAATTACAAAAAATAAGATCACCTGGCACTACTGTGGTGTTCCTCATTGGCTGCTTAGCTGTGGCGTAGTTACCCTAAATTAGGATGCATTTATGGGTTGTTTGCTAAGTGTCACTTATAATTCCCATTAATACTGGTCAGTGAAAGGCCACATTGAGAGAAACACATTGTTCAGTCCTAAAACAGACTATTAGAAAGGATATAGGAAAATCTGTTTAAAATACAACCAAGACAGACTTCCCAGCTTGCATATTATCATGTTAAAGCAGAGGCATGACTTTAGGTATGCTGTAACTGTCCTTTTCCCCTGCACTTTACTAAGTTGTTATGATTTGAGATCTTACATGCATTTCAGGTCTTGGCGTCTGGCTTTGTTACATCCACCCATCCATTATTTCCTCCTACCAAAAGCTTAAAACACTCTTCATCACACAGTTACCCCTGTGCTCCACCCCCTGAGCCTACAGGGAGGTGGGCTTGTAATTTTTGAAACCATAAAAGCTATTATAGAAACAACATCTTGATTTGTTAATGGAGAAGTGGGCTTTAGTCTATAGTATAAACTGCTCTGGTGCAGCAGCGCTTCATATCACCAAACTGAAGGTTACCCTTCCAGGGAATGCTCTTGTGTTTTTGGAAATTAGGTAATGACCCTGTGTTCTGAGCAGTGTTATGGTGAATACCCTGTGAAGTGTGGCTGTCTGAAGCTTAAAGTGAAACAGAATTTAATGTCCAGGAATTGGTGTTGGTGATAAATGAGGAAGAACCACCATTTCCTTTCCTGTGAGCATTTAGTGTTCTTAGTCAGCTGCCTGTATCTTTATTTTTCAGCCATATGCAATCTGAAAATGAGACAGGTAAAATCATAGCAAGCTTAGTCTGGTCCTTCTGTTATTATTTTCCTTTGGTGTATAACATTCAACCCTATACTGTGGGGATTTTCTATTGTATGCTGCTGTTCTACTTTTCCTTGCTTTAAGTCTACTTTCTGCCCCTGCGGTTCCTTTGTGTTGTTCAATATACAGAACCTTCTGTTTCTTCTGTACTTTTTGTCGTTCCTGTTTTTGCATAACTTAATGTACCTATTTTTTTTTCCTTATTGCTTTCTTGAGTAGGCCCTGTAGAAAACAATAATTTTGCAAATATTATAGACCCAGGCAGGATCTCTCAGCAAAGCATATTTTAATAACAATTTTGCAAGACTGGGTGGGTGTTCTACCTAAAGGTAGGCACACCGAATAGGGCAAAAAGCCCCTGCTTCTATCCCCCAAAATCCTGGCCGCAATTTCCCTCCCCTGTTCCCTATTGGTTGGGTACCTCAGGGTTTACAGACTATCCTGACGCATACAATACCCTTCCCCTTATGGATTCCTGGTACTTTGGCTACACTTCCCCCTAAATTAACTTGTAAATACAGGTATCGGTATGTGTACAGGTGTCAGTACATATTCTGGGAAGAGACTGTATATTCCATTAAGAATTCATAGTCCAATGTCTCTCAGTCCTTCCCCCCTAAATCAGTTTGTAAATACAGGTATCGGTATATATACAGGTGTCAGTACACATTCCGGGAAAAGACTGTGTTCTACATTACGAATTCCTAGTCCGATGTCTCTCGGTCCTTCCCCCTTGCTGGGGTCAGACGACAGGTCCTCAGTTATGTAAAAACAACTGTTCTTTGTCAAATGTTCCTTACAGCCCTCTTCCTTCTTGCCCTGTTGGCACAGTATCTTCCTATCTGACTGTGCTCTTGGTGAAATAGTTTGTTCCCCAGTTCCTTGCCTTTGCTGACAGACAAAGGATGCCAGCTCTAAAACCAGGAATGCAGACATGCATGAAGTTACCATGTTTAATTATTAAAAAACTGAGATCTTGACATGAGTAAAAATCCCTGCAGTTAAGAAAACTGTCTTCTAATAGCTAATCCTATTTAGTTAGCCATTTTTTTTTCCACTGGTAGGGTGGTAAGTTTAGAAAAGGAAGACTCTTATCATACAGATAAGTGAGAGGCATGAGTACACAAGATGGTTCATGCAACATGTCTCTAGCAGAACTAACGGCACATCTGTGCTTTCTCTTCCAATTTTGACTGTAGAGGCTTTCTGTTGTGCTTTGCCCTATGTCAGATTTTCTTCCTTTTTTTGATGCTTGAACTTAAAGCTGTTTTAATCCTACTTCATTAGTGTGAGGAAGCATAGGAGTTTTTGTTCAGAGAGCATCAGTAGTTGAGACAGTAGCTGTTTTCAAAGTGTTTTATGTCTTTGTATTGAAATGGGTACTCAGGGAGATGCTGTAAGGATTTTGTAACAAAAGCTCCAAGTATTGCACTTTAGGAAGGATGGCTGATTAACACCAGTTTGAGTCCTGCTCTGCCACAGCTTCCAGTCTGATATTTAACAAATGACTCTTGCTTTGCTTTAGACCTTCTTCTGCATAGTACAAATTTTACCCTACTCTGTAGGATTGTCAAGAGAATAAAATATCAAAACTGTGAGGCACTCTGTATATCAAGTGCTACAAAAATATCCCCTGTAGTATCAAGTCACAATATTAGCATGCCCTGACTGAGAATGTTCTGTAGGCTGTGAATTTAACACGTGTGAGAATAAGCATTTACTGGTAGTGAAGGGTACAGCATGGTTAGCACTACTGAGGGTAGTCACCCACAAAACTGGTAACTTTACTAACAAAGTGTTTCAGCAAAAATTGTGGATCTTATTGTTTAGTTGTAGACATCTGAGTAGGCTAGATGGTTAACTTCTTAGAGGGTTTGGAAATAAATCTTACTAGAATTCATATCCTCATTGGAAGAATTTTAATGCATCTTGTCACAAGTCTGGAGAACAATTCGACTTCCAGAAAGCAGTTTTCTAGATTTAGAAAAACTTCACTGTTGGGGATGAGATGCTTATGCTGCTGTTTCCTGACTGCCTGTTGTGTAAAAGAACAGACATATCACTGGATAACATGTTCGTGCTCAGCTTTTTATGTTAGCACTCATGCAATTTTAAATCTGAAAAAAATTACGACAGTGCATCTCTGGCCTGGTCTGTGAGGAGGAATGCCGAGTCCTTTCAGCAGTGTGCCTCCAAAGACAGCTGTGTGGTTACCGCTCGGGTCTGCACTCTCCCCAGTGATCCCCACCCCGCATCTCCAGGCACAAATGGGAGATGAATCTCAACAGCTGCAGAAGGCTCGGTTTGGGGATCTTAATTAGAGTAAGGAGTTATTTGAAGTGTTTCTTTTCATAAGTGTCTAATGATGGTTGTAAGGGCTATGTATCTCCATTCAAGTTGTCAAGATAATGCTAAACTCTTTATAGAGGTTGAGTGTGGCTGGTCTAAGCCTGGACAGGGTTCCACATCCCTCTAAACATGAATAACGCTCATATAGACCATAGTGTTTCTCTGTGCTCTACCAATGTGCTTTCAGTTCTTCCTCTTTTCCCCTGCCCAGGTTACCCCTTTTTTTTTTCCCTCGTCCCAATTTTTCAAGTTGTAATTTTTCCTTGAGAGCAGGCTACCACCGTTATGTGATATACTGCTTCCATAACACGGGCAAAGTGCCCAATAAAACTGGTTTGAGACCTCCACACCCAGACCTGAGTATTTTTCCTCCCCAGTTCAAACTGTGTAGCCTCATCTAAGTGTTCCTGCTCCGGCAGGGGATTGGACTAGATGATCTTTTGAGGTCCCTTCCAGTGTCTAAAAATTATTAAAAAAAAACCCAAAACAACAAAAAACCCCTGCATTTTGTGTATTTGTCTTAGATTACAGCAGCCACCTTCATGTTTCAAGAACAAAGCCAAGACTGTCCATTTCCCTGTAATTATATTGTACCTGTCATTACATAGGAAGCCCTGCCCTTTCTTCAGAAGTATGGTCATTAGATTCCATATATTTTAATTGGGTGAGTAATTTAGGTTCACTCCTGCTTCTAGAGCATGCACCTATTGTGTCTAATGTAATTTCCCCTTAATGGGGCCAACAGTAGCAGTACCCATAGTATGAAGTCTGTTACAAGTAAGCTGTCTACAACATTAACAACACATAATTTTCAAAATATTTACCAGAGATTTTCAAAGTAAGAAGACTTACATTAATTTTGGCTAAGATGGAGAGGATTGTAAGTTTATCTAGAAAATACCTAACCCTGAATAGGGTACCCTGTACCCTGTATAGGGTACAGACAGCTTCAATCTTGGTCATCTGAATTGCAATATAAGACTGAATTGGTGAAAACTTGGCAAAAGAGAAGTTTGTCCCCACCACCACCACCTTTGAAATTCAGAAGTGAGTTAACTCAGATGCTTAAAGAGCCAAAGGCAGTATTTCTTCATAAGAGATCACTTCCCCAAGTTTCTAAGAACAGGATCGCCTCTTATCTGCTTTAAGGGTGGGATTTTTCAACATGTATTTTACTTCAGTGCTCGTTGAGTTCTTGGCCTTAGTGGAATGAATGAAAACTTGATTATAACCCAGTGCCCATGAACAGCAGCTCCTTGTTGCTGTCATTGAGTTGGTGACACTGACAGCTAAAGTAAAGGCTGGCTGTCCTTCACACTGAAGTAGATGTGAACTTGAAGTTGGATGACCACATGGATTGTCTGACGAATATTTCTGCCAAAGGAGTCACAGCTCTATGAATAAATCTGTTAATCTAGTTTCTCTAGTAATTAGGAATGAAGCTATTACACTGATAATATTCTGGCACACTTTAACTAGACGCAATTCTTGATACAGAAGTTTTACTAAACAGTCATATTTGACGTTACTAATAAGAGAACATGCCAACCTAGATTAATCAGTCCTTTTGTGGGCTGATTTTGCTTGGTCTGTTTGATCATGACGATTTGATGTTTGCCATTACTCAGCTTTTCCAGCTTCAGAACCTGAGGTGTGACCCTGCATGTTTAATTTACTATTCTTTTTAGAGAAAAAAAAAAAAATCATACTTTATGCAGGTCTCTGCTAGACATTCTCTAGGCTTATCTTTTGTATTTCAGTCATTGGTTTGTGTGCTGCTTGTCTCCATGTGTGCCTCACTTGATCTTTGTGGGTGCTTCAGGGGATTTCCTGTTCTGGGGGCACAGGCAATCTACTATTCATGATGAAAGCATGACCTTAAGGGGTGTTTGCCCCAGAATCTCTGCTGATGCTTTATGAAGCAGCTTCAGCATCCTTCCTGAAGGAGCTTAGATGTGCTGGGTACTTCCAGGTTTCTAAATTTCAGCTCTTCTCTCAGTTTGTCAGGGACTGACCACGCAGGCTTTATAAAAAATTAACACTGTTATGCTTGTATGGTTTATTTTAGATTGTAAGATACTTAGTTCTCAAAGCAATAATATGTCCATATAAACATCTTTCCTTGCCTCACTTCCCTCACTGATTTTGACAGTTTTGGCATCCGCTCAGTTCTATAACCTGTCCAGGAAGTTGTTACTTCTGAGGAACACAGATATATTGGCTTTAAGTGCTTAAAGTAGCTTGAAAGCAATGCAAGGACTGTTTCTGGCAATGATGTAGATGAACAGGAAACAAGTCATTAATTCTAAAGATCCTTCAAATAACTTTCAAATATTAATTAGCTTCTGATTCTATAAAGTCTTTCTAAGCTGAAAGACTCATTTGAAGAGGGCAGCTTCCAGTCCAAAGTTAATCAGACCTGCTTTGGGATGCTCTGTTGCTTGGTAAATAGCAATTCTTTAGCTGAGGTGTGTCTTATATTATAGTTTACATCAAGGGTACTTTTTCAAAGAAATTCAAGTCAAGTAACATGTCACAATAGCATGGAATTCCAATAGAGAAGTGCCCCAAAAGGCAGAGTTTTAGTACCATCTCAAGAAGCTGGCAGCTCCCTCAGTTCAGGAAAGACATTGAAGTGCTGGAGCGAGTCCAGAGAAGAGCAACAAGACTAGTGAAGGGACTTGAGCATAAGACCTATGGGGAGAGGCTGAGGGAGCTGGGGTTGTTTAGTCTAGAGAAGAGGAGGCTTAGAGGTGACCTCATCACTCTCTATAACTACCTGAAGGGAAGTTATAGCCAGGTGGGGATTGGTCTCTTCTCCCAGGCAGTCAGCAATAGGACAAGGGGGCATGGGCTTCAACTCTGCCAGGGGAAATTTAGGCTGGATATTAGAAAGAAATTCTTTACAGAGAGAGTGGTCAGGCATTGGAATGGCTGCCCAGGGAGGTGGTGGACTCGCCGTCCCTGGAGGTTTTTAAACTGAGATTGGACATGGCACTTAGTGCCATGATCTAATAAACGGACTAGAGTTGGACCAAGGGTTGGACTCTATGATCTCTGAGGTCTTTTCCAACCCAGTCGATTCTGTGATTCTGTGTGATTCTGTGATTTACTGTCTTGTGCTAGTGCTAAATAAAAAGTCTCTGTAAGGATGAAAAAAGAGAAGCCCTTGGCTGGAAGCTGTATCTACGTGGGATGGGAAATGTTCTGCTTTCTAACTATTGCACAGATAAGAGCTACAGTTATTCCAAAAACACTTGAATACAGGATTTCTATAGGTAACTGCTGTAAAAGTAGAAATGAAACTGAAAAATCTTCTCCCTAGCTACTAAAACCCAGAGCTGCTTTAGTTTCCAGTACCTGGACAAAAGGCCAAAGTCAGAATTCTGTCTCTAAGTCAGAACTGAATACAAGTTCACCATGCTTCTGGTTACTCAAATATCTGATTTGGAGGAGGTTTGTACTGAAGAGCCTTAAGAGGGAGAATGATTTTGAGAGGAGCATTTGCAGGATTGCCTGTTGTCTTGGAATTTCCAACTTCAAGACAGCACCTGGTGTGCTGGTACAGCCCAGTAGTGAGCCCTGGTCCCAAAGGAAGCACTTAGTGTGGGGCTGGTTTGTGAAGGGATACAATACAGTCTGTGTAATCCAAGCAGTCAGCTGTCCTGACAACCTATATAGGCCAGCAACAACTGGGAATGTTTTGCTGTGGAGTGGAAGGAAGAAGGAGTGAGGTAGAACTGTCAAATTAGAAAAAAAAAAATCTTAAATTAACAAGATAAAGGGACCTTTCTTGGCCTTTCAGACCAGAAGATTTGGAGACGCTGTAAGTAAGTTCCCTGCTGGATGGTACAGTTAGACTTCAGTCTCAATCTCAGTTCAAAATTTACGTTTCATAAAACCACACTCCTAAATTGAGGAGCAGTTTTATGTACCTCCCTCAAAGCGAGCAGTATGGCACAACTGGTCAAAAATCTTGTCATGAAACTGAGTGCAGCTGATGTTCTTTAGTCAGAGGTCTTATTTTGGAGTTTGGTTAAGTCATCTTGCACTTCATTAATTTTCCCATCCTTTAATTGATGGTGATAGTAGAGTGCAGACACCATTCCTTCTGTGGGCTGCAAGTACTCCTCTGAGCTGTATGAATGGCTTGATTTCTCTGATTTGTATGCCCTAAAGTCACATTTTTGTCTTGTTCGCGCATATCACAGTATCAGCAATAACTTGTATCAACTTGAATGGCAGTTTCTGTGCATTTCTACTTGTTGCTGCCACTGCTGCAGGTGTAAAAACTCTTACCAGTACCACAAGAGGCAAGGTAATATTGATCCATCCTCTCAGTTTATGATGTGCTATACTCCTTAGCTCTCCAGAAAAGCATATTACTACCCACAGTAACATCCACAAAAACTGAGGTTGTAAATGGATGCAATTTAGGAACTAACCAGTACTTTACAGAGCGAGAGGAAACAAACTGCTGAGTGAGCCGCAATGTTAGACCTCCCACTGGGTATTTCCAGCCCTTTCTCTCTTCCTTCTTTTTTCTGAATATATATATAGTAAGCAGAGTAAACGAAGCACTGGGGGAAGTGGCACCCAAAGGCAGAAGCAATAATAAAGGCTGGAGTAGCCTTCAGTTAAAAGCAGCTGATAATATTCCAACCAATCCTCTGAGCATCCCTGTCGTACCACCACAAGTTCTGGCAGCAGGAGAGATGTCTCATACAGCTATGCCAGTATTAAGTGGGAGGAAGGCTCTTTAAATAACTACCAGTGGGTCTCTTTACTTGACTGTGTCAACATTGAGTTGTTGTTTCACCCTCTGAACAGGAAAAATTAGTCAGGTACTTATGTGGCTAGCAGGTGACAAAATGAAATAATTTTTTGCTTTTTCTAGTTGCTGGATCTGTTTTAGAAGGGAGTGAATACTGTCCTTGTTATTTTGTGTTTCTGTGCAAAAATCTATAAGCAACATGATGAAAATCAGAACAGAAGAAGAATGGTTCAATAGAACAATAGAAGAATTTGGTTAAAATTGGGGGAGTAGAACTCAATTGAACTTCGTCACTGAAGCAGTCCAAACGAATACTTGGCTATATTTGTTTTTAGAGCAGCTGCATTTTGGTGGGGGGCTAAGGCAGCATTAGTCCCTTCCCCTCCCACTGTTAATAGTAACATGCTTTTAAGTTACTTTGCATAAAGTCCAGTCTTGAAAAGCCTGCCTTGCTCTTACAATATAGTTTCCATTGTCTGTCTCCTCTTACTCTGGGTGAATAGAAGGCTTTGTGGTATCAATTCAATAAAATAAGATTTCATTTACTTAGGATTTCCTCAAACCCCTTTACAATCCTAGATGAATCCATACAGCTGTTTTCCTCTTCGATATTTCCCCAGCACAAGGAGGAAATCTTTGCAGTGTTGTAGAAAAACAAACTGCTAGTGTTCAGATTAACATTGTGAATTAGCAACAGATCTTGGCTCTTGTGGGGATTTGTCTTTTGACAAATTGAGATAAATCTGCAATACACCTTCTTTAACCAGTCTTCTAGTTCAATAGTTTCCTTACAAAGTTATTTTATTTTTTTAAAGTGCTCCTCACCATAGGATAGCAGTATCTGATGATATAGCCAGATCATACACTGTACCAAACACTGATTATAGTATATAACTTGCTGGAAGGCATAATGTTTTTGTTCAGTGAAAAGGTGCTAGAAATGAAAAAGCAATCAAACAGGAATGAAGAAAATGTCTTGTACTCAACTTTCTAACTTTTCTTCAACTTGCCTGTTTTTTGCTTGAAAGCTGCTAATAGACTATGAGAGATGATGTGAAGAGGAAGAAAGTGAATAGCAAGGTAAAGTTGCTGATAATATCAATTTGTTAAAGACAGGAGATACAGAAGTAGACTGAAGAACTGCAGGAGGATCTTGCAAGTTGAAGAAGTGATACAAAATTCAGTGGAAGTATATGGAAGAAAATGGTTCTAGCTTTTCATATGAGGTATTTAGCTCCGAGCCAACTACTACAACAGTAGAAACAAATCTTTGAGCTGTGATAAGACAGTATCATTACCATATTTAGAATTATAGTCCAAAAAGCAGAGCAATAGGAATAGAAAAATAGAATTCTGCTACTGTACAAAGCTATGATTTCAATATGGCATGCAATTCTGATCTGGGTTTCTAGAGAGATGTATGGTAGAGCTAGAAAAATGTCAAAGGAGGACTGTTTAAAGGTGACCAAAGGCAATAACAACATCAGAGTGCCCAAGACAAATGCTTCAGCTTGGAGGAGCGATGGTGGAGGCAGAATAAGGTAAAGGCCTGTGAAGATCACAAGTGGTGGGGAAAGCACCAACAGGTAGCGATCATTTGCCATTGGCCACTATACAGACTGAAGAACTTCAAAAGAAATAAGAGCAGTTGAGTTGTTGATAACTTATCACATAAAAAATATCCTCCCAGAATGTTTAGTTTGCATTACTTCAAACAGCAACTGGGTAAAAAAATACAAGCAGCATGTTGTTGGGAAATTTAATTACAACAATGCCAGGTTTGGCTCAGAAAGACCTTGAGATACAACCTCTTGGAGGTTTGAGAAGTATTCTGGAATAATACTATTACCCTTTGCCCAGGCAGCTTCTGTTGGCAATGGTAGCAGCAGGACACTGGGCTGTGACCCAGAATGGCGGTTGTTACATGACTGAAGAATCCCAGCTGTCAGCTACTGACTTGCTATTGACATAAAGCGTTCTGCTAAACCTGAGGCGGGGGACTTGTTTTCCTTATCACGCTTCCTTTAGATGCTCTGTAGTTTTGATGTTAACCATCAAGAAGTACTTGTATTTCCTAAAAAGAAAAAATAATCTCAGTGCCTAACTTTACAGTAGTGTTGCCGCTACAGAGGCAGATACGTATAAAATATGTTTGTATTTTAGCTGCATAAAATTCCTTCAAGTTGAATATATCAACTAGCCTCGTTCCTCTTCAGTTATTTTTAAAACATTGGTTTTCTTTTATTATGTCAAAACCCCCAGATCTCTACTGAATAATATCAGTCAGAAACCCACTTAATTGAATTAGCATTTTCAATCCACATCCACTCAACTCATAATAATCTTTGTCTATTAATTTACAGTTATCCTTCTTTGTAATAAAACTGACTTTATTACTACACCAGCAACTCAAACAATTGGTTTTTTTGTAGGTTTGATGACTTTTAGAATAGATTATTGAACTTGCGCAGTCTCACTATCATTTTTTTTTCTTCAAAGCTCTATTAGTTCTGCGTTAACCTAGAAAGGCTTTTCTAAAAAAAAAAGTTATTTCTATGAGTACATTATTGTCTTAATACTGAACTCACACGCACGAGGGCTAAACACCACTGTTGGTGGACTTGAGACAGCAAATGTAGCGACACAGCCTGAAACTGCGAAGCTGTCGGGGTTGAGCTTGGAATTCTCTTCCTGCCGAGCCCAGGGTTTGTGTTACTTGGTTATTTGGCAGCTGTTGGACGTGGGGCTGGTGAATGGAGCCCCTTGTCTGCTCCGCAGAGCCAGTGACAAGTGACAAGTCTGGGTTTTGCCACCGGGAAGCGGCGCAGCAGCCAGGAGCTAAGTTTAGTGTGTTGGACGTGTTTCTCTGACCTCATACGTGCATGTTCATGCTGCCTCCCCCTACAAGTGAATCAGCCCATAGGGCTGAGGAGCAGCAAGACAACTAAAAGTCCCTCAGCTGAATGTTGGACTCTGGGGATCTCCTGACAAGGACCCTCATTAAGAGCTTTCCCTGGTTCTGTTGTTAACAAGACAGCATGTGATTTTTGGGCAAGTATTCATGCTAAAGCTCGGCTTTTCTTGGAGAAAAGAAAACGCTGGTTTATTTTCTAAGACAAATAGATTTCAAAGGAGGCAAGATCACAAGAGTATTTTAGTCTAATGAAGTAAATATTTTATAAAAGGAAAGCCCTTTTTGTTCACGAGAAGAAAATGGCTGTGGACAATGGCTGGAACAGCATATTGCTTGCTGACAAATGAGGGTGACAGTGTTGTGATTTATTTTTAGCTAGAGAATTTTTTTTTTTTTAAACAGAAGTACTCTAGCTTTGGCAGTTGCTGCATATTCAGTGTGGGTGGATGGAACTGAGAAGTCGCATCTGTGCTAGCAAGCGTTTTGGGATTCCATTAAAAAATTAAACTCATGTACTGGAAACTGAAGCTGTATCAGCTCACCTGGGGAGCTCTGCCCTCTGAATATCCTCCGAAAGGTAAGCAATGCTGCCCGTCCAAGGCACTTGTAAAAATAATTACTTGGGCCTCAAGTTGTGACATCAGCTGAAATTTGGGCTGTTAGATGTTTTCTTTCACTCCTGTGGGATTACCGGTCAGTGAGTTAGGTTGTACCCTCTCCTTCCAAGTTTTCCCTCTAACTAGGAAGGCTAAAAATAAATTTCAAAGAGCCAGCTGAGAAACAGATTAATGTGGTCATTGTTCCAGGTGCTGAGTCTAAGGAGAGGGCCTAATACTGTAGAACTTCTGATAACATCTAATTATGTCACTGGGAAAACAGCTTGGATGTTTATGTCATGTTAACTGGAAGGTCTGATCACTTAGTGCTTTACATCTGCAAAATAAACCTCCCACCAGTTAGACTTTGAGTATAGGTATTTGTGGCTTGCTTAGGGCTTGGTTGAGCCACGATTTTGCAAGTAGTCTTTTTGCAGAAGCACTCTTACTTAATGTTTGTCTTAACACTGTGAGTGTTTGATTTGCTTAGAATTAGATGATATCTTGACTTTAATCTTGCCAGTATAAATCATAGAATGTCCTGAATGAAAGGGACCCACAAGGATCACCCCTCAGGAATTCTGTTGAAGTGTAATCCACATTAAGCAACTTCTGTCCCAAAGTACCAATGAAACCGAAGTGCTAAATGACTTGCTGTAAGCTGTCATAATGTTTGGCCATCCCACCTTTCCTGGAGAAGGACTGGGTGACCTAATCCTCCTTACCTTCATCCTGGAGAGTTTTACTGGAACTTAGCACCCCAGAGGAAGAATGCCAGACAGACTTTTGATCTGCATGTACGCAGTTTCCCAGTTATCTTTGAAATCATAGCACTGCTTTCCCTACAACTGTTATTGTGGGAGTAGTTACTGTCCAGTGTAGGCAGGATTCAGAGGAACAAAGACTGGAACTTCATCACCTCAGTACTCAATGGAAATGGGTATGTAATAGAGCATTTTAAATCGGTGGGTGTCTTTGTTTCTAGCTACCAGCAATTGCAAAGCTGTCTAGATTTATAGCAGCTGAATAAATCCTTAGTAAATAAGGTAGCAAACATTTTGATACAGTATTCAGGATTTTGAGAAGAGGTTACATTTGTAGCTTTTTTTTTGTATATCACTTTACATTGAAATGTCTCACATCAGGAGAGTCTTTTTCTTATTATCTGTTGTGCCATTGTGTTTTGGTTCCTCACCCAGAGGCACATTCAAAGAAGTTAGATTGGTACTTTGAGTGGATTCTGGTGCTTCCTACCATTGCCAGTACTGTGACAGGAAACATCCATTGTGCCTTTTAATAATTGTTAGGTCCAGCTCTCCTGTGCTCATGAGTTCCTCACCCTAAACTGTTCTTTAAATGCATGTAAAAACCTGCGTCACTTTGCTATCTGCCTTTATCCCAGGGTGACCATCCTGCCAGAGTTCTGTGAGGACAGAAAAGCTTGGAGGTAATGAGAGCCACTCTATTGGGTTAGCAGCATTTGTACGGAAGATGATCAATACTTATCTACTTTGAAATTCTCTCTTAAAATAGAAATGCTACCAAAGGCTGCAGTAGAAGGTTTGGTCACTTACAGCCTATACAGTTGCTGATTTATGAACAGATTTATGCATCTTGCATTGAATGGAAGATTTTCAAATGAATACTTTGGACCTTAAGCTTTATTTATTTCATTCTGGGTTCTGTACTAAAAATATACTACTTTACCAGGAGAAAGCAGAGAAAAAGTAGGGAAGTGCTGCATTAGGCTGATATTGGGAGAAATGGTACACACCTATGTACCACTGACATCTGAGGAAAGGGGCTAAGGGACAGCTTGGAATGTTTGGTAGTGTTAATAACAAAGGAAGAGGGTGACTGGAACCAGTGAACAGAATAAAGGTAATTCCTTCTATCAACGTCAGTTTTAGTTTTAACACAGCTAACCTCTTGTCATGTTCAAGTAGACAATGTCATGAATTCATACACTGCTGTAACTAGTTGAGATCAGTCTGTCTCTCTCCTTCTACCAATTAAAATTCATTGACAGCAGAAACCCAAACCCTGTTTACCTTGAATTTTTATAATCAAGCTAGCCAAAAAGCATGTCTTCTAGGTGAAGAGCTACCACTTTAACCATGAATAAATGCAGCTGTTTGTCATGTTGCAAAATAAATGTGCGTTTAAGAGGTGAACTGTAGGAGAACTTATTAGGTTTCTCCATGTGCTTCTCTCTCTAATACCAAAGATCTCTGAAATAGAAAAGGTTAATAAAAGTGATATTTTCATAATTAAGGCAATACAGTGCTACTGACTTGGCTTGAAACATTTCTTTTTATATGATGTGAGCTGTTCATGATGCAATTCTGTCACTGACTCTGAAGTCTCCTCCCATTCTGTCTCTCCCAGCCTGGGACCATAAATAGAAGCCTCTTCCTTGCCCATCCCAAGTTCTTGGCTTGGAGCTGTATTTCTTGGGTTTAATTAGTGGGTTGTTTACAGTACTTAAACCTTGCACCGCTCTGTGGGAGGCCCAAGGACTAACTATGGATCTGTGCTCAGGTCAAGCAAACCATGTTATTAGGAGTCTGATCACTTCTGGGAGAGGAACACCTAGGAATGGCATTTACTTAGGTTGTCTGCATTTTACCAAAGCCATATGCAAGCTGTCTGACCCTTTTAAACTGGTGTTTATCACGGCCACATGTAAGTCAGCAGAAATTCTAGGTGGTCGGTTTAGGTAAGGGCTTAAATCTGTTAAAGGGTAAAGAAAGTTCATAGGTCTGCTTCTGTGCTACCACATTATTAGACAGCAGGAACTTGGCCTGCTCAGCACTGGTTTGCCTTGAGTATTTTTGGTTAGTAGGAAGTGCTGAGACTTGGCTTCAGAAACAGAGCTACTGTAGAATTTGATACTGTTCCAATCGTGTCAGCAAAATAGGAAACCCACTTGCTGCTGTGTTATCAACTTTGTTTCCTTGTATTCACTAAGGCAGAAATCCTCCCACTAACAAGCTGGGTAAAGATCTTGAAGTCTAGTGATGTAAAGTGATGTATGTTTTGAAGATGGTAGAAAATAGCAGTTATACTGGCAGTCATTAGTTACTTGATGGTTTATTTTCTGTGCTCTAAAGTGACCAGTGCCTATTCTTTGGTAGTCTTAAAAGCAAATAAAATGATTCTGTGTGCAAAATAGCATCACGGATATTTGTATCAGTAGTTTGAAAACTCAAAGTGAAAAGAAAGTGAAAGATGTGGCATATGGGGGGATCTTGGTGTCCTTGTATTAAAGCACCCCTTTCTGAAAAAGGCGCATTTGAGAAGCCAGAAGATAGAACACAATGTGTGTACATATATACACCCTCATATGTGTGTACACCCTATGGTTTTTGATTTAAAATGCTAACATACCAGATTGAGACTCTATGCAACAACCAGTGTTTACCCTATAACCCTTTGTCTCCCTTCCATTGACAAACCAGTCACTTTGGCCTGCTGTCAGCACAACCGAATCCTTTTCAGAGCTGTATTTCCATTTACACATTATTTTGTTTGATTAAGAAACATGGACAGTTGGTTCATAAGTTCAGAGTATAGAAAATTTTTGGACACTTCCTGAACTCCACATTTCAAAGTAGCATAGTCAGCAAGATTTCCTTACATTCAACTTTTTCCTACTGCTAGAAGAACTAGAGAAATACTTTTAAATGGATGAGTTGCACAGGAAGGGTAACCACTCTCAGGAAATGGCTTTGAAGGGCACCACAGGGAATAACTTAAAGAGCTGGGAAGAGCTGCTTTGCCTGAAACATGGATTCTTCCACCGAGGAAGTTGAAAATACCAGAATTAAGATTTTATATTGTGCACTTACTGTGAAGGGAATAGGAACAGGATGTAGATGTGGTGGATGCAGATATCAAGGTGATGGCCTACAGTGTAAAACAACTATCTAGGAAAATCGCTTGTGAAAGAAATAAGGCTCATCTAGAAGGTAGAAAGATGCCTGATTTTATTCAGCCTGGGAGCATTTGACAGGACCTTACGACCAGTGCCACGCTGTACAGGGACACCCCATATCCCTCCCTCTGAGAAGCGCCTTCAGAAGGGTGGTGGCTGGAAGGGTGCAGGGACAGAACTGCCCTGTTTTAGTAAACTTGCAGGTAAAATGTTACTTGCCCATAATGCCAGTGCTGGCCATGACTTGTTTCCCACCAGGAGCTCATTAACAGACCAGCCAGTCATTAAGCTTTGGCTAATGATATTCTTCTGGCAGACACTAAAATTGATGGGTTCAACAGATATATTTACATTATTAACCCAACCTAACTTTCTGCTACCTCTTCTTTGTTCCACATACCTGTTACTTACCTGTTGTATCTTAACTAACAAGTAAATTTGTTATTTCAGCTAAGGTTGTTAACTATCACAGCTAAGACTGATTTAGTCACAAATCCATATGTAGCTTGTTATTTCCTGGAACCGTTTCAGATGCACCTGAAAAGTGTGTTTGTCACAAAGCTCATCCACCTGTTTCTGAGGCTATGCTGCTTTTCCCTACAAATTCTGCTTATTCTTTGTGCATTAACAGATAAACTAAAGTTAATACAAATGCCAGTGTAATTAAGAGTGCTTGGAGCCAATAAGAGGGGAAAAATAAATTGCAAGAGGCAGAAACAAAGGGTAAAAGAGGTAAAGCCTAGGAGCTCATAAATAAAGGAGTCTCAACCTGTAACTGCTGGGTAGCACACTGCAGGATTTACTAAGCTTGGGTTTGGAGGAGGAGGAACAGAGTTGCCCACCTGTCAGAACTTTAGCAAGACAACAGTATGTGAGTATCCTACAGCATTTTCTTTGTCTGGTTATTTTTTCCACAATACATTAGGTCATGGTGGTGGGAGAAACAACTCATGTCACAGGCCATAAAGGGAAAAACACCACCTTGTCAGCACAGCATATCCACAGTCTTATATAGTGTTTGTCTACATCCATAGCCTTACAAAACACAAACATTTGGAACAAGCCAAGTTACTTGTTTCTTACCTTTAGCCTGATGCGAGTCCTCATCACGTGGTGCAGCTGCCTTTCTCACAGCACAGTGGGGTTCATGGATTATAGAACGCTGCTTTTTTTTTTGCCTTGGTGGCTGCAGCAGTTCCTCTCCCCCTGCAAAAGGCCAAAGCACTGACTTCCCTTTCCCTGCTCCCTTTTATACCCCTCTGTAGGCCCACCACCCTACCAGGTATGAGATTGGTTTGTTCTTTAACCCTTCCTTGTCCATGTGTTAGGAGGAACCTGTCCTGCTACAAGCCATACAGCATTTGCTAGGAAACTAGGGCTTTTAGAGAATTCATCCAGCAAATCATATGTTTTTTTGAGAGGTAATTTGGTGGTCTCCTTTTGGAGAGCTGTCCTGAATCTTACTAAATCAGCAAATACACAGCTCAGAGTGGGTGTACTGTACTGCTCTTGCTCTCTGTTTCTTTCTGAAATGTTCAAGAGTGTTTACTTGCTCAGTGCTTGTACACCTCTTAGACGTGTATTTTCATTCACTCGCATCGTTTCCTGTTGATTCATGTAAGTAGTGCTCTAGCAATGGCATGTGGAGTGGAAAAATGAATCAATCTGGGCGGTCCCCTTAATGGGTGATCTGTTTTGTAATTCGTACAGAGGAATTTCTCCAAGGAAACTGTTTGCTTTCTTCCCAAACACTTTGTTGCCTAACTCTTAGCGGCACAAAACCCTGTCTTTATAGCTCATCTCAAAACTGTTTCAACTTGCAGTCCCCACATCCTCTGTTTGTCCTGCGTTCCCTGGGAAGCTCCACCCTCACTTCCAGCTAATAACCAAGTTAACCCGCAGCTTCGTTTTCCCAGTTACTCCTTTGCCCTCTCGGCAGCGCTCGCTTTTTCTTTGGCCTCCAGCCTTGCGAGTGGTGATCGTCTCCGTGTGGTGGTGTTTGCAGTTTGCCCAGGACGTCTCAGGTCGAGCAGCCTCTTCTGCTTGTTGCGAAGCGCAGCATGATTGTGGGGACCGTCCTCTTCCAGTCGAGCAGCTACGGCAAAGAGGGCAAGCTGCTCTGCTGCCTTGGCGAGGAAGCCTCTGAGCCTGGTGTGAGTTTCACAGGTATGATGCTCAGGGTTGTAATGCTGTGCTGTTCCTTTCCCGTATCTCTCTAAGTGCTTCGAGGAGGATGTGGGTCCTCCCAAGTCTCTCTTTATCTTGTAGGATGAGATCAGCCATGGGCAGGACTGAGATTACCTGATTTTATGCAGGTTTTAGGACTGTTGAAATGCTTCATTTTTATGAACAGTATTTCAGAAGTAGACACCACTTCAGCACTTGATGTGACTCTAAAATTTAAGATTGAGTATATACTGCCTCCTGCTCTTGGACCAAAGAGATTGGTAATTTGGCAGCACAGGGTGGGGGACAAAACACCCATTACATGTGGACTGAATAGGAAAAGAATTCATATCCGGAGAGAGGCCAATTGTATTGTGGGAATAAAGGAAAGGAAGGAGATGGGTGAAGCATGACCATGAACTACTTGTACACTAAATGATGATGTAGGTTTTCCACTGTATAGGAAATGAAAGTGGTACTATATGATTTGTAGTTAGCCTTTAAAAGGAGCTGGTATAAAACAGAACTTCCCAGCTCATGTCCTTACTGTTGGTGTGAATAGAACTTGCAGACTGTTCAGTTGGATTAGTATCATTTGCAATCCGCTTTGGTTATCTTCTTTTCCTTAATGAGGTCTATGTGATTATCATGTTTCTCTGACCTTCCATATCCTTACATATTGGATGGTATAGATCCCACACCGTATTGAGTCGCATAGGTTATTAGGTAATAATAACCTGCAGTAGGTACTCTGGTGTCCTGGTAAACTCTCCTTTAGTAGATATTGGATAACCTTTACAGTTACTTACGCATCCAAGTCACTCTAAAAATGAAAGTGAAGGAAGTTAGTGAGACATGAACTCTTAAAAGCGTTTGATTCTTAGGTGATGCGATTTTTAGGTAAGCACTGTAGCTAAGTGATTGAAGCTCCTCATCAAACATTAATTTCTGCTGGCTTTTTTTTTTTGTACATAAAATAGGTGTTAAGAACATGTGCCAGCCTCCCAGGCATTCCCGAGGAAGCCATGGTAGCCTGACATCTGTTTGAATCCTGGCTGGCAACCCAGCACAGCCACCACAAGCGGTTTCATGTGGGCAGAGCTGCTCAGCACTAAGCAGCAGGTGACATCTCTGCTGGTTTTGCCTTGGCTGAAGTGGGCAGGCTTAGCTGGTCCTGGGCTTTGCTGCAGCAGCTCTGAAGCTGAGCTGAGATTTGGCTGGTTCAGGCTTTACCTGTGAGTGCACAGTTAAATGCTGAGCTCTGTGCTGACTGGTAGGCAGGGGTTGGGGGCTCAGTTCATGAGCGTTTCTGGCTTGAGAAAGAAACTGAAAGTAGACTTTGATTTAAATCACATATTTTTGTTTAAAGTCTTTCACATTTTGGCAGATGTATAACTGGAAGTAAGAAGTTATTGAAACACCTTTAAGGTATTTGGGAGGTGAAAGGTGGGATATTTTTTGGAAACACTGCCTACTTTTGCATTTGCTCCTTAGCAGAGATGCATGAGTCAGATTTCTTGTATAGCACATCTGCTGAGTGACTTTGCTTAAGGCACTGAAACACTCTAACACAATTCACTGTAGGAATATAAAGAATGCATTATTTAATTAAATATGTATTTCTACTCCATAAAGAGAGCTGGATTTAGGAACGGGTGTTCTTTCCTGGCACTTCACAACTGGACATGCATATGCACGTACCAAACCCTAAAAAAATAACAGCGGGACATTGCTATAATATAGTAATGCAGGTAGTTGGGATTTCCTCTCTTTCCCAGGATAGCACGCGGCCTGATGGGTTAGTATATTGTAAAACTAGTTGTGTTTGATGGTTAGGAGCAAGAAGCGTATGTGAATATTGTATCCACAGACAATGCCATCAAAGAAGTGACATTTTGGAACCTTAATGTCTCTAGTCACTTCTGTCCTTGCTAAGAGAACTAGGGTGCTACTTCAGCGAGGCTTGGGAGGTAGGTTATTAATTAGTTATGAGGTGAGCAGGTTATACGAGCAATATAACTCTGAATGATCATGAGAAATGCAGTGAAAAGCCACTTAGTTATGTGTTTAAAAACAAAGCAGAAAAAAGCTCAACCATTTACTTTGTCACGTACCTACAATACAGTAGAAAGATTGCATATAGCTGCCGGGAACCCCCGTGTCCTCATTTTCCAGGCCTGAGCTCTGTCCTGTGACACAGATTTGGCATCTGTTTGCCTGTTACTTGGCACAGGCCTCTTCCTGTTTTGTGTCTCACTGACTTCTCAGTTTTCCTGCCCTGTATTGCATTGGAGCTCTTTGTTCTCTTTTAAAGTGCTTTATAGATGGGCTCTTGCTTATGAATGTAAATCTCACAGGAGTGCAGGAACGGGGGGGACATTATATACACACAGTCTCATGCTGTGGTCTGCTTAAAAATATCCTCAGCCTGACTTCTCAGCCCCTCAGAAATGCGCCAAGGCAATGATTGTAAAGTGAAGAAAGCATCCAGTTCTTTAAAGAGGACTTTTTTATGTTTAGTGCATTTACTTAAATATTTTTACAGTGAATTTCCATAAGTAAGTTCAACAAGAGAATTTGGAAATACATATTGAGACAGGAACTTGTGTCAGTTGTACCATCAGAGAAAAATATTTATATCTTTACCCCTTCATATTTTTTGCCCCCTTGAGCAGCCCACATGTATGAAACTGCATCACTTGCTCTTTCTTTTGTCTTAATATTGAAATTTATTCTGCTACATGTTCCTGGAAAACCTCTCTACAGGTTAGAAAGCCAATGATAGTCTTGGCGTGGACCAATGAAGTGTTCAGACAGTTTTGCTTTTTACTACATTTTTTCCCAAAACCCTGTGTATTTAGATTATTTTTTGTGGTCACAGAGACTGTGGAGACTTTTGTCTATAAAAGAGGTCTGATTCTTTCCCTCCACTCCCTTGTACTATCAAATTTGCATCAGTTGTCCAGTTTGCATCAGTTGGCTGTTTTAAACAGCCAAACAGAACTGCCTGGCTATTCAGAAACACAGGTACTAAATACCTGGCACCATCCGTGCTACTTTCTGTCCCTGTCAGTTTTCCACCTCTTCTTTACACAGCCTTGAAATGTATCACAAATCACCATAATTGCTGCTAATACTGAATCAGTTGCTGTCCCAACCTATAGATCACGTGTACCATAATTTAGTCCGTCTTACCTGTATTTGCAATGTTGGTTTCAGATGCAAGCTGTATGCTTCAGCTGCAGAAATGAAGAAGACATAAAACACAGTATTTCAGTGTTAAATGTTTCCTTCACTACTTCACGTCATTTAAAAAAGTGCTTTTTATTTTCTTATCCATTTTTTATCTGTGAATGCTTAAATACTTTCAAATAGTAATATATATCATGTAATAAATATTAAATAGAAATTTTATATACATAGTTTGCTACTTGGTTTATAGGCAGTTAATCACCTTCTCGAGCCTGTTAGAAGTAACTTGTAGGATCAAGAGTCAGCAAAGTGGGTATTGAAAACCACCGATCTAAGATGTGCCAGTGTGGTGTTCCCTCTCCATAAAGAGCTCTGCTGTGCACTGGGTTTTGGTCTATTCACAACTGTACACAAAGTAATTTCCTCTTCTGTTCTTTCTCCAGAGGCCCTGCACCGCCCCTATGGTTGCGATGTCGAGCCCCAGGCACTGAATGAAGCCATCAGATGGAGCTCCAAGGAGAACCTGCTCGGAGCCACTGAGAGCGACCCCAATCTCTTTGTTGCACTTTACGATTTTGTAGCAAGCGGCGACAACACGCTCAGCATCACCAAAGGTGAGGCTGTGAATGCAGAGCAGCTACTAGGTTGAAAAATTAGCAACAGGGAACAGAATCCTTCCCCAGATAGGAACAGGAATGAGTGCAGTTAGAGAATATTATTCTCTAAACCTATGATTATAAGCAGATGGTCTCTCTCTCACTTGTGTTGGAGAGACACCTGCCGGGCAGTTCTCCTGGTACAGATACGGGTTTGTGTAACAGTTGTTGCTCTTTGCTCCCCAAATCACTGGCTGCAGAGAGGAAAACCTTTGCATTATTGATGATAACAAAATTCAGCACTTTCAGCTGGGACAAAATCCAGAATTATGAAATGCACAGAGATTTTCTGTTTCTGCTCAGTACGTGTATCAAGATACGACCTGCTGTAGAACTGTGTTAAATCACATGCCATCAGAGGCTTCAAGAAGGATACAAACCTCATCCCTCCAAGATAAAAAGTCCTTCTAGTCTAAAAAGCTGGACTACGGGAAGCTTTTTGAGTTCAGTCACTCACACTGCAGAAAATTAGGGAAAAGTATCCTAAGTATTCCATCTGAAACTTTACTTTGTAAATACTTTATATAAAGCAGTGTAGTTATAAGATCACTGCTACAGATGTTTATTGTTAAACCCAGGCTTAGTCAGCTGATGGTGAGTGTATCTCTTACTGACACCTGATAGATTGCACTGTGCTTATTTTCTTTCTGGTCATAGGTGAGAAGTTGCGAGTCCTGGGTTACAACCAGAATGGTGAATGGAGTGAGGTACGTTCGAAGAACGGGCAGGGCTGGGTACCAAGCAACTACATCACGCCAGTGAACAGCCTGGAAAAGCATTCGTGGTACCACGGGCCAGTGTCCCGCAGCGCAGCGGAGTATCTGTTGAGCAGCCTCATCAACGGCAGCTTCCTGGTTCGTGAAAGCGAGAGCAGCCCAGGGCAGCTGTCCATCTCGCTCAGGTACGAAGGACGTGTTTACCACTACAGGATCAATACCACCTCAGATGGAAAGGTGAGGATCTCTGGATAATGCTGTGGGGAGAGGAAATAAGGATATTAATTAAGAGGTGGTGCAGAATCTCAGGTTGCAGACTGTTAAGAGAGGGGTGTATGTGAGAGAAAACAGGTCCACTGGTTGATTAGTATAAAAAAAGAACACGTATGCTGAGAGTTTGGTGGTAACTCATTGAACAGCACTTTGGAAGAAGCGCAGATGCTACTTTTCCTGGCGGAAGGCAGCTAGGGAGCAAAGCAGTTGTAGTTTGATGCGACACCACTTAGAACAAGCAGAGCTTTGATAAGTCAGCAGTTTTGATCAGCATTTTTGAAGCCTTGATCAAATAGCAGTACCATGTGTTGAGTGATGCAGACATTGGCCTTGCAGTTGGCTGCAAGAATTGCAGTTTCTAGTCCTGTAAAGCGTGAGGCAGCAGACAGCACTGCTCTCAAGTGATAGCTTAGATCTGGCTGCCTTCCACAGGTAAGAATCCCAAAGATTAACATTCATTTGCCCAGCAACACAACAAATATTCCAAAGTCTGGATCCCTTACCTTTTTTCCCTTTTAAACTTGCTAGAATGTTTTTACCTGTTTCCCAGTGTTTCTGAGAGCTTCCAGCTGCCTTCATTTAAGTAGATTCCTGGCTTGTTCTTCACAGGTATATGTGACAGCAGAAAGCCGTTTCAGCACGCTAGCAGAGCTAGTGCACCATCACTCGACAGTAGCAGATGGACTGGTGACAACTTTGCATTACCCAGCACCCAAGTGCAATAAGCCCACTGTCTATGGAGTGTCCCCCATCCACGACAAGTGGGAGATGGAGCGGACTGACATCACCATGAAGCACAAACTTGGGGGAGGGCAGTATGGCGAGGTGTACGTTGGTGTCTGGAAGAAATACAATCTCACAGTTGCTGTGAAAACATTAAAGGTGAGTTTTCAGATTGTTTTGCGTTGTTTGTTTAGTTGCCATTTATGATAAGGGTAAGGAAATTGTAACATTCTCGGTTATACCTCCTAATGATATGAATATCAGCAAATGGACTGTGCTGATATGCATAAAATCCATGCTTGAGAGTAACTTTGCAGAGCAAAGCTTATCAAACTTGCACCAGCGCATGTGGCTTAGAAACAAATTCGAATTTGCCCAGCAAGCACCTGCAGGAACTGCATATCCAAGTTAGATCTGTACCATTTACTTACCAAGTCCTCTTCTCTCAGAAGAGCCATGGAAGCTTTAAGAAATCAAAGGTGTTTGAAATAGCTTCTACAACCTCTCCCCTACTCCTGGAAAAAATCAGCTTCTCCATTTATCTTTCTTTTCAAAGCTTTCTGTTTAACATTAACAGCTACAGTTCAGGGGGATTGGACTAGATGAGCTTTTGAGGTCCCTTCCAACCCTAACATTCTGTGATTCTGTGATTCTACATACCCACTAAGTAAGGGACCTTTCAAGCGTAATTTTTATAACTTGTTAGGGGAACTAAGTCAGTGGCCCTGACAATCTTCCTCTGACCAGCCACAACAGCTATGGAACAAGAAAGCCCAGCACTTTCTGGGTACTGCGGATCTGTGGCTTGGCCACGCTGCAGGCCAGCCAGGCAGCTTTTCGGGGGTGTTGTATTTTGCTTTGGTAAAAGCCAAACCAGCAGAATGGAGTTAAGGATTCCATCACTGATATTCAGCTCAGATACATGGTGTTCAGCAGACATGATAATGAATTGTCCTTTCTTTTGCCTTTCTGTTTATCTAGGAAGACACCATGGAGGTGGAAGAGTTCTTGAAAGAAGCTGCTGTGATGAAAGAGATCAAGCACCCGAATCTAGTGCAGTTGTTAGGTTAGTGGAATTCCTTACTCTTTCCTTTTTCACTTGAGTTTCTGCCAAAATGAAATCTATCTTGTTTGAAAACAGTGGCAGATTTTCTGTATTTACATAACCTTTTTAATCAGGTCAGGTTATGGGGTAGTATTTTTGACAGCTTATTCCCTTATGTAATATTGGAGCTAACAGACACTAATTTTAAATAAATCATCAAATATAGTCACTTACATTAGTAGACAACTTTGCTGTTGATGCATGACTATGCGTTATATAAAGTTTGCGCCTAGTTAGTTTGTGCCTTAGATATATTCCAGGGTTCAGTTATCAGGGCCAGATTCCTTTTCTGCTGTGTTCAATCAGATTTACAAAATTATTTTCCATTACTTATTTTTCTGATAGAACAGAACAAAATTATAAGAAAATTATAAGTGAAAGAAAAAATATATTCGAAGCACAACAAATACCGTTCTCTATACTCCTTAAATCAGAGATGTTTATAGAAAAGCTGCGCTGAATAGAACAAATTGGTCTGAAATTAAGCAGAAGACAGACAGATCACTGCTGCTATAAGGGACTCTGTTTATCACCAAATAAGTGCATGAGGTCAAGGCAGTGGAGATGCAGGTTGGATCAAACAGCACATGGATGGAAGAAATCTGCAGGCCTTACAGCGTGGCTGTGCCCCGTTTGTTGAGCTGGCACGTGCGTGGTATGAGGATTGCTATTAAATGGTCTGCATAGCTGTTAATTCTACACGTACAAAGATTCTTATGGAGACACCCTAAACCTTTACTAGTGCTTAGTTGCCTCTAGACTTTTGCTGTTTTCAGGAGCAAAGCTGTCAAGCCAAGCCTAGAATGAAAGGAGAAATGTGAAGAATGTGAAGGCTTTTAATAATGGCAACTATTCTCATTTAAGAAATGGGCACAGATGAAGTGGCTGCCCAACCCTGTCTGGTTACATGAGCAGAAACTAAAATATTTCTCATCAAAGAGACGCATTTTTGCTCCTTCTGATGTGCAGTGTAGTTGTGTTTCACTCCTGTATGTGTGTAATGGTATAAAGAGACATTCAGCAGTGCTGCGGTGGGAGCTGGCAGAGATTTGACATGAGTATCCTGTTGCCCTCCTCCTCCACTTTGCAGATAATTGCGGTGACTGTAGCGAGTAGTCATCTGCGGAATGTGTGAGAATGCTGCTTTGGGAGCAGGTCCCACCATGCCGATCCCTTCCCCTGCACACATGGGAGTGCTCCACATTGCTCTGTAGTGACATGGCAGTCTGGAAATCTTGTCAGTTGACAGGTACCTACGGCCAGTTGGCCGCTCTTTAGCTTTATGAAGGAGGAGAGGGCAAGAAAAGCAAATCGCATGCATTAAAATTTCATTCTGCAGCCCTCCAAAGAACAGATATTCTTTATGTATATTGCATAGAAATAGCAACGATAGACATGTTTCTCTTTATCCATAAAGTGGATGGACAGATAAACAGACAGAAGCACTGAATTTTAAGTTGGGCTGCATTGATCTGGGTCTTGTAGATGGAAGTCTCCATGTTTTGGAGAAATGCTCCTGGTTACAAAATGCAACAAATGGCTATTAAATCAGGAGTAGTGCTAAGCTAGGGAAGAATGGGAAGCTTTATTCATATGCTCCCCCTCCTCCCTGCTAGGTGTGTGTACCCTGGAGCCTCCCTTCTACATCGTGACAGAATACATGCCCTACGGGAACCTGCTGGACTATTTACGGGAATGCAACCGGGAGGAAGTGAGTGCTGTGGTGCTACTCTACATGGCCACCCAGATCTCCTCCGCTATGGAGTACCTGGAGAAGAAGAACTTCATTCACAGGTGAGTAAAATCACACTGAGCTGGTACAATCTCAGATTGTAATGATGAACAGGCCACTAGCATGATAGCCCAGGAATTCTATTTGGGGATGTTTCTTCCAGATTTAGGTTTCACACTGGGGTATCCATTGGCTGTTTTGGTTTCAATAGTGTCTTGCAATTCCTTCTGCCCATGACTTTCATAGCAGACTTACAGTCTTGTGCCTAACTGCCTGACAGCTATGGAAGTTGGTGGTGTCCTGTTCCAATGCACCCTCTTTGTGTAGGGCATTGTCAGTCACTATGTTCTATTTTAATCCAGTCAGATAAAGCCGTGCCGTAAAGCTGTTACCAGTGTGTGACGAGATGCTGATCTCATCCTATTATTAGGAAACATAAACTTCTCATCATAAATGCTATCATTACTGGAAATTTAATAGAAAATGAACCCTAATCTTGACTTACTGATTGATCCTAAAAGTCCACTCAGTGCCTGACACTGTTGGGAGCAAAGCTCATGTGGCCGTTGCTGCATAAAGAGGGTGCTTTTCAATTCAGAAGGGATGGACAGGCTATGCAACCAGAAGACTATATTCAGAAGCCCAGCTCTTGCTCCAGTAAAGGAGTTTGCTTGTTTTCCTATACACAGGGACCTGGCAGCGCGGAACTGCTTAGTTGGAGAAAATCACGTGGTGAAGGTGGCTGACTTTGGCTTAAGTCGGCTTATGACTGGAGATACCTACACAGCTCATGCTGGAGCCAAGTTCCCGATCAAATGGACTGCTCCCGAGAGCCTGGCCTATAACACCTTTTCAATCAAATCAGACGTGTGGGGTAAGAAAATTCCACTTCACTGGTCTGTTCTGTTTTGTTTTGTTTTTCTTTGCCAGCCTAGACAGTAACTTGCTTTCTGGCTTGGGCAGAAACATGTGGGGAGGAGACAGTCACATGCCAGGCCACAGCTTCATGAATCAACAGCATTTTTATCATGTCGTGTCTTCATCTAGACTGGCCTGAAATATCTGCAAGAAAGAGATGCTGCCTCAAGCTGCAGTACAGGCCACAATGTCACGAGCAACACAAGAAGAGGGCAGATGTATGACCAGGAATTCTCCTTTTTCTAATTCCAGCCTTTGGGGTGCTGTTGTGGGAAATTGCCACCTATGGGATGTCACCATACCCAGGCATTGACCTCTCTCAGGTGTATGATCTGCTGGAAAAGGGCTATCGGATGGAACAACCCGAGGGGTGCCCTCCAAAGGTTTACGAACTGATGAGGGCATGTGAGTATCTTCTTCCAGTTTGGGGGACAAAGCGTGGGAGGGGTGGGAGAAATCTGTAGTTAACTTTGAAGTCCTTGCTTCTTATGTGCCACTTTGTTAGCTAATGTGGCCCTGTCACCTGAGATGGTACCTGGTTACTGATGCAAAATGAGTCTGGTCTCTAGGGAACAAGAACTGTCATCTCTGAGTACAGCTAGATAGCACTTAGTTGACAAGGTGTTGCACAAAACACATTCTCCAAGCACACCATGAAAAGCTCCCTAGTGCTTCATAACAGACTGAAAAACCACTAATCTAAAAATAAAAGATACAGGAAGAGAGCAACAGTGTTTAAGAGCATTGCCGATCTCCTTCCATCCCACAAGAGCAGAGAATATCCTGGGCAAAAGGCTGAAGATCCCAGGAAGCAAACCAGGCCGTGCTGCTGGGTAAGGTAAACAGCTCTGAGCAGAGAGACCCTGTCAGTGTGGCCAGGGTGGGAAGAGCCTCCTTGATGCTAACTCAGGCATCTGTGTGGCCCTCAAGGGACAACACAGACAAACTGGGGTGTACGAGGCCATTCGGCAGCCTGTCTCTAGCGATGCCTGATCCCCAGCGTGTCAAGGAAAGTCAGGGTGGAACTTCAGTTATGAAACAAAGAAGCTGGGTAACAATGAAGGATATTGCTTCAAAAAAAAAAGCCAAAACAAAACCAACCTTCAGAAAGCTGACAAAAGCAGGAAATTCATATAATATTAATGCCACCTAAAATGAGCAGAATGCCAGTCACTTTCCAGACACTATGGTGATATGAACTGAAAGTGCTTCCAGAACACATGCCCTTAGTGCAGATTTCTAACTACAGAAATCACATTTTTTGTCACGATACCCTTCTGTAACTTTCCAAGCTCCATCACAGACCAATGCACTCTCCTCATCTTTCTCCCACAGGGTGAACACATTCTTCTTTTGGAAGGCTCTGCCTGAATTTCAGTATTAAGAGCATGTGAGCAGAATGTTTGTTGCCTGGAACTCTGCGCACACAGTTATCTGTGACTGGGCTAGATGTGTTCAGTCCAAACAGCCAGGGTAGCAAACATGGAATTCTTTGCCCAAGAAATTCAGAGAGAGGAACAGGTAGATGAGAAAAAGCTGTGGAGTTGGCAGAGAACGGGGATTTTTAGAATTGGTTCCTTCTTCTCAAGATCTGTTTGTTAGGATACAGTAAGGTGACTCACTGCTGCTGTGAATTAATATCTGCAAATGACTCTAAAGCCTGTTCAGTAGTAGGACATTGCACCTGACTACAGTTGAGGAAGCTTAGGTGCTTTCTGTCTCTTTGGACAGAGTAAAAAGTTATCTTCAGGCACTGAGACTTCCTCTGCTTTCTCACGTTACAGGTTGGAAATGGAACCCGCCAGACCGACCATCCTTTGCTGAGACCCACCAGGCTTTTGAAACCATGTTCCATGACTCGAGCATCTCAGAGGGTGAGAGTCTGTGTTGCTTTATTTCTGCAGGTCATCCCTCAAGTGCTGTGTCCTGTGGATGGGCCTTCAAGGCTCATCTGCTGGCAGTGGAGGTTGTGATGAAGCTTTATCCCTTTCTTAATTTCTTAACCATAAGTGGGTAAATACATTCTCTTAGTCGCTGCACAAATACTGAATAAATTTTAGAGATACACCAGTGCAGGGGTCAGTATAGTTTCCTTTGAGCCCTAAGATGCCAAAGAGTTAATTTAAAGAATATTGTCCTCTCTGTTAGAGGAAGTCACTTGTTTCCCAGACTGAAGAGTAAGGAATAGCGAGTGATACTGAGAGAGAACGATGTATGGGTATCACAGTCCTTCGCTGATGGCAGCAGTTAGGTCATGAAACATTATTCCCCAGCCTTCATTTTCAAAAGGCGTGCCTTAATCTCTGGATTTTCTACCTAGGTACTTCTAGGACCTAATCTGTGCAAATGAGGCCTCAAATATAATAAACTAATAGGTAAATACTAGTGAGCAGTGTGATATTAGAGAGCAGAGAAGCAGAAATGTCTAAGCATCTTTCTGAATTTTTAAATTAAATATTAACTGACCCATCCATTTCCCTACTACAGAAAAAACACATCCGATTGAATTCTACCAGGGAGGATCTAGAATAGGCACATGGAGTGACCCACACAAATGCCAACCTGCATGTGAACAGGAGGTTGTGGGAGTTCTTCTGGCGTGGTGATTTTTTTTTTTTTTAACCACTTACCTTGCGTTGTTGGTGAGACGGAAACGTGCAGCCTTCATTTCCAATAGGGAGGTGCGGTATTTTGCCTCCAGCAAAACGGCTTAGATCCAGATTGAGAGAGGACGCAACTTTTGGGGGAACTCAGGAGCATCAACAGGAGGCACCTTAATTAAAAACAGAGGCAAATGCATTCAGTGCTGGCTTTGGCTCTTGAGCAGCCCTTAACCCCAGAGAGAGCTGGGTTCATACTAGACCTCTTGTACACATCCTACCACTGGGCTTTTTTGATGAATTTATGAAGATGTGGATGAGTTTGAAAGCATTACAAAAAACATATTACTTACGCTGATTACCTCTGGATTTGAGGACAAACTAAATCCATAAACTATGCATTTCTCAGTCATGTATCTCTTCTTGTCAGTCTGGATTTGCAGTGAAGACCCAGGTTTTCTTTTCCTCTGCCGGTCTCTGTTCCTAATTTTCCTTTTATAATTTTCTTTTTTTTTATTCCCCTTGCAGAGGTAGCAGAGGAGCTTGGAAGAACAGCCTCCTCCTCATCCATAGTTCCTTACTTGCCCCGGTTACCCATGCTTCCCTCCAAGACCAGAACGCTGAAGAAACAGGCAGAGAACAAGGAGAACATTGAGGGAACACAAGATCCAGCGGAGCACTCGGCTTCCAGCTCAGCACCAGGTATGGGCACTGGGACAGTGGCAATGAGGCCACCTGCTCTGGGACAGGCTTGCTGCTGGTGTAAATGGCCAGAGAAACAGAAGGAAACCGACCAATGTGACGTGGGTAGGTGCTCTGTGCTGCTCTGTCATTAGGGCTGTTGGCCACCCCGGCAGCCCAATTACTTATGAACAACTAGAAAACAATACAGCTTGTTTAATGTTCTTTCAGTAAATCCCATTGTATTTTTTCTTTTAAATTTAGTTTTGCTGCTTCTTTTAAAAACTATAGCTTCAAAACTAAATTTGACAGTGTAACAAGAGATTTTCTTTTATACTTACTGTATGTGGGAAAGGAGGAGAAACGCTACAGGAAGGGAATAAGAAACTGTAAGAAAAGAACAATTTCACTTTCCCCTGAACTCTCTTCTAAGTAGCCTCCCCAGTACAGATAACAGAGAAACAAACTCAAAAGCACACCAGCCACGCACAAAAATGTAAGTGCTGATTTCTTCTCTCAGTCTCTTTCTGCAGAACGTGGGCAGCTAAATACACCAGGCCCGTAAAGCCCACGGCAGGACAGGGAGGCAGAAGTAGAAACTGATTTTGCAGATTCACACTTGTTTCTTCTGTCCAGGTTTTATCAGAAGCACGCAGCCAAGCAGCGGGTCTCCCGCGCTGCCTCGCAAGCAGAGGGACAAGTCGCCCAGCAGCCTGTTGGAAGATGCCAAAGAGACCACTTTCACCAGGGACAGGAAAGGTGGCTTCTTCAGCTCCTTTATGAAGAAGAGGAATGCTCCCACGCCTCCCAAGCGCAGCAGTTCCTTCCGGGAAATGGAGAATCAGCCCCATAAGAAATACGAGCTGACGGGTAACTTTTCATCTGTTGCTTCCTTGCAGCACGTGGACGGGTTCTCTTTTGCTCCCGCGCAGCAGGACGCAAGCCTGGCACCACCCAAGTGCTATGGTGGGGGCTTTGTGCAGAGGACCTTCTACAATGATGACGGCACTGGTACCGGCAGCGGTGGGGGCGTAAGCACCGGTGGTGGGTGGTCGGGCATCACTGGCTTCTTTACACCGCGCTTGATTAAAAAGACACTGGGTTTACGACCAGGAAAACCCACTGGCAGTGAAGAAGCTTCAAAGCCTTTTCCAAGGTCAAACTCTACATCTTCCATGTCCTCAGGGCTCCCAGAGCAGGATAGGATGGCAATGACCCTTCCCAGAAATTCCCAGAGGTCAAAAATCCAGCTGGAACGGACAGTGTCCACCTCTTCTCAGCCCGATGAGAGCACAGGGAGGGCCAGTGACCTGCTTCCCAAAAGGTTTGAAGAAGGCCCTGCTTTGACCAGAGAGAGACCAAAAGCAAAACTCTTGCCGCGGGGTGCCACAGTGCTCCCCTTCCGAACCCCATCCGGATCGGAAGAGAAGGAGAGCCCAGGGCTAGCAGCAGCTCCTAAGGGCAAAGAAAAAAACAGTGGCCCACGGCAAGGGGCCCTTGAGGATGGCGAGAGACCGGGGTGGTCATCTCCAGGAAAGGCTGCAGCAATACTTCCAACCACTCATAACCACAAAGTGCCAGTCCTAATCTCACCCACTCTAAAACACACTCCAGCAGACGTGCAGCTCATTGGCACAGACTCTCAGGGTAACAAATTTAAGCTCTTATCCGAGCATCAGGTCACTTCTTCTGGCGACAGGGACCGGCCCAGACGGGTAAAACCAAAGTGTGCTCCACCTCCACCACCAGTGATGAGGCTCCTACAACAGCCAGCTGCCTGCTCAGATGCAGCAGAAGAGCTGAGCAACGCGGCGGGAGCGCAGCACGGACTGGATTCGAGCGATGGGAGTAAGAAGGCAGCAGCAGCAGCACCTGTTGGTGGAAAATCTGGGAGGCCCGTGATGCCTCCACCTCAAGTGCCTCTGTCATCGTCTTCCACCTCCCCAGTAAAAATGGCCAACGGCACGGCTGGTGCAAAAGTAGCGCTAAGAAAGACCAAACAGGCAGCCGAGAAAATCTCCGCAGACAAAATCAGCAAGGAAGCGCTGCTGGAGTGCGCAGATCTTCTCTCAAGTGCCATCGCCGAGCCAACACCAAACAGCCAGCTGGTGGACACGGGGCACCAGCTCCTGGATTACTGCTCAGGCTACGTGGACTGCATCCCGCATACACGCAACAAATTTGCCTTCCGGGAAGCTGTGAGCAAACTGGAACTCAGCCTGCAGGAACTGCAGGTGTCCTCAACAGCTGCTGGGGTCCCTGGGGCAAACCCCGTCCTTAATAACTTATTGTCATGCGTCCAAGAAATCAGCGATGTGGTGCAAAGGTAGCTACTGTCAATCTGGGTAAGAGAAATACAGGCGGGGAGGGGGGGGACTTTTTTTCTGTACTGATGCTTTCAAAAGGAAAGACTGATACTTGAGTATGTGAAGTACCTCAGATCACTGAGTTCTCCTCACGTTTACAGGTTCATCTCAAAAAAAAAAAAAAAGAGAAAAGGGGGATGGAAGGGGTAGATTAAAGCTGTAAAGGGGCAGAACATCAAGTGTCTGTCCCTACCTTGTCACTCTGATCTGCTCAGTGTGGCGAGGGAAGTCTTTGCTCTTCCCTCGGAGAGGCAGGAGAATCGATGGCAGGTTCTTGCTCTGGGAAGGACAGTTTGATGTGTGATAGCTGGAGTACTGGAGTGGCTGCAGGCTGCGCGGCTGTACAGATCCTCCCCGCCTGCACAAACACACGCTTTGGCCTCCCGACAAGGGGCAGGAAAGGCCCTGGGGCTGCCATGGTACCAACCACCGAGCAGCCGGAGCTGGAGCAGCTCTGCAGGGGGAGGTTGCGTGCGGCTGGGGGAAAGGTCTAATGCACTGACAGTGTTCAGAGCTGCTGGAGGTGGATGCACTAGCCTGGATGATGGCTTACTTCCACAGCGCTGCTGCTGCTGCTGTAATGAGAACTGCAAAATTAAGTTAATATATGAAACTCTCCCTTTTCCCTCCTGTCCACCTCATGTTCTCATCTTCGTTGTATCAGAAGCGTCAGGGATGCTGGGCAGACTTACCACTGGAATACCCCCTCCCCACCACACAGCCTTTGCTCAGCTCTTACCTGTTTCTAGTGGTCTAGCACGGGTGCTGCTTGTTGGTCTTTTGTGAGTAGTTTGGGGCTCTTGCACAACTTGCCAGTGTTGTTATTGAGGGTGGGTGGGTTTGGTTTTGTTTTTTTTTCTTTAAGCTCTAGTTTGTTTTTTACCTTGTTACCAGGTTGACTCCCCAGTTCAGTTCCATCACCTTGAGGACCCATGGTAGGTCAGGCGGAGCCTCTGCCGCTCCTGGCTGCTCTCCACATTCCTTTAGCAGCCGGAGAGCCACCCGCCCACCGCGCACCCTCACTGCTGCAGGGTTGCCGGGGCCTGTCCCTACTCCTGATGTAACACAAACACTTCACGCTGACAGTGTCCTGGGGTTTGTTCTAGTGCTTACCCGTCTCACAGGTGTTCTGCCTGCATGTGAAGGTGACTATGTATGTCAGCATGTGGGGAAATCACAGCCATCTTTTTTTAATTTATTGCTGCAGTTTAAAGGTTAGATCAGAATCTCACGTTAAGGCTCTACCCAGTGAGCTCCCACAGGGTTACAGTCGCTGATGTCTGCTGCCTACTGACAATCCCGGGATGAAAGCTGTCATGTGCTTGAAGTTGTCTTCCTTGGTCCTAGTGCTCTTTGTAGCTGTCATGAACTCAAAAATCTGATTTTCTGTGTATACGCACAGCTCCCCGAGATGTACATAGACTGGCGAGTAGGAAGAGCTCAACTCACTGTTAGTTTGAGAGAGGAAGAAAACAGGCCTGATACCTGGTTCCAAATACACATTACCCTGCATGCTGCTGCTCACTTCACACTGTTGGTGATGCTAGAGGATCTGGCTTGCTTTGCACCTTAAATCTCCTATTTTTGGCTAAAATGCTTTTTTTTTAAAAAACTCGTTTTTAAAGTGTGACTGTGCTGCTTTTAGTTTGAGCATTTAGAGTTGAGCTGGGGCACAGGTGTGAATTTAGATGGGCACTTATGTTTCTCTAGACACATCACCCTGTTGATGCTTGAACTCAGCTGGGCTGTCTCACTGAGCGTCCCTGTTCTTCCCATGGAGCACAGTGAGACAGTGGCCTGAAAAATCTTTAGAAATGGGCTGGTGTCTGAGAATCCTCATTTTATTACTGGTCTGTGGTAAACAAAGTTGTGTCACAATGCATGAATGTGCACCGGTGGAGCAGCATGCAAAGCAAAATGGACCACGTGAACTTCACTGTCCCAAGTAAGTGAGATGGTGAGAAAAAGAAAACAAAAAGCAATCCCTCCACCCCAACTGACAGGCATTAAAGTGAATTAATTATTCCTACAAGTCAGGCTTTTTCCCAGTGAGCTGGTGCCTAAGTGGAGACAAAGGAAAGTGCAGCGTGGGTTACTCATCCCGACTTAGCAGCACCAGGCCGGCCCAACAAAGCCAGCTGTCTGGTTCTGCAGGAGGATTTTGAGCTTGCCTGGGGTCCGCAAGGTGAGGCTGAGTGACAAACCCTTATCTTGTAGACTTTACTGAGGGCTTTTGTGGTTTACCTTATCTCTTCCAGTCATCTTTATGGAAGGTGTGTATCCCACACACTGGACTGACTGCCTTTGGAGACAGGACCTGCAGAGGGGAAGAGGCTCGTGGTGTTGCTTCACGTGGCTTTTTAAACAATCGGGAGCATTGGAAAGGCATGGGAGCTTTCCTTGGGGCAGAAAGACAGACAATCGTGTAGTTTCATCATTTTACTACTAAGCTTAGGACAAACAAGACTGAAACTGAAGTGATTCTCAGGGGAAAGGTATTTTAACCAGAAAATTACAAGGATCTTAGGATCTTTGTCCAGTTCTGATGAGTATTTTGAGAAAAAGCTTTTTTTTTTTTTTTTTTCTGAATGCCAGTCTTCCAGAAAAGCTGCAGCAAAAGTGATAGAACAGCAACCAATTCCTGGACTTTCTAACTGCTCAAACTCCCCTCTTTCAGCCCTTTCTGAAGAAACCAACTGTGCCCCAAGGAAGAACTAACTGGCCCCCCCCCCGCTGCTCATCCCCAATTCCTTGCAGATGCTGCGTGGTTTCTCCCTGTTCCTGACGGGGTGGGCAGTGGGACAGCAGTGACATAGGCTGAGGTGCAAAGGGACCTTTGGAGGTTGTCTGGTCCAACAGCTGCCCAGGACCATGTCCAGACAGCTGCTGAATATCCCCAGGGATGGAGACTCCACAACTGCTGTGAGCAACACAGAAACCCCTTCAGGTCTGAGCCCTCCGGGGGAGGGAACACACACAACAGAGGAATTAGGGATTTGTCTGTCATCACTCCTATGGAGAGCGTTTTCTCTGCTCTTACCTATTGTCTGACATCAGGCAGGTAGACAGTGGCAGAGGTAGAGCTCATTTAACGCTAGGGGTATTTTTTCGTCCTAAATAGGAGGCTGCAGGATTGCTTCTGCTTCCAACCTTCCCAAACTGGAATTTTCCCCTGCTCTCTGGTGGGAGAGCAAAAGGACGGGACCTGGGAAAGTTGGTCCTGCTCTAACTCACCCTTCAGTTCTTCTTTCCACAGTTACTCTCCTAAAATTGTTACTGTTCCTTCTCCCTTTTGCTAGGCTTGGCTTTCTGTTCAGCCTTAAAGGTCTCTACTTTAGCAGCTTCCCTGCTTTCCACCTTGCACAGTATCTTCAGAGTAACCCGAGGATGCTGGAGCCCCATTATTTGTGAAGCGCAGCACCTCGCACTCCGGGGTTTAGGGCAGGGACAAAGTGTAATCTCCTGTTGTTTCCTCACTACTGTCTGAAGCCTCATGGGGTACGGTGCAATTGCAGCCGGGCTCTCTCACGTGCACTATAGAATGGGCTGGAATTTAAAGCAGTTGTCTCTGCAACAGGGGACGGCATCACACAGGGCCTGGTAACGCCAAGCACAAAGCACACGCTCACACGTGTGAGCCGACATGGGGCACTTTCTCTTCCTGGCTACTGTGGGGAATGAGCCGACTCACAGGTGCAGTTCTCTCTTCCTGCGCCGTACGCCCTTTTTAACCCCAAAGTGGTACACTCCGCTGTCTGACTGGCAGCACTTCAATTTTATCCTATTTTCATTAGTGCAGACAGGGGTGAAGCTGAATTAAGAGTCTGGGTCTTGGGACTACATCAAATTTAGCTGCTGGGAAAGCGGAATTGAACGGAGCAGCGTTGCTGACGCAGAATGCAATGGGGGAAGCGGGGGGGAAGCTGTCTGTTCCCGTCCTCCTCACACAGAACATTTCTGCTGAGCACCCCTTGTGTCAGGGAGACGCAGTCAGTGTCGGCACGCCGTCAGGCGAGCTGCTGCAGGAGCTCCACGGCACACGGCTCTGCAGGCAGCAGGGACCAAACCCCACAGCGGGGGGCAGCAGCTGCGCCAAAACTGCTGCGTTAACAGAGCAGCCCCTCCCTGAAAGGCAGCGGGTGCGAGCAAGCAGGATGGGTCACGCTGTGCAGTCACCGAGCAAAGAAATCCCAACCCCAGTGTCTGTACCGCTTACCTGAGGCAGCTTCCCCAGCAGCTGAGGTGCTCGGCCTTGCGCTTGTGGGTGCTCTTGGGCATCATCAGCCACTGTGACAAGCACTAATGAATCCAGAAGATCGGGTTTGCAAATATATCAGGCTATTGTCTTTTTAAAAACACTCAACCCAGCCCCGCTGCTCATCAGTAGCCAGCAGGAAAACCAAGGGGTAGCGACTACAGCACACTCGGAAACCTCCCAGTTCAGAGCGGGGTTGTGCTCCAGTTGCCTGTAGTGTAGAACAAACCTTCAGCCTGTTCCCTGGCGGTAGGAAATACGAGGTTACAGGACACCTGACTTACAATACCTACACGGTAAGAAATGTCTGTACCAAAGGAGGTCGTTCTTCTACGTGTGTCGGCACGCTGTTTGTATCAGTAGTGAACTCATTGAGGGCAGGAACGGATTAAAATGAAACACATTAATCACCAATCACTCTACCAGTGTTGTCAACTGTTTTTTGTTTTTAATTGTTATTGTAATATATTTTGGTTGTTTTTCTAATTTAATTCTCTCACTATCGTCTGACTGTGAACTGCGAACAGTGTTAAACTTGATGTAAATAAGGCCCTTTGAAGGGCCTCTTTGCCTGTCGTTCCACAAAGTTTTGCCAATTTGCATTTTGTTTTAAATAAAGGTTGCAATATTTTATTGGCAAAAACCACTTGAGTATATGCTGCTTTTTTGTTCTTAAGGAATATTTGAAGCTGCTCAGTACTAACCTGAACTTTGTTATTTTGAGTAGAAAGGACAAGATGATTATAAACCTGTTAAAAAGAGAAATAATTTAATTCTGCCAGATGGCAAAGAAAAGCAGTATCTTTATTTATGACTCTCAAATCAAACAATGTTGCTGTGGCCAGAGGAGAGCGGTTCTTGCTTTTGGGGTTGCATAAGCAAATACTCAATTCTCAAACATACGTGTGACCTGCGGAACGCAGGGTCTTGCATCAGCGGTTTGACAGTTGCCCTCAATAGTAACAGCACCACGTCCTTAATCAGTAACAGAGTAAGAACCGCTTCACTTGCCAACTTCATACCAGCCCGTGAAATGGCTGAGAAAGCCCTTCCTCTCAGACAGCATCAGCCTGGCCCGCACAGCTGAACAATCTGTACTATTTAAAAAAATATAATCACAGGTTATCCTGGTTTATACAACCTTCTAAGCAACTAAACTTGAACTAACAACTTTCTAAACTTATTGCCCAGGTTATGAAATGCAACCCAAATTGTATCTTTCTGTGGATTTTCACCCCCCGCCTTCCCCGGGCACATCTCCCACTGCTCTTGCCCAGGCTGAAGCTCTAGGTTTGACAATTCGTGATTAAGAGATTAACCATAACCTGAGTCTCAGAAGTGCTTGGTAACTCCATGCACTGAGACTAAAGGTAAGTTCAGCCTAACTCTGCATCAGCTGAGCAGTGAGGAAGCAGCTGCTGTGGACTGTGAAGCCTCAGTAGGTAACCAGAGGGAAGCACCAACTCAGAGCCTGCAGGACTCGTACCTGTGTCTGGTCAATCTTTCTCCAGAGGCCGTGCTGCTCATCACTGGCACCGCAGCGAGGTTCAAAGCCTAAAATAGATCCAAGGTCCAGCCACGGGGCGTGCGGGGCGCTGAGCGCCGTCCTTGGCATGTGCAGTGTCACCTCCTCGCCCGGCCCCGCTGCGTTGGAAGGGAGTTTTGACCTTAAGGTCACAGAGTGATTCCTGTAACACTGTTGAAATTTTTTTGGTCCTGCTGCAACATACTTATCAGCTGGCAAGTACCCAGACAGCAAACAGCCCCTTGGTGTAGTAAAGCTGATACCAGCCAAAAAAACACACCACACAACATACTGAAAAAAAGAAAACGCTTACTGCATCCTTCAAAACCCAAATTCAGTTGCAGCCTGTTCCTTCAGCCACCATCCTCAACTGTCCTTTGCCCTTGAGAGGGGAATTAGTCTCCCCATTTTCATTTTGTGGTGAAGTAAACAGGCTCTTCACCTTAGAAGATGAATTTCAGCTGAAGTTCACCTCATGCCCACAGCTGCTTCCATACAATGAAAGACTCCAATGAGAAAGGGACACTCCAAAGCGAGCAGCTTTGGATTTGACATCTCCAGAGGAGATTATTCAGTCATTTTCTTTACACAGGGACCTCCGTGCACAAAGCACAATCCTGGCACAGGCGTCCCCGAGCAGCAGACACCGCATGAGTGCAGGAGAGAAAAAACACTCAGCTCCAGCATAACAGTTCTGTGCAATTTTGTAAAGTGGCAGAGACACACGGGGACAGGGATGAGGACGTGGCTTCTGCTGGACTGTCTCAACAGGACCAGTCTATCGAAGGCCTTCATTACATGGTAACGAACCAAGGCCTTGGACATCCCTGATCATGTCAAAGCATCTGTCAGCACAACCAGATCTCTGCTTCAGGCTACTACCTGCTAGAAGAAGAGACTTAAACACTGGACAAACTTCAAAGGCAGCCAAGCACAGGCTGTCCCCATATCCCAGAAGTAAGGCTGGGCTGGGTGCACCTCCTTCCCCACAAAGAGCCCTCGGGGACACAAGGGGTTAAGTCTCTGTCCCTGTGCCAGCCCAGGGCTGGGTAACCTGCTTCCCTGACCTTGTGTGAGGGGACAGAACCACCTTCACCACCACAGAACCACCTTCACCACCAGCGCAGTCCCACCTGGTGTTCAAGGAAGGAAGTAACTGATGCGCTGGGATACAGATTTGCAGCCCTGTGCAGAGAAAAGTTTCTCCTCTTTGGGGACGAACACCATCATCCTGGCCACCTCATCAAGGGCTGTCTCAGTGTATGGAAGCCCACGGGCCAGGAAAGCATCCCGCGCGCAGAGCTTCACGTGGTGGTGCTCCAGGGGCAGGAACGGCACGAGGAAATCAATGAGGTTCTCTTCCAGGAGGTGGCTGCGGGCGTAACCGTTCTCTGCAGCAAAACACGAGACAAAAAACTTCAGAAACTTCATCCGAGAGCTGGCAGGTCTCTGCAAGGCAAGGCTTGTCTCTGAAGGGGCTGTCTTGGCTTGCCCACCCATATGTGGTGGGAGACACCCACTCAAAGAGCTGGCCAGCACTTGGTCTGCACACAGAACATCACTACAGCTTGGCCATCTTGGGCCAAGAGAAGCCTGAGTCCCCAGAAAAGCCCTTGGTACTTCCTTATGGTGTTGGGCTCCCTCTTGCACCCTGGCCATTTTCAGGGGTGAAGGGGACAAGGAGCCACAGCTCCCTCCTCCTGTGCCTCACTGCTCATGGGGCTGTGCTAATGAGGATGAAGGGACTCCCATCGCGAATAACCCCAGGGCAGGGCTGGAATAAAGGCTCCTTCTGCAGCACACACACCCGCGCAGCGCAGGGTGGGTGGGACTGCGTAAGCCCAGCTCACCTGCAGGCTCCAGCAGCTCCAGCCGCAGCCGTTGCTCCAGGAACTCCATGGAGATTTCCTCCCGTGCCCGGCCAGCTCGCCAGAAGTCCAGGGCCACCTCATTGATGGCATTGCCGCCGAGATTGCTGCAGACACAGAAGGAAAGTTATTGAACCATGCCATCAAAGATGAACTGCTGAGAGCTGCCAGCAGGCCTCTGCAATCCTATTGACAACAAAGGATTTGCAGTGTAGGATCAGCATCTGAAATACTGGCACAGGGAGAAACCAGCTTCCTTCCCAAAGATCCCCTTCCCACACAGCTATCACCCATCTCGCCAGCCCAGTCCCTGGGGCAGCTGCCTTCTCCCCCAGGCTGGGACCAGGACCCATCAGAATCCTCCATCAGTCCTCTCTCCTGGCTGGATGTCATCGACCCTGCAGGTGACACTTGGCTCCACACCAAACTCTCAGCATTCCTGAAAGTCCAAGCTGGAGGGCAGAGCACTGGGCAGGAGTCCCACTAGAAGTAAAGGTCCGGAGCAGGGACTCGAGTGCCAGCCCAGCACTTGGCAAAGCACCTGCTGCAGGAGGGACAAAGCAGCGCAGGTCCCACGTGAGGACTCTGCTGGACACCCACTTTGGGGGCAGCTCTGTGGTGGGGGACATGGGTCCCGATAGCCATTAAGGCTCCTGGGCAGCCCCTCACCTCAGAAAGCAGTTCAAGGCCATACAGTCCCTGAGTGCTGGTGTGGGGTTTGCAGCAGCCTCAGCCAACAGCCCCCCAAGTGCCCCACCACCAGTGAGCTGGCAATACTGGGAACCAGCTGGCTGCAGGGAGGGGACACAGAGAGGCGCTGGGGGACACAGATCTTGCACCCATCTTTCCTCTTGTGTCAGAGGCTCTGAACCCGTTCCCCAAATGGAAGGGAAAAAATTACAAAGCCACCCCTATTGTCCCTCAGCTCATGCTGATGCTGCTCCCACCCAGAGCACACGAGGAACAGCCCCTTCTGCCTGAGGACAGCCAGCCAGTCCCATCCCATCCCTCAAACCTGGCCAAAGCTGCAGGGCCAGACCAGTGTCCCAAAAAGCCCTGGGGCAGAGTCAACCCTCCCCACAACAGGTCTGTGTCACACTGCCACCACGTATGATGAAACCCCTCCATGATTACACACTACTGCAGTTCAAGGCACCCTGCTCCCCTCTGCTTGGTGGCACGAAGGGGCTGGCACACAGGACACTGGCCCAGTGCCCCACTGTCAGCCACCCCTGGCCCCTGCATGGCTTTGGCAGGTAGGACACAAGGTCAGCTCCGCACAGCTGGCAGCACGTCCACCCTGCCCTGAGCAACAAGGGACAATCTGCACCCTTGACCACGGCTCCTGCCGGAGACCCACGCAGGTAGGACTGAAACGTGGTCAGCTCCTCAAGCACCGGGCAGAGCCAAGCCAAAGGGTCTAACTCCTAAATTGAAGGGGGTCCAAGATACTAATATCTTCTTAGCATTTCTCACTAGCTGCTTCAGACGTGTTTACTTCACATCAATATTGAGATGTCCCACTTCTCCACCTAGATGCATCCCCCCTAGACCAGAGTCAGGGACAGTATTCGCAACCAACAGCGAGATCTCCCTGCTCAGCTGTGCAGGGAACACCACGCTAGCTCTAACTCACCAGTTCCTTGTCTCAAAGCCAGGACACTGGCCCAGGTGTCCCAGCTAAGCTGGCCTCAGCTCCTCCTACAAATGCCTTGAACCCAGGGAGGATGCTCAGCATCAATAAGCAAAACTGACCATGGAGGCAAACACCTCTTGGAGGAGCCAGCATCTCTTTCCCCTCCTCTGCAGCCTGAGCCCCTCATTGCACATCTCAGGATAACACCCATCACCACTTTGTTCCTCCCCACATCCTTGGGGGCCCAGAAATCACCTGAGGAAGAGGAAGATGGACCTCCGGTAATCCAGCTGGTCCTTGTTGTCATACCGAGCCATGAAGGGCTTGATGGCATCCAGGAGGCTGAAGTGAAGTTTCTCTGCCTCATCGAAGATGAACAGGGACTGCTTGCAGAGCTGCACAGTCTCACTTATCTGCTTCTTCAGCTGAGCCTGCAGAGCAGCAGGGAGGGCTGTGAGCAGCCCAGCAGCTGTTGCTGCCACCAGATCACCATGCAGGGGCTGAGCCTGCATGGGTTAACCCTGGCAAACAGCTACGCACCACACAGCCACTGGCTCCTTCCCTCCCACCCAGTATGACAGGGCAGATGATATCTAGAGCAAAAGCAAGAAAATGAGTAAATCAAGCTAAAGATGGTTTAATAGGTGAAGGAAAGCAGAACAAGAAAGCAAGCAAGCAAAGCAAGTGATGCAAAGGCAACCATTAATTCCTGCCACTGACAGCCATCCAGTCTCTAAGTAATGGCTTCCTAATCCAGAACCCCCCCTTCCCCTCAGTTTTTATTGCTGAGCACAACAGTAAATCAACATGGAATACCCTTTTGGTCAGTTGGGCTCAGCTGTCTGGTGTGTGTACCCCCACCCTACTGACTGCAAGATGGAGTGGGAGAAGGAGAGAGCCTCGAGGCTGCGCAAGCAACTGCGAGGCTGTGTTAGCAACTATGTTCTGCTCACAAATCCAAAATACAGAACCTTACAGCTGCTGCGAAGGAAATGAACTCCACCCCAGCCAGACCCATACACTGGACCGTCCCCACAGCAACACCACGTTGTCAGCTCTCACCTTGTACGAGTCCACGTATGTGTGGTGGGGGAAATGGAAGAGTGAGATGAACAGCCTGACACACTCGCTCTTCAGCCCATCCCGGTATAGGTGACTGGCCAACATCCGGGCCACGAAGTTCTTGCCTGTGCCGGACCAGCCGTGGAAGGAGAGGACCAGAGCCTTCTGCGGCTGTGGGCTCTGCAGGAACCCTCGTACTGCCTGGACAACGACTTCTTTGGCCAAGTGCTGCCCGTGGAGCTGCCCGTTGAGGTCTGCTTCCAGCCCTGGGGGAAAGGGAGACAAGAGCTCAGCTTTAACTTGCAAGCCCAGCTGCTGCTGCAGGGGGGAAGAAGAGATAACCTGGCAGGCACTAAGCTCATGCAGCCCTGCTGGGGGGCTGCCTGGCTGAGAGGGGTCTGAAGTGGCCTTAAAGCCACAGGGTTAATGCAACAGGCTGCCTGTGCTGCTTGCATCAGCCCCTGACAGCAAAGAGACACAGATTTTCCACTGGCTCCTTTTTTCCTTTGGGAAGAGGAGCAGGTATTTGGTGACTGGAGAGCGCTGAAGCCCATGGGCCCCCATGAGCTCCTGGCAGAGGGTTACGGATAATAGAAATCTCAGGGACAACAAAACGCAAAGGCACCCACACAGGGCTTAGATGAAGGTCTCAGTGTGCCCTCCCAACCTGGGGCTGGACATTGGGCCAGTTTGGGTCCCACTGCACCTACCTGGGAACTACTGTGTGAAGGCAGGGCTAGTGGCAAAAGGGAGCACACACACTGCACAGCGAGGAGCAAACTCTCTTGTGTCTCAGAACTGCAAATGCCTTACGGGAAATGGGACTCAGCTCAGCCCCTCACCCTCCTACCAGCTCAGTAACCTGCTCAGAGGTGCCTTTTACTTCTATCACTTGCTAAAATACACTTTTCTTCAAAAGAAAAAAAAAAACACAAACAAAAGAAGAGACAGTAGGGAGAGGCAGCAGGGACAAGCACTCCTTGGAGTCTCCCAAGCACAGCACCTACCTGTGATATTGTTGACTATCCTGCAGTCTCCTGTCTCACAGCACTTGCCGAAGGCGCAGTACCACGTAGAAAGGATTTCCAGGTAATCCTGACCCACCAGAGGCAAGCTCCAGCCTGGAAAAGGCAGCAGTCTGAGCAGAAATGTGCCAGCAAGTGTCCTTCCTTTGTATTTTGTATGGATGCTCAGCTGAGCCCCGTCAACAGCAGCCCTCCTCCCAGGTGCAGGGGATCAGCTGCTGTGGGGAGGGGAATCAGGGCACAATGGGCAGCAGCTCACTCAGGTGGGCACAGAGACCCCATATTTGGGGTACACAGAGTGAGGAGGGAGATGCCCGGAGCAGTGACCCTTGGGAAGGGAAGGGCAGCATCCCCAGGGACTGGGGGACGTGGGATGTTTGGACCCACTGGGTCCTGGGAGAGGGAGAAAAAGGAGGAAGGTGCTTACCTGGGCCAGCACTGGACTCTTTCTCTTCTTCCTCCTCCTCTTGGCAGCCCTCATGCCACACCTTGCACGCCACGTACTGCCAATACTGCTTGGAGAGAGCACCCACAGCTCCCAAATGCTTCTTCACAGCTTCATACTTTGCCCTGCCCCACAGTCCCCCCTCTGCCCCGGGGCCCTGCTCCTCTTCCCAAGGCCCCTGCGGTGTCCCCCGGCCGCCCGAGCCCCCCAGCAGTAGCAGCAGGCAGCAGACCAGCCCCAGGGGCGCCGGGAGCCTGACCCGGCCCATGGCGCTGGGTCAGGGATCCCCGGCAGGGTGGGAGCGGAGCCGGTCCCGGCTCTGTTGGATGTCCGCAGGCTCCTGGCCTCCCTTAAACCTCCCGAGCTGTGATCTCACTTCCTGGCTGCCGGCAATTGGAGTCATGGGCGGGAAGCTGTGCGGTGGCGTCACCGCCACGGCCTCGTGTCTGTCCCCTGTCCCACGGGCAGACAGCGCCGACCTCTCCTGCACCCAAGTGCTGGGCTTGACCCAGATCCGGCCAGAGCCGTTCTGCCAAATCTGGCCTTGTTCCTGAAAGGAGGCAGCAAGCACCCTCTGGTCTCTTGTTCTGCACAAAACTTGGACCCTGTCCTCTCCCCAGGTCCTGCCAAGCCGCACAGGGAGGGGAGGCGAGAGGCTCATCTTCCAGCTGGGCTGCAGAGCTGTCCCTGACACCACGACCAGCCCGCTCATGCCGAGCTCCACCACCGCAGCCCTCCGGCTCTGGCCACCACAGCGGGAAAAGCTGCAGCACCAGTGACAAATGCCCAGGGAAGGCAAATAATCTGTTTTCTAAGTAGCCTTCCCCCCACAATGGAAGTTGTTGTTCGTCAGGATCATTTCCGAGGGGACACAAAAATAACAGGCACAAACAAGGGAGCAGGAGACGGTGGATGAGTCAGAGCAGGAGCACAGGGAGCCGCGATGTGCTGTGCATGGTGCATCTGCTGCTGGCAGCGCTTGGGGTTCAGTGGAGCAAGGAGAGCAGAGCTCTCGCAGAGCAGTTTTGTTGCTGCTCTGGGCTGGGCTTGCTGTGCCACACTGCGTGTGTGTCATTCTTCATCTACCCCAAGAAGTGTTGCTGCTTACTCTGATATCAGTGCATCTTTGTGCATGGGTACATCCAAATGTTACCACAGGTAGGGTGGGCTCCACTCAAGCAGCCAGGAAGGAAAAACAAAATCCAGACCAGCACAGAATCACCGTGAAATCACATATGAGAACTGAGGCACAACTCATTACCAGCACCGAGCTCACCACTAACAACCAAGCTGTAAAAACCCCTGTGCAGAGATACACATGAACTGCTTGTGCTTTAGCAAGAGATTCTAGGATCCCACGCAAAGCCTGGCTTTGATTTTGGAAACAGGCACACACACAAACCCAGCTGTGGGAGGGAGATGAAAACTGGATAAGCTCCATGGAGCTTGAATTTTCCCTTAACCTGTACCCACTGCTTGCTTACTGTAAGAGACTAACACCTCTACAGGTTACTGAGCATCAGGACAAGTCCACTCACGACGCATCCTAACCAAGACAACACCAAGATGTTTTACACATGGAAAGAATTTCAAGGTTATCCCACATGCTCAGAAAAATAAAAATAAGAAGGACACTAAATGCAATTCCTCCAGCCTGGCAATTCACGGGTTCAGGTGGATGAGCAGCAGGATCCAGAACCAGAAGCCATGGAGCGGAGCATTATCACCATCTACAGGTGGCTACACAAACTGCACATCAGCATTAAAGACACTGGTATTAACAGAATCACCCCCTCCAGCTTCAAAAATTGTCAGTGAGGCTAAAAGCTTAACACCAGTTGCAATAACTTAACCACAACTACAACCAGTGCACGTTAGAAAAGTTTAAAATCGAACTCACTGTAGCTATAGAAAATCAAACTGCTATCAGTCTTTCTGAAAATTAGTGGAAGTATTGAAACATTTATAAAATATACACATTTATAAAAAAATTCATAGCTGTAATAACATTCAAACTCTACCCTCCCAGTGATAAGTGCTTTGGCTGAAGAGAGCTTATCAAAAGGGACAGACTGAATAACAAAAATAGATGTTCTCATGATCCAAAGGAAAAAAAGTCTGAAAAAGCAAATTTTGAAAGACAACTGACTGTCCAATACCACACCAGCTCCAGGGTACCACAGCGTCATTCCTGGGATGTCAGCTTCACTCGAACATGGCACACTGTAAAAGCTAGAGGGGAAAAGTAGCGGGGGGTGTGACTAAAAATAAATTAAAAATAAAAACTCCACCCCATGAATAATTCCTTTCCCTCTGCAGGGCCTCAGGGAGGAAATTATCCCCAAGGATTAGAAGTGGATCTGCAGGAGACTGGAAGAGATCCTAGTGCCCAACAGCGAGGAGAACTCGGTCCTACCTGACTTTGGGAAGGACGGGGCTCAGAGGCACAGCAGCAAGTGCCCCAGTACAGCTTGCAGGGATTATATCCCCAATTTGTTTTTTGCTTCCTGTGCTGAATCTCTCTCACTCACTGCAGTATTTGGTAATCTGCAGCTGACAGTTTTGCTAGAAGAGGCAGCTGCAGAGATCTGCAAGACCCCAGAGATGAGCTGCACAGCTTTTCACCTCACGGCTGGTTATTCCAAAGCAGTTCTGGTGAGCAGCGGCCACCTGATTAAAAATCCATGATCTCAGGTCCAGTCAGGTCTCACAGCACAGGAATCATCTAAAAAGAAACAAGAAACAGCACCACGAAAATGCAGTTATGCCTGGCTCATTCAGCCCCACCAACACCACTCAGTACAAGCCAACTCTCAGAGGGAAGCTCGCAACCCAGGATTTTGTCATACACGCTGTATCTGCCCAACAGAGAAATGCCACACATCCCCCCTTTTCTGGTTTTTTCCAGTTTCCAGGCAGCTATTCCTTCTGCACATCCCTAAATGAACTCTGACAGAAGGCAGGAGGAGTGGAGTCTCCCTCCAGAGCTCAGTATAACACCGCTATGGATTAGAACCCTAAATAAAAGGAAGATGTGGAATAAAGGATATAAGGGGAGTCCTCTCCCCTCTTTCCTTTATTTTTTTCCCCACAAAATCCTATTCCCAGTCTCTTAAAATATTGAGACTCCATAGAGAAAAAAACAACAGAGCACCAGTCCCACACTTGGGATATATGAAATAAGAACTCATTTTCATTTCTAATTTTTATAATCAATAACAATTTGTAGGGAAAGAAATCAAAAGAAATTCAGGGGAAGTGCTAATTTTCAAAAGCCTTTGGTTCTTCATTGGTTCAAAGTTGTTTCTGTCCATTCTTCTGTAAACTTATGTTCATTACATAATCAGAAACACTTTAAAATCTTCCAGTTATATGAATTCTCACCCTGTTACTACGGCAAACCACTCCAAAATTACTTAGCAGCAATACAACAAAGTGCTTGTAAAAACAGCTCTCAAAACTAGCTATTTCAGCCTTGCAAAACTTTAAAGCATCTGTAGTCTCTGCAAGTTGTTGAACTGATTATACACAAGCCAGAATCCTGTCGTGCTCCCTGAGTAAATTGGCACCTCAAAAATAGAGATGGAGGATATGAAAAATGATTGTCACCACACAATGCTAGGAGACAAAAAAAACCCTAGAACATCCTCCTCCCCAGAACCCCCAAAATAGAACCCAAAAACCAGCAAATCCAAAGTTTCAGCTGAGAAACTTAAGCTTTAAAAAAAGCCGGTGCTTTTGGTTGCTTCCCACCATCACACTGATGGCCCAGGCCAGGTCACAGCCGGTTCCCAGGAGAGGCACAGTGCCACCGTGGGGCTGCCGAGTCCTGTCCCCAGCAGCTCAGACCATCCTCAGAAGTTCACAGCAGCTCTCGGTGGCTTCCTTGGCTTCCAGACACCCAACACTCAGAGCTGTGAGCATCACCTCCTGCCTCTGAAAAACTCACCGCAGTGGGTTAAGAAGACAAAAAGCGCTGACACAGGCAGATTAAGTCCTAGCATTCCGTGGAACAGATTTTGATGACCGTCTACTTGACCCGTCTTGTAAAAGGGCTTCGATAAAAGCTTAGAGAAGCCAACCATGAACACGTGCCAACTCCATATGCATCTCTTGCCAACTCAATATACATCCCTTGCTCCATAAAACAACACCGGCTTATCGGGACAGAACCAAGAAATCAGCCTCGCTGGCTTGGCAGATGTGGGGCCGTGTGGTGCACTTTCAACAGCAAAAAATATTCGTTCTCCAAAGACCACTTAAAGCTGTATTCAACTTTTGTCTCACTTTGGGACACTTCTTAAACACATCTTTCCTTACCAACAATGCTCTTGCAAGCAACCTGCACATTTGACTCCATTCTTGGAAATACATGACTGGAATAAATGTAATTGATAACGATTAGTGAAGGAATAACCATGATATGTCAGAAGAAAAACACTTTAAACATTCAGCTCACCATGTTAGAATAAGAGAGACAGGGTAGAGAAAGAGAGAGACTTAAACAATCTATCAATGTTGCTTTATTAAAATCTTTATTCACACAACGTTGCTTTATGCGGAATCTGATCCTGGGGGATACAAGTAGAAAGTCACGACTGTGTTCTGTTTTCTTATTAGCAACCTCCGTTTGTGCAGCTGCTCCCAGAGGCAATCCTCACAGCTCCACGAGGGGTTTCTGCTTCAAGCATCTTGCTCCAGCTGCCACAGTAAATAAATTAGCTTCTTAATAAATTAGTATTTTTCAGTTGAAGTTTGTTTGGCAAGACATACTCCAGTTCATCAGCTGCTGGAAGAGGAGCCAACTTCAGAGCCTCCTCCAGCCCGATGGCTGACTTAGGAAGGAGGAGATAAATAGCAGATGGGTGATGAAGCTCTCTCTTTAATTAGTTCTGGATTTCTGCGCTTCAAGCGCTCTGATATTACTAATATCCACAACACAACCATTTTGTAACATCTGGAGCCAGCAAGTGACAGTGTGCACAGCGAACAAGAATTAGAAGGTGTCAAGAAAACCTCATCAACAGAGCACAGCACCTGCCTCACAAATGACGCTGGTTTTCAGAGATTCAAGCAGATCCTGTTTGCATGCGGGTGCTGCTTCTGATTCCCTTTGCAATAGTTACAACTGATTCTAAAACTACTCAGGGTTTTGTATTTAAGCAAGACAATGATCATTGCCAAAAAGCCAGAGATTGTCATGAGGCCAAATCAGATATTCCTGATTTTTTGGGTAAGAGAGGAATTTATTCTTCTTTCCTGCTGCAGAACACCAAGCTCTTGTGGTGTTTACAGTGACCAGAAGCATCCACATGAACAACAGAAAAAAGGAAAAAGCAATTGTTTCTTGCTTCCTCCTACTGATGATGCCGGACTTCATGCCCATTGTTTACAAGTAAACTAATACAGTGCTTTATGTCTTTGACATTCATACTGGGGAAAACTGATCCCCCAAGTTCCATGTGGTGGCAAAAGCTTCAGCTCAGAGCCCCATAAACAAGCAATACATAAGCCCTGAAAACTAATTTGATTTCATAAAGATAGAAAGAGGGTTTTCTGGAATCCCTTAATAAATCAAATGTAAATGATCAAGAATGATCATACAGAAATCAGAACTTCAAATTTTGGTAGATCCTTCCCAAAATATTAAGTGCTTATGATTAAGCTCAAAGAACGTGCTTTTAAAAATGCTATAAGCCACTACCATGTGCATCACTGTCTCCCCTTCGTGTAAATCATCTTCAGTTCCCTGGGAAACAGTTCATGCCGAAATGCCTCAGTATGGATCTGTTCTGCTTCAGAATAAAAGCATTCACTAACCACCTAACTGTTGTCTGCAGTACTTGCCAACGCTGTCTCGCTCAACCACCAAAATGTGAGCCAGCCAAGCAACCGGCCAGCCCAGCCGGGGAGGGAGCAGCGCAATCCCTTAGAGAACCCACAAGGCACCTCTGCGACAGTGGTTTCAACTCACCAAAGGGACCATGGCTTCTAAACACATCTTACTTCATCAAGTACAGTGATAATCAGGCACTAGCTCAACACCAGTGTCCTAAAAGCAGGCTGTGCGGTACAGACCTGACTGGTAACACCAATGAGTAACTTCACATCCCATCCTAACTGTGGGATGGGTCTGTGATGTGGCCAAGTCCAGAAGAGATCTAGAAGAACGTAAAATTCAATTTCAGGTGAACAGTTGCACTCTACTATCAAGGTACTGCACTCAGGCAATGAAAAACAACAAAGATTTCAGCAAAATAAAACTTAATATTAAAAATAAACTCTTCCACTAACACCTCTTTGATCAGGTACGGCCGCAGGTGCAAGAACAGGAAACAGCTCTTGATCTGCCCAGCACACGACCGTAGAGCTAGGGAAATTTTGACAGACAGGGAAAAGGTCTTAAACCGTCATTTGGCTGCCCTTGCTCACAAGTCCAATAATACATAATCACTTTGGGAAGTGAACTCTTTCCTTACTTCTAAGGACCATACTGTCTGAACTGAAAATAGATGCAAAGCTGCTAAATTTGGAAACATAACGATGAAGCTGCTTCCCTTCTGGAGACACAGACTCAGCAAGCATGACAAGTTTTATGGCCACAAGCTCATCCACAGTACAGGCTGATGCGGTGCTGAAGGATGACAGGACTAACACAAGACAAGTGCTACAAGTCTACCCTGAAAAGCCAACTCAGACCAACTCTCCTTTCTCTAGAGCAAAACCATTAGGAGTGAGGAGCCCAGGATGACCAGCCCAGTCAGAACATCCCAGAGAGGGTTGCAGGAAGCAGCTGGGGAAGGCAGAAAATGTAACTGCAAGTGCTCACAGCTTCTCAGCTCAGCCACAAGCCAGACCAGGTAGATGGTGCGACTGAAAAACAGCTGGTGTCCACAAAGCAGCAGCACTGAGCTGTGATTACAACATCAAGTAGCAGGAAGCTCCCTCTGTATGAGATGCTGAAGAAGAGCGAGCACAGTTCAGGTTTTTCTCCACTCTTCGTGGCCTTGCCCACAGCTGGTGGTTACTGAGGAAGTCCAGCAATACACCTCTCCTTTGCCAGCACAACGTGCCCCGACTCCCCATATCAAATAGGACACAGAGTAAGCAGCACGTCCTCACTAAACAGAACCTGCTTCCAAGGACAGATTCTATCCTCCTCCTCAGCTACAATACAATGAAAATTTGGTTAATATGGACACAGGACTGCAAGGATATTTACTCAGACCTTGCCATATTCCTTATAAATGGAAAACAATGACAGGACACATGGAAACTTACCTTAACCTCTTAATTACCAAGTGCTGTATAACCACCCTGTCCTCCCTTAAATCTCCAACCCTGTGGATAAATCTTTGATAGGACTTCAGCAAAAACACTGAAGCATTAACACAAGGCAAAGCCCATTCCTAGTCTTTTATCGAGGAAAAGACAATTGAGCAGCAGAGGTCCCCTCTCCCACCCCAATGGCATTCAGAAGAACATCCCACCCCCGGGGGGATGGCACAACTCTTCGGTCTAATAATTATTTTATTCACCACTTCCTCATTCTCTAAAGAAGCAGTAAAATGCCTAACCAGCTCACAGCTGATTATATACAACCCTGAATCAGACAAAAACTCGCAAAAGTGTATGTGGGGAAGAGAAGGGGAGAGGATCATACTGTTCATCTCCTCTAGATTGAGTCCACAAACTAGTGTCTGTATTTCACACACTTCCACCAACATCAAGAGCCATTTTTATCCAGTGCAACATCCACTGCCGGCAATGGACACACCACAATGGCCAAGATGCCCTTACGGGTACTGAGCCATCCAAGGCTCCAATTTCCCACCTCTCACCGCTGTCAGCCGAAGGTAAAAGCCAGTGTCACCTCTGTTTCTCTGGCTCAGAAGCTCTCCTGGTTATTTCAGTTCACCTTGGCCACAGCCTTTCCCAACTGATTGTGCTGTTTTCCTATCGCTTTCTTGTTTGTTTTTTAGAAAAAGGAGTTTCATCTGTGTTCCACTACAATTACAAATGAGACAGTGTCATCCTGTCTTCCACCAGCACAATATCTGGCCCAAACTGGTCTGTGCACTGCTTCACTGTAGCCAGAATGCTGAGAAGCCGCTGGTCTAGGGCATCCAGATGAGGGTCAGAAAGCACCGGTGAGATGGGGTCATGCGACATAGCAGTTTTTAAGGCAGACTTCAGTACTCCGTTCTTCAGATAATTGAGTCTGTTCCAGGTAGAAACCCGGATGCTGAAAAAGAAAGAAACAAACATGTCATTGTGGCCCTGTCCAGCTCAAGTTCCATCAGTAATATCAAAGCCAACCTCTCAAGGAAGCCTGTTATATCATGATTTTGTCTAAATAGAACAGAGTCTTACTAAAAAAGCAATTTTTGAGATGGAAGGGTCCAGGTATAACTGCATTACATGCAATATGTAAGTGAAACTAGAAGACTGAATGTGAAGAAGAATCTAATGTGATGTAATTCTTGTGTTACTATGTTCAATTGCTAGCAAGGAAGTTCTTCAGTCCTGAGGCCTCCCAGATACAGTTTGAAAAGGAAAGAAAATTAACAGTGCAGCTGTTAATTCAAAAACAAAACTCATGTCACCTCAGGAAGAGCATCACTGACCAACAACTAATCACAAAGGACCAAAGTCAGTCAACTGAATTTCCACAGAAGGTGAACTCAGCAGTGATCCTTCTGCTTCATTGGCCACTGAACTTGTTCACATCAGCTCATCTAAACTGTCTTGTTCTGTGAAGTCTCTTGGGATTCTCCCTCAAATGTGTGTGTTTTAGCATCACCAGTCTAAACTCTCAGCTTTTCATGGCCTCTAAAGAAAACAGCAGTGTGAGTAAGCGTTGTAACAAATCTATAGTTAAAACAACTATGCATATGAATTCTTAAATGGCATTTGGTTGGTATCAGAAAGAAAGGATATCTGAAAAGCAGAAAACTGCAGTGTCTCTTATATAGATCAGCTTCTGTCCTAGTTGTATTTGGGAGAATCCAGATGAGAAAGACTTCAAAAGACCCTCATAAAGCAGGAAGTGAAAAAGGTATTTAAAATTAATGTAGGACAACTAAAGAATTTGAAAATCATTTACTTTAATTGAAGAACCTTGCAGAAGGCAGGCCAGGTGTACTGCAGCATGCAGCGCGCATAAAGCCTTAGCATAAGCAGGGGCTGAGAGCTCAGGCTTTCTGCAGAGCACCCAGGCTTCATGGGCCCTGAGCAATTTGGGAGACAGAACCCTCCAAGACAGGCTCAGGGAACTCTCAACTAAATGTTTCATTTGGAAGGCTTAAAGGAGTTAATGTTATCTTGAAGCAACAGACAGTAAATGGATATACCAGTATTTTTCTTTCTGATACTTTCATCTATTAATGAGAAGCAGTGATAGCCTGGTGAGAGAGAGGTGACAGAAAACAAAAATCAATAAGTCACAGCCTCTAAAAATGAAATGAACAAACAATTCACAAGGCCAAAGCGTAAAAAAAATCCTGCAAGAAACCTCAAAACTTCACTTTGAAAGGAGGACCCCGAGCAGTGCTGCAGCCTTGTTTAGAAAGAACACTGGGAAATGAAGGTAGTTAAGTTGCCAGACACGTCGAGTCCTTAGCTTCTGTCAGAGAGAGCTCAAACTGTGATGTGAACTTTTGTTCGGCAGGAGCTGGATGAAGCAGCTGCAGATGCAAAGTACCTGTCATACTGACTAAGGATAGATTTGAACCAGTGACCTGGAGGCGAGACTACTTCCTACAGTCTACCGTCTGATTTACTACCTTAATATAAATGTATTTCTCAGCTTCTTGAGCAGAGAAAATGCATCAAAGGTAGTACCTCAAAAAAGTAAAGCATTATGTACCCAAGTGAACGTTTTCAGGTTGCCAGAAGGCTTCAAACTTAATTATATTGCAACCCTAGGGACAGCATTTACATAAATGAAATGAACAGCATCCCTGCATTTCACTTACATGCAGCACTGATAAAGAGGAGCCAAGATGCTTCTTTCATCCAGGGCAGGGTTTCCAAAGCTGAAAAGCAAAATTAAAACTAAGTGAACCAGTTGAACTCCTAATGTTGTTCTCAACATGAACAGATTTGTAAAGAATTCAAAAAAATCAATACTAGGCAATTTCATGCTCCAACAGCTCAAATAATTTAAATTAAAATATAATCAGGGCATGACCAGTTACAGATATCACTCTCAACAGCATCAGCTAATGTACCAGGTAAACGGAAGCAACACTAGCATACCTAGTTCTTTATCAGACCAAGCCACCTTAGAAACAAAATTCAGAGGAGTTTAGAAATTGAGCTCATCTTGCAAAGCAAAGGAAAGGAGTCATTGGTATTCTGGACACCGAGAGCAGAAGCTTTGCCTGTCTGACACCGCTGGACAGGGGATGAAGGAAATAGCAGCCACGTGTTGGTTTAGATGGCCAGGCTTAGACCAACAGTTCAACAAACAAGCTGATCAACTGCATCATTTCATGATCACACTTTCTAAGGTAAGCCTGCCAAAAGGATTTCATAGTATTTCAGGTTTCACCTAAACACGAGCTTTTTTCCATTTTAGTTTCACCCCCTTCATAACACTGTTTTCAACAAAGAACTTTCCCTTCAATAAAGATAACTTAATCTAGGAGTCTGGTATTAGTCTGCTCAAATAATTCTGTTATTAGTAGCTTTAGAACTGGAATAAGCTCCCTAGGGAAGTGGTCACAGCACCAAGGAGCATCTGGATAATGCTCTGGATGAGGCTCTTAGTCGTATGATTTAGTTTTAGGTACTCCGGAGAGGAGCAGGGATTTGGACTCAATGATCCTTACAGGTCCCTTCCAAGTTGAGATATTCTATGATTCTATGGAAAAACTGTCCCCCTATCACTTATCTCAAAGGAGCTGAAAGAACATTACTTAAACTCTGAAGAAAACAATTTAATCCTGGGCCTACAAAGCCCCACCGGAAATGTTTTTCATAATGTTATACACATGTACAATAATGAAAGGTCTGACATGACCTTGAACTACCATATTAATTTCCAGTGACTAATACATTAACTTCCTCCTAGCACATTGCCAGAGCATTACAGAAAGACATTTTTTGCCAAAATCACCTAAAGCAGCCTGAAAGCAGCAATAATTAAAGCAATCCCAAGGTGAAATGCATCCTGCTGACATAACTGAAGGCATGTTACTGAACAGGCTAGTGCATAAAGACAAAACACTCTGCCACTCCAGACGAATTAGAAACAAAGTAAGGAAGGAATCTACTATACGAAAGGCAATTAGGGAAAGAAACGGTAACTCCGAGCTTTCCAAAAATCTGTCCAGATCAGAAGTCTCAAACGCTATGTACACTTGGTACAAGTGGTACATGAAGCCCTGCAGAGCAGAGCCTGGCGCAGGACCTGCCAGAGCCAACCAGCAGATGTTGGTGCATCTGCAGAAGGGGAAACTCAGTGCTGCTGCAGATGGCAGTGCCCATCTGAATAAAAACTACTCAGGAGCCTCTGGACTAAATCATGTTTTTAAGAAAAATTAAGCAAATTGTAATGATTTAAACTTAAGCTATGCCAGCTGACACATAAAATCTATAGCAAAGACAGAACAACTCAAATTTTAACCACATATGCTTAATAGTAAAGTCTGTCCTCAAGAAGGACTTCTCATCAGTTCCTCTCAGTTACCAAATGCTTCATTTTTGTTTCTATAACAGTTAATATCTACACTCATGACATCATAATATTTTGCTCTCAGTATCAGTTCTATCTCCATTTTAAACCTTTTAAACCCAGAGCAGACTGATCCAGAAGGCAAGGAATGCCAAATTATTCAGATATGTTTTGAAAACATCTACTTTTACTATGGCACTCAGTAATACTCGCTGTTAAATAATAAATCATAAGATTTTAACCTTCTATTAATTCAATTATAAAAGGGAGGGGCTTTTCTGTGAATAGGAGGAGTGAAACAAGCAAACTTCGGAAGCTGCTTGGGGAAAAAAGGCCATACTGTGCTAATCTGGGCGTTTCTGTAGTTTGGGTAAGACTTTGCCCAAAGCAGCCATAGTATTTAGAGTACAGAATAAGCATCACAGCCTTTGAAGGACCCCAATATTTGGTGAGTAATTTCTGATAAGTAGGAAAGATTTGAAATTTTAGCACAAAAGGTATTAATGAACAAAATAGTGGGAGAAAACAGTGAGATACAGAGCAGATAAATGTGTGTCCTTGTGCTCAGCACTGCCTGGCCACCAGGACTTCTCTTACCTTTTGGCATTATCCAAGAGGATAAGCATACTGGCTCCTTCATCATCCTGGAAGCTCTCATAGTGATGCCGGTCAGCATTTCCAATCAAATAGTCGAAGATGGCGGTGTCAATGATATCAAGGAGACGCGGGCCCGAGTCGTAGGGTGAAGTCTTCTTCACAGCATCACAATAGCTTTCATCATACTCCCACCTGTGGGCCGTTGAGAGAAAACAAATCAAATCTTCAAGGAACACTCCATCACAGCACACCAACGGTGTTTATAATTGCCCCTATACTCACAAGTGCATAAAGAGAAGGTGAGTTCAGCAGGAAAGGCTATATAAAAGAAGAGCTGGACAAAAGTGTTTTATTAAAAAAGTAAATCCTATATTAACACCCTAGTGTGTGGAGCAAGCTATAGTTTCAGTGCAAGGTTACACATCATCTTCCTACAGAAAACAAGGCCAGAGTTTGCTCAGAATTCAGCGGTGGTCAGGCTGCCGCACAGCACGACTGCCATCACGACTTGCTTCTCTTAAATCTCCTAACTAAGGACTTCAAGTACTGTAGCTGTTTCTATTGCCTCAATCTGCTCCTATATCAGTCTTGCTTTCCAGTGATCATCTTAATTTGTTCTTTCTAATACAAATAACCTCGTCATGGTTACTTATGACCTCCTCTGTTCCAAGAAGAAGGGCCTCGTGTGTTCATTCTCCATCACTCAGCTGTCTCTTTCCTCCCCACTGTCCTTTCAGATCCTCTCACCTTCTTCACCAATGGCAAGATTTCAAGCTTCCTTTTTTCTTTCCTTCCCTTCTACAGATAACCTAGGCACGTACTTGTGGTCTTGTAACATGGATGTCACGTCTCAATTCTCCAAAGCTAGGATTTAAAATTTTCTCATTTTCTTCTTTAGTTTTCAAAGCTATTCAACACCACCACCAAAGCAGCCAAATCTTTGGTGTGTATGCTGTCCATCTGTCAACCTAAATAACAAGTATATGTACAAAATCTTCCATGTAAGGACTGAAACAATCCTTCACAAAACAGCAGTTAAGTTGGAAATGCCTGAAACCATCTGTGAACAGAAATGGAGGGAACAAGCTGGAGAAACTCACTGACATGCTCAAAATCGCAGTCAGAAAAGCAGGGAGATCAGAATTTAACTATGAGAACTGCCACATACCCCACTTCATCTTCTAGAGCTCTGAAAGCCTGAGCTCCCAATATCCCATCTTTCTTCCAGTTACCCAAATCGGAGTGGCCAAAATTTTATCTTCTCGATGTTTTTGTTAACATGTCACACACATTCCTGTCTCGTAATGTACTCCTCTTTGTACTGGATACATTTCTTTTATGCTACACCCCTCTCTCTCCCTCAACTGTTTCTCTTTCTCTTATTTTTACTATAGATTAGTATTTAATCTCCTTGAACATTTTTTCAGCTATATTATGCAGTCTCTTCTCATTTTTCATTTACTCTTTCAAGATAGAACCTTCTCCAGCATTTATTTCTGATCATTCATATTATATTAGCATAGGACTTTGAAGGTCAGGGATTTTACCTATTACATGTCCATTAAAAATTATGTACACTAATGTGACTATAGAAATTATATTCAAGGGTCAACTCAGGACAGAGTAGAAGCAGCTAGATCAGGAAAGAAATTCCTACAGAGTTATTTTTCCATAATTACCAGACAGAGAAAAAGGAGAGCACGACATCTAGAATGTTTTATTCTCCTGATCCTCTCAAAGTGAAAAGCGCAATGTGACAAGGTGCAAGACAACAGAACCATGCAATCCCACCTGAACAAGGAAAAGGTAAGTTTAAAATATAGCAAATATCACATCAGCATAGGTATCAGGGTAAGCTCCTGTATAACCAGGCAGTTTATGATGAAAAACAGTCTCTCAAAAAAGAAACACCTCCAAGAAATTCAGTCAATTCATTACTGCAATTTACAGCTGATTTTGACCTGTTGAAAAGGAGACAACATCTGCTGCTCAAAAAATCAAACTGTATTTTTAATATGCTAAAACAATTCAATGAAGCCTTTGGATGAGATTCTTTCTGAGAACAATCACATCACTGGATATTTTAGATCGAGGACTAAAAAAATATCTTTCAAACCACTTGTCCAGGACACAGACTTGGAAAAATTTATGAAGTTCAAAACCATCTGCTCTAGTCATGGCAAAAACATCTCCAACCCAAACAGTTGGACATGTTCCATCTACTGTACCAAACTGCTGTCTCCCATGTTTTTCCTTCTCTGCCAACATCCTTTAGATGCTGAGCATGGTCACCAAATACTGATAGTATTCAAAGCAAATAAGAACTTGTCGGTGCCTACCTATGTAAGCTGAACCAGTTATCATGTATAAAGAATAAGCCTATCATGTTCTCATACCTGGCAAGTTTGCCTTCACGGTATGTCCTGCCCCACGGGTGCCGATGTTTCTGAAGAGGCCAGACATCTGGTAGCCACAGGGTCACTGACCCCTCCATGATGTCCCCATCTGCACAAGCTGGTTCTGTTTCCCGACAATAGTAGCACTTCCCATAGAAGCAAGTGTTATTACCTAAAAAAAACCCCAAAAGGTATCAAAAGAACAGAACATAATCCAAGGGATGCCAACTGAAATTTAGTGGCATATTGTTGCAGCAGAACCTTCCCTGCAATAGGATTTCACTGCACTTGACCTGATGCTTCCCACTTGTGAGAAGGAGAGGCTCAAGAGATTAAACAGACACCTATTCATTCAAAGCAACACTGAAGACCAATATTCAAAGGAGAAAGCAATTGTATTTTCTCATGGTTTTATCACACTGAGAGTTAATACAACACTGCACTATCAACAAGTTTTTGTGATCTCTTCCTAGTACTTAGGACCTTGACTTTGCAACCTTAGCCCTCCTTGTTTTTTAAACTTCACCCTTAAGGTGGCAGGTTTCTCACTTTTTTGAAAAAGCTGATGAAAAAGAGATGAGCGAAAAAAGACTAAGCAGAACTCAGATGGGTTTGGAGACCCGAGATCCGCCACACGGCTCAATCACTTGAGCTGACTCAGCGGAAGAAACACAAACGAGCTGCCGTGTGACCCAGGAACGCAAATGTCAGAAGTTTCATCTGTGTCTTCTGACAGGACAGAACAATGAAACCCTGCAGTCTGTAGTCTATTAAGGCCTACGCAGCCTTTAGCATACAGTAAACTACGTAGCCTAGATTAACATTTTTAGCTTAACCTCTTCTGTTTCACTCTTCTAACCTGCCTTCACTTGACTCTTGCCAAGTCAATTCCAGCTCTGTATTCACAGATATTCTACCAAAATACTCTTCAACTATGTCTCACTTGTGATTCCACTTATTCCCTGTCCTTTCTTCTTTGGCTCTACAACCAACATCCTCCCCAGCTCATAATTCCTTGAACAGCCAGCACTCCTTTGCTGTCCTCCATCCAGATCCAGCTCTTGTGCTCCCACTCCGCAAATCAGACAACCTGAGAACATCGCAGAGATGATCACTTACAACACAGAGCTTGCAGCAGACTAGTTCTCTTATTTTTATGAAAACCCTGCAAGTCTCTCTTCCTATCCATGGCCTGCAGCAGGTTCAGCAAGAGACAGAATTCTTTGAGATTCTAGCTGCAGCTCTAGCAAATCTGCACTGAGTATGCATGAATTATCTTTCCTTCAAAATCTCAGAAACTTGGTCAAATTTGGGTTGACAAGGAATCACAACCTTCTCCCTATCCACCTATTTCTTCGGTTCATGCTCTGCAGAACAGCAATGAAAACTTCTGGAGCTGCACTTTTGAAGTCAGCACTTCTGCTAGAAAACTGATTAGTTATCTTGGCTGAAATTAGAAAAAGTCAAGTCTGCCTGAGGCAGACACCCAATGTGAATGCAAAAAGAGTTTGGCAAGGAAGCGCTACTCTCATCTGAAAGTTAAACCCTATAACTGAAAGTGTTAGGCAAACTTAGTAGGTGAGACTACCAGCAGTGCTTGTAATAGAAACACACACAGGCACACATATTTATCAGCTGTAATGAACAATCACCTCTAGAGTCTTATTTGAAAAAAAAAAAAAAGAAGAGTAATAATTGGATATTTTATGAAAGCCTGAAGGAGTTCAGGCTGCAGCATAATTCATTTCTTGGTGCTTAATGACCACTTGGTAGGAGTTCACATTAATAATTCCCATTAAGTGTCCTTCACAGCATTATTACTGTAAACAACATACAGAAGTTCTGACACATTTAATTATGAATGCTCAGCAGAGTCTGATATAGCACAAACAACATCTAATACCAACTGACACAACAGCTCTATAAATTATCCCAAATCACCACTGTGTTTGCGTTAAATACAATTCCAATTTTTTCCTTTCAGGTCTAATCATAGACTTTTCTTACCACCTCTGACAGCAGAGAAAACATTCTTAGTCGAAAAAAAATCCCATCTATAACAGCAGCATGAGGGAACACAGAGAAGCTACAGAGGAAAAACAACTTGGAGGAAATCAAGTTTGCCTCCCCCACCAAATGGGGTTATACAAGTTATGATCCCTCTTGGCACAGAAAGAGACTTACTAGTTTCCTGTATCATAGTTAACTGTTCTATAACTGTCAGATTCCCATGGCTCTTTTTCTCATTAAACATGTTCTTTCTTTACTGGGCTGCACAACCCACGGAATCCACTTACCCACAGTCATGAAGGTACCCAGGAGCTGCTCTGTGGCTACTGGTTTGATCTCTGTCCGTAGATTCACAAACCTGCCAACCACCAGTGGAGCTCGTCGGAAACCCAGAATTCTAATTTGGGGTGAAAAAAAACATGACATGACAATTTGCAACGTGGGCAGCATTACTAAATTAAAACAAACCCACAGTCTCTGTGCCATTGTCTGAAATTGAGATGGCTGAAAGCAAAGAATAAAGTTGGAACCCTGCAGCAACCTCTTCTGTTCTCCAAGGCAAAGTAAGGAAACTCCTTTTTCCTAAGTGTCTGGATGCTAAATTTGCTTTATAGGCCATCAGTGACATTCCTTTATTAGAGCATTTGCAGCAGAGCAACACAGGATGCATCATGCTCCAGCTCTCAGAACTCAGACCTCATACCAGAAATACCCATCATCTGTCTTATGCGCAAGTTAAAGCAGTAACCATGTGGTCTTTGGGCTGGTCACCTGGAAACATCATTTATAATCTGTGGGAATTACTATCTATTAAAATGTTAGGTTTAAGCCCATTTCAATTATATTTGAAAGTAAACAATCTAGAGTTATTTTGTTTGGCATGAGGAGGGAGAACGGAAGAGAGAATGGTGTAACAAAACTGAATAACTGAGAAGTGTCTGGAAAAGAAGAGGTGAGAAAAATAATCATAAAACTTGCAGTCACAAGATCCAGGTTCCACTCCCACGTCTGCCACAGCCTTTGCTCTGTGACCACAAATGACTCGGGTATTTGTAATGGAATTTTAAAAGCGCTTCAAGGAGGTGTACAAACTACCCCAACTCTCTTAATCTACTTTTTATACCCTTTTGGTAGTCTTTGCATCTCAGAAAAAGAGACTGAAAACAGACTGTTCCTTCCCAAAAAGGGACAATCTACATTTTACAGAAATACTAGGAGAGTTATTTCAACAGCTGTAAAGTATTCTTTTTAGCTATTCAATGAGGAAGTCCCTTCCATAAGTATAAATACCTCTAAAAAGGCCAACGCCAAATGTCTGCCTGAGCAAATATTGTATGCATAAAGACAAAAGTCATAGCTGATACAGAGAGTTATGTACAGCTTGAGCAAATGCAGGTGTTCTAAGTAAATAAGCACAGAGCTTCGATCTAGAAAACCCGATCCTGTATTTTCAGACCCACAGCTGAAAGTCCAGTATCCGGGATAACACAGCCCCGCCGTTAGTGGTAAACATACAAGATCCTTCTTGAAACAAGGGCATCCTCAGACAAAATATGTAACTGACACCATTCTAAACAAAGGTATGTGCTAATGTTATGTGGGCAGGTACCTCCTGCTAGGTATTCTTGAAGAATATAGAGATGCGTACCTGCAAAGAGAGGAGAAAGGCCCGAGAAATAAGCACAACACAACCAAGCAGCAAGGAAGAGCTAAGAAAGAGGGGTTTGGAGACTGGAAAGAGGCTTTGAATTCTTGCTTTACAATGTGTGATAGCTGCTTTTTTAGGGAAACTGAAGCCTATATTTTTCTTGAAAGCACAAATGGACAACAGATGTCTGGCTACATAACTTTTTTGATCTTAACATACCCTGATTTTAGCCCACCACTTCAAGACTGCAACAGTAGTAATGTGTATTACACAACTAATTATCACAAAACTTTCCTAGAATTACTGATTTCCATACAAAGTTCCAAAGATGAACTATGACTAACAAACATAACTTTACCGTCTATGATTTCAGTCACAGTGATAAGCCTCTTATTTATGTAGTGAGAAACCTCACTTTAAGTTCAACCATTCTGCTCTTTATTATATTTGTGCCTCCTTGTTCCATTTCCCAAGATTTTAAGTCTCTTCATGTAAGAACCTTTCACATCTTGAATTATCTTTGGAAATCTTCTCCAAAGTGCCAACATAGTCCTCTTACAATAAGGAGACCAAGACTGCGCTCATTTCTTCTAGATGAAAATGCACCTCTAGCTTGTATTTTATAACTACTGACATTCAGTGTTTGGTATTTTCTGACCCATTCTTTGTATGTCCTGTAACTTTTTCTTCTAGTAATTGCAGCTCCAGCTCAGGTCCACAAAACCACCTGGGTACCCCTGAATACAATTAATTTAAGAATAGCTGTTTTTTCCTCTAGGATGCACTGATTCACATTTAGTCTACATTGTTAGTCTAGACACTGGACCTTTTAGTGTACTAGACATTAATTTATCACATAAATTCAGCATTTCAGATGCTTCCACATGATTTGGCTAAGCTCTTTCTTCCATACAATATGAAGCATCAGTGGTTTCACTGCTCATTCTCCTTTTCAAATTCTCAACAAAAATCTTAAATGTTAGAATCTTGCATAGATCTCTGAAATGAAGTTTCACAAAAAAGCTGATTTTCATTTTTGGTTTCAATGTGGTATGTTGGCAGGTTAGAAGTAGCTCACGTCTGAGATGTATTCTTCAAGGAACTCCTATTTCCCCAACTCTGACAAAGCACTTACCAGAGACAATAAAACCAGGTAACCCAATAGTTCCGTACCTATCCAAGTGAAACGCCGCCACTTCTGCATTGTGTCTGTCATAGCCAGCGTATGGTTCTCCTTCCACTACATAATCCCTGGCGTATCTGTAAATGAAATAAGACGAAGTGATTAATACAGGATTTCCATCAATTTTGCTATTCAGAGTAACAAATGCAATAACACTGCCATGTGAAACAGACCCTGGGTCACTTTCAAAGTGATTGGCAATAGGAGAGGAAAAAAAATATTAATGAGACTAAATAGTGTACAGCCTGCTGAAGTAGTAAATAAGGAGGAAAGGTCAGTGACATGCAGTGGTCTCAAGAGCTTGGGAAGCGGTGCTCATTCAGACTAATGAGTTTTAATTCAACCGTATGCCAAGCCTCATCCAAGAACAAAGAACACAGACCCAGCTACAGAACAGGGGACTATTTATACTGGAAAGAAAAACTCCACAAATGATTTTGGGATTAGAATGGATTGTAGATTAACATGAAAATACAATCTGATATTGTGGAAGAAATGCCAAATGCAATCTTTAGTAGCTAGAAGATCAGCAAGCGTGAACCTGAGGACAATATTGGATATGAAAAGACCCTTTATTCTGTCGGAAAAAAGACATAATGAACAGTAAGAAATGGAAATCAGACACTCATTACAACAACAATGGCATATTTTGGTGAAGTGATGGGCTTTTTCCTTTTTTTTTTCTGCTTTTAAAATAGATGTTATTTAAATAGTCAAGGCAAACAAATTTCTGAGATTCATGACATTTGAATCAGGTCTAGCTACTGCTAAGAAGCGTGCTTCAGATGAGCATAAAATTCCACAATCAATGCCGTGCAAATGGGTGAAATGCAATACCTTTTCAAACAAAGTAAGGCCAAATTAGATTGCCTATTTTTTCATTTCCACCTATGTATCAAATTGTGTAAACTGGATTGTTTCTAACAGACTTGGCACTCAAGTAGTAGCAGCAACAGTGTAAGAGAAGCTGCGGTGCTTTAATCCTGCCCAGGGAAGATCTCTTGGGCAACACAACAGTCCATTTTATCAATCTGAGCAAACGCTTCAGTTTCTCTGCAAGGCAGCTCAAAAGTGAATCAACCAGCACAGGATGGCATGGAGTTTTTGGGAGGATTGGACAATTCCTTCCAAATTGGAACTTACACCAAACAAGCATCTTACTTCACACATACCACTGGCACATGGTGGGAGAAACTATTAATCATTAGTAACTTAGGCTGGATTTCAACTATTTTTGAAATGAGACGGCTAACCCTCAAACATGTCCCCAATGTCAGGTCTTTTTATGTTTTTAGAGCGGGCTTTTGAAAACATGGTCTCATTTTTAAAGCTGCAGAGCTAAAACTTATTGGTGAAACAGAACAAATTCTTGCTTCCATGCCCAGCAGGCATCTAGTCTTGTCTAGAGCAATGGTGGCAAATCGAGAGAATTCATTCTTCCCTAACCAGTAAGTCTTCTCAAAACGGTTTTTAGTAGTAACTTAACATGTTTCAGGACAAAAGCTGGTTAAAGAGACTACCTTGCAATGACAGAACAAGACTCTACCTACAAGCCTATCTATTTAGCAGTCACAAACAGAACACGGCTCTACCAGTATGGCTAAGGCCATACTGTCTAGCACTCCCATAAACATTCCCAGCTGCATGTCCTTGATGGAGCATAGTGACTGTGTCCGCCTGCACAGACATTCCATTATGGGAATGTAATTTAATGCTCAGTGAAATGCTTTATAGGACTCACTTATACAAAAAAGCACTACAGAAATGCCATGTTTTGTTACGGCATTTATTGGATGAGCTGCCTATCATATCACCAAGACTTCTGTGTGAAAGGTTCACGCCATTTAAACACAGCCCAGCCCCACAGTGAAGCTCCAGCCAGACCAGTTAACTGACCACACAGAAACAGGACTGTGAATTCAAGAAGTGGAGGGCAGATTTTATTCTCATTCTCTAATCATTCATTAACACGACAGAAAAATTTCACGCTTGCTCAATCCAATATCCTTTGGAGATGTACTCATTCTGTGATGACAACACCTTAGATTTGCAGTGCAGTCCCATAAAACACACCTGCCTTTCTTCCTTACATTTTTCTTTCTTCTCTTTTTCCCCAAAGGCAAACAGTTCAAGAACCTTCACAGACATGCACAGACTCTTCATAAATGTTCAATCGTGGCAAATTTCCCTGTGGATCACCGTAAACAGAGGCCATGCCAAGGAAGTATCACTACCTGCCCATTCTTACATTCCTCCTCCAGTACCCACTATTAGTACACAGGCAACTCAGGGGCTTTCACTCTCACCTACCAAGTGATTTTGAGAGTCTTCATGCCAGACACTCAGATCTACTTTTAAGACCACTGCCAACTTTCACTCCCTGTTCTTGAACAGCATTCTCTTGTGGCAGTTTGACATGACCCTAACTCAGAAACGGTAGGCAAGACTTGTCTCTACACTGCCACAACCTGCATTTCCACAATCAGGGGAAGGTACTGCTCAGAAAACTTCAGGTTTAACAACATTCCCTCAGGACTGAACACAGTGATTATTCTTTTAACCTGAAGACAGGCTGTTTCGAGCATCAAAGCTATACAGCCTGAGAGACAGTTGGCACAGCAACCTAGTGTTGCTAGAGGACCAGCAAGGCTCCGTGCTGTCTGTCTCGCAAATATTAGAATGGCCTTTCCATTTATGTGTAAATTTGTAATTTAAGCATCAATGCAGCAACGTGGAGATTAAAAAAAACCAAAACAAAACATAAAGCAGTTATTCATTCAATCACTGAAGGAAATATTTACCTCTTGGGTTTGAAGACAACCTTCTGTCCTCCTTCAAGTATTAGCAAAGCTTTCAGTTGGGTCCCTTTGTATCCCACATCAGCTTTTATTATTTTCTTGGTTGTCATGGCGTGCATAACAGCCCCGAGCTCGGGCGTCTCCTCGGGATACACCTCCCGGGGTACCACCCATTGGGCTGCAATCTCCCAAGGGGACTGCAACGTGTGGTCGAGGCGGGGGTCCAGCTCGACATGGAGGCTCGCCATCATCCGGTGAAAGGCGCGCTGGTCCTCCCGGTTGGCAGCTGAGGTGTCCAGGTTGTCAATCAGGAAAACTTTTGTGAAAATGAAGATGACAAGGAGGATGGCCAACAGCACAACTCGCTGCTTTAGCTTCATGGTGACCTTCAACCCTTCTCCCCTGACCCTTTCTTCCAAGCGCTACAGGAAGTCTATCGGAGATCAGGGTGAGGAAGGGGATATTAGTGAATTCATTTCATTCATAACTTGCATTGTGAAAGAGGTATCACCACTGAAGCATCTTCTGGTACCCCTAAAAATGAACAAACCAGAAATTTACACTCCTGCAGATCCCAACAAACTCAAAATCAAGTTTATTCTTGGAATGTAAGTCTGCGTTTACGTACACTTGTATCCTAAAGCCCAAACATTTCTGTTAAAACACATGGGGTTTGCTGTCCGCTTGTCGCCTTTCAGCGATCTCCACAAAATGGGAAATCGCCTGATAGCATTCCTACACAGCTGAAATCATAATTACAGCAACTACCGTGGGCAAGACTTTGCAGAGAATTGCCTTTTAAGCTGATCTCCAATTTCACAAAAACTTTGCCATTACTAAGAAAACCCATAACCTCTGGTTTTCTGAAGATCTGTCCCTCAAGAGAAAGCTCCCGGGTAGATTTTCTGACATCTGACAACTGGTGAGAAAAGCTGCACAGCTTAGTTTCCTGGAGGTGTGAGACATAAGGACAGAATAGACTTAATTTGTTTATTGCCTCTCATTTGCTGCCACTACAATTTATGCATATTTTTTCCATTCTACAAAAAAAAAAGGGACATCTTCACTTCCTTGCGGTTTACTACCTATCTTTATCTTCTGCAGTCAACTGTAAAACCAATAACCACAAAAAATATGCAAATTATCTGTAATCTCAACACCAAATTACCAAGGAAAAAAAAACCCCAAACACCAATACTGCCTCTTCTCAGAAACATCTCTTACAACACACTTACTGCCACATCGGTGTTTCTGTATTCACAATGGGCTCTGCAAGACATGTCTTACCCCTCAACAAGCTTTTGCCAGTACAGTGTTAGCATATAAGGACCACAAAAGACTCAGTTAATCAACTTTGTTTCAGTTATGAGGACAGAAATTATCTTCATAATACTAGTTGAACATAGTCAAAAACCAACTGGAAATGGATACTAAGACACATCTCTGAGGAACCCTCGGACCCAAAGATTTCTCTGCACAAGCAACGGTAACCACAAAAACCACAAATGGCACCCTGAGCAGTGGCAGGACTAATCCACAAAAGCCTTCTCATGCGATTTAACAATAAGCGTATAAGCCAGTCATTATTAATCATGTCACTGGAAAAACAGGCTGCACGGGCTAAGTTAATTTACCAGCAGCAACCCAAGGACAGCCAGATCATGGTTTATGAGCCAAACACTGATCACAGCCATCTTCAGCATCCATGTGGCCTCCATTGAAGATTAAGGCCATGGCAAAGAGCAGACGACAGTATGGTGCACCCTTTGAGCAGGCCATCAGTGCAGAATCAGGTTTGGCACAGTATAAGAGCACTAGTATAAAAGCAAGTGCAAGCCCACAAATAACCTTAAATAAATTTACATCAGGTCTACAGCAGACCCACCCTACCTCCCACCTTCCCACGTAGCAGTGTCAGCGTTCACAGAATGCAGCTGCAAGGTGGTTCAACGTTCAGTGTTGCCAACCCACCCAAACATAAACCACCTTCTTTGGTTTGTGTGTAAACTACCTTCTGCTGTTAGTTCTTGAGCCAATGCACAGTTTATCATCTTCCTACAAAACACCACAACTAGTGCACATCAGAGAGACAAGGGAGGGGGCCCAGCAGCTCCAACAGTGAGAGATGGCCCATCAAGTGCCTATGAAGCCCACCGATCTACAGTGGGGTACCCCAAATTATGTCAGCACTGTCACCTAAAGAATGGTCCTGCCCTCCATGTATCTCCCACCTTCATGCACTGCACTCCATGAAAGATCTGAGCAATGCTAAAGCTTGAACATGTTCATTTATTCATTTTTAGCTTCAGTCCTCCTTCACCATATCTGGCTTCCAACGTAGTTATATAAACATCTAAGGAGGGCACACCATGAGGCCAAGAACAAGTGTTTCTCCTGGCAGCAGCACCTGCACTATACGTGCAGGTAAACCTATGGCCCAGGCCAGCCCAACAAAGGATAAGCAGCCAAACCACTTAGGAACAGTCATAAAGACCCACCGAGAGGGACGAGGAAATTCCGTAACAAACTGTCAGAAATTCCCATTTTCAAAATCACTTTTTTCGGCACAGCCACCAAGCTGGGCCCCGCTCAACTTACAGCCGACACGCTCTGACCACGCAGAAGCACGGCTTTGAGCCCAGGTTACCAGCTGATTTTTTTTTTGCCATCATTGTCCTGCCACAGATTACAGCTCAGTTCAGCTTAGCCCTTCCCCAGTCACGCATTTTGCTTGTTGAATACTTCCTATAAAACCTGTGTGCAGAAAGGCAAGAATGAAAGTGAAAGTCTCCTAATGACAGTGAATTAAAACTGAAATGTGAACTGGTGGTCAAATGTTAACAGCAACATGAAAACCCCATGAAGGGTGGAACGTAGAGTGAAAGGCAGCTACCAAGTCTCAGGGATGCTTCAAACTAGCACTATGGTCCCCTGTCAATTATGTAATACTCAATTTAATCTATTGGAAAATAAGTGCTTGTGCTAATAGTGACATAAAACAAGTTACATGTTTATATGGAAATTAAAACTAATTATTGTTCCTCTCAGTTCTGTTCACACAGCAGGCATTTCTCCAAACAGCATGTCAATCTGCATATTACACACTGCAAGCACCAGAGTGAGAAGCACAGATAAGAAAGATACACCTGAGCTGAGAGCCCCAGTTCTTGTAAATACAGAAAGAGTCACTCAGAGAGCCCTAAATAATAACATTATTCTTCAACCTAAGAAAGCAAACAATGCAGATCAGGCTATCACCACACCCTTTCATTGTAATTCCAACTAAAGCACTGGACAGAAATGTTTCATATCTTTAGAGCTCAAGCTGGGCACACGCTTTCCTAGACTGATTTTTGGGAATGCTGATTATTTCTAGGAGTATTCTTTTAGGGGGATAGAGAGGAGAATATAACTAGAGCTACCACTGCAATTAGAAGTCATTTACTTATCTTTTGTGACAGCTTCAAAACTAATTTTGCCTGAAAACCTCCAACAATGTAGATAGAATTTACCAAAAAAAAAAAAAAAAAAATTGCTACAAGACATTTCAGTAATTCCCTTAAGTGAACATCCAATCCTCAAACATTCCTCTTCAAGTTATACAATTACTCCCTGATTCTGCTCTCTGTAGCTTTAAGCAGGTGAGTCAGCTCTGACTTTTTAATGACATCTGCTGAAACGATTATCAGCTGCTTTTCTCCAGCAAATAACAAACCATCCCTGAGGTTGCTATGCAATCAGCACATTAGTCCTCAGGTGCCAACATTATGCTCCTGGTTGTACAAGCCAGCAAAAATTAATCCCTTCACGAATAATTTTACCATGGAAAGTGAGAACTTAGACTTTATGGTTTTAAATTGAAGATGACATGAGTGACAGCGTCAAGGTGTTGTAAGAAAATATTTAAACAATTTTACAAGAAAGTAATTTGAAGAAAAGGACAAGTCACTTGAAAATAGAATTTTGAAAGCTCAAGAAGGTGAAGCTGGTTCTGGAATGAGGACAGAGATCAGAGAGGTGGTCACAGAAACAAATGGAATCGTAACAAATCCTCAAAATCTTAAAAAGGGAAAAATAGGGTGAGCTGTCAGCACAACTCTGGAACAAAAGGCAAAAGGGTCTAGGACCCAGAAATCATCTCAGAGGATACCCAAAAAGGAGATTGTTCCAGAAACTAGGATGGGTGAGAGGATTTTCAAAGGTTTTCTTGTTTGACAAAAAGGGGCAGACAGACAGAGTAGCCACTTCTGTGTAAAAGTTGTGGGAATATGGGATGCACTAAATGATACTACATGCTCTTTGAACCAGAAGCTATCAGAGAAGGAAAAACACAAATGAAGTTTTCAGAAGTCAAACACATTTTAAACCTCCAACCAGCACTAACACAATACAATGACAGAATAATCCCCGAGTACCTACAGTCCCAGAACAACATAAGTTCCCTCCTGCAGTTGCTTATATCTTACCAAGGTCAAGTAACTCTAAAAGGTTTGGTTGGTTTTTTTTTTGGGGGGGTGTTTTGGTTTTTTCTTCCCTAAGCCTCTGCTTAGCATTATCTCCCACTACCATTACTTAACAGAAGACAGAGTTGTTGCTTTACCACCCAAACTCCATCTCTATGTCATAGAAGCAGAGAAAAACCTACTGCCTTTTTATCATATCCCTGATCAACGAGGAAAATAAAACAGTCAGAAATAACCATACTAGCTTTTTAATAGAGTAGTTGACTGGCAAGTTTGCTTCAGAAATGCTTCTTGTTTTTCACTATGTCTTCAGGTTATTTCCTGATCGATTTTGTCTCTCATTACAGCCAGGTCTGTATTCTCAGCAAGTAACGAGTCTTCCAACTCAATATTCAAATAACAGCATCTTCTAAATATCACAGAGGGGTCACTGTGCACACAAATGCCTGACCTAAAGCATGCCCACTGGCATTAAATACCAACAGCATAACACTGTAGTCCTAGTTCACAAAGCAGCAAAATCACAGCTACCATAAGCAGTCTTCAAAGTTAGCAGAGCAGCACATCCCGAAAAAAGGTTTTTATTAGTCACAAGGTCAACACTATGCCACATATCATCATCTTATTTTTATATCACAGAGCTAGAAAACTATTATCTCAAAAATACTTGTATGCAATTTGCTAAGATTTTGTTATGCTCTGAATAACAAATCAGGTCTGAGGGCAGGCAAAGGTTTGGTCTGTCAACACAAGTACACAAAAAAATCATAGCTCAAACAGATGCCCAACTGAAACACAGTTAAGTATGCTCTAATTCCTGTCTAAATGCACATTTTCTCTTCCCAAATACACTATGCCTTCTAGGATCTCCTATAAAAAGGTTTTTAAAAGTTCTCCAGTATATCCTAGAAAATGTCTTGATGAAACAGTGTATAAAATAGTGACATTCTCCTCTTTCTAAACCATTCATCAGTCTCACCAGATTGATCTTTCTTCCTATCCTCCCCTCTCTGGCCAACTCCTTGGGTAGGCTCATGCTTTCCCTCTCTGCCTAAGCCTTGTTATTTCAGTTTTCACAGGCAGGCTCCCATAGACCTTTGCTTAGATATTTCAGACTCATGCTGTCACTTCCACTCTCTGTATGCTGGTTTGTGTACGAGTTTGGCAGTCTGGCGCAGAAGGCTTCATACATATTTACTTGCCTGCTATTTCTCCATCTCTCTTTCTGCCAAAAGCCCTGCGATCTATAGGCAAAATCTTTGAGACACTCTATGCTCAACTCAGTCCACGTGCACAACTGCATCCCTGGTTGAAAGCCAGAGTATAGATAAAATATAAAAGACCACAAGCATTTTAACCACTGCATTATGTATGCCTTCGACTGTAAAAGTCAGTGACAGCCTGATAGATTCTCACACCGCTTCTGAGAGAAAATAACTATTCATCTGTCTGTCCACCTTGCCTTTAGAATCCATCACCCACGTTTCAGCCAAATTTGTCAGAGGTGTATACATCCGCAAGCTTTGCAAAACCAACTGGCCAGACAGAGGACAGGAGCCTCAAGAAGCCAAGGACAACTCAGTTTCTCTGTCAACCTCTCCCCACAGCTGGCTGGCCACTCAGCCACAGGGACATCTGACACAGCTGGCAGCGCCCATGGAGACGGGGCTGATGGGGACACAGGTGGCACCTGGGTGCAGTCCTGGGGGGAAGGAGGCTACCAGAGGCCTGAGGTTGTAGGAGACAGGCAGGAGTTACCATGGTAGGATGTGGCAAACAAATGCCCAGGAAACCAGGCTTCCTCAATTCTCCTCACAGAACAACTTTCCTTCAAGCAGGGTTTCCTATGGAAACAAAGTTTATATAATCACGCTTTTCAGCAGTAAGCTTTTGGATCCATTGGCTAATTTCAAACACATCTGAGAAAACAGTAGATGTTTTGAAGACAGAGTTTATGCGTTTATTGGAAATTGGCAGCTGGGGAGCACAAGGGGAAAGGCTGCAGCAGCAGCTCAACAGTTGTCTGTTCGCCTCAGCCATCTGGGCAACCAGCATGCACACAGCTGGTACACAGAGGAGCTGGAAATGCTGTACAAGAAGGAAAGAACTAAAAGTATTGCAAAGTGGAATGGTAAGGGACACAGCCAGGAATTGAGGGTACAAAAGTGGAGGGCATCGGGACCTGGTCAGAAAACACAGTTTCACTACAAAGGATATAATTCCCCTCATCCCCATCCCAGTTACTGATGGTTCTACTTGACCGCTGTGGTCAACAAAGCGAGCTGGAAATGTTTCAGGGAGACTTTTCCAACTTGGAAGTGAAGCCAGAACAGTTAAGAAAATCCTGTAGCTTTCCTTCTTAACTTGATGCTCTTACGTTTATTCAATTCATACCTAAGATAGGCACCAAAAACTCAACCTGGGTCTCTACACCCACTTGACATTCAATATCAACAAGCCCATCTCTGCTATAAGACAACACCAATCAATTTCCCTAACTCTTAAGAAGAGAGGTAGCAGACAACAAACCAGAGAACAAAAGACTTTGGTATCGGAACTGAGCTGCCAACTTCATTAACGTGCAAGACAACAAAATCCACCTCACCCTCCTGAGGTTTTGTATTGCAAATAGAGACAAATCTTGCTGCAACTAAGTAGGTCAGACTTCAGGACATAAGAGGTGCATGGAATCATTTTCAAATTAAAATAAGACTGCAGTATTAATGCTCTATTCCATAATAAGCACCAGGTGGAATCTATTCATATTGAATTCACTACAAGACTACAACCTACGTTTTACAGTTTTCTCTGTTTGCTCAGACCCTAAGGCACATATGTATATTGTAGCACTAGGGCCTCAGCCAGCATGAACCAAAACAGCTGCAATGCTTATACACATCTGCATCCAGAAAGGAGCTAAACACAGATGTCCTTTAAAAATGGTTAAACCCACGGCTTTGACAACTAGACTCAGCATTTCTGCTAAACAATACACATCTTATTTTTCCCAACTGGACGATGACCTGAGCTGGGCTGCAATCGATGCCCTGGGAGCAAGTCTATTCACAAGCCCAGTGCATGGTTAGAAAGGCTTCCCAGCTGCGCGGGGCTGTTCTCCCATCCCAAAGCAAGGATCCAGGAGAGGAAGGAAATGCAAGAGAGCAGATAAACACACACATCTGCCACAGCGATGTCTGTGAAGTCCTCAACTGACCACGGATGAAACGGGGAGGTGTTTCGGGGACCTGCTCTCCCCCCACACGGAAACCGCAGAGGCATTTCCAGCGAGGCTGACCTGGCCAGACCGAACGCGCCCTACGCGCCGGAGGACCCAGCCGTGCGGAGCTCAGCGCCCGCCGCGGGGACCCGCGCAGAGCAGGGCGGAGAGGCCCGGCCGGGGCCCGCCGCGGGGCGCAGCCCGGCCCGCCGGCTCCTCCCGCGGGGCAGCTGGGCGGGAGGCCGCGGCCGCCGCTCCCGCAAGGCCCGGCCGAGCGGCTGCGCACCTGCGCGCGCCGGCCAACGGCCGTAACGGTTCTAACGGCTCCTCCCTCTCTCCGCGGGGCTCCTCAGCCGGGACCCGACCCATGTGGCAGATGCCCGGCCCCCGCCGGCCACCCGGCCCCGGAGGGAGGCGACGGGGTGCCTCACCACCGTCCCCCCGATCCCGGCTTCAGGCCGGCGCCCCGGGCAGGGCGAGGCGGCAGGGGCGTGCCCGCCCCTCAGGTGCCACCGCCCCGCCACGCAGGCAGGTGCAGGAGCGGCCTCCGCCACCCCGCGGAGCAGCCCGCGGCCCTCACCGGCCCGTCCCCCGCGCCGCGCCGCGCCGCACTCACCCCGCCCGCTGCCCGGCTCCATGGCCCCGGCCGGCGCCGCCGCCGCCGCCAGCCCCCGCCAGCTCCCCAACATGGTGCCGCCCGGCTCCCGGCCCCGCCCCGCAGCCAATGGGCGGGCGCTCCACCTGCCCCGTTCCACTCACCGCCCGCCCGCCCCTCGCCAGGGGGACGCGGCGCGCCTTTCCATTGGACGACTCCTAGCGCCTTCGGGCCACCGCCTCCAATGGGAGTGGCGGAAGGAGAGCCACCTCCGGGCGGCCAATGGGCTGCGAGCGTGGATTAACCCCCTCCGGCCCGGCTCCGCGGGGCAGCTCCGGGACTGGCGCTCCGGGACAGAGATCCAAGAGCTTAGGGTGAAATCCAGGGAAACGTTAATAAATATATTAAAATACGGTGTGAACAGAATGTCTGCAACAGCACACAACAACATTTGGGGTATCTGGCTTCTGTGAATTTAGAAGAAAAGCCCTATATTATACAGTATTATTATACTATATAGTCTTATACTATGTATTAGGACTATATTATAGTCCTAAATAATATAACTCCTTTTAAAATTTACCTATATCATTAATAGAATTTGTTTATCTATGTAAATGCTGTTGCATATATTAATTTGTTTGCCTCTATGCTTACACATTCCTAATTAAAAATAATGCTCCAGCATTGATTTAATTGAGCAGGCATTACTGGAAGTTTGGCAGGGAAGGCGCAGCTGGTGCAATGCCAGCCTGTCTCAGCAGGAGTCACCACTGAACAGCACAGAAATCTTATCGGAAAAATACAACAGTGAGAAACACGGCAGAGCAGTAGATTGGGAAGTCACCATGTGTGCTCCTTAAGTACAGGCTACACACTCCATTCCTCCATGGCTCCACTCTATCCAGAACACTTTCTCCATTGTTCCTGCTCCACTTGCTCTTTCTGATAATATTTTTGGTCCCTTTTGCCCACCCTGCTTCCACTTACTCCTGGAGCGAGTCCACCAAACCATGGAAGATGACTCCATCCCTTTCTTCAGGCCTCCTGAGGGCACTGCCTGTAGTTCTTCACCATCCAGTTCTCCCTCAGCTGCATCTTGCTTTTTATTGCACCAAGTGTTGCTCAAGACTAAATATCATTATTTCTTTATTTGGGTGGGGGAAAGGGAGAAGTCCATTGCACACAGACTTGGAAGATGGCCTCCCACATAAAACCCTCCCTACCCTTGGGTGTGTGATGCGGATGAAGTTGGTCTGATGGCCAAGTCAGAAATGGTGAGCACCCGATCTCAGTTACCAGGGCAATGAGAAGCAGCACAAGATTCCACCCCAGGAGGTTGTGGCAGAGGAAGCGGCAGCTCTGTCCCTCAGCTCTCCTGTGTGCTGCACGGGAAGCAGTTCACCATCAGGCACGGTGGGAAGGGCTGTCAGGAAAGAGGGGAGATTGTTGAGAAACACTGTAGTTATGTCCCATTCCAGCTCTCTCCTAAGCCAAAAAAGTTTCATTCTGCGGTGCTGGAAAGCAATTTCTCATGGAGATAATTTGGTGGGGCATTTTTCATCTTGCACAAGGATCTAACCTTCCCATGAAGATCATCCTGGATTTTTTTGGTACTTTGCATCCTAGCAGCACTGTTTTTATTATCATTGGCTCGCTGTAACTTTTTAAAACATGGTTGAATGCAACACCTTTGGATACTTTAAGACTGCGACAAATACTGCATTTGCAGGCTGGCCTGTGTGAAGTGGAAAATAAATATATTTCTTTCCAGGAATTTTCCCCTCCCCTCCTCCATTTTTAAGCCTAGGAATGAAAACCTTTTTTTAATGGTGCTTGTTTTAAAATCCCTTTTAAAATAAATCCTACCACCTAGTACTTTATGACTTCCTGCTCCAAGCTCCCCAGTGTCGCAAGCGAACATCTTCACAGACATCCAGACACAGGATCCTTTTCTTGTGCAATGTTATTGCTAGAGGGAAAGATACTTAAATATATATATTAATAGCTCGGTTTCATTGTTAGGGACTCCATCTCTGCTAACTCCTCACCAAATTAAAGTTTTAAACCCAACTACAATTATGGTTTTCATTATTAATTAGCGCATTAATATTTAAGTGCTGAGCACTTGAATACAGCTATAGAAGCATTAAGAGCTTAAGTGGCCAAGCAGATTAGGTTATGGACAAGCCACGGAGCTGGGGATGGTGTGGCAGAGGGACCAGGAGGAGACAGGGTAGTCACGATGGGCTGTCATCTTCCAAAACTGACAGGCAGAAGAGCTCCAGTATCCCCTGCCAAGGAGAGAGTAGACTCCAGGAAGACCAAGAAAAAGAGCTAATGGAGCTAGGGCTGCCTCCAAAATCTGTAGGTCATGGGAACAAGAGCTGTCTCAGGCTGGAGAACAAGGTCTGACTGGGGAACAGCAGTCAAAGGACCATCTCAAAAGCTGAGGCTGGTGTGGGAAGGAAGCCAGAGAAGCTGTTAAATAATTCTATGTGCTCCAGGAAAATCTCTGCGTGCTCCGAAGGAGAAAGCTTTAAATCAACATACACACTGTCACCAGATGCTGCACAGATCTTCTTATTCAAAGAGGTGTGTGATCCTGGCAGCAGACTGAAATCAGATTTATATGATACAAAAGAAATTCCTGAGTCAAGAACACCACTTAGGCCCAGCAAAGCATGTCAAGTGTCGCTTTGCAGAAGATATCTATATAAAATAAAACCATATGCCAATGGAAACAATAAGCTAAAGTTACAGAAATAATTTTAGAGAGGGTGACGCTGAGGTCAAGTATCAAGCACAAGCTCTCGGATGGCAATTCTCCAGCTGAGGAGGTTCTACTTCCAACTCTGTATTTCTCCCTGCTAAGCAGCGGTGAGAAGAACCATTTCTTGGTGGTGGATTGAGAAGCACTGACGTGCATGGGGTCTTCTCCATCGTGCCAGGATTGGCTGCATCCCATCACATTCATACGGTGGTTAATGCAACCCAGTGGCCACCCTGCCCACACCCTCCTTGTGGTGCTACCCATGGGTAAAAGGAAGGGCCACAAGGTCACTGTTCGGTGGGAAGATGCCACAAGAGAGCTTTCACCCTGACTAAAAAGCAGCAAAGGGGTCCCTCAGCGTATGGTTAAAAAGGCCTGATCCTTAGTACTGGGATCAGATGGATGTGATCTGGGCTTTGGACGATGTGTAAAGCATCTAGGAGTCTCCGAAGCAAGCAAGAAAACCAAGTATGATGCATGGTGACTCATCAAGGTGACCTAATCGGTTGGCAGCAGGTTTGCTGGCACCTAAGGAACAGACAGGCCAGGCAGGGGTTGCTCCTCTCTCCTGGACCTGTCCAGAGGGAAGGATGGGATGCTGCTCTGGGGAAAACTCCTGATGCCCCCCAAAAGCCAGAGAAACTCAAACTGCTTCCTGCACACAACAGTGTCTAAATTAAAACCGTGTCTTTACTCAGGGGCTTCAAACTATACCTGATTCATGCTAAGATCACCAAAATTCTGCCAGCTGAGAAGTTCTGCATCATCACTCCCTAATCTGCTTCAGGGGAAAAAAAAAAAAATTAAAAAAAAAATTCAACAGAGTAAATCTGTATAGGTGCTCTGAGCTACTGTGGGTAATTTTGCCTGAAGCAGATTAGGAAACACCCCAGCTGCTCCCCAGACAAGGCTGAGTAGAAGAGTTACATAAGAAACTGCATATGTTAATATTTTAATAGAGCACCACACCCTGAAGCATGAAGTAGTTATACAAGAGATTAAAAATCTTTTTCTAGTAGCGTCAGGCTTATTTATACAATTAGATTGTCATTTTTATAATTCAACATTTGGGATTTTTTTTCTCCAAAGCTGTGTTTAATTGGAAAGACAAAAGCATACATTTAATGTTTAAGTTCCTTAATTGCTTTTAAATGTCACTACAAATTAAACAGTGTTTACTTGCGGTATAATTGACAAGCAGCACTAAGACCTCGCCTCTCCACCTGAGCAGGAAGGCTGGTAAGGGAATAGCGCAGCAATACAGATTTGCATTGCACAAGCTGATTTTACACTCCCTGCCTCCCTACCGGCACTTCTCAGTGTGTGTGGTGGTACCTTTGGCAGCCCCGTGCCTGCTCCTGCCTGTTTTCCTGCGTGGGAGTTGCAGAATCCCAGCCTCATCCCTGTACATCAAACCTCCTCCCGACGAGGGGGAACAATCCTGGTCCTCTGGAAGAACAAAACATGAAGATTTTTTTTTTTTTTTTTTTTTTTTTTTGACTCAGAGTGTTTATAATTAAACTGCAAGTCTGGTTTGGTTGTTTCATGAAGCATTGGTGGCGAAAAAAATCAATCTTTACACGGTAGAATCTGGTGAATGAAAGCTATGTGCATTATTCTGAGCCTTGCTCGAAAGATTAGGGTTCAACACAGCCTGGGGAAAAGGGAGAAGAGGAGCTGCCTTGTCTGGAAAACAAACTCCACAGAGCGAGATGGTGACAAAGAAAAGGAGCAATACCAACAGTACAGAGATTTTTCCTTTCTCACTAGAAATAATAGAAGTTCAGAGATATTGGATTAAAACAATAGTATTCTTGAGCTTCTCATAACAAGTCAAGCCCTTTTAAAACGTGAGGCTGAAGCAAGTGGCTGTGCCACGATAACATGCCAGCCAGGCACACCAGGTATACCCGTTGTCTTGTATGTGTGTATTAGCCTGAAATCAAGATATTTAAATCTAACTAGCTGACTTTGGAGTAAACCAACTAAGTCGTACAGAGATTCTTATGATTGTTGTTATTGTTTTTTCATGCTGTCAGCAGATTCAAGTAGATATTTTTTGCCTGTGTGACTGTTCTATCTGATTCCTGGTATCAAAGTCCTTCATTCTTCACATGAGCCTTTTGAAAGCGTGCTCAGCTGTTTTGGGACAAGCCAGAACAAGGATCCTAAACACCAGCTTCAGAATCGACTTGGGAAGCTTTTTAAGTTATTTAATCTTGATGCCAACTTGGCTGCTTACACAACAGCTATGGTTCTAGGGTTGAAAGAGAGGCACTTTAATGAAAAAAGGCTTCCAATTCCTCTCCTGGTGAGATGGGACATCACCAAACTTACCCAACCTTTATTTAAAAGGAGCGATTGATGCTGTTTGTCCTCCATGGCTATGGGTTGACACCCTTACAGAACACGGGCTGAGTTTCTGTCTCCCCTTTCATTCAGAAGGCTGCAGCACCTTTTGGTGTCTGTAAATTCAGGGGACAACAGAAAAGAAATACACCCCACAGAGGTCTATTTCTAGTCCTCAGGACCAGAGTTGGCTTGGCAGAGGGGGAGCCTGTGTTACCCCATCTGCCGCTGGCAGATATTGCACCTGGAGCAGAACCAGGAGGGGTTTTGGATGGTGGGGACAGGGAGAGACCAAGTCCAGTTATTTTGGGCTCAGCTATTCACATGTTAAATATTTTAAGCTTATTTCCAGGAGTGTTTCCAGTCTGAGAAGCTGGATCTGCCCAAGAATTTTTAAAGTGTCTATGAATACTTCTCATCTCAAAGCGTTTTACAAACAGACACACTGGGTCTGTGCCGAAATCCCTTCACCAATCACTGAGATAGGGCTCCTGCTTGAAAACAAAGTGACTGCTTGGCCAGCTTAGCGCTACCCCATGCAGCAGCTTTGCATAGCGTATTAAATATTGATGTCAGCCGAGACGAAAGCACTCAAGGGAGGGTCGACATGGCTACTCAGTTAAGTACAACCACACTGCAATTTGGCCACAGTCCTGGATCTATACCTATTGTTTGAGAAGTGAGATGGTACCTTTAAAGCCCTCAAAACACTAGAGCTTCATTTTTCTAGGATGGAAGGCATCGCCAAAGATGGAGCGAGGGTCTAGCACTAAGGCTGATTAACCAACATCATTCCTTCAATGGGAAAATGATTCTTGAACAGAGCATAACACTAACTGTATCCAACCTTGGTTACCACAAAACCAAGGATCGACTTTTCCTTGTAAACAGCTCTAGCAACCATTGAGTTTACATGACAATGCATTTCTGGTGCATATCATCCTTGCTTAGCCCAATCTGGCTCAGAAACAGCTTTCCCTTCTGCAGACAATGCAGATGTAAGAGAATTAAACACATTATCACCCTTGGAGGAAATTAATTAGACCACTTGAAGCATTCAGACACACTGTGTTTCAGACAGTGGATGAGGAGCAGGAGTGCTCCCCTCACCATCTGTCCTCTTCTGATCTTTAACCGTGTGTGTAAACAGGGATCCTGTGCTCAACTGGAGCGAAAAGGGAAACTGATCCCTTTTTAATTAGGGTGCTCTCTGCCCACAGGCACAGTGAGGCACCTCAAGACACGCTCCTAAAAGCCAGCTAAGTGACTTGCAGCAAGAACAAGTAAAACATACAGTTGTTGCTCTGCATATTAAAGATGTACATTACAATCAGACAAACCTTTCCGCTTTTGCATTCTTAAACAATGGTCCAGACTTGAAGGGAAATTATCAGCATCCTGACTTCACCTCAGTGTGGAGCAGCTCTCTCCAATGGTTCTAGCTGTGCAGAAAAAAGTCCCTTGGGAACAAAAATCCATTGCAGGTACATTCTTTGGATCTTGCAGAAGACTCCTCATCATCCTCCTTTAGGAAAACGAGCTTTTGTGGGTTTAGCTACAAGACCTAAAAAAAAATATAATTATTTCTAATAGAAAAGATACACAATATTTTTAATTGGACTTGGGAAAAGATTAAGCTTTGGAAAAATTGAAGTGTTCTCTAAAAGAGGACATGAAGGAATCTAACTACAGGCCTATGGCATCAGAAACAAGGATCAAGTAAGACCTGCGGAATGTCTCACCACATGTCTCCACAGGGTGTCAGTGTTATTTCAAATTCGGGTCATTTTACACTGGACTCAGACTAACTTTCTCACCATACGATTTTTTTGAGTCTGCTTGTAGGTGAGCCGCCACCACCACTGCCCACTTGTTACAGAGCTCCCCCTTTCATCCCACAGCCAGCACTAAAATGAAATTTCTTTAAATGAGGAGATATAAACACCTAGTCATGATGGTTTTTGGCCAATGGGAAGATTTTGAAGATATTTGAAACCGGGTTTACATTCACCACTTCAAACGTGCTACCAGTTTGCTGGTGGGACTCTCAGTTCCTGCTGAATGATGAGTTTTCAGCAGGTGATCCAGAGCTTCAAGGCCTTTCCTTGACAGATCCGTAGCCACAACCATGAGCATCTCCGGCACTTCGAGACTGCTGTGACCCCTTCTGTGTTTTAAAGCCATTTGAGAGGTGAGTCTGAGGCAGAAAAATGCTGTTTAAGTTGACCCTTGCCAAAAATTATTTCCCAGACATGGTACTAATATGCCTGTGCTGAAACAAGGTCCCACTGTCCTCTGGCAGCTGTGGCAGATGTGTGGTGGGACACACAATGTCCCTATCGACCTGTGGACTCCAGGTGACCGCATGAGCCAGCGCCAGTTCTTCTGTGGGGGCTCTGCTGGGATGCTCTTTGGACCAAAACTCCCATTCTCAGCAACTTCCTTCCATTTCCATCAGTCCAGCCTACCTTCTACAGTACTTCTACTCATACAATAGCTCCCCTTCTGTTATTTTGGGAGAGTTATTTTATTGGAGGCAGACCTCAGTTGTACACCCAACAGGGATGAATCCTGGGTCAGGAAGTTTCTACAATTATTAACTACTCAGCATTTCAGTTATTTATAATCTTATTGTAAAACAGAGCATTTCTTATGGGTATTGAGGACATCATCCCAACAAATTCTTCCTGACAGCAGAACTCAAGAGTGCACTTGCACAGGGACAGGCAACAACCAGGCAGCATATTGTGTGCCTACCCCTGCATCAGACAAGCTTTGCCTTCGATATTGGGCAGCAGTTTGACAAGCAGTAGTGTTTTTCAGCAAAGCCACCAATTTAAGTCTCCTCCCTGCCACACTTGTCACTATTTATCCTCCCATCCCTATGCCAGCCCTTCAGCTGTGCCAATACAGCAGCCTGTGAGGCTGTGCAGTAAACTGAATTGCAGAATTGACCTCAGTTAAAAATCATCTGGCAAAGTAAGTAGATATTTAACCCAGATTAATTATCCCATCTAATTGACCAACTGGCTGCACAACAGTTGTGCCAGCAGGAAGAAGCACGAGAGGAGCAGTAGGTGGGAAGGAGGTTCTGGTCACTCACGTCAGTGCTGTTGACAATAACAAGGCTCAGTCCATACCCCTGGAGTTTGACCTGCATTAGAGTAACAAGCTGATAAAATCCCAGATCTCCAAAAATACCTAGGGGTCCCATTTCCCATAGATTCCTGAGTTCTCAGGTTCCTCAGTTCTCAGGTTCCTCCTCCACAACCAGCGTGCTTTATCTGACAACTCTGTCCCAAGCTCAGAGGTTGGGAACAGGCAGCTGGATTCCTGATCTCTGAGCTGATACTCACTCCACAAGCTCAGCAGTTCTCCCAAGGTCATTCAGATATTAGTTAGTTGGAAGCTGGTTGGTGGGTCCTCCACTCAGTGGCCAACCTTCCTTGCTATAGCCCTTTTCAAAGACTTTTCTATAGGATGATCACTACCTCTACTAAGTTATGACTACTTTTTAAATGTAAGGGAAGCTGGAAGAGTTGGGATGTGACAGTGGCAGGTCACACAAAGGGATAAGGACTTTGCCCTGGACAGGTGAGCTGATGGAAGGCCAGGCTCTGGAACCAATGCCAACTATTTCCAGCACAGAAACAAGAGAGAAGGATATTTCCTCTAGCCACAGTTCCCAAGAGGAAAGCAAGGAGGATCGCACAGCCCAAAAACACTCCAGAACAAGGCAGCATCTTGCAGACCTTCACCAAGAGTAGTCATTGCACTATGGACATTTCTTCATGGAAAGGGTTGTGGAGCACTGGAACAGGCTGCCCAGGGCAGTGGTGGCGTCACCATCCCTGGAGGGGTTTAAAAGACGCATAGAGGAGGTTCTGAGGGAGATGGTTTAGTACTAGATTTAGGTTATGGTTGGACACTGATCTTAAGGGTCTCTTCCAACCAAAACGATTCTGTGACTTGTCCTGGCTGGACAAGGACAGCTGGTTCTTTCTGCTTTCCCCCACCCCAGTGGAACAGGGCACCAGGCAGGCTACCAGCCGCACAGCAAGCCCTGCTGCTCCTGCTCGAAGCTACCTGGTGGTCTGCAGAACATAAAAAAGGTTTTGGAACAGCTGCACTAGATGATGGTAGAGAAAGAATATTGACTGGGACTGCTGTGGCCATTTCTTAAGTCTTTAAAAAAGAAACATCACGGCAGCTATTTAGTATGGTTTTTGAAAATTCAAATATTGACAGAAGGAAGTTTTCCAAGGGATGCCAAGCGGCTTTTGCAGCAGCCCCAGTAGTAGAAACAGACTGCGGTGTCAGATGTGGGCTGCAGCACCGAGCAAACCCACAAGCTCCACGCAGGCGGGAGAACTCGGAGCTGAGCTGAACTCCCTGCTGCAAGATGTGTGACTGTGCACTGGAGCAGGGGGGTGGCGAGGGCTGGAGGATGGAAGGGAGAGGCTTAAATGCCCCGAGGAACTACAACCACACTTGCCAAATTCTGCATTTTACTGGGAAAGGGAGAGAGTGACTTCACTCTTTACCTCCCCTTCCCCACTTCCCCTGCCCCAAACAGACAGATGTGGCTTTGCAAGAAATTAATTACAGATGGAGGCTAAAAAAAGTTTAAAAAACCCCCCAAAAAACAACACCTCAACCACAAGGCTTTTTCCTCTGCAGACCTGAGGATGGATGGGGCGAGCTGGGAAAACTGGCAGATGGAAAACCCATTACAGATGTGAGGTTTGGAGAATATGGCTGAGGGACAATTTGAGAGTTGTAAATTTTAAGTTTGGGGGTATAAATGCATTGCTTAGCAACAAAAAAACAAATAGGAAACAAGAAGCCTCACGAGAGAGACGCTTAAATGTTTTAGAATCCCTATTTGAGGTGAAGACTACATTACCAGAGACATGGAGAGCTGCTATTCTCAACAGCTAGAGTCAAGATAGAAAGAAAGGATTTTAAGCTCATTTCAACAGAGAAATGCATTAAACTCACTTTGGGCAAGAAAAACAATTATTTGTTTGCTCCCATGCATGTTTTGCATGGTGCATACCCGACAAGATCAGAATACACGGCGCAACTTTAAGCACTTCGTTACCCAGGAAAGATTTCTCATAATAAGTTCAAATATATGCAGGGAAGCTGCTTTACTGGGGTGTACGATCATTGCTACCATATGTCTGACCCTTGCTACATGCTCCGATGCCTTTTTATGCTGCTGCATAAATCCTAAAATTCCTGACATCTCAAAGGATGGCAGGGGCCTCCATCCCAAGGGAGAGAAGGAGAAGGGTGAAAAAGAACAGATCACCTGGAAACAAATGCTGAATGTTTTACACTATTTCTTCACCATGAAAAGACGAGGATAAAGGGGGGGTAGGGGAAGACATTATCAGCTTTGGAAGGTCAATTGTTACTGCTTTTGCCTTTTTTGATCCGCTGAAACACAAGAAACAAAGTAAAACAAAAGGCAAAGCTTCCAAACGAGCCTGTGACCAAAGCCTCACCTTCTGCAGCAAAACACCAAGGGAATTCATTAAACATTAAAAAAGAAATTCACAAGAAACCGAAACTGCCTTGAAAAATTCTTTTTCTTCTAAAAGCCTGTAAAAGTAGTTCTTCAAATATATACATACACACACATATATGCATGCACACATTTTTATATTAAAAAGGTAAGCATCAAGTAGTTAATTGCCTTCTTATGGGGTATTAGCCCATGATGTTACCCCTGGGGTATGCTGAATTGGTGTTCTGATCCTCTCCCGCACTGCTGAACATGACATCATGCTCCTTCTTTCACAAGGGAGGTCCACATTAGTGGAGTTCAGAAATAGCCCAGACATTCCCATTTGGTTTTGCTGCTTGAGCTAAAAGGGATGCTCCAGGCCCCAGGCTGCTTTGGTTTGGTTGGTTGTTTTTTTTAATATTTGAAAAAAAAAAAAAAACAAACCCACAAGAACACAGGCACAACCAAATAACTCTTGGAAAAACTCACGCTTGCAAGAGTTAAAATCAGTCGGAAAGTTTCTTGTCAGCTTGGAACTTCAGGCCAATAAAATCAGCTGCTCATGTATGTACTTTACCTTCAAAATGAAAGAAAAAAATAGAAGCATAAAGGACACACCTTGTTTAACCTAACAGCCAGAAACACAGAGCGCAAACAGTACTCAGAGAAAATCCGTTCTGACACAAGACAACATAGTTCATCACTCACACAGTTCTCCTAATTTGAAAGACAAGAAGAGTTTCATAATTCTCTACAAAGGGAAGACAAAGAATCCAGTACCAAAGAGAAGTGAAATTTTTGCCTAGAAATGCAATGAACTGCATTCATCGGTAAACTAATGACACCAGTTCACAGTTAAACAAACAAATAAATAAAATCCAGAAAAATTGGATAATGACTATTCTTTACTTCAATACACGATAGGAGGAGGTCTGGAAGGGCTGCCCCAGGTCACTGCCTCCTGCCCTCCTTCCTGCCCTGGCGTCACATAATTTTTTTAAGGAGTACACTTGCCTTTGTTTGCTGGTCAAAAAAGGTGGAGTAGCAACATACAGATCACCTAAGACTGAAAATGTGACCAGCTAACATGACAAACATCAATACATTTTGAAGATCTATCAGAATATTCCAGGCCAGGGCTACCTTTAAAGATGAGGAAAGTATTTCCATATAGATCCTCAGAGGTTTTATAAGTAGCACTACATCAGCTGGAACTACCAGAAGCAAATACCATGGACGAGATTCAAAGAACCGACTCCAACTGCGCTTAATCTCCAGGCATTAAGAGATGTTCAAAATGCAACCAAATACGATTTTGCAGGCATGCTACGAAGATGGTGTAAATCAGAACACAGTGTCTGCTGCTACAGATCTGTACACCTGAAAGCCAAGTCTAAGCTGGTCCTGGAAGCCAGGCTTTTGGGAAATGGTTTGATCTTTGGCCAAAAGAGTCATGTAAGCAAAGCTCATATAGGAAAGATTTCAGATAGACGGCTTTAGCTTGGCTTGGGACAGGAGCAGAGACCATAAGCAGGCTGATGGTAGAAATGTAGTGTGTTGAAGGCACACGTGCATGTGTTCCCCCTTCTAAAGTCCTTCCTATCTAAACCCATACCAGCAGGACTATCAAGACTTCTTTCCTCCACTGTCCTTGCAAGAAGTTTTTTGGTTTGCAGACCAAAGTCGGGAAGGGGCATCTTTCCAGTCCCTGAATCAAAGAGCAGGTTATTAAATCATCCACATCTCTCATTTACCACAGCAAATTTGAGCAGAAGAAAATGCCTACTGCAAAAAGTCACTTTATAGATCAGCTGCAGCAGATGACCATAATAAACAAGGCCTTACAGTCAGTTAAAAATATTCGACAAGATGGTAAACACATGTCAGAAACTGATGGTCTCATCTAAGCATGGACTCCCTGCTGCTGCTAATGCTAATAACGGCACTAACCCAGGGGTAACATTACCTGGAAAGTTTTACAGAGTTCTCTCAGATAGCCAGGGGTCTTCATTTCCAGGATTAAAAAGGCAGGAAAGCCAGGGAGCTTACGAATAAAAAAAAATACCATTTCCTCTATTTTCGTCTCTCCAAAATTCACATGGATCTTCATTGCACAACGTGAGAAAGCAAAATAAAACACAAGCTCATTATTCTGCCTTTGCCAGCTGCTTTTCCTTGCGATGGAGCTTCTTTTTCCATAAGGTTCCCATCACAGCCACACCGCGGGCCTGGCCTGCTGCAGCACAGCTGCCCAGCCTGGCTCGCGTTTTTTTGGAAGAGAAGGGCATAGAGAAATGAGCCGAGGCTCATTTTGTTGGATTCTTTCCTGGATAAAGGTAGGAACTCCTACCAAACCCCACGTGCTTGCGGCCAACAGCATCTCCCCAGCCAACGATGTGACACCAGGTCACTTGATGCAGGGAGATTAACAAAAGGAAAAAAGAAACCACCTCAGAGTTTACTCGTGCTTCAGAGTGAAAACAGGCTGCTAAAAGCTGCACTCAAATTAAAGAGCATTATAGTGTAGAAACTGAATTCTCATCAGATATTCCACTGGAAAACAGAAAGAGCAGCTTCTCCAAGCGCGAGACAGCGAGCGAGCGGCCAAGGGGCTGGATGGGTTGTCCAGCTGAACAAGCCTCACTTTTTTGGATGCTGCTGAAACCCCGGCTTTGATACACACTTCACGCTGAGGAGACAGATGTGGGGCAGGAGAGATGATGGGGAAAGGGAGCACACACAGAGATAGGGAGGGAAAGGGGCTGCTCTGTTCCCAAAACCCCTGCTGCCCCATCCCTCGTGAAAAGGCTCCTTCAGCCAGACCTATCTGTCAGTCTTCGATTTGCCTTTCAAGATTATGATGCTCTTTGATTTTATTCATTCCTGCTGCGAGGTTTTGCTTAAATATAAACAGCAGAGCATTTCAGCAGGAATTAAAAAAATACAAATAAAAGAAATAAGAAATTCCCCAAACCTCCAGGCACATTTTAAAACCCATTAAAATAGACACAACAGTAACAGCTTCATACATACCACAGCTGCAGTGATTTGGAGCAAAAGGAAAACAAAACACTAGCACATTCAGTGTTAAAATACGTCCTATATGCTTTGCATTCGGATGAGAGCCCTCCACAACACTGAAATCTCCCCTTCTTCCTCCTGATGGAGAGTGAGAAATTCAGCAGCTCCCACCTTTCCCACCTTCATCGCTGCTCCTCCACGTGCTGGGCAGGCTGGACTCCGGGGGGCCAGTGACTTTTGTGAGGTCCCCAGGACTCTTGGAAACACAGGCAGCTTTACATTAGGATTTACAACCAGTAGGTGAAGAACAACTCAAGAGGTGTTTTATTACTTGTGATGAGGGACTATCAAAGAAGCCACAGGGTACTTTGCCAAGCTTTTGGTGGTGTTTCTTTAGTTCTTATTGGCAGCGGTCTTGGTTATTGCTCTGTTTTTCTTTCCCCTCCCACTCACTTATCTTTCATCTCACAGCCTCCAACATTGACTTAATTTCAACGCACTGTATGTTGGAAATTAATCCACTGAAAGGCTGAAGAAATTTCAGCTGCTAGAAGAAAAATCAAAAAGGCAGCAGCTCAAGCCCTTGACACACACAGGCCAAGATATGACTCCAGCACTTTATCACAACCCTGGTTGTGCAAACAGAAAATGAAATCAGGGCTCCCAGTAATGCTGAGCCAAGGATGCTCAGCTCAGTAGCACCTCTTTTCAACCTCGCCCTGCCAACACAAGGGCTACAGTGAGATGGAAACAGGAACCAGAGACAGGACCCTCTGGTTGAATAACTCACAATCGAGAAACTCCCCCTGTAAAAGATGAGAATGACCACAAACCTATGAGCTATATTACTTTTTAACCTTAACCCAGGTGCTCTTCTATCTCCTCTGTTCAGGAAAGGCAAGTGCACTGCCTTTGCCTGAAGTCAGCTCTTCAAGTCTCTCGATCAACCAGCAAAGGCCAAAGACTCTTTGGCACAGATTTTGACATTTTTTATTTTCTGGTTTGAAACAAGGCCAAAGGATGAACAGCTTTTTCTTCAGCAAGCACAGGGCTTCAACTGTGGTTAAGCCTCACGTCTTGGTTTCTTGACTCTTGTGACATGAAGAATGGAATCAGATAACCAGTCAAACAACATAGGGAAACTGCACGTATTTACCATATTCTTGTGCTTTTAGCATTTCTCAACTACTGCCCCCTCTAAAATTAAAAGCTCAGACTTGCACTGTGAGTGCCACATGTACAATCTCTATGAAGCACAAAGCAATTTCCCAGTTTAAGACATGTAGGTGAATATCTACTGACACTCATTTGCACTGTGTGCAAATAAAGGGGCTCAAACCAGGGCAGTTATGTTTTATAGCATCACAAATGTCAATAGAGATGGACTAGCTGTGTAACTTAAAAACGCAGAGAGAGAGAGATGGTGTACACTGTTAATCTACGCTGGAGGATTTAGAAACAAATCAACATCCATTAATCTTTTCTGGCTTGTACGTACAGATGTTTTACTTTTTGTAACACTATTTCAAGTTAGACCCAGATGTTGTATATCAAGCTGTAATGCTCATTAAATTAAAAAATAAAAAAGGCATTTATTCCATCCTTTCAGCATTCCAAGCAGTTGGGCAGGGCAGAGCAGCACCCTGAGCAGAGTGCAGATGGCATACGTGACCCTGGCAGCCCTGCACGGCTCCAGCAGAACGGTTCTTTGCAAACAGCTCCTCGAGCCAAGACAGAGACTCCCAGACCAGTGTCTCTCTGAAACAGGAGGCACTGGTGTGTGTAAAATGCATCCACTTCCCGAGCCAACAATAACCACGAGGCGTTCTAGATACCGAAAACTGAATTTAAAAGTACTAACAATTTTTCTTTTTTTTTTTTTTTTTTTTGTAAATTCTATCTTCACCAAGACTCCCTTCATGTTTATGATATTCCCCATTCACCTTTTCCATAGATTACACGGTTTGTAGTGACCGTTCAGTTCTATACAGACTGTTAGGCAAATGACCAATTAAGCCCAAGCAAACATCCACCTGTTTTTTTCCAATCCCACCATTACTTTTGTATTTACTTCTGTTTATTTTCTGTTTCGCAATGCCTTTACAACCCCATTAACTGGTTACTACAATCCTTTCTATTACCAAATTGTATAAAAAGAAACACATATGCTTTTATGTAATAAAACAGGAAAAAACCCCAAAGACAGAAAACTAGAGTTCAGTGTAAATCATGATGGGACACCAATAATAAATGAACCTTATTCATGCCAGATAAAGCAACAAACCCTCATTTAACACACCAAATAATTTATCCTTAGCCAAAAAGACACTCAGTCTGACATTCAAACAGCCGTCTTTGTACGTACAGAGAAGCTGCCAAGTCTCCATACTTGAATGATCTCATAGACTCTGGAAAAAAAAGAAAAACAAAACATTTTACCATACTAGTTGAATACACAGGGGCATCAAAGAATCACCTTTAAAGCATTTCAGTGGCTTGGGTCCTAGTACTGATCTGTAGACAAGCTGCGGGAAAAATTATGACCACGAAGTTACAGAAAAATAAAAGATTTAAGTAAAACTTTAAGTTTTCTCACCTACAATAGTGCTATCAATGAAGAATAACCACCTCAAAGAATCCCTGTTCTCTCCTCTACTCATACCAAGTACTTGTTTCACAAACAAGGGAAAGATACGTAACAAATTATAACCACTGTTGGAGAAGTCAAAGCGTAAAGGCAGTAACGTTTTCCTCTGAATCATCAGCAAAAGGTGATCAGTTTTCATTTCTGATGCCTTCCCCCTTTGTTGTCAGTAAGGCATTGCCCGCTCAGAAGGGAAAGGAGAGCAGGGGACAACGTGGATACCAGTGAACAAGAGGACATTGATCTGTGTGCAACCCAGTTGGCTTCAGCTTAGTTCTGCGCACAGATAGTTACTGAGCACGGCTTGGTTCCCAGCTGTGTACGCTGGACATGATCCTCTACGTGGGTAAATTTCCGTAGTTCAATTAGCCTGTGAACAATGACAATTTTACCAGCTGGAGACCGGCTACATTTGGGGCTTCTAAAAACACCGCGGTGCCTTTCATCGTGTGACTGCACATGTGAAACCAGCTCTGAAAGAGCACACGAGGTACATCTGATCCTGCTCAGATGAGACAAAGGCAAGCAGAAGCCTCAGGTTTGGAATTCCTCCTTCGCCAGTTGCTAGGTCAGGATGGGCTGAATTTCCAAATGTGCCACATACTCAAACACCCCGTTGACAAGAGAGACTCAAACAGTCCATTATACCACTGAAAATTATGTCCCTTGAAGTGTTAAGCCAGGCACCAACTATGCATAACTAATGTTAAAAAACAAAACAAAACAGGCAATAGTCACTTGCTTTGCATGGTGCATAAACTGCACAACATGGAAAAGTGACAGGGAATGTTATGGAGAGATAACTGTAAGACTTCAGGAAATTTCACATTATCTACAGTTTAACTTAGCATTTTGCCATACAGTTTCACTGCTGCTTTTCTTAAACAAGGAAAACTCCATCAGATGCAAGAATCAGCTCAAACTCCGTCTCAGCATCCCTCACTCCACCTCAGCTTCTGTGCCGCTCCCATGCAGCAAAGCCTGCAGCGCTGCATGAGATTCATCTGCACGACCCAAACGGCACCAGCACTGCCCCGTTTTGTGCGTTTGAACATGCAGTGTATAATCTCAGCTCTGCTTGTCTCTGTGTTGGGACAAACCAGTGTAGCCGGGTACGTATGGACTGAGGCGCTCCATGCTATCGTGCCCTGCTGCACACCTGCAGGTAGTTCACACTCAGCGTACGGCTCTGGAATCTCTCTCTCTCTCTAGTCCTCTCCGCATAAATCAAGCAGCAGGAAGGCTGAGAAACATGACGAATACGTTGGCTAGAATATCTCCTGCTGTAAAGACACAGGGAGGAAGGGGGATACTAAACTAACCTTGCCTTGGATGGAAAAGCAGCTGGAATTTAATGTTCTTGGAAGCCAGCCCTGGCTGTTCAGACATGGATCTGCCAGGGAAGTCCCCAGCGGAGGCATTGCTCATTCTCCAAAACTAAAATGTCAAGAGAAAGCACTGGAAACCATTAAGCACTCCGTTCAACATTTCTTGAACAATCTCAGGCAGGAGGTGGGGCGGGGGAAAGCCTCTTGACCACAAACAAAACAGAAACAAATTCTCAGCGTTAATACGAAACAGAGGGGGATCATCAGGAATCTGAAGTGGAATTTTGTTTAATTGTGTCAATCTGAAATGATACAACATCAAACCAGCCTTGAGAAACCAAAATGACAAGAAAGAAGAGAGCAGAGGGCAGCAAAATAAGAAAAGATAAATAAAAAACTGTGTTTGGCCTGGGTTTTCAGGGACTTCTCCATCAGAACCCACCTTGAGCCACAGCACCTGCATGTGGCAAGTTGTGCTTGGTCACCATGACCTCAAAGTGGAAGAGAAATGGTGATCAAATGGCAGGCAGCAAAGAAAGTCTTCCCTTGGAGAAGAGCAGATCCCACAAACACCACATCTCACCAACACACACCCTGCTTGGAAGCACGTCACTACTTTTCCTAGAGTTCAAATTAAGGAAAAAAGGAGATCATTTTGCCATTTGCTACGAAAGTGCAGCTCTAGAAAAAGTGTGTGTGACAGTTTTAATCCTCCATCAATTCAGACACACATACCAAGTGGATATTACGGAAACACATTTTCTGGAGTTCGTACTTCCCAGCCCTTCCATGGCGAGGAAAGATTTTCTGACAGATGTGCCTCTCCCTCGAGCACCTCTCTGGTGAGGCACTACATCACTGACAGAAAGGCATAATCAGTACTGAATTTTGATGCCGTGCTATGGAAATACACACCATGGGAACCACCACCTTTCAGCAGAAATATAAATGACTAAGTCATGACCATTGAAATAACTAAAAACCCATTAGCCACTTTTGCAAAAACAAAGGCAAACTTGGGAAGTGGCAGGTTAAACTGGATAGGTTTTTCCGTTTGGTGGCAGAGAGATTTGTACGTCATAACAACATAAGGTTCTGTATTTTATGTATTGGGTAAACTGGTTGCTTGGTGTTGGCTAAACTGGTTGCTTACTGTTGACTGATCCAACAGGCGCCAGAAACTATTTCTTCTTCTTCCATATGACCTGTGAAGCATTTGGCAATCCCTTTCAGATGAAAGCTGTATCAAGGAAAAAGAAATAAATATTAGTATTGAACTCACTTGAAGCATTAAATTTTCAGGAATCAACTGAGAAAGTTCTCCACATTAGCTAAACTTGATTTTTTTTTCAATTCAGTTACAATTAGTCACACTTCTTACAATGCTGGAAAACGCAGGTAATAATATTTTCCAGAATGGTCCCTATTGAGGACGGCTGCACGTTGATGAAGCATTTAGCCCCACAGAACAGAAAAACTGACTTTCTCCTACTCCCGGCTGCTACAGGGCAGATGGAAGGGGCAGGTTGTGAAGCAGGCTGGAAGAAGAACGCCGCTGCCCAACGCTCTGCTGAGAAGCTCATGAAGACGGCACAAGGTGTATGTGAATCCAGCAGCTGTTTCTACTGAGCATCAGATGGGGACCGAAAGGATGCCCCAAAGCCATCCCAAGGGCAGCCTGGCACCGCTCTGCGCCTGCTCTGAGGGCTGGGGAAGGGAACAAGTAGGCTGAGGTATGAGAGAGGATTTCCCAAATTTGTTTATGCACACGTATTAATGGACACGTTCCAGCTGAAAAGATAGATATCGCTTTAAAAATCAGGAAAACGAGAAACAGCCTTTGTGCATTGGGATGAGACACCTCTTCCCAGCACAGGCTTCCAAGCAGAAACAAACCACATTTATTCCAATATCTAACAGCGTACAGTGGATTTAAATTGACAGAATTAAAAAACCCGAAAGTTTTATCCTCCCACAAGCTGCCTGGTATAGCAATATTCATCTACAGCAGCAGCAGATCACCAAAACAAACATATTCACAGGGATTTCCTGTCAAAAGCCACTCTAATACAAACATATTTTTACTAGGAGAAAATAAAGCTCACTAGTGACATCAGCAGAACACTATTTCCATTTAAAACGAAGAGCGTGGCAACTTCAGTTTTAATGGAAATGGAAGTGTGCTGGCACTGTCAACTAACTGTAAAGCCACTGGAGGGTTTTGTTGAATTTTTAATTTTTTAAAAAATGATACTTCTGAACAGGATATAATGTCAATACTTTTACAGATCCAATCCCACTTTCCATGCGTGCTAATGGAACTCTTACAGTGCTCGATTCACATGACTCCAATTCATTTTACCACAAGAAATGTGTTCCGACTTCAAATCTTCAGCCTGATCCTTTAAGGAAAATTAAAAGGACATTTTTCCACAGCTTGTAATTACTTACATACGGAATGTTTGTTCCTTGTTCTGATTAATCTTCTAGTACTAACAAAAGAACTGGAGTCCATCTCTGGAGAAGTTGCATCAGTTAAATTTGAATTTTCAGAGTCTCTGAGACCCCTACAATTTAAATTAAGACAAACAGACACTCATAGGTATTTGAAACCTCAAATTCTTTGATCTTCAGACATCACAACTTGAAAATTTTAATCTTACTAACTTGAATTGCCATAGAAAGCATAACCTAAGGAAATTCTGGGCTACCAAATGAGCTCCCAGAAAGTGGCAGATTTCAGTAAGAGCTGCAACATTCTGCCCAGGCAAACTTGTCCCTGCAGTACAATTGGACTCGAACTACTTACAAACTAGAACACACACAGTATTTTTAAAAGTACCTTTAGAAGATAGTATTTCTTCCAATATTTAAGTTTTTAAGACTGTCCATAAGAGGCCAGAGTGCAGAAGAAACTTCCTACATCGCCAAGTGCCATCCCATGGTATTGCAGACATCTAAGTAGTACTATAATTTCTTTCATGATCTGATTAAGCTTCCCCTGCCCCCCCCAGTCAGGGGCTTGCTCCCCACTGTTCCTTTGAGAAGCTGTAACAGAAACTTTCCCTCCTTGATGGTGTGAAACTTTCATTTATAGCCAGTTTATGCACATTTGTTCACATGACAATCTTGTCTCGCTTTAGATGTTTCTTTTCCATTTGTTGTGTTCCAGGATATGGGTAAAGAGTCTCTTCAAGTTTCATAATGTGAGAATAACACACTTTTGAAATACTAAAGTGAATTAGGGAGTAGATTTCAATCAGTAACTTAACCTTAAAATATGGAGTGTTGGGTGCCCAATAGCTCTTGGAAATGAACCATGAGAAATTAAAATTAATCTAGTTACCAATATTCGAAACAGCACCAACTTAATCCAATCTTTTATCTCCTTGTTAGCATCATATTTATACTTTAACCTAACTGCCTATCACGTTTTCATTGCATATCCTTGACAATGAAAGAACAAGTACTGGATTTATATCATTGGAGCATTCCATGTCCTTATGTAACTAGAAATGACAGGCAGAACAATATATTAGAGAACTAACGCTTAACTGAAGGACTCGATGAGCTCAAGGTGAACGAGTCTGATTCATCACAGAAGTCTCCTTGGGAAACTCTTCATACATGCACAGCAGGAGGAAAAACCCACTGTATTTGGCTGTTTACATTCAGCTTTGAAAAAGAAGCACTTTGAGGATCGAAAGGCAATACAAAGAACAAAATTGTAGAAAATAAATGCATAAGCCTTGCAGGATTTGTTACCTCCTTTTACTCTTGAAAAGGACCATAATATGGGGATGAATTGAAGGGGTTTGTTTGTGTACCTTCCTTTTTAAAGTTGGACCTAATAAATAATTTTCTTCCTTACCTTTTTAACTTGAAGAAACTATTTTACTCATATATTCCCTGGCCCCTTTTATGCAAACAAAATGGCAAGAGGACCAGGGACTTAGGCCTTCTGAGACTGGCAGAAGATTTATCAGGAGCAGCAGGCTCTCTCTCAGTCACCCAAACGCATTATTAATCTTAGGTAAACCTCTTCTTGGGAGCATGGCCTGACATGCTATTGGTAAGTCTTCAGCTCAGTAAGCTTTGCCTAGGGACTATTTTCTTGTAGTGTTTTTGATATTACAAGCTTGAGTGCAAGAGATTGTTCTGTCTACACGGAGTCCCACTGAAATCCCCGGGGTTCCACTTCCACATACACCCATCTACAGCCCTGCCACTACCAGGATCTAAATGATTCAGCTTGCCCAACGTTTTTCTTGGTCTGACTGTCTGAGACACATGGCCAGGCCACCGATGGACTTTACCTCCACACATCATCAGTGTCAAAAACTACTATTTAAATCAGGATAACAGATGTAACTTTTGCCAGAAACACTGGAGCAGATGTGCTCTGACAAATTCTTGCCCGATTATTTTATGCACTTATGACCACTTGGAAAGCGTACTGGATATAATCTCAGCAGAGCTGGCTTAGTCTCCAGCCTGGCACTGTGACTGTTGCACACCGAATACAACACTTCCTTCTTCTCTGCCGTGCTTCAGTTTCTCCATCTGTAGCACAAGGACAGTATGATACCAGTGTCTCCTCTGCAAGGCACTCTGAGACCAGTTGGTGAATCCCATGGTAAGAGCAGATGTATTAACTGCTTGCCGAGTTTAAGAACTGGGCAGTAAGGATCACCACGCTCTTGAGGAACAGCTTGCCCTGAAATCTTACAACCCTCAAGTTACTCACACTGACAGCTCTCATTCAGCCAAACATGACTGGAAGAGCAGCAGCACAAGGAATATGATTTAAGATGTTGAATAGTAAATATTTATTAGATACTATAGTAGTGTGATATGTCTCTGTATAATGGCTAGCAGATATTCTCAGATAACCAAATGGCTAATACATTTACCCTGAAATTGTTTCCTTATTGCAACACCTCACAAATTAAAGGCAAAGTTGTGTGCAATAACCTTATGTGTAGACATTACATTAAGTATTTTGACTCCTAAAAATAAATGATAACGTACAGATGTGTCTGACAAGATGTAAATCAAGATCTAACACAAAGGCTGGCGCATAATTCGCACTGGCTCTAAGTTGGTGCATTCATGCCACATTGATTCTGCTCTTTATAATTTCACATGTGCACCTTCAACGGCTTTCTGAAATACATTCCTTTTAGAACAGGGGCTGAAAGTACCATATCCCCCATCTCCCTCTGTCCACTCCCTAGATAAACTTTGGGATCCATAAAAAAGTAAGCTTCTTACAGAGGGATTTATGTACAAGCTTGTTTCCAGCTGAGAGTGGCAAAGCTCTGCTCCAGCTTTGGTGGTGGTACAGCACTGCAGGGAAGAGACATCAGGAACGGGTTCTCATTTCTTTATAGCTGTGGTATTCGGAGACTACTACAAACAAGCCTCTAGGTTAAGTTAAAACTGAGGAAGTCTGTTTTCTATCTGGCACTTTTCTAGTGAGTGTCAAAGAGGTCCAGTACAAAAAGAATGCCAAATGTGCTGTTGAGTAACTCTCTCCAAGCTGTTATGCCAGATACATTTCAGGGCATGCTACATGATGGTTATGAAGTATCACGATTTAGATGACCCCTCACACATGTGCAAAGACTGGATCCTTTCTAGAAAGACCAAGATGATTCTTGAGCCACTCAGCTGTTGTCCAGTCTTTAAGAGACTCATCCTGCTATGGAAGGTAGAGCTGTTGAGAGCTCCCAAGTAATCCCTTGCGCTGACAAACAAGATTAGAAATGTCACTGGTATGTGTTATTTCTTAAATTATCATTTAATCTTACCTGCAAACTCTCTACAGCTCTCAGCTGTGCTGACTGTGGGCCTGTTCAGTAACCCAGACTACTGAAACAGTCAACATTGAACAGTAAACTTCTGGAGGAGGGTTACTTTAAACATACTTTCCAAGATAGATCTCAAATATTTTTATTATCAGAAGTGTTTAAATTTTCATTAACACACATTTTGATGGATTACATCAAGAAAACTAAGAGATTAAACAGAAACATTTTGGTCATTGTAGCCATCATCATACTGGATGAAACTGAAAAACTATAAAGCTTTATATACATCAGCCATCATGAAGTTCCAGAAGTTACTTACCTTGCTAAAAGTTGACTCCTCTGCATGCTGCAGGTTTACTCTTTCCTCTGAAGCTGCTGACGCAGGTATTGGAGACCAGGTGTTAGAACAAAAGCAGAACTGGTGTAACATCATAGATTAATACTGACGGGGAACTGATTACTGAGGTGAGAGCAATGTAGGTTTAGTAACTGCCTATTCACAGTACTTTGGATATGTAGCGCAAATCAGAAGTTCATAAAATGCTTGCTAATACCAAATATCCCCAAATCAAGAAATAGAATAGATCATAATTATCCCATTTAGACTGTCTTGTTTTGAATAAATCTTAATACCTGTTTATACTAATTGAAGAGCATCCTGCTGTTTCAGCATTGGAATTTGCATACGCTGCTTTTCCTGGTTCTGTGATATACCACTACCGAGCTGTTCACAACACCAATACATTTTTCTCTAAGCTGCTGCTTTGGGATTGCTCCTATATAAGGCAATGGCTCCCTCTTCTCATGCTTGCTCACTGTACTTCCATACATCTTTGCCTACAGAATGAGCTGCTTTCTGTATTCCAGACAGTCATTCTAAAACATTAAAGAAACTCTGCCCAGTCAGGTAAGTGAGCAACACAAGCCACAATTTACCCCTGGCTGTAATGTACATCTTCAACGAGCAATGAATTACCTAAATGTTTAGCTACATTATTTGACCTCAAAATCACGTCAGGTCCTTATTCATTTGCAATAACGGAAGTGAAATATTTTCCTACCTGGAAAAAAAAAAAAAAGATAGATACATTAGCACTTTGCTGTTGGCTGTATTATTGTACAAGGTCTCTCTTTAGCTTAAAAAATGACTTGTACTCATTCTGAGTTTTGCTACAGAGAACCTCCCCCCCCCCCACCTTTTTTAACCTGAAAAAATACACCTTCAATTTCTCCTTTTCAGATGTCCTCTGAGCAGGCCCTTTGGAATATTTCAGAATTAAAATTGCAACATCTTATACACCAGAACTTTTCATCAGGTCCCTGAAATGCTCTATCTCCTTATACACATTATATACAAACTGCTTCTTTTAAAGAGCAAGATAAAAGCATTGAGTAAAGGCCTGTTTTGCACAGCAGCAATTAGCAGTCTCTTGTACCAGCCCAGGGAGACAAGCAGAACGTTTTACTTTGCATCTGCATTTTGTCCTTAAGTACCAAATTGAACTAAAAATGGTGACCTGAAAGAGGCAAATACCAGTGCAAAGATAAATATTACTTAGTAAAAATGTATGTTTCAGTAATGATGCTCAATTTAAGTGAAAAACTAATAAAAGTATTACTTACAAGTTAGAAGCACTGATTCACTCTTCTGTATTCAATTTATTTGCTGTTATAAAAACATATCTCCCCACTGCTCAATCAAGGCACATGGTTCATGCCAAAACCATATCATCTACTTACATCTGGATATCATCCACTTACATTTTTGGTACCTAACATTCTCACTTACAGAAATGAAGCTTAACACAAAAAAGGAACAGATCATCTCTTTTCAGTTGGTTTATTTAATGCATCTGTGGTTTGGTTTCTCCCCCAGACACTAAGCCCTCTCGCTCTTCCCACACTGTGGTTCCTCCACATGCAAAGGTAAAAAAACAGAGATAAAGTTACAAAAGAATGAAAACCATTGCAGCTGGGAAGCAAGGAAGAGATGAGGTACCTTCCCCAACCTGTCTCCTCACTCTGCAGGCTGGAGGCCTCTCCTGTAAGTGGCGGCCCAAGAGATAAGGACATCAGGGAAAAGGACTCCTTGAAGTGTTCTTTGATTTGGGGAGGAAAAAAAATTAATAATATGTATACATCTATATCTATCTACCTATATGCTTCCAAGAACTCTGATTCCAGCTACTTCTATCAGGCACTGCAGAAAGATGCTATAGCCTTTAAGCATTTAAAGGCAAGAAAGTATATGAAGGAGACAAGTCACAGATAAACGGTGGAGCTGACGGAGAAAAGAGCACGACTTGGCATCACTAGCATTGTTGTAGAGACACGTAGCTGAAACAGGAGACAGTTTTTTCTGAGGCATCCAAACCAAGAATCACTTGACTCTGCCTGTGCCTCTTGATTCGCGGTCTTGGGCTCCTGCCTGAGAGCACAGAGTCGGCACTCCAGTTAATCATGCAGCTCATCAGAAAATCTGTTTGTTCGAAACCGATGAGAAACAAAAGCTTTGAAAAGAAACAAGAAAAGGAAAATAGAAATCACCAGCTAATTAACTGTGTTTCTTTTTACGCTACTGAGCGCAAAGCATTTCCTCAAACCCCGTAATCTGGAAATCAGAAAAAGGCTCTTGGTGTGTGGGTGTTTACAAAAAGTCTACTTTATTCCTCCTTTCTTTGTAAATACATTTGAAATGAATTGTTCCATTAAGGAGAAAAAAAAAATATGAGGCCAAGGAGCCCAAGGCTGACAATCTGACAAGCATTTCACAACCTGACCCCGCAGCCTTTCCCACCGAGGGCTGTACAAACCTGCTCAGTAAGGCTTAACAGAATTAAAAAGGCACAGAACGTAAAGAAGCAACACCAAACAAAAAGCTAATGCAAGTTAAGGCTTTGCATGCTATTAATTCATTCTTAATTCATCTTCCATGTAGCTGTACCTTAAGCTAAAGAGCCAATCTGCCCAATGACTGCTTTCAGTAAGTACAAATTTATCACATCTGTAAGTATAGAAACAACAGAAAAAACATTATAAACTACCATGGAGAGAAAAATACACCATTTAACAGAATGACCTTTAAAACCAAACATAAATATCTTCAATGAACTGTATTCTCCTGCTAGTTTGAGTTCTTTTGTACCAACAGACAATGGTATATTTACATGCTACGTTTCAGAGGTTCATTGAAAAAAAGCTACCGAAATTCCAGCTGATCTCCGCATCATTCCAAAAGGAGTCAAATTCCATCTTGCAAAACCTGGCTGCAAAACCAATGCAGTTTTTAAATGAGAAATTAAAACTTCAGACACAGGCCATCTTTTAAATCATTTATTTCAGTAGGAAAGATTTTTGAAACCTGTACTTAAATTCATTTAAACTAGCTTATGCAAACACACATTTTTCACACGCACACAGAGAATGAAGTATTAAAAAAGCTGAAGAAAAAGGCCAGAGGACAGCCAAACTGCACATCACTCAGTGAGATCATAGTGCAATCCCTCTACTCCAGAATACCTCACGCCAGCAGGGAATATTAAAAATGGCTTGTGTTTGCTGCATGACAACCTTGATCCCCCTTCCAGTGATGATGGTTGGTCCTTGCAGGATTATTATAAAACATATATATGATTTCCTGGTGGTTTTCACACATCAGTACAGCAGTATTTGAATGGATATGCTCCTGTACACAAGGAGCTAGAAGCGCCTGTAAACAAGGCACCCTAGAACTCTTTATTTCAACATGTAGTTAATTTATACACTGCTTTTCAGCTTTATCTGTGAACAGCTTTGGAATGGTAAGAAATACCTTCAGGAAACACATATGAAGGCCAGAACGTACCCAAATAAGGAGAAATAATAGGCTAATCAAACACACAACGGAAACGGAATATTTACAACACTTCAGTCATTCAAGAGCAAGACTGGACTAACAGCCGTAACCACGCCGTGATCTGCAGGACCTTGCACCACGTTACATTCCATACACCTTTTGTCTTTGCAACGTAACCTTCAAGAACACTTGTCAGCTCTGTTCTGCAACAGGCACGGCTAAACTAAGTAATCTGACTTTTCTCCTTTGTCCTAACCCTTCTGTCGTTTTTGAAGATTCTCAGAAAGCATAAGATTAATTTTCAAATTATCCTTCCCTTTTCAGCATCTGAATTCCTAAGCCACTATAGTAGAACTGCTGTGTTTTCATAAAGATGTCTTCCAGGAAAACAAATATTTAATTGCTTAAGAACAACACATTTTGTTTCATTTCCCCTTCCAAAGGTTATAAAGTCTTGCTACTAAAACAATCTCTAGCAGTCGTTCCAGTGAAGGACAGTACTCTCTACATAGAGTTGGCACTAGAAATAAAACATACAAAACTGAGCTTATGGGATATTAAGAAAGAATAAGATTTATCCACCAGTCCTTCTCTTTCCCCAAACATTTTTTCCCTGTAGTATTTCTTTTACAACAACAAAAAGCTTGATAGAAATAAAACCTCTCGTAAGAATGTTATTAGATGTTTAAATCAACATGAGAGAGAGAAAAACAAGCTTTTTCCTAACAACGAGAGCTCTTAAGTTCATGTGGTCTAGACCATGACTTGGACTACCCTTTTCAATTTCCTCCCCAACTAAATCTATTTAGAGAAATACTAAAATAAAAATAAATTAATTCTGAGGAAGTCTGAACTACTTCTGATAAAAGCTGAACAAGCCCAAGCTACCAAATACCTCCGCATTTTGCCTAAAAAAAGGCTCTTCAAATACAGAAAAAAATACTAAAGCAACTCAAGCCACAGCTATTTTACATTGACCAAAACAACTAACTTCTGCAGAAATGTAATGACTGTAAGGAATGTCACCCCCTGGTGCATCAAGGCGACATTATGCAATCTGCCATCAAGCACTGAAATCAAGGAGTTGCTCTTCAAGTTAATAAGGCACTGACAAAAGTCCTCCTGAAATCCAAGCACTCACCCTCTTGATGCATTAAAAATTGGAACAGTGGTTTTAAAAAAAGGATAAGCCCTACAAACAAACTCCATGTCCGCTCACATAGATTCTTTTAATGACGTTCCCAAGCCAAATCACCTAATGCACAACCCACTTTTAGAGAAAAAAAATCAAGGCAATACTTAAATAATAACAAAACTTTTAAAACTTGTCCTTGTTGAGATAATGAGCAATTAACTGATGTGAATTAGTAGCAGCCCTGGTGCCTTGATGCTTCCAACAGGCAGCATGCTATAGCTGGCCATGGAAAGACTGGAGCTACTAATGCTGGTATCAAAAAAAAGAAAGGATTAAAAAAATGAACAAAAATGCCACCGAGAGCCAGAAGCAGCAGCATCCTCTGATTTACCTTGATTTGGACAAGATTTGCTACAGTAAACCAAAACCACAACATCAATTTGCCTTCAATCAAAAGGGATCTCACCCCCTCGAGTGCCTTCACAGCACAAAAAACTGCAATTACTCCTGCTGGAAGGGAAAAGCATTTCCTTTTAACATTTGTTATGTCTGATACTGATAGAAAAGGACTATTATTGAAAACGTGTAAATGCAAATAGAGGAGGCTGATGTTGCAAGACAAATCTGATGAGAGGAATTTACTTCTAGTGAGGAAAAGATAAGCAATAAAACCCTATTGTGTTTTTCTTTATGCTTTTTTTTTTTGCTCACAGTATGTTTTCAAATACGTGTATTTCTATAAACACTTTTCTTGGTAAAAGCTCAAGTGCTCTGCAGTTGCGTTTTGAGGAGGAAAGTTAATCAGCTGATTCCCCAAAAGAGACATTGATTCCTCAAGCAGGAGGCTCAAACATCTGCGTAACTAGGAAGCTGCTTCATACGCCAGCTGCAGAGTTGACAAATAACGTCTGCCATTCCAGCACTTTCCTTTTCGGCTCTTTCTTAAGTAGGATATGATTTTCACGGTAGTTTAAAAGAGCTAACAGTAACACAATTTTAAAGCTGGGTGCTAAAGCTTATCTGTTAATTATTTATATGCATTCATTTAGTATTTGTAGTTACAGTGCCTGTAACTTGCACCTAAATACTTAATGAACCATAATAGCCTAAGTAATACTCTTCTGGCATTAAACGTCTGCAGAATGAAATATATGTCTGGGATGAGCTACGTTTACTCAAATTATCAGGGCTTTTCAAAAATAAGTTTCCTTATTTGCTTTCTAAGAACACTGGAATAGACGTCAGCCTGGAAAAACCTAGCCAAAACTAGTACAGATTAGGTTAGAAAGACAGAAGTTAGCAGTAAGTATTCAACCACCAGAGCAATTTATGTATTGCTAATGTCTTGCACCAATTTCATAAACCTGTCATTCCTTGTTGGTCAATCTTTCCCAAGACTGTCAGCTTAGCAGTCAGCAGGTGAGCAACGTTTACCTGCCAAGTCTCGCTACAGAGATCTACTCTGAACACTTTTTGCTCAGATGCCTCCAAATCTGAGGGGCACTGTAAGGGGCATCTTCAGTTTCCAAATCAAAACATTATGAAATAAAGTGACAAATATTAGCTGAAGTATTTCAGCAGTTATTAACAAGGTAAAGAACCAGAGCAATACGTTACAATGAAAAACAAAGTGCCAAGTAGTCTGGATGACAGTCTTACCTGAATACCATGAGCTCGTTGCTGTACTTGTTTCCTCAGCACTGGTTTTAAATATTTTATTTTGTAACCCCCTTTTTAAGAAAAAAGGGCATTACTACATTTCTTTACAGTGCGTCTGACTTGCGTGAGTCTTTCCAAAGCTTAGCTGAGGCAGCTTTCCTCTGGGAACAGAACCGCTACCTCTTTCTGAGCACCATTTATCTCAAAGTATGTCACACTGCAGTATTTCTATGTTGTTCTCTGCAGGACTATGTGGCTGAAGAGGAGATAAACAATAGGAAAGTACTGAACTACTCATTGTAACAAGCGCCAGTAATGTTTTCCGTGTTGTCATTCATTACTCTAGTTATTCTGGCTATAGATTTTAAGAAAGTCCTCCCACAATAATTCAATGTCTCCCACAAAAACCAGCATATCTGAGAGTAGAAAACCGAGGAAGAGTAGGGGGCCTAAGAACAATGCAAGCTGGTAACAGAAACAATTCACTAAATGATGATTTGTGAACTGTTTTCCCCACCATCTCCCTACCATAAAAACCTAACTCAAAACATCTGGAAAAATACAAAAAAAACAATAATAAATGACACCTTCTGACCTGCTCTGTCTTTAGGAAAGCTGCACGATGTCAGGCTGTGGCTCGCAGTTGCATGTTTCCTTTCACTAACAGAACAACAAAGTTATGCTGCAATAAACCTATAATAGCTTATTTAAAAATTCAAAATCCACAGGCTATTATCCACAATGCTTAAAAAAAGTAGACACATGGTTAAAAAAAAAACCAACACAACACTTCAGTTGTTGAGAAGAAAGACACATTAAGTAATTTTTAAAATGAAAACAAACAAACAAATAAACAAATGCAACAGAACTAAAGTTGTGCAAAGTCTCCTACAGTAACACTGCTGGCTATGGGGGGGATGTTGTCTTAAACCCAACATGGGCAAAAACTGGAGAGATGGGTGAACTGCAGAGGGGTTCAGCACAAGGAACCCCTTCCCATAATACAGGAGTTCAGGATCAGAACACACGACTCATTCCCCATCAAAACAACAACAAAAAAAAATGGCAAAGAGACACAAATTCCCACAGACCTTGTGATGTAACTGCCAGAAGCATCCTGCTACCGTTTTCTTTCTACCAAGAGCCAATTTACAGGAACAATTCTTGGAAATACAAACTAGCCTATTACCTTTACATCACCAAGTGATTGGCGTTTTTGTGTTTTGTTTGAGATTGTTACTGCAAGGTTGGATTATCCTTCTCTTTTGTCCCCCAGAAATCAGAAATTAATCATTTCCATTAAGAGATTAATTTGACTCTGGAAAAAACCCAAAAAGTTAATTTATAGGCTTCTACTTGGATGCAATGAACAAACTGTACATTTTCAAAATAATCGCTACTAGTAGAAACCTTTATTAGATAGTCAGAAAACTCTGCCACAGACTGGTAGGTAGCTTGTTTCTTTTTAAAAAGGAGTATTCATGGTGGAGTCTGCAAGCGTATTTACGGCCACTAAACCACAATGTCAATGGAACAGTTATTACTTTTTCACAGACTTCAAAGTTCTGATATTGGAGTCCTATTTTGGACAATGTTTCCTTGCTTTACAAAGATCAAATTTTTTAAGATTAAATAAAAACTAATAATCCAGGAAAACTTTATCTAGGTGAGATCAAGGAAACCCAAATAAAGCAAGAATCAAAGTCTTAAGCAAAACACACATATAAAGCATGGCTCCCTTTTTACAACCATGTTTTACTCTGTGAGTAATTTCAGTGACCAAGAACTATTCTTGTCGAGGATGGAATTTTGATAGTCCCACACCTTTTTACTCCTTAGGTTATCCTACCTTCTAATAAATTAATTGTTTGCCTGAAGATCAAAAGAGCTTCTGTATGTAAGGTCTGCTTTAGGCCATGTTATCAATACCACACAATGTCAACTATTTTGACCAAGACAGCTATTAAAATCAGTTATTGCCAAATGAGAGCATGAAAGCGTGAAATTGTGCCTCTATCTTTTTTTAATGTAGAACTTCTAAGTGATATTAAGAAACACCATTCACTGACAGTGGTCCCTAACTGATAATTAACAGATACCCAGAGAAGTAAAATGTCTCAGTGAACTATACCCGGGTGTGTTTTGTTTGGTTTGGGTGGGCTTTTTTTGTTCTTTTAGTCATTCAACCTTTGTATGTAGGAGACAGACAGCTGTAGAAACAAATGGGAAGAAAACACTCAGTTCTGACCCAACAGTGCTTTCAGTTTTGTCTCTTCCACACCCCCCCCCCCGACCACCCAAAACACGTGAACTACACTTTTAACCAGGAATTAGGTAACAACGTACCAAAAAACATTTTGGTGTGTAAGTGCTCAGCCTTTGTGCCACTTGTAGGGAACACAGCTCCCATACAGTACTCAGGTTTGCAAACTTACTGCTATTTTAAACTTGCAGTTGTTAAGTTTCTTATACTTGTAGGTCTGAGAGAAATAACATTGTCCCAGGGTAAGTGTGCCTGGGACAAGCTCCCATCGAGAACTCCTGGTATAGTCTAAACAACATCTCTAGAACACATAGTACCTCTTACCTGGTTCATACATAGCTTTTGATGCAACTCTTAAATACCAGTTTACTTGTTTCCTTAAGAATGCCTAAAAAGGTGAGTTATTTTCAAAATTAGTATAAAGTTAAAAGAAACTCAAACTAGCTACAATCTATTTAACTCAAGCACAGCACCGCCAGAAGTATCACACACACTATTTGGTGTTTTGTGTTGTTTTTCCTTTCACTCTTTAAGGCAGTGGTTTCCACAGGTCAGTTCAGAGAACATAACGAAGCATGGTCCATGGCAATTCATGTTGCAACTCCATCTTTAATTTGGGGGACTCTACTCCCCAACTACTAGTGGTTTTGTTCAGGGCTCCAGAGTCCAGAGATCAAGCTGACAGGCTCTGTTCTGGCACAGAAAACAGCTGGCACATTTTTCATCAGGACCTCGTTCTCAATTATGAGATGGTTCAAACTGTTCTTTTTTTTGTTCTGAATTAGCCTGTTATTCAAAGGTCATCAAGTTGGCAGGAACCTGAAAATAAAAATATAAATAACAGATTTTACTTTGGGTAGTAGCTACTTACATTCCACTGTTTCACAGACTAGCCACATGTTTAAACACACATCACCGATGCTCATTCTGTCTCCAAAAAAGGGAGCAGGAATGCAACTGTGATTCAGCGATACAAGTATACTTAGAGCTGTAGAAAACCCAGGTATAACCAAAACAATAAACTGCTGCACGGTTTATAGTTTTATTATATGGCCTTAGATCTTACTAATTTTGATGACATTTAAGATGGAAGTTGTCAGCAGAACAACCTAAACATTATAAATCTCAGCATCGAACTACACAAGCAGAACCTTCTCACTTGAGTCCCAGCTAGAGAATTCTTGGCACACAGTTCAGAGATTGATGTAGACCCTCTAGTATTTTTAAGACTAATTTAAAACAACGAGGCATAAACACTTGTCTGTGCTTTTCCCATAGGAAACCTGAATGCTGCTGCAGACATCATTCCCCTTCATGAAGATTAAAGCTGGTTTGCATTACATTAGTTGATATATCCATTTTCTCCCCAACAGGAATTTGCCCAACAGCAACATCTCTTGTTTACTCAGGTTATTAAAGAGCAACCACACTCCTGATGACTGCCAACAAATACCCAGTTTGGTCAGATATGAAGCAAGCATTTCTTACTTGGCATTTACCATTTGCTTGTAGAAGCAAGAATGACCAAGTTGGCTAAAGTTCCACCATTAAAACTAAAAATAACATCTATTAAAACAGTTTCTAATATTTTTCAACCGGGTGGGTGTCTATACTGTATCAAAAGCACATTCAAACTCTTGAGTCTTTCTCAGGGAGTCATACTGTTAACAAGCAATGAACATTTTCCATTTTAAACAGTACCATAAGGCATCTCTCCAGGGACAGCACTGCTCAGGAGTCAGAGCATGGTCAAGAGACAAATTTTACACTAAACTAACCTTTGTAACCTAATGTTTCTATGAAGCACTGCTTCTTCCATGGGAGCAAATGCTGCAAGAACCCATAGAATAAGTACAACTACATAAAATGTCAGAAAACAGAAAATATGCTACAAATCATGGTAGCAAGGGTTTTGGCCATTTAATGGTAGTTTTTTCTTCATTCATACTCCCCTCCTTTTTTTTTTTTTTCTTTTAAAATCTCCTCTACTTATCTTAACTTTGCTGTCATATTTTCCACAGGAGGCCCTGCCAAGATCCTTAAACCTGCTGATTTGCACAAGCTAGGGCCTGAATGCTTTAAACAAGTTTGCATTAAACAGTATTGTCAAGCACTATTGAATAAAAGCTCTCCTCAGAGGGCAGTTTTCAGGCTTGCCTGGAAGTCATCCCTTTCTTGCAAACTCTTGGCCACTATTTGCTACTATTCCCACCTTCTACAGCCAGGAACACAATTTCCTCTCTTTTGCGCTGTCTCAAATACTTTCAAGCTTCTGCAACCCTCTTGACTCCTTAGATTTCTGTCAGAAGCAGAACTGAACGAAAAAGCACAGAAGGGCCTGGAAAGGTCCTTTTGTTTCCCCTTGAAATTCAGTAGTACTTTTGCCCTGGGAACTCCATAAACAAATGTGCAAAGGCAAATAAAGATTTCAGGAAGACAAAGTGGTAACTTAAAAGTTATTTTGCTCATAAAAAAAGGTCAGTAAGAATTTATATGGGAACAGAGTTTAATAGGAGTTGGAGTAGCCTCATCTTCATGATTCATGAAAAATCCTACTTTTGCTTTTGAAGTCTGTCACTACTAACATGTATTTTATTCATTTTAGAAAGACATACAAACAACAGAAAACATGCATGCCCCCAAGACCTGACCTAATGGCACTACAGGAGAGTTATCTGGAATTGATATTGAATGCTATGCTTTACAGTTTTTTATATAACTGTAAAACAGCCTTTTAAAAATGAGCAATGTCAAAAATACTGCCACTCGGACAGATATTTTAGAGCATCCCTTCCATTTCCCCAATTGCTTTCAATGAGCCTCAAGATAGCCTCAAATCTTTCTTCATTACCACAGAAACTCTGAGGACTTGTCTGCCAAGCAGCAAACAGAAAGCTGAGGCAAATCAATAAGCTTGTGAAATCAATGTACAGGCTGCTCAGAGCAGTCTACTCTTCATATGAAGTGAACAAAGCGACACTTCGGTCATCGTGAAGATCTGTCAGTTCATATTCCTTTTCCATGCCCTGCTCTCACCTGTTGTCTGTTGCTTTGGCAGGCAGCGCTCAGGTGTTTAAACCAGAGCATCGCATTCATTCTGTTTCCAGCTTGGAATTTATACGAATTGCCTGAGGAAGAAAGGTACAGAAAAAACTGATAAGGAAATACAAACAATATTATATACTTAAATCCTACCCATATTCAAATAGCTCTAACTAAAACATTATGAAAAGATTTAATAGCAGAAGGTTCCTATAACTTTACACCTTGGCAGATGTGCAACTTATTTCTTTGACCTAGTCCAAGAGAAGTTTCAGCTCAACTGTCTTCCTTTCCAACATTCTAGACTTCAACTAACACCAGTGTCAACCAGGAAAGAACAAAACGTTTCTCAGAACCATACAACAAAAATGTTTCTGTTTGTTGCCATTACTGCAACTTGTTTATAATATCATTTCGTAATTTTTTAATGAAGTGCAAGATAGCACTGAAACGCACTCCAGAAAGCTACATTTGAAACTTGTTCCTAAACATACCGATAAGTTTCAGACTTGTATTTTCAGTGTCCGGTGTTACACAGTGCTTGCTTGGGTTCAGAAAGGCCAAGGATTACCAAAACCATTTCAGGTTGCGGTTGCCGAGTTTAAGCTGACACGTACTCCTAATTTACCTGACTGTATCAGTGGTGCTACAATACACGCTTGGAAATAAAAGGTAAGGAGACATGAAACAGACAAAGCAATAAATAATGTTTAGCTCCTTTATTAGAACTTCTAATTACCTCTTTCTGCATAATTTGAGGTGCTATGAAAAAGTAACAATTTCTTCACAGCTTAAATTGTCCAGTTCTCTTAGGGTGTTTTATTGTGGGGTTTGTTTGTTCCCCTCCCAGTAACAGAGCTACATTTGAACAGGAGGTTTGGGTTTTGTTTTTCGTTTGGAGAGGAGAGGGGACTGGTTAAGCACCGAGCACTAGCTGAATCATGGATTTTTTTTACTTGTTACATTTTCACATATGTGAAAATGCCTCTACGCGGTCTAAATACAATTTAAAAGAATGGAGATGAATACCTCCAATAAAAATTACAAGTGGATTTGCTAGAGTTTGGAGAGTTCCTGTAACTTAATGATTCTCCACAGACAATAGTTCCAATTTCACTTAATTGCCTATGAAGATCTCAGCAAAACAAATGCTATTAATAATTCTAGGAATCACTGCACTCTGGGTGCTGAGCATTTCTTACCCTTCTCAGAATCAGTCAACAGGAAGAGATCTGGATGCTCAGGGTCATCCGCCATCATCACCATCCAGCCCACCACTGACACATTCTTACTCGGCGTGGATTTGAACTGAAAATAGGAGCAGAGATGTAAATGAAAGCCAAGCCAAGAATCTTCAGCCAGGCTGACTGCACTGCACAGAACAAGTATTCTAAAGGGCATTTCCTTCCAGTAACACTGTTAAAGACATAGAACAACTCCAAAGGAAGCACAGCACTTCATTAAATTAAGAAAGTTTATGGATTTTATACGGAATTAGTGAAAACAGAACTTACCACAATGAACGATATTAAAACAAAATTAAAGGGAATATCACAATCCCCCCAAAACACCTGTCAAGAGACATCTAAACTACCACAGTAATTTTGACCACTCTTTAATTACATTATTAGAAACTATAAAGCTAAAACAATCGCAAGGATGCTTTAAGTCATTAATTTACAGTTCTAGAACACTTTTGTTCTTCATCCTAAGGCTATGTAGCAGATTTACAACATGAAGCATCAAATGTCTTTTGTATAATTTTAGAAATATTGCTCCACCATTACAAATCCAGAAATCTGCTTCAGCAAAGGAACTGTTATAGCTAATAAGTTTGAGGGTATCACAAGGAAAGTAAGGATTTATAAAAATATTCTCTATCTGGCAATATAGTAACTTTACAAATAAAATTCCCCTGCAAGTCTAATGTCAGTTATTCTAATCTATGCCATACATTAACTGGACACCTTGAATGTCTAGATAAGCATACCTGTCTACATTTTAAACCTCATTTTAGAGTACGTTAGAACTTTAAATGGACAAATGTCAGACCAATATATGAAATACAAAAAGTACTTTAACCAAATTCAAAACAATTTAAGAGCCCGGTCTCTCTGTATCTTCTAAACTTTTGAAAGCATCATCTGTGTACTGTCCTCTTTATGTTGCCATAGTTACATTTGAGGGAATTGTTCCACCACAAGTTCCTACCAGTCGTGTTCAGCTGACATTTGCGTAATGTCAGTGGAAATATAAAAGCTTGGAAACTTTGAAGGGATTGCTTGCACAGATAGCTTAAGCGTAAAAGGGACAATGGCTGTTCTTAGGAAAGACTTGCCTGCCAAACTTCCAAATGGATGCCCTTTTTTGATGCTACTGTGGATAAATACATGGGAAAGAACCATTCCTCGTAAACCCTGTACAACCACATATAGTAAAGGAACTCTACTGTCTTTGGGGGGTGAACAGATTTGGTAACACCTCATAAGAAGACGAAGCAAATTATAAAGCTGGATCAGACAACATTTCATTACAGTGAGAGCTGGATAATATCACTTCTTCCCAAATAGAACCCAAAATTTCCCTGAAGATTCCAGTCAGTAATAAAAAACCTTAAGGAATTTTATCTGAAAGAAGGAATAAAGACAGGGAAAGGGAGTAAAATAAGGATATAGGTCAGTAGTTCTTAAAAAATGAAGCAGATATTCAGGACTTGCTATGGACCCACTGATGACATTGCCTCAAAAAACAAGATGATGCAACTTACACTTAAAAGGGATCTACAAAATGCAAACTTCCAAGTAGTCCTACAAAGCATTAACAGCTCATTTTCAAAGAGGGGGAAATTTGAGTCTCAAAGCGGTTTTAACAGGTTACAGATCAATGACGTACCTCTTGAACTGCACTTGTTTCTGGATTTGCCTGAAAATGGCACATTTACACTTTCTTTTGTTAGTTGTTATCTATCATATCAGTAGGTGGACAATATGTGAAATTACTATTGCAATCAAAACTGCTAGAGCTCACTTGTTTTTTCATTTTATTCAAAACAATTAATTAATCATGGTCCTTCTCCACATAATAAAAAGCTCCGCACAAGGAAAGTATTTCCTGCCAGCATCAATCCCTCATCCCTTGAAACATATGTCCATTTTCCACCCTCTACGCTTTCTTTAAGGTTGTTCTGAGCTCAAAGGCGTTTATACATAAATCTTTGAATCAAAAACTCTGATTAATCAGTGAACAGACTTTTCACTCCAACCTTTTGGCACCTACAGATCTCCTTCCTCATCATCTCCTGTTGAGATTTCACAGCTTTCTAATATTCACTTTCTCAGTGGCTGAACATACTTCCCAGATCATCATCAGTCTTTATCAGGGTATTTCAGTGAAAGTGCCTGAGCAACAACTACCAGGTATTCTAGAGTGCCAATAAACTGGTCTAATTTGGAACATAACACGCAATGGAAGGTTTGGAATGAGCAAGGGTTCATACTCGAGCATGAAGCCTCAGAAAGTCTCTGTTGCTTTTCCAAGTACGTACAAACATGGAAAAATCTCTCATGCATGCTATGTTGTCAAAGAAATTGGCAAGATTCTTCCAGCCTGATTACTATAAACAGTTTTTTTATGGGTGTATTCACATTTTTCAGCGTGAATGCTTTAAGACTAATTTTAAATTGGCTATTTTTACTATTGTGCTTTTCGAAAAGAACGCAAGTGCTATAGTTTAATCACAGATGCTTGTTTGTGGGTACCATTCCAGCACATGAGAGAGAAGACATTGAGCATTCCACACATGTTCCGCTGAGATTCTCCCATACCACATCTCCAGGCTCTGAAGTTCACGAAACTATTTTCCATTACTGTAGTAATAACTGAAACCTGTTCACTATTTAAAACACAAAACTCATATCTAGTAGTCTTTCTTAGTAGATATAGCACAATAAAATGTTCAACGTTTAGGTATCCATAGCATCCTCTTCCTTTGGACTAGATTCACATCTAGAACAGACCATATTTGTCCTTGACCACAGGCATGAGAAGAAGAGCTGGCTTGCCCATGTCTGAAAGAGAGAGGATTGCTTTCCCTTCATGCTGGATTACACTGGGGTTTTTATGAGGTAATTTTCCAAAGAGGTTGGCTATTAAAAGCCTGGAAGAGATTTCAGTGCCGCTGCATTCCAAGTCCTCAGTCTCAGCTGCCTGAAGCAATAGCAGCAGCAGAACGGTCAAAGCATGACTGTAATCAAGACACATTTACCATGAGAGCTCTAGCCAGGAAACTTCATATAGCAGACTGGCTTTTTCATTGCCAGTGTTCCTTTCCATGTCACAGAGGCCCTGAGAAAGGAAGCTGAAGAGACAGGTGTTTACATGGCTCTAGAAGATGCTTGGAATATTTTACCTCTGTAAATCTCAAATGTATCTATCTTTGAAAAAGAAACTTGCTTCAAAAGTAGACAGCATCATCCTTTTTATCCCTTTTATCTGGACAGCAACGGAACATAATCTAGTTCTAGCCTCAAATCGCTTTATTTTGCTGAATGGACCTCTTAGGAATATAACTAGACAGTACTTCTACAATGAAGATGCACTCATGCACCAGCTATATACAGATAGGTTGACCATCTACAGTTTATTCTCTCTTGATTAACTTTCTTTCTGAAAATGCAACCAAATGTGAATTGAAACATGACACTTGACAGGTCATCGTCACAGAATCTGAAACACCACCTGAGGCTTCACCTGTAGTGAAATGGATGGAAATCTAACCTATCAATAGCTATGTTAGAAGTACAACACAGGCAGACTCGCTGAACAAAGTTACTGCCCATCTACTATTGGGCTGTTTAATGAACTGGAGCCTCTCCACCTATACCCTGACCTCAGCCTCCCACAGCAGCTACCAGGTTACTTTCCACCTTAATTTCAGCATGAAGATAACACTCTGTGTTATAATAAACTTTGGAGCAGAAGTATGTGTGCATTCACTGTGAATTATTTGTTTAAACAAAAGACAACCCAAACCACAGATAATAGGCATTACATTATTTTAACCATGACTGCACCTGGGAAGCCAAATCAGAGAGCTGAGCTTCATAACAAAATATGTTTGCTGCCCTAAAAAGCTAAAAGCAAGATGTCAGCTGTGTACAGACAAAGTTGTGCTGCATAGTTCAGTACAATTCTGCAGAGCCAACTATTAAAAAAAATAAATCTGCTCTAGCAGTCATTGCTTTTCACTACCGCTCCTCCATCTCCCTTCCCTGGGAACTGAGTCACTCAAACTCTGCTGAGTATTTGCAAGCAACAATGCCAGTAGCTTCTGATGGGTAATCCTGTAGCATTATGGACTTGAACGTCTCCTAGCTTCTATCTGCTGTCAATTGTCAGCTGGCACATCTTTGGACAAATAAATACAAGAACATAAGGATGTGAGACCGATTTTAGCTTCTCAGGCACTAGTTAGTCTCTGTTCATTAGCAGTTTAGTTGCTGCAGGTATCACAACACATCGGTGACTTGGGGAATATTAAAAATCAATTCAATAGGTTCAGAAAATAATTACTGGAAGAGCATTCTAAATGGATCTGACTGCATTTCAAGACAAAGGTAAAGACTTTTGCAGTAACAGAGACTCAAAAGGATCAGATACCAGACTGGAATGTTTACATTTATTACCTTTTTACTTCACTTACTTTCCTAAAGAAAGGGCAAAATCATTTAAATTATTAAAATTATTATTCTGAAGGAAATGTATAAGCAAATGGATGACATAAAAATTCGGTATACTTGATTTCCAAACAAGAAAATTACCAGCTATGCAATTTTCCCAAGTTTTCTAAACCCAGATGTTATTTAGATTGTTTTAAAATACTTATACACAATACTGAAAAAGCTTCTGACTGAATCTGTACAAGTATGGTAAAGTCTTCCATCACACAGTACTTGACAGATAGCGGGCAAGAGAGATTTAAAAATGCATCTTCTGTTCTTAAAAGAAAACAAAATGCAATTTTGGCAAAAAGCCCAAAGGCATCACATCAGTAACAGGAACACAAAGTCTGACATGACAAAAAATTCCTTTTCCATCTCTTAATGTTTTCAGAAAAAACAAGCAACTAACTGTTTAGTGACATAATGCCAGTGCAAGTTCTCTCTTGGTTTGTTCTTTTTCTTTAGTACTTTCTGCTCATAGTAGTTGGCAAGTCTGTTCTCTCCAACTACTTTTAATGAGACAGGCTCCTGCCATAAGGTTTTCACTGATACCAGAGGCAAATGCATCCGAACACACACGCTGCTCCAAAGATGCCAGAGACAGGGTGCTGGCGAACAGGCCTTTGGGCTGGGCTGAGATTGTCTTAACTGGTTAGACAAATTAAGAAGGATCAGAGTAGATTTCGCCTAAGCAATCAAAGCTAGTGGGGGTGAGGCAGATGGATGATGGCAAAGAAACCATGCAAATCTTTCTACAAGTAACTAGCTGTTATTAAACTAATTTAAGTATTACAATACTGTTTCCTAATGAACTATTTTCACTAAAAGTCGAAAACACTCAATTATTTTGTAGATTCAGGTGACATTACACATGAACTTGCCACACAAACTCAAATACCGAGGAGTCTACTAATTAGAAATCTTAAGCTTCAAATCTCTACTCTCTGAACATAAAAACGTTAGGATAAGAAAATAGTATTTTGTACCAAAAAGAAATAAAGATAGTCCCCTTATAAGGGTTCTAGGAGCACATCTCAGTTTGTAAAATTACATAAGCTTTATGTAAAGCAAATGTTAGTCAGTGATGGCTGTCAAATTATACTGAAACACTGGCCAAATCAACTATAAGTAATGGTTCTGAGTAGTGAATGAACTTGGAAAAAGATCCAAGTATCTCACATTTTACCCAGTTTCTTAACAGAACCTCTTGCGGCATCCTCTTCCATTATCATTAACCAGTGAAAACAGGAACTGTGCACATCAAAACATCCCTGGAACAGCTACAGAAAATCCTTTTAATACTTCCCCACACAGTATTTTTAGCTTCTTCCCAATTAAGTTGCAGTGAATAAAAGGAAAGCCAGCACCACATGATGGTCTAGATCTCTGTGTAACATCTGAGGTGTTTTGTACTCAGTTGTAGTTAACAGACCACAGGATTAGACAGAAAAAGAGTAGTTTAATTTTACCACATATATGAAATCAGTACATGTTTAATGTCATATGTAGTGACATCTCAGTCTTTCCACACCAATGCTTGTTTAGATTTCAAGCAGCAAGAAACTGTTGCAAGATTCAGAAATCATCAGAAGAACTGACTCCTAACTTAGAAGAGCAGACAGACTCAGTGACACAGTTCCCTTCCTTATAGACCAACAAACTCAAAGAGACCCATGGCATATGCAAAGCAGATGTTCTTGGTTTAGCATACGAATGTGCATTATATTTCCATTAGGGGATATCCATATGAGGCGACTGAGTGAAAGACAGGATAGCGCTGACTAGAAATCATGCAAGTCCCAAACTACTCTCAGTTTTTACCATCAGGAAATCACATTTTAATTTTGGCAGATGATACTGGAATACACCCGTTTTACATACGTGTTTTCTCTCCGTAGCCTTCAGAGATTTCGCAGCATAGTAAAAGAGTTGGGTTCCACACAGTGCTACCCAGTATTTTGTCCAAGATGCTACCTAGAAAGAGGAAAAAAACAAAAGTGCAATGTATAAGTGAAATGTTTCAATAACAGGCGTCATCCTCTGCAAGAACATGACAGCGCTAACTGCCCAGCCAAACCATCGTAATGTTCCAAAGCTGCTGTTTCTAGTTAGTTGTGTAGGCCCTATGAATGCATCAAAAACTAATCTGAGAAAAGCTGTCTGCATCTTACTCTCTATTTTCTGCAACCCTTATTGAACACTTTGTTGATTTACATTTGTCTCTTCCATTTTATGTAATGCCATAAGGTATTCTCCATTGTCATAAATATGTATTTTGACTTACAATTCACAAGCACTTGCAATGCAAATGCTAAGGGTTGTTATCTACTGATAAACTAGTAGGATCCACCCACCACTCAGTAAGACAAAACATCCTTCTCTCTTGTAAAGTTAAGTAAATGTAAGAAATTTTACGTAGCATTACACGTCTCTTCTACTCCCTAGACTATGGCTACAGCCTTATAAACTGATTAAGTCCACCAAACAGAAGAATGCAAACTCTAGCAGTGACACTAAGCCTTAATCAGCAAGGCAGAGGAGATCTCAGGCACTTGAATTAGTTGCAAAAGGCCATTTAATTGTATTTCTAACTAGGCAAAGGAAGAAGGTGAGAAAGTGAATAAAAAAATCTTACTGTAGGTTTTTTGCCTTCTTTCAACAAAGTCTTCCTCCTGAGCACACCTTGAATAGTAACTGCTCCTGGGTACAAGTGAACAGCCAAATCTTCAGATTCTAGGGAGCTGAAAGGAGCATGTAAAGATTTGTGTGAAAAAATGCTTCCTAAAGTAGTTTTCCAATCATTACCAAAAGCTACTGCAAACATCTGTATTTTAATTTAGAAATGTCAACTTCTTATTTATTGGACTTCAATGTGGAAAAAGACTTCGGCTGTTACAAGGAATTGCTGTTGTGGAATTTACACTCGCAAGCAAAAGTGATCAGAAAAATTAATTAGCCAAGCAGGTAATCCTTAATTAAAAAAATTCAAACTCAAGACACAACTGTAATACAAGAACAATTGATTTTAAAAAGCAAACATTCATATAGTTGCTGTATGTGTTAAAACCTCTCCTTCAACTCTCGCAAGAAAGATTGGATATTTTTTTGTTAGAAACACTGGAACCATTAGCACATCAAAAACAAAGCACAGCTCAAACATGCACAATCTTTGGAATATCTGAAAGCAAGAAGAGTGGGCAGGAGCAGTAACAAAGAGCAGAAACCCAAACCACAGCTTTAAGGTGTTCTAAAGCATCTGGTGCCCTACTAATCATCTACCCCATACAGGCCCAAGAGCTATGGGCCAAAACAAATGCCAGGTACAGCACTGTGAAAAGAAAACTTAAGCTTTATCAAAATTATAAAGCTGACTGGCTTACAAAATATTTTCAATCAGAAAAAAATTACAAAAGAAATCATTTCAGTAAATGTCAATCAGAGCATATAGCTAAATTGCTGAACCCAGCGGCTTTCTAGAAAAGCCAAGAAATTGAGCAGCGCCTGAAACTGGTTTTGAAGCCAGGATTTGCTGTTTCATCCATCGCAACATTCAGGAATGTTGAAAGTAAACTGGCAACCTAGTGAAGTTTTCATTGCAGCACCTACTGAGGATGATGATATGGAGACAACTTTGGACACTGACAGATGTGAACATGAGTCTAATTCAGTGAGACAATGCTTGCTTCTTAACAGGAAAAAAGTTTCATAGTTAACAGCCATCTCTTTTCCAACTACAGCACCACACAGCTGGAGACAAAATGTGTATTTTAATTCATGAGAATAATCAGTCGTATTACTCCGTCAGCTTGCAAATAATACTATATATAATAAGTTGGGGCCAATTTTAATGCATTACTCATTTTAGCCGTATCTCTGATTTCAGGGAAAAGGGGGCGGGGGGGAATCAACACAAAACTGCCAGCAAAGAAAATATCTCAAATGCCATCCATAAGCACAAGAAGCAGCTTTGTTGTCCATATGAGCACTGCCAATATTGCTGCCTACTGGGGGGCAGTTAAAAAGCTACCTGGGGTAAAACATCTTTAAGCCTCAATATAAGATCCAATGGTTCAGAAGTCAGATTTGCAGACCAGAATGAACAAAAGCCGTTATGGTGGGACAGATTAAGTCACAGAAGAGGAAAGCTTTAAGTCTGAAGATAAAGGTCTTTACCTTAACTTTGACATGTAAGTTAGAAAGATAACATCAGAAAACACCCACTTAATTATTAAACCAAACCAAATCACCAACACCAGAGGGACAGTTTGAGACCCCTGGGTGCAGTGGGGATTGTACCTGCTGGCCTTCATGTGGCCTCGATAGCCATTTCGTGACACTCTTGTCCCCGGACCGAGAGAATGGTACAACCTGTGCCTGTTGGATTCCATTATAAATTGTACGTATTACATATACTTTCATTCACACAAACAGCATGACTGCTAAAACAGCACAGTATTTTTCTGTGTGTGCTTATCACAAAGCCACTTCTTCCACACAAGAAACAGAGGATAATGTTATTTACAAAAATGCATGCAGGAGTCGATACCATGTTTTTTATTTCATCAGCTGTTCTTTTTGTCAGTTCTTATAATACTGAAGTGTTTTAATGGCACTGAAGAATAAGACATTTTGAGAGCAAAGTCTGCATTTAATTCTTAGAGATTAAACAAACACAAAGGAACCACATTAATAACACTTGTATGTCTTTAAATTCTGACTATAGATTTACTACCAAAACATTCAAATTCTGTGAGCATGCACACACACAAGCTGTTGGGCTGAAAGGAATCAAAAGCACTGTCAAAATATAACTGACACGGCTTAAAATACTGTTGCATTAAGTAACTTTGAAGCAAGCCAAGCAACATTTCCATTCTACAGTTCATACAAGCTTTAAACTTTACATATAAGCTTCACATTTTCGAGTCCTTAACATGATCTCACTGTTATCCATGGCCAGGACTTGTGTTCTAGACCTGCCTTTTGAATCCTGCTTTGCTTCACTGAACCTTGTTTTTCTGGATCAGACCCCTTGTTGACTGAACTCCATTTAATTCCATAGAACACGCACTTTGTCCTCACCTCATACTTTTTATCCATTTTTCTAGTAGCTTGTGTTACGCTGAAAGACTGAAAATCAGCTTTAATTCTGCAGAAGCAGGCAGTTAATTACAAGATCATGAGAATTTTGCAGGCAAAATCTCCTACGCAGTGTAAATCTAAGAATCTGTCACATGTGAGAGGGGCCCTGTATTTGCTGGACAGGGCTGTATGTCTCAGAATGGGAAACCTAAACAAGTAGCATTGTCATGTTTCAGTCTGAACTCAGGGTAGCAAACAGGAGGCAAACAGAACAGTCTTAAAGGGACACAGAAAAGGTCTGCAGCATTAAAGAAGAATGGGTTTTGCTTGGTTGGTTTTGTTTTTAAACCAGCTCAAACTATTGCCTTTGCTGCAGGAAGAACTATGAAAAAGAAACTAATGAATTGCCACCTACTAACCTATCCCAGAATATGCCATCATATGCCATTCTTTTTCAATGTAAATGATATCTTTGAACTTACTAAGTATTTTCATTTTACAATACATTCAAGATACAGACAAAACAATAAGATGAAGGAAAGAAAACCATAAGATAAGCTGTATATTTGGAGTACGTTTTCTTCTTACCCTTAAGCTTGTTTTTTTCATAACAAGGGGGTTACCACTCTTGCATTCAAGCATTTTCAGGCAAATATTTTCAGAGACACTTGGGATGACAGTCAATGAGACTGAAGTGCCCCTTAGCATACTGCCCTTAACATCATAGAGCTGTCAGGACTTGGATTTAAAGTCCTTCAAGTAATTTTGATGAGCCTAAAGGGACACCCCAATGCTCAAAGCTCTTACTCAAGTTTCAGACTCAGTTCCTGTTGCACTTAAAAACAATCAGTGACTCTAGTTCTCATCCCTTCTCTTTTTCCCAGTTACAAACAACAGGAGGGACAGAAAAAAACCCCGGAATATTTTATACAATTCCTTCTGTTACCCGGGGAATCTGCACGTGGAGTATCTAATTATGTCCTGTTAGGCATACTATGCTGATTTAAGCCCTACTACCCAAAGATCCTGTTCCTAAATCACTAAGGAATATTAAATTCCCACTCGCACTCTATAGGAATGTAGTCATTAGTAACACTGGAAGCATCCTGATTTTGCCAGCAGCTGTTAATTCCAATTCCAGACAACTAATACTTCTCCCTCACTTAAAAACTCCTTCATAAGAATGGAAACCCACTCTACAAACCCACACTAGAGACATCCTCTCTATCTTAAATTTTAATATTTACTTTTTAGTGTGTTACCTATTAAAATCTAAAACATGCTTCATCATCTCATGAAGCAAGGAACAGACACAAAGTTGCTGCGCATCTCTGGGAATTTCACAGGTGACGTTTCGAATGTCTGTAAGGAACCCAATCCCTCATCTCTGAAAGCAGGCAAGCAAACTCAGCCTTAAAAGCTTGCGACTTCCAGCAGAGTTCCCAAAGAGCTCTGTCTGGAGAAAGGGAAGTGCTGAAGGCAAGTGGAATGGAGAGAAGAAGGAATCTTCTGATGTAATTCTTTGACATGGAGCAGACCTTTTAATAGGGGAAGTCTGAGCCAGCTGGTTCTCACTACAACCGGGATGAAAAACCTCTGCTTTGTCTCCAAAGTCCACACAATTCTGGGGTGTCACCTTTCTCTAAAAACATGAACGTAAGCCTGAATCTTACTAAAATTTTTAAGTTTTTTGTGCTACTTAAGGTAAAAGCACTCAGTTCATCACTTTGTCTAAGGCTTTCCCATGGAACTTTTTGGCTTTGAGAATTAACCTGAACTTGATTAATTCCGTAATGCAACAGGGTGGGAAAAGCAAGAAGAAAACCTTTTGAATGTTGCAGGTTGCATCACGGAGCACATACAAGTTACAGATACTCTTCTTGACCTGATTTTCTTTGTATGCCCATTTGCAACGATCTTATTTCTTATCTAATAAAATCATAAGGGCACTTACTCATTAATGTAATCATATTTAGAGCATGAGATATCAAATAGTTTACCTTTGGCACTAAGATATTTTCAAATGTTTCTTCCAAAAAGTAACATAGAACTTGGACTGCTTCAATGAATTCAAGTGGCATATAAGGCTTTGGTAATGGTTCTCAACTACACTGTTCTTTGGCAAAAATTTCTACTAAACATAACTTCATAGCATGGCAGAAAAAGTCATCCATGGCAATTCTGAAGTTGAATTACCTGAAACTGAGTTACAGAAGCAAGCTAAGCACTGTATGGTGCATCTTACCGAGCTGTGGAAAGATGACATTTCCGCCTTTTACTGTATTAAACTACAGCTGTTAGTTTTCTTCCTCATTCGCAAATACAACATGGGAAATGGTGGAAATGGTCAAGGTCACCTGAGCGTTTGCAGGTGTTTTGATAAGTAGCGTGGCATTAATTCCGAACCACAAAAGCAGAAATGCTGCGCTTTCCCATGTAACACTGGCAAGTAATAACGAAGTGAAGAGCACATGGGAAAGACAATGTCAACAACATTAACAATGGGACCAAGAATGGATGAAATGCCTCGGGGAAAGTGAAAATGAAAAAAACTAGATACATGAACAGAATACACAGGGTATGCAAATATATAAAACAGAAATATCACTTAGGGTTTAATGGTACTGTGGTTGAGCTATTCATGTGTGCAATGACTGGGCATCCAATCAGCCGAAAGCCCTATTGACCACTAGTAAGCGAAAGCTACTTCTCTCCTGCTTTAGCAATTCCAGTGAACTTACTACAGTTTATTAAATATTTTTACCTATAGATCACTAAAATAAAGCATCATTTGCAGGACTGAGTGAAAGAGCATAAGCAGCAATGTCAGAATAGAGAAATGCGGTTTGTGAGTGTCAGTTTTTCCTACCTTTCAAAGGCTGGCCAGGAAGTCTCTTCACTGAGTTCAGACCCATCACTGCTACCTTGAAAAATTTAAGAGTGAATGATAGTTTATTTCATCATCTACAACCCAAATATTTCAGTTATGTCTGTTTCTCCTCAGAACAGTTAAGAATAAACATGTAAGAAATATTTCTCTCAAATACTACAATGAAAATATTTTGTGATTTGCTTCAGGAAACGGAGGTAGAGATTTGAAGGAACTGGATCTGGAGAAGCGCTACTAAATGGGAAAGGCATCATCAAAACGTAAAGAACAACCTAAATGCGGATTTGTCTGATTGGCACGAGTAGCACTTAAAAAGAAAGGTCACTTATTTAAATAATTCCTTATGAAAGCACATATGGTCACAACCAAGAGGCGCAGCTTCACAGTACTACAAACTCACCGTTGAATCTCCAACACGTTAAAAGGTTTTGCTGATTTGAGAAGCCTTAAATAACTTCTTAAAGCTAACTCGCACATATTCTGTGAGAACGCAACAGTCTTTCCTTCCTTTGTGTTTCACAAAGTAAGCCGATATTACTACAAGTATTTTATTTTAAACGCTAGAAGTAGAGAAAAAAAAATCCAAGTATCTGATGCATCAGCTCACAGCAGGTCCACAAATAACATCATAACTTTACAATTGCCAAACGATCCAGAGCAAAAGAGCTGAAAAGTCACCTTTTGGAAAGTGATAATCCTCGTTACCATGCCAGTACAGTTACAAAACTTAAACCAATTTAGAGGATTCATAAAGGTCTCATTTACAACATTTGCTCTATACAGAAATTGTCAATTACACTTTTAAAAGCAATGTTAATTTAGAAAAAAGTGGGCTGAACATCACGGCTATTGATTAAACCTTTCTATTGACGCCTAAACAGGTTTTAAAAATTGTAACAAAAACCTGGAAAAGGCTGAGGTTTAGTATTTGTCTACCCCTCCTTAGCATCTACATACAACATCTCTAATGGAATATTTTCCAGATTCTAAAAACCTCTGGAAGATTTTTTATGCAACAAAAGTTCCAATGCTAAAAAAAACCTCTCTCCTGAAAAGCAAAAGAATATACACTAAGTACCTCCCTCTAAAACAAGACAGAGGTGAAAGGAACTTTTTAACTTAGTAAAAGCTAGATGGCTAGCCAAATTCTGTTTAAACATTAAGTGCACTATTTGACTGTCACCTCAACTGGAAATATTTCATTCATTCACTACTTTAAAAATATATCACCTTCTTAAATTCTTCTTAAGTATGTACTCGATATTTGAGTTTTTCCAACAACCTCAAGCAGGTCTTCAGGTTAAACTTAATAACTAATCCTAGGTAGTATAAATCCTTTCTATTAAATAAGGTCCTACACAAGTTTTGGTTTTATGTAAGAAGCCACCTGACACAGACCACTATCTTCCTAGTTTTCTCTCTTGCTACTAAAATTAAAAATGTCTTGTACAGTATTTACAAAAACAATCATGGCCACATTTATCTTTACTACATAGCAGGAAGGCTTTTTCCTATCTTAGGAATAACAGCAATTGGCAAGATGTTTTTTTTCACTAATTGCGCTGCTGATGATCTGAGAAATTTCAGGATTGTTTACACAGAGCTCTAGTCCTGCAGCTGAATACAGACAGGAATTTTCTGTTCCCATCCATAGATGCGCACATCCATACGTATGCACTACAGCCACCCAGCCGGCGCAAGGCCAGGTTCGATTGATGCGATAGGGAATGCCTGTACCATCGCATACCCAATTTCCCCGCCGGTCACGGCATCCACTCGTCGCTGAAAGTCTGAGGATATTGAGCGTTTAACACAGGCTTCCTTTATCCCAAAGTTAGTCCCCGAAGTCAAACAGGTGTTAATATAAACAAACCAACCCCAAAGAGTTTAAAAAGTATTCAGACTAAAAATTCTTTCCCCTTCTCAAATCTGCAACTGACACTCTCTTGGCTCCAGTTTCACAGTGTTTCCAGAGCTCTAGTCACTATAGCTGATGACTGACCTGACAGAGCTTGAAATTCTAATGTGAAAAGAGAAAAAACTAGAGACCTGAACATCAATTGCTGTAGCAAAGCACAGCCCAGCTAACATCACAGAGACGCCATGCCCTAAAATTATGTTCTGCTTTGTTGAGAACTGAAAATCCTCATGTGGATCTGAACTAGTTTGTTACCATTCAACTATTGTACAATAAAGTTTAAGTAGTTCAACTTTGGCTTGCTAGTTAACCAAACAAGAATGGTGTGAAAACTGGCAAAACACTCAAGCGATACACCGCCAGAGAATCAACACAAATCTAACACCATCACAGCTGGTGAGTTTCATCATGAAAAGCTAACAAGGGCAAATAACCAAATGGATAAAGATGGGGCAGAAACAGGTGGTTTGTACAGCTCCATTAATCACAAAAAAACCCCTACCCCAGAGCATATGCCTTGGACCAAACAATACTAATAGGGATTGGGGAAGAAACCGGGTACTAAAACTCCTGTATCCCCTTCTCTGCCTCTCAGATCCAGACATCCACATGTGTATTTTTAACCTAAAGTATTATACAGCTCTTATATTTACCCTACCACTAAAGCAATGGCTCACATTAGCAGAATGGGGTATCCACATTTAGGGCAAGAGACATTTATTTATTCATTTAAATGGAATATTCAAAAACCCCCCTATTCCTTCTGCCTGAAACCCTACCCGGACTTTGATCTTGTGCCGCGGGCCGCTGGTGACTCAGAGTCCTAAACACCTGAACAGCAGGGTGAGGAACCAAACAAATCTTGGCTCTGTAGAGTTCTTCCCTACTGTATGGGCTGCCAAAACCCAGAAAATAAATGCATACACTGTATTCCTACACCCATACTTCATGCACTGAAAGAGAAATATAATCCCTGTAGAATTCAAGTACTTCAAGATGGTGACTTAATAGAGGAATTCATTAAAATGTTGATATTCTTGTTCGTATTTTATGCCAGTTTTGGTTTGAAAATGTGCTGTTCTTACAAAGGCACTTTCTTACATTACTTAACATTGATTTTAAATACCTTTGACTCTGCAGCAGTAATTTCTCTGATTGCATTAGAATAAAGGCTTGAGTTCCTTTCAAGTGATTGGAACATAGAAACCAAGGCAAATGTCCAAGAGCCTTAGTTTTTCCAGAGCTTTCATCCATATCATCGTGGATTAAGAAAAAATAAGTAAAAAAAAATAGTTTGAGAAAGAAAACACTCCAAAGTCAGAAAAGAATTTGCACCCAACACTGCTACAAACATAATCCATAGACATGTTTTCTTTGAATTTCAGAACACCTAAAATTACATTCTCAATTTCAGATGAGTATTTCTCTGTTCATACTTGAACATCCGTTCTTAAGTGGGATACGTGTGAGACTGCAGCTTTGAAGAAACACCTCCTAAACAAAAGTACTTTGCACCCAGTACATTCGGTGGTATAAGAGGAGAAAAGCCATACAGAAGCAACATAAGAAGCGAGGAGTCTATTTTACATTGTCCCTTTACCTCTACAGAATTATTTGGACAATTAACCATTGTAAACAAATTCAGCTTCAAAAAACAAATTCAGTAGCACAGCTGAGACAAATCTTAAGAACTGGTGGAAATCCAAAACTTCTGAGAACATGAATGAAGGAGAGTGAACATTGCTGCAGAGATACTTAGGAGATGGTTAAGCAAGAAGAGGATACTTTAAAAGTATAATGAAATCAGGGAGTATCAGAAAACTGTATTCTTAAAAAATAATCTTAATAAAAGGAAGGTTCATGCTATTTCTGAGTTGGACCATGATCTAAGTAAAAGCATCTTAATTTATCTTATTTTTAGGTGAGGATGTGACAGCAGGCAAATACACGCAGGAGAACAGCTGGTAAGAGTGTGCAGATGGTTCCTTCAGCCCAGCCAAGAGCAACGACAGGAGGACAAACTTACTCTTCTGAAAGAGCGCATTACGGTGACCTCATCAAATTGGAGGGATCGCAGAACAAAGCTACAGTAGCTTTAAGACTTACTGATGGCAACTAGTGGGGGTTCTTAATGAACTTTCACTGCAAAGAAAAAGCACCTGTCCTAAGTTACTAAAAGCAGGTGGATTGTTTGCACAAACCAGACGTATTTGCAGTGGTATTCCTCTGTTTGTGTTCTCATGTGTTATCTCTCAGAAGTCTCTTTGCAGTCAACAGAAATAAAGTGGGGTTTTAAGGACACAAGTCATATAACCTGTTTTTAGCCACTCACCTAAGACTGAGATGAATCACATACTTGAAAAAAAATTTAATTCTTTATATGATTATAAAGAGCTCCAAATGACCAGCTCGAATACAGCTGTCTAAATTATGAACACCTAAAACTTAAGAGACTATTTCCTCTTGTTACATTCCTGAATTCAAAGGAACATTTCCCATCTGATATTGTTTATATGACTGATCAGGTGTTTCTTCCTTTTAATTAGGATACCCTTGGCACTGCTGGAAAAAGATTTCTCACTTTTGTTCAGATAACAAGGACCTATGTTATAAAGAAAAATGGCAACAGAACCAGACGTACATCTCCCATACACCAGCATAATATACATGACTGCTGAACACAATCACATAGTTCTAGGAACAAGAATTGTTTTGACCTCAGCAAAATAAAAAGAGGCTTTTGTTGTTTGTTTGTAGTTTTTGTGTTTGCGGTTGGTTTGGGTTTTTTTGAGTTCTAGGTTTTTGCAGAATGAGTTGAAGGTACACTATCTGCCCCCAGATCCTGAAATTAAGAAAAGAATCTGATAAAGATCTCTGACCATGGCTGTCACGTTACAGACAGGTCTCTTTCCAGGAAACCCCACACTTGGTTTGCTTTCTGCTTGCTGCTGCTTTAGGAATCATTCATTGCAAAGAAATATACCCACTTAGTATATATATTTGAAAGATTACACTGATGTAAAAATTTTGTTATGCTATGCCCCGTTCCAAGAATGCATCACCAGTCTTTTCTAGCACAACACGATCAAAATAGTCCATCATCACGTGAATGTGTGTTTTTTTGTTTAAACACACACACCGCTGGATGAACTTCTCAGTTTTAGTTTGCTTGTATGCAGAACAGAATTTCATCCAGCCATGAATCTCAAGCCTAGTGATGCTCTAGCTGATCTCTATCACAAATTGAAAGCTTCTATCACAGAGATAACTTAAGAAACCCAAGTAGAAGAACCCTCATGTATCTGCAGAAGTTGGTGTGTTCATCAGTGGAAAAAGAAACAGTACTCTGATAAAGCTTTATAACATGCCTATACATTGCTTTACTGAATTGTAAGTGGACTACAGTAATCTGTTAACAGCAAAAGCAACTCAGACATGAAGCCTGATAAAAAGAATGCACAAATTTACGTCCTGTAATGCTTTAGATAAAGCACCATAACTGTACAGTGCTACACACAAACATCCTATAGACACTGTTGTGACATTGCTGCTCTTTTAGTATTTGATGTAGAGGCAGATTGTATCAGATGCTCTAATATGAAAGGATTGAAGAAGTCTAAACACCTTTGAGCCCTCAGAGTGATTTGAAGTTGTGTTATAGTCATCTTTAAGGTCACATTCAAGCTGCTAGCATGTCAGAAACATCGTCCATGTTTTGAAGAGGGATCATTTATCCAAAAAGCTAAAACCTATATAGGCTTATATCTAAGAAAAGGTACTCCTGTTTCTAGAGCAACAGGTTTAAATCCACATTTACGGGCAAGGTGTGGAATAACACTCTTTTCAGTACGCACATTCAGAAGTTTTCTTGACTGTCTTTTGAAGCTGTGTTGTAGAACAGTGTAAACCTCCTCTCTGCTGCAGTGACTGTACCATTTCCAAGTCCTGAGTAAACAGGCTACTTCAAACATGATGGAGGAACTTTGCAGCTTCAATCAACTTCCTTAAATCCCGCTGAAGCAGCAGTACAGACCACCAGACAACTTACGTGTCCAAAAATTCTTCAGGAATAGAGGCTGCAAGCCTCCAGAACCTACTCTCTTCCTCCACATGTATTTCTAGCACCTCTACTAATCTTTTTCGTCTCTGAAATTTTCATAATCAAGAAGTAGCAAAGATAATAATGATGCTAGACTGTCCAAAGAGCAATAAAACTCTTATCTGAGTACGGAGAGGCTGGACGTGGAAGAGAATGGGAGAAGGGAAGTTCTAAACACAAATGCTGATCTCATGCAAAATGCATAAGGTTGCTGTTTTGCAAGTGACTTATCAGAGTCTTCTAGAGTGGATATTTTGTTCCAACTGGCAAGGGTGACTATATCAAGTCCATACAGTCATGCCTGAACTGAGCAAGAGAATGGAGTTGAAAACATCAGAGATGAAATAAAGTAGAAAACCCCTGCATTCTCTGAAACATCTAGATAGTGAGTGGTTCTTAATTGTACCTCATAAAAACTGCTTGTCAGCTCTGGCTGCTCGGCTCTAATGGAAATTTACCCTGGAAAAAAAGGATCAACTGCAGAGAAGTTTCTTAGGTATTTAGACAGAAAACATCAGTAAAAAACTGCACTGAGAAAAGGACAATGCTACATCTCAAAGGTGACAAAAGTCTTCTTTCCCCCTTCTCCCATAAATCCAGCATAAATCTGAAACGATATGTCTTTCTCCTCAAAAAAAAAATCCATGAAGAGCTCCTGAAAACAGTATCATTTGAAACGGCAGGACTTCGCTTCTCACCATGAAGGCTGAAAAGCAAAACTGTTTTTTCAAATTAAGTTATCCAAAGAAACACATAACATTACAAAAATCTTGTATTACCATAAATGCATAAAACCAAAATCATCATATTCTACCAAGATAATAATTTTGAGAAAAACTACTGTGATTAGAGGTTTCATTTCTCAAGTCTGGCTGCAGTTCAGTGGATCTGAGAGGCACCTGCCCTGCCCTCTCTTCACTTTATGGATCTCTATGTAACAGGAAAAAAGAGCCACTGCTTTCATATAAGGAACTCAGGAAGCAAAAGTTCTCAAAAGAAGAATACCCTAAATATTGCAAGATAAATACCTTACCAAAATGAAGTAGATTCTGATATTCTGAAGTATCTGAAAGTTAAATTGCTGTTTACTCCTGACGAAAGTGCAGAGTATTTAGAAATTAAGCTCTTAAAGTCCGTCAGCAATTCATAGTTCTCAGTAGGAATTTGATACAGCTTCCCTCCACCCCCATCAAGGAAGAAGAGGAATAACAGTGGTTGCATCGTTAAAGAGAATATACAAAAAATGATCTGCTTTTTTATAATTTGTCCGCATCTACTTCATGCTGTATAAATTAAGCTGCCCTTCTCCACCTACATTTCTCCAGTTTCTTCTAAAATAGAATTTTTATTTTAGAATAGTAACACTGCTTGTACAATTCCCAACTAAAAATGCCAAAATCTTTATGCAAAGACCATGTTCTGCACAGCTATGTTCACTGTTCCTACCTATTGAAATTCCACTAGAGAGTGTGGAGCTTTCTGCCTGCCCTCGTGATGGGACATGGGGCTCCATGACGCTGTCATCCAGGAGGTGCCTTGGTCCTGCGTTGGGGAATGTTGCGCTTTTAAATTCAGCCGTATTCATTTTGTGTATGAAACTAAAAAATGAACAGAGATAAATATTGTTACAACATTATCTTTGATACATTTCAAAAGCTGGTACTGTGTTCCGAATATCAAACTAGACCACGACCCAAGCCATAAGCAATTTTGCACAGGCTATATTATTTATAGGAACTGCTGGTCTAAAAACACCACAGTGCTCTCGGAGCAAAGAGAAAGTCAGAAGTACTTTAAAAATTACTTTCAGTATCCTATGGTATTATTGTCTTACTACAACGCTTACATAATTGAACTTTAGAATTCCATTTTAGCTCACAAAAGGTAAACTTACACAATATAATCTAAGAGATGAATTCTGAAAAGCTACAATCTTGTCTTTTTTAAAACACGACAAAGGAATTGCCGGTACAAAAATTAAGATATTAATTAGAAGTACAGCTATATAGAAAAAACCTGCAGCCATTACTATGCAAAGTTATATGAAAGTCTACAAAGGAGGTCTCATCAGAAAATTACCAATAAAGCAATTATTTCAGTTTGTATTTGAAATAATCACACTGGCATTGAGTTGCTATTAGTGATAGTTCTGTCATTCAGAAAGAGCCCATTTGGTCTAACTCATTAGCTTTTTTTACCATCGTAACAGCCAGTCTTTCTCTTTTGACTAATTCTCTTCAGCTGGGACACTATTATAGTTATATAGTTCTATTATATTATATAGTTCTATATATTGTGTAGTTCATTATAGTTCGGAGCTTGGTCTCTTGCCACAAATTGCTCTCCGAGTGAAGTTCTGTGTACAAATCATGTCACTTTTCCAAAGCAAAGCTTTTGTACTGAAAGATGATACATCACAAAGTTTAGGATTTTGGGGTTAAATAAAATGCTGACTTGTATCCCAGACTGTGACATTTCCTGTGTCCGTGCGGTATCAGGTTCCTCGGTGAAGGGGGGGGTGCTGGTAGCAAAGCTCCTTCAGCTGCAACGCTTTTCCGTCCACTTTGTGGAGACGCTCCGACTTCAGAACCTGTGAACAAAAAAGACATTGCTCTTGAGTAACATCAGATCTTCTGTCGCAGTGATTTCTAAGAAAATTGCGCAAAAGTTGCACAAAACTTCCTAACCTCAAGCTATAAGAGACAGCCTGTAATAAAACTCATTGATAATTAAAAAAAAAAAAAAAAAATTTAGTTTGTTTTCTTTTTTTGCATGGGATTAAAAATGAACACACCTCTTTCAAATAGACCATCTAGTCAGAAGTATTTTGTAAGTTCTAAAGGCTGTTGCATTAGCTACATTGACATTAAGCAGGCCCCATTGATTTTACGTTTCAGAACTCCTACCTTCAACCACTTTGGGCATTGATCAAAAATAATGCACATTTTAGCATGAAAAGTTTAGATGAAGGCCTTTCTGTCCAGATGCAAAGAATGAATATTTAATAGCTCTTCACCCCAAATGACACTAACAAGTTAGAGCCACAATACATACAAGAACCTAAAAAACCGACTCGACTCCTTGAAAGAATTTCTTTACAGATCACCTTTAAACTTTTTATTACAAATATACAGTATTTATCCTTTACACTTCTTTATTAGCCTCAGGCAAATATTTTCCACATTCTCAACTCAAAAATAATGCACTTGACAACCTGAAGTCTTCTCACATTTATTAAGCATTTACCTACTAAATCTTCTCTGGAAGCAGCAGAGTGCGGGGTGCTGGTCCCTGGTTCTATCTTTAATGAAAGTCTGCATTAAAGAAACATGAAAAATTACTTTATCAGAAGCATATAAAAGTTTTTGATTTTTTTTTTTTTTACATTTACAACTGAAAGCTGCTTGTTTCTATTACTGCATGAAACACTGTGAACTCAATACAAACCGCACAAAGTTATCTTTCGCACACACGATTTCCACATATATATATATATTTTACCACTGCACTAGCATAAGAATTGGGAAGAGTATAAAGTATATAAGTACCCCTCACCTCAGTGTGAAAACAGACTTTCTGAATAGCAGCCACATTTCTGCGCTACATGCAATCGTCTCCATTTCCCCGCTATCAAAATGTGGGTTGTACAGGACCAAGGGACTGTAGCTCCTTCAGCAATAACATTCTCACTAGTATGAGCCCTACTTAGTGAAAGTGGAGGACGGTGGAGTGCAGAATTCATCAAAACAATATGACACTAACAAGTAGACATTACCATTAAGAAACTTGTGTTTGTGTTTCGTTGGGTTTGTTTTGTTTTGCTTTTTCCTTCAAATGTTTGACCACACAGCTTTACTCTCAGATAAGCATGCAATACTTTCAAAATCAGGCTACAGAACATTTCATCAAAAAGGTAAAGCCTTTTTGCATCCCAACACACAGAGAACAATTTATAAATCTTAGAAGGGAAGCCAAACGCCTGAGCCCTCGTTAACTGTTCTTTGATGCAAACTCAAGAGTCCCCATTTGCTGCCTTTTAGTAAAAACAAGTTAGGGACTAAATCCGTAAAGTAGATTTGTTCCTCTTGTGTGCACATCCCTCCCACCATTCCCATGGAGCTACACAAGCAACCAATTCAACACAACCGAGGTGACAAAGTTCCAGGGTGGGCAGGATGGGAACAGGTGGGGGAACCTCCTCAAGCAGATCAGCCAGCAAACAAAAACCTTCTTCATATGCAACAGATTGGCTTGAGGTTTTTTCCTGTCCTCGGGGCTTGTTCCTGTCTCGTGCCAGAGATTTTCATCCCCCAGTTTTGCTGGATGCCAAATCACTTAATACGGTAATGATCTTTTAATTAAGGAAGTAGAAAGCTCTGTTTGGGGCAGTATACTTGGGGGAGGAATGGGTGCAGACAGAGGTGGATAATATCTTGCCTCTCAAAAAATCAAGTGTTTACATTTGGCTCACACAGTATAACCTAATCAAAGAGAAAAATAAAAAACTGAAATGTATAAAAGCTGAAGTGTTAAGAACTTGGGACTAGACACACAGATGACTCCGTTCCAGTGAAAAGTGGCATAAGCTATCTCCAACCATTGGACCCATCCTGTCCACTGAACAGTGTTACACGTGAGCCAGAAGTACGGAGTCTCCATCACTGAACACTCAAAGAGGTTGTCAGATCAAATCAACAGACCAAACGGACATGAAAGCTGGGGCAACAAAATGATGAATGGAGTGGAGCATCTCCCGTATGAGGAAAGGCTGAGGGAGCTGGGGCTCTGGAGCTTGGAGGAGACCGAGGGGTTTAACATCATTAATGTTTACAGATATATAAAGGGTGAGTGTCAGGAGGATGGAGCCAGGCTCTTCTCAGGGACAACCAATGATAGGACAAGGGGTAATGGGTTCAAACTGGAACACAAAAGGTTCCACTTAAATTTGAGAAGAAACTTCTTCTCAGTGAGGGTGACAGACACTGGACCAGGCTGCCCAGGGACGTTGTGGAGTCTCCTACTCTGCAGACATTCAAACCCGCCTGGACACCTTCCTGTGTAACCTCATCTGAGTGTTCCTGCTCCGGTAGGGGGATTGCACTAGATGATCTTTCGAGGTCCCTTCCAATCCCCAACATTCTGTGATTCTGTGCTTGGTGCAGCCAGGCATGGAAAAGGAAGGAGATGTGCCATCCAGCATGCTGAAAACTGTCTTGAGCACAGGAGCCAGCTGTAACCTCACTACTTGCAACCGGCGCGTCCAAGACACGCAATTCCCTGATCCAGGTGCAATCTTAAAAGTGACAGGCTTTGTGCTGTAAAAGTTATTTTGTAATGAGTTACGGTCAGTTATAGTATTTCATACTTACTTGTAATTGTCATCTTCTACAAACTTCTGCAGTTCTTCTATGTACTGGACCGAGTTTAGATATTTTTGGACATGAGGCAACAGAGGAATATCTGGAGAACAGATGACATTCATTATCAGTGCTTACCAATAGTACAAAGTTATTTTCCAGAAACTAATTAAAACAGAATCAGATCTCTTGCCTCTTTACGCGAGATGGAGGTAACAAACTACAGTCCCTAACGATGTTGAAATTTCTGTCCTTCACTGCAATTCTCACGTGTTGAGCTGACATTCCCCATGTCCATAAAGCTGCATTTGTGTCTCCCTAGAGCTGCTCTGCTTCTCAGAGAACATGTAGGGGAAAAGTGAGAGCATGTTCCTGGCCAAACTCAAGTCCTGAACCCACAGGATTATATCCGAGGACTCCTTCACAGCCCATGTTCTCATTAGATTGAGCTTTCCACGAAGCCATAATCCTGTGCTTATTCACATTCCACCATCACAAACACAGCCTTACGACTTTACTACAACTTGAAAAGTAGAGTGAAGGAGATCAACTTTAACCAAAGAAAAACCCCAAAATAACCCCTTTTCCCCAACAAAAATTATCTGATTTACGAACAGAACTATAAATGTCCAAAAGGCAAGATGAACGTGTTTTATTATGGCCAGTAAAAGTACTACTCCAAAAGCAATCTTACTTTTTTTTAGAATTCATAGTCACAAAATTATGAAACACAGGGATACAAGTTTATAAGGTACTAGTAAAATTACCCTTGAGTACAATGTATTCCACATTTTAAATCAGAAAATACGTACTGCAAAATTGTGTGTGATGTATGAAAAGGGCAATTTTATTATCTCTTCGTGCTGATGCTCTGTCATGACCAACAGTGTTATAATAAACTTAGACTTTCAGATTGAGAGTGAGCATAAATGTCATTCAAATGGGTTGGGCCTAACTCACATTGTATTACAGAAGACAAATATTAAAGCTTTTAAAGTTGTTCTCTTTAATAGTGCAATATTTACACACTGGCTTACCATATTCACATGACTGCTGTAAATCTGAGATAATTCGAAGGATATTGTTCATTAAATTTGTTCTTTGCTCACTTTCCAGAATGCTCCCTGTTGACGGGTACGCAGAGTCAATATATGTCAAGTCTGACAGATAAATACCTGAAAAAGATCAGAAGTTTCTTCATTTGCTGTCTCCCATTTAGCACAAAAACACAAGAAGTATTTTGAGGAATTTTTACTTTCATTGACTGAACATGCATGCAGGTTGACAACAGCATTGCAACAGATCATTATTTTGGGTTTACTTGAGAAATCATTTTGACGAGACCTCCGAGAGCCTTCAGACCTCAGAGTAAAACAGCAATAATGCCTCGACTTATAGGTAACTGTATCATTGTGCCACCCTTGTCTGGGATTGAATTTGTACTCTCCTCAATCACCTAATCCTTTGTTTTGTCGGCCTTAGCTGCATTTGCAGATGCTGAGGGTCCGAGTACAGCCGGGTTCCTGTTTTCAAGGTCTCGCTCTCTGTACGACAGCGGCACAGAGGATCCTTTCCTCTCGCATCACATCAGGCACATACTAGTTGACTTTGTCTCTGACAGTGTCATTATTCCTAAATCTAAAAGCAATTACAAGGACACGAGCAACTATTCATGAATATAATCCCCTGCCTCGTCACCAATTAATTATTGCCTTGACAAATGTGAAGCACACGAAACACCATTCTAAAATCTGTGATCAAAATTAATGATTTTAGGAACTCTACTATTTCTTTCCCCTAATTCAGTGATTAAAATAATAACAGAAGGAAAATTCATATTATCTACAACTCTTCAAGCTGAACAGAAACTCAAACTCAACCTGCAGCAACACGGGGAAAGTTAACTAAGCAAAAACTGCACTCAGATTGAAATGCGGTACAAATCCTGCAGTTCGTATTAATCGCAACTCCAAAGATCCAACAGCCTTATCGATAAGTCTCTTCAATCTTCTACCTGCTTTCTTCCCCACCAACATTGTAACCTCACTACTCATGCAATCCCTTGATCACATAGAGAGGAAAATCCTCCTCCTTATATGTTAATGCTGTAGATAAACTGCTTATTTTCATTCTAAATTCAACTCAATTTCTTGAACTTCACCCAAGACTAATCATTTTTGTCTCAACTAAATGAAACGTATCCTGACCAGCTCGGCTATTAAAAGGAATTGCTCTTTATCTCCTGCATCCTCCATAAGACATCCAAATTGAAAAAAAAAAAAATCACACTTAAACGTATTATTTAAGAAACTTGTTATAGTAACAGAGAACTTCTAAAATTGTATTTGCTTCACTCTCAGCCTGTATAACTAGAATCATAACAAGAAGTTTGGCTTTACAGGTGGAAGACTATTAATACAACCTCACAAGAACAGCAGTTGTGTTTGTATAGCACCTCACTGGTACAGCCCTCAAATGTGAGCGGGGAAACTCTGGGCATCGCTCCAAAATCAACACACACACACGCGTGTGCGCACACACACAGAAACACATTAAAATACTTGTGGTTGAAAGGTGACATATAAAAAAGTGAATAAAAAGCTATTACACATGACCTGATATACTACTAAATTTGCAGTTTTCCATTCTGCTAGAAATCAGTTTATTGAAATAATAAGAAACATCAGATAGTCACATTTATAGTGCTATGCTATCTAGACTGCATAAGACGTCCCAAACCTACCTCTGTCCAAACAGGCCTGGAAAACTCCCCAAACCTGCTCAGTCTTCTACAGAGAGGAGTAAATCATGTTTACTAATTATAATTAAGGAAATTCACTATGAACAGGCACCTGCAATATTACGCACGATTTTGTAAACCATCGTATTTGTAGGATTGTCTTTCTGAATGACTTAAACTCTGAGGTTTTTTTTCTTTCAGCCAAATCAAGAGCTCTTCTATAGAAAGCTGTTGTCTAAACTTATTTGATGTTTTTCTGTGAAGTCTAAAATAATTTTGAAAGCATAGCAGGGTAATTCTCTTTCAAATATAACTGGCACGTCCTTTGTGAAGAAACCAAAAAGATCAATGAAAGCAAACTGAATGCACATAAGTGTTGGCCAACTATTGACAGAACTAAACCCCATATTCTGCATTCCTCACAGGGCATAATCTCTGTGGCTTTTGCTACTTTAACACTAGTCTGATGTTATCAAATATTCTGATACCTACTCAAAACCATCACACACACGGTTTTAACATTTTCCACATGTATCGGAGACTTCATGCGTTTAACAACTGGAACTGTTTCTTATTAAGCGAACGTCAAGAACTGAATGCGACATTCTGTTGAACATTCTTCTAGACTATAAATGGTTCATTTTTCCTGTTGTATCCAGCCAGGCTGCCCCTTTTATTCCCAGCAACACAAATCGAGGTTTTTATCAGCCTGAAAGAATCTTTCTTCTAAATGAAGCCCAGCACTGTAATAACTTGAAAGGCATCTTTAGGCAGCGTAGTAAAAATGTTTGATTTGTAATCGCCCGCTGAACTCTTGCACAGTCTGTTGCCATATGGTACCTCCCTTCTCCTGGCAAACAATCTTTCCTTGTTCCGAACTCCTCGGCCTCCCTACCCCCTCCTTTTCTGGAGGCTACGGGTAGGAAATCCGAAGGAGGAGTTTCTTGTGCGCTCAGTGTGTTCGTGGTGACATCATAGGTGGGCTGAACGTCTAAGTCGAGTGTGTGTTTGTTTAAAAAAAACTGTCCAAAAGTGATGTATATGGAATCTGGGTCAGCTGTAGCTGGTTAGTGCACTTCTGCATGTGAGACTTAAACACTGCAGTTTCAAACAACGTTTCTTTCTCTCTTCTGGAATTAAACATGCTGAAACATTACTATTTTTTTTTTCTTAAATAATTAGTTAGCTTGGTTATTGTATGGAGAAACCAAATTCCTCAGTCCAGCTTGGATCTAATAGAGAAAGACAAAAGCAGTTTTCAACTCCAGCTGCAGATTAACAATCCACAGCATCGGGTAATATAGGAAGAGCAAGCAACTTGGCCTCTGGATTTTCCGTCTACCACAGAAGCAAAACAGCTGCAGGATTTTTTTCTTGGTAAGTTTTTAAGTTATTCTTACTTGCAGAAGTTTAATTTTGAGCTATTTGTGAATTCTACATACATCTCCCTCAACATACAACTGTGAAGAAACCAATCTCAGCCTGAGAAAAGTCTGACAACTAAAATATAAACCTCACTTTTGTGGCATTTGGTAGACTTTAGAAATTTGGAAAGAATTAAAAAGGACTGGGCATAAGAGCAGAGAGTAACTCGTTCCAGTTGTAAGGATGAACAAGACTCAGTTGTTCAGCTGTAAATCTTCTGTAGATTTTGTTATATACAGTTACAGAAAATTAGTACCACCAGATTCTTTGCTAAGCATGTAATTGGGGTATTGTGAACATGTTCATATAAAATTCTGATCCTACTGGAAAGCAAAAGCCAAAAATCCTATCGACTTCAGGGCAGCTGGATTTCACCCAACGCCAGAGCATAGACCCAGCATTACTAGAACTAGAAAATGGATACCTCAATTAAAGCACTGTAAAAAGTCCCAAGTAAATCAATGCACATCTGTAAGTAGCAATCATTGTATATCTTTTCAACTAAATTTTCATTTATGGTACTTCTGAGCAGCAGAGGTAGTCTGAGTTTTACAACCAACCAAGAAACCCAAGCCATACATTGATTTCAGCATATAATCAAGTTTGTAGCACAAATGATTGTGCAGCTGCAAATCCAAAGACTGCTGCACCAGGCACAAATCCCTTCCTTTAACAATTCACGGCATGATGGGGAAGTTAATCGTACCTAAAATGAGCAGCAGTTTGTATCTAAATAAAGATTCATTTCATAAACATGAAATGCAACATAGCAGACAACACTATATTAAGTGGAAAATCGAGAGGTTTGTTACAGTTCTTTGTGGGGAGAGGGAAGTGATACAGTTGCAAGTCAAGGATTAAAACAATAAAGCTGTTTACAAACAGAAGAAAAATGTACAGATAAAATGCAAAAAAGAATGGCTAATACACAATCTTCTACTTTTTGCCTTTCTTCATGCTGACTTGGAAATTAAAATACAGCAAATAACCCAGAACAATGGAAAAGAATTTAAGTTACGTATTTGTATTAACAAACTCTCAAAACCGTCTGACACGTAAAGAGAGAAAGAAGAGGGTGATGCTGAAAGAAGAAACCAAGTGTTACAGAAAATGAACTTAATAGAGGTTTAGTAACTATGGGAGGGGAAAAAATCTGAAACAGTCTTGACAAAAAAATGGATCCTTTCCAAGTTCTTGAGCTCTTTTTCTTACTATTTGTGCTGCTTTATATATTAAAGAGAACAATCTAAACAACAACAACCCCTCCATTTGAAGCCCACACTGTGAGCTTTGGACTCCACTCTCTGCTCATTCATCATTAGTCAAGGTTTTGATTTACGCTGCTCAGAACAATTCCTGTGTCTTTTGCAAATGAAAACAGCTGAGTCAGTATTTTTTAAGCAATAAACTGGCAATAAACTGCAAGGTTTTAACTCCTTTTTTATTGTTGTCTTCCAATTTTACTGTTCAAATTTTGAAATTCTTATTTTAAACAAACAATGGCCTACTAATATAATGCCGGTGCCACAAGAATGATCTGATGTATGACAGAAAAACGCACCATTTACAATTTTACAGGGAATCACTTCAGAGAGTGCAAATTCTGAATCTTCAAACTTGTGGCAGTATATACACAGCTTTATCAGGTTTTTCATTATTGTTTTACTGGGGTTAGTTTGCTGTTCGTAACATGCCCTACTAGTCTGGTCCTTAAAATTTATACACCAATGAATGAAATAAAATTCCCTATAGTACGAATTGCTAGATGCTTCCTGTCTTCAGTATCTATTTTACAGGGAATTCCAGATCCCCTAAATAACACATTTGCAAACGCAAAACGCATCACTCCATTGTACCTGCCTGTTAAAAAGGTGCAAAGACACACAATGGCTACAAAAAAAATATATAAAGGAACCCTCAGTAAAAAAATAACACAACAAACCTCACCATATAAATCTGGAATTTCTAAGAATTTATCATTTTTAGAAGTGACACATTTTCAATGATGGCTTCAAAAAACCCTGAAGATTTTTGAACTGCCTTTCCTAAAAGGAATCAGACCACTATTAATCTCAGAGAAGCAGAATTCTGTGCCTCAATACATCATGTGTCTGACTAACAAAAACCAAGAACATATTATTCCTGGATCCCAGTCAATACAATTGAAAGGAATCCTGTTATTTCAGCAGAGGCAGAATGACTTACCGGAAAAGCACTTGTTTAAATAGGGAAAAGTAACTTACAGAAGTACACAGATACACCAAAAATCCACGTGAACATTTGTCCTACAATAAGAGTGCTTTCACCATATTAGTAGTACTTCTAATGTTACAGATTCAGTTTTAAGTTTAAAAAGAAAATAATCCCCAAACATCTCCACTTATTCTGTGTAGAGATAAGGGAACACATATGGTTTTATTTATTTTAGCTGCTTCAACAAAGCTTAACAAGAAATGAAGTATGTGTAACATCCATAACAGAGCTTTCAGATTAACTGGTATCATGTTCAGAGATCTTTATTATTGGTATTTTCATTTACTTTCTGAAAAAAAACCCTGTTTGTTTCTCTCCCTGTTTTAGACATTTATGGAGGTTTAAATAGAGGGCACATTGTTATTTATCATTTAACCATTTCCTTTTAATAAATATTCTGGAGAAAAGTACATACTGATACTGCACTTTCCATACAAAGGGAAACCTATATTCACATTTACCTGCAACACTTCCCTTACATTCAGCCGTAACAGCCCACGCTGCCCAGGGAGAAGGAATCTGCGTCAGCTCTGAAAGAACAGATTCTAATTTGTGTTGTGGGTCTCCAAATCCTACATCCTGCTGAACGTGAGAGTCACAGCAGCACAAAGAACAAATAGTTTGCTGTGTAGAAAGTAAAAAAACCACCAAATATAAACTAGCTTCCACACTTCCTCATCCCTGCAACTCTAGGATTTGGAAATGATACAGTATTTGGGGGGGGCGGGGGGCGGGTAACACAGCCCATGTTATAGTAGTTTCTCAGAGAAAGTTAGAAATACTAGTTACTGGTTTGGTTTGCTCTTTTAAATTGGAATTTTGTTCCTTCAAACACTGTTTAAAGTGATAAATCAAAGACCTGTTTTGCAAACAAGGGGTTTTTTAATGGGGTAAGTCTGGAAAGAGACAGAAACCAGAAGAAAAGGAAAGGCATTAAACATAAAATGGTATTGAAGGCCTGTCCACAGCTTGGAGTATGTCAGATGAGATGCTGATGAGGTCTGTGTGGCTATGAATAGCTGCCCGCTCTCTCCTGCAGAAGCAATCAGACATCGCTGCCAGAACACGGGGAACGGCACCTCCACAGAAAGCTGGGACGCAAACCCGGGTGACACAAACACGACAGAACCAAGTGAGTGACGGGCTCTTCCTGTTTCAAAACCACCACGGGTCATAAAGAGTTAAATAATGCATGTTAAAGCAATAGTAGCTGATTTTCCAAGGTCTGCACTCAGGGATTTCAGCAGCCCCGCTCACCACAAGCAACTTGAGACTTGCAGGAAGGTTTTGGGACTGGTTTTGTTTAAACCGATCCCTGAGTCTCAACCACTTTCTCTCATAGCAGTTATGACATTAAACATTGAAACCTGGGAATCTCTGACATAACGTGTCTGATTTTAAAAACCCTGAAACTATTTCCCAACTCTAATATTTGTCGTCCTTAAGTCTTACATATTAGGCTATCATTCTGTGATATTTTGGATAAACAGCTTCTATTTTTCTAAGCTGCTTGCCCAGAACACCAGGATATTTCTGAAACAGTATTTTCATTTCCTTCTAAGCTGATTAAAACTCCAGGTAAATATCTTCCTCAGAACCTATTATTGTATAACAAGTTAGGCATTAAGCTACTCAAACACACCAAGCAACATCGTAAGACGTTTAAATTTTTCATTTCCATGGAAGCACGTGCATTTCCTACCACGTAGATTCTCAGAAGGGACTGATCCATGCTTATCTGAATGCCTCAGCTTCATGCAAGACATTAGAATTAATTCAGAGCTTTAGGGTATAATCTTATGCAGCTGTTGCATTTGGTTATGTTATATTAGACCATTTAATTCATTTTCTGGTCTGAGAGCGTGTATATATAGACAGAACTTCTAACTTTCACATTCTCCGGCAGGGGGATTGGACTTGATGATCTTTCGAGGTCCCTTCCAATCCCTAACATTCTGTGATCTAAACATAGATGTTCAAAATGCACACATATAATATTAAAACAAACGCAGAAAGCAGACTGCAGTAGAATACATGGTTAGGAAGTGGGCTGCATTGCAAAATGTTTGGTTTTGAAAGATTCATTTAAGTTTTAACGTATTTCAGGGGCAAAATGTGCTGCTGTAGGGAAACCCCCCAGCCATTCATTATTTAAGTAACTGTATAGGGTCTTTAAAAACTACCAAGAACTAAAGTGCTACTTGCCTTTTTGGACTATGAAGTAGCTATTGTATACTGTGAAAACAGTAAAATGCTGGTCTTGTACTAGGCTTCATCCTTAACCATTGGCCATAAAGTCACTTTCCCTGCATCTGCAAACACTGAATGTGAAGTACTGAAAAATAATTCAGGAGATGGGAAGAGGTTTTAAACTTCAAACAATTAGTTCAGCTCATCTTTGTCAATTTAGGAGCTGCACACAGACCTGTATCCCATGAGTTTACCATGATTCACGTGAAAATTTAACCTCATGAACTTCCAACTCTGAGCACTGTTCAAGTGATTAATATTTGGAGTGTCTGAAATTACCAAAGAAAAATACACAATTAGCTCTGGAGAAAAGTGATACTTTCTCCTACTTTTTTTTTTAAACATAAGCTCCACTTCGGGCAGACAAATATTAACAGAACTTTGAACCAAGTTCTGTTTCTGAAAAAAAGTTACTAGTAGACATCAAAATACTTATTGCTACATACAGTGAAATACTTATTACTTCATAACAGTGAAACAAGCAGAAATAAGATTTTAAATATAAACATTCCCAAACTTTTATGTATTCCATCCATTTATGTAAGGGAAGAGATTATTTTTAGGATGTGTTAAAAGCAAGTGTTTCCTTCTCCTCCCAGAACCAGGGCTTGCACTACAAAACCAAAGCAAACCTAACGCCAAATTAAAAATAAATGTTTTAGGCAACAGTGGAATACTTGATCAAGACTCCTCAATATAATCCCTAACTGCATGTACAGCATGGCTTGAAGTTTGTAATCACTACTCTTTAGTGAAGCCAAACAATAAAGACTTGACACGTTTACTCTGAGACTGAGCAGACACCACTGCAGCAATAATATTAAAACCAGAACTGGGAGATGTGACCTGACACAAAAGTCACCTTATAATTGGTAAATGTGAATGTACAGGGAGCAGCCCTGGTCTGCTTCTCCTTCAGGGTGGCTGTTTCAGGACTGCCAAATGCACTTAAACTTGAACTTGGCAGGAACAGCATGAAAATTACTGACTTTCTCTGGTTTTACTTTATTGCTCTTCCTAACTATACAAAGGCCACTGTACAAGGCCTTGTACAACCCCTCGCAGTCTGGAATAGGAAAGCCAGATCCACAGCTGAGATAAGGAGTGAGCTGCTTGACAAAGCAAATAGAACACAAAAAATGAGGGGTTTTGCCCCCAATTTAAGTGCTACCTTTGTTTATAATACCAAGTATTTTAAAAATAAAGTTAAACCCCTCAGGTCCATCTAAGAATATCCTTGCATTTTTCTCACTGCATTTTCATTCTTTACACAAAGTTTAAAAAAATACATTATATTCTTTAAAAAGTTAATTAAACACTTTGGTATGGTATGTATATTGGTAACACACCTGATACTTCAGTGTTACTTGGATAAAAATGTTCTCAAAGATACAAAAATAGTGTGACAACAATTGTAAATGTTCATCACAAAAGGCAACTAAGCTGGGACAAATATAGAGCAAACAGCATTAGAGGCTTTTCTTAAAGATGCTAAGTTACCTGAATGTGTAATTTTTGATGTTTAAGAAAACTGTTATGCTAATCTCCTGCATACAGTGTTTGATATAATCTGAATTCCCCAATTTCTAGAAATATTTTTGAAAATACTATCAGCCATCACTCTGTCTCCCTGCACCGTTGCCATGAAGACATTCTACAAACACTCTGCATGTTCTATAACCTTGTGCATTTAATTGCAGTGAGTACAGTTCTAACCAGTTGAATTTACAATGAAAGTATAATACGTAATCTAAGCAGAACACTGTTTCTGAAAGTTTATTCATTGCAACAACTCTACTAAATCCAATACCTAAATTTTAAGGTTTGCTGCTCAAAACAGAAAGCTTTTCTTTGCAGCTAATCTAATGAATCCTGACTTCAAGTGACAGATTCCAAAGACTTGTTTACATACGTGTAAACACAGCAAACCCATCATTTTATGTATTTAAGCAGTACAAGAGCCTTAGTTATGGCTCTAATTTAATAATTTTATCCTTTATTTGTTCAATAGTATCTTCTGGCAGCCAACACACTTGATTCAAAATGAAGATATTTAAATGGACTTGGGGTGTGCTATTGTTCCTGCTGTTGTCTATCGGGCGCTGTACAGAACAATCCACGCCTAATAAAACGTCCCAACGGAGGCACCCTCGCTCAGCAGACGGTGGAGAGGAAGGGAAAAAATGTGGTTACACATTCTTGGTCCCAGAACAAAAAATCACAGGGCCCATTTGCGTGAATACTAATGGACCAGCTACTGGCAACAGAAAAGACGAAGTCACGAGAATGGACATAGAAAACTTGAAGGACGTGCTGTCCAAGCAAAAGCGGGAGATTGACATTTTGCAATTGGTAGTGGACGTGGATGGAAACATCGTGAATGAAGTAAAATTACTGCGGAAAGAAAGCAGGAACATGAACTCGCGGGTCACCCAACTGTATATGCAACTCTTGCACGAGATAATTCGGAAGCGCGATAACTCACTTGAGCTTTCACAACTGGAAAACAAGGTCCTTAACGTTACAACAGAAATGCTGAAGATGGCAACAAAATACAAGGAGCTCGAAGTAAAATACGCAGCACTAACTGACCTGGTGAACAACCAGTCTGTGACTATCTCGCTGCTGGAAGAGCAGTGCTTGAGAATCTTCTCGCGCCAGGACACGCACGGGTCCCCCCCTCTCGTCCAAGTGGTGCCACAGCACATTCCCAACAGCCAGCCCTACAGCCCCGTCCTGCTGGGAGGGAACGAGATCCAGCGAGACCCCGCTTACCCCAGAGACAGAGACGTAAGGCCACCGCCTGACCCAGCCACTTCTCCTACAAAGAGTCCTTTCAGAGTACCGCCACTGGCTTTAATTAACGAGGGTGAGTTACCTATTGCTATTTACCTAACCTGAGATTTCTCCGTTTGGAAGGAAACCATCCCGGCTATACAAGTACCTGGTACAGCCGGCCCTTTCTCCTAGTTCTGATTTTCCTCCCCCACAAGGAAAGCTTTAGTTTCTCAAACAGTCTAATACTTAAGCTACAGCCGTGTAAGATGAATTTGTTGAAGTAGCTGATACTCAGAAATTAAATCTGAAGAATTTACGCCTTTGAGTCACAAAATATTGGGGTTTCTGTCTCCAGCTGGGTTTGAGTTATGGGAATGAAAATTCAATATTAGCATATACTTTCTAGTATTTAGCCCTGCTTCTTTGAAGATGCCTGCTAGCTACATGTTACAGTAACTAATTCATCTTAAATAAACCAAGCAATTTTAAGTCATTTTCCTCTATACTTACACATCTGTTCCCTAACACACATATACATTTGCCAGAAGTTAAACCTGCTAGAAGCATTTTACTCATATTCTGAGCTGCTTTAAACTGAAAATCTGAATCAACCAACACAGTGGTGCAGTAAGTCTTCAAGTGTTTGGTTGAAATATTAAAGACAGCAAGATAAGTTTGAAAGGATAATTCAATCAAGACTGGATCCAATTAGATGCACTCAGCTTTGAAAATTTAAAACGAGGAACCACATTCCCAGTAATTTGATGTCAGTAGGGGATGGCAAGTTAAATTAATACCATTAATATTACGAAAATACATTCAGGAGACTGTGTAACATCTTCATGTGTTACATTCTTCAGGTCATTATATCAATTAATTTATCATTAGAAACAAAACTAGTCACAGGAAAACTAATTACCTCTGAGCTGCCCTGATTCTCACTTCATTAAAATTTTGTCAGAACTGCAATAAAATAATAATTAAGGATTCAAAAAAACCAAGGTTTCCTGAGACATCCATTCAAGTGCTTGCTCTTGGCTTTTGTTAGATTGCACAGCAAAATGTGGGTGTGTTTTTGGATCGGGTATTTTTGACTTTCAAATTGCCTTTAGTCACAGTGGGATCCTAAGATGAAGACAAACGTTTATTTGTGACTATTCTACAGCACTACAAACAGCTAGCAGCTGATGTAACGAGCAACTGTTTCTATTCAGAGTCTGCAGAAAATTCAGGCGCAAGCCCAACTAAAATGCCAGATGTCATGAGAATTTAAAATGCACATCATGACACAAAGGAAACAGCTAAAAAAACGGCAACTTCCTATTTCCCAGAAAACCCACACTTCAGGGTTCTGTTGTCAATGCATCTTTTTCTCTCAATATATGCATGCTGTACATACAAAATGAAGCAACAGCACTAAATATTTCTCTCTAATCTATATACCATGGTTTCACTAACCTCTCTACCTTTAGAAATTTTGTGTTTGAATCAATTTTTGCAAGGGAACACAAAGAAATCTTAGGAAATTGATTGTAACATTATTCAACTTACTTCATTTCATACCAGATTCTTGAGTTTGCAGTTTGTTTCCTGCAGTGCCTTGGGAAAATGAGGGTTAGAATTGCTAGAGCTGGTAGAGCATCAATCATCAAAACCAAAACTTCTAAATTGCAACACAATGCCCAGTTATTATCTCTGGTCTTTTTAAATTACATAAGCATATTTAATGGTGCACAGAACCAAAATTGTCTATGCCATAGAAAAAAGAACATTCCAGTTAGAAGATTATGACTATTTATAATGTATAGAGATGTCCAAAAAGCCCAATGAAAACCACACAGTCCCATTCAGAAACAGGCCTGTCAAAGACTTGGTTACGGCAGCACAGACAACTGGACAGACAAGCAGGAGCCCTCTCTTACTGGATCTGAAGAAGCTGTACCTAACAAATACCTGCACGCAGCACTTCACAGAAGGGTCGATGTGCATCTCAGTATTGTGGGTAGAGCGTAAGATTCAAAATAGATGTGGGACAGAAGGATGTGATCATCTTTTCTTAAGAGTATTTTGGTTAATTTGCATTAAAATTGCTCTAAAAAATGAGAAAGAATAACGTTCCCATGAATTGTAGCTTTTGCAATTACCTTCATCCTTGGAACAACCACCAGTGTCCCCAAATGTTGCAAAAAGTAGCTTTACGTAAGCAGAGTACTTGAAAACTATGGACACAGAGCCCACTCTGCTGCTAACACCTCTTAGTTAATAATGTAACCGGTGTTTTAATATATGTCCCATTTTGTTTTGGAATTTTCCTTTCCTGTTGCCCAAAAAAGCCTCTATATGAAGCTTACACAAGCAAAGCTGCTCTATCATCCACGCAAGTTAACATTTGGCATCTTAAAATAAGATTCAGCCATCATTTTATTAAGCTGCCAACTTAAAATATTTCATCACTTTCCTTCTCTACTACAGCTAATTTACAAGAGAACATGATCTGTACTAAATCATGTCTAAACCACAATTTTAAAAGTGAAACGTTTAACCGTTCATCTTCTCAGAGTATTTCTAACTTATAACTAATTATCTGCACAACTTAGTGTACACAGTGTTACAAAATCCTCGATGTGGACGAGACACTTATTCCTTTCACAGATAACAAAATTATAAGAGAATAATAATGTTTTTCCATTAGCCAGAGCGCCTTCACTCACACCAGCACTGTGGAGATTCTTACACAAATCTCAGCATTTCCACTGAACAAGAAATGTATCAGTTCTATGAGTGAACTTAAAATAAATACATGTAACAAAGAATTTACTTCTCAAAAAAGACTCAAGGCTATACGCCAAAAGCTATGGGATTCATTGCATTTCCTTACTCTAAAAGCTGAAGTCTGTTACTACTTCTACCACATTAATCTATGATGAGCACATGGAGAAATCTGAGCACCAAAGAGCAGACAAGTTGCATCTTGTGACCTTAATTCCAGCTGAATTTCAGAAGTGATCAGAGTCTACTCTATAAACAGACCAGCACAATTCTGTCTGCCTTAAAAGCTACTTAAAATCACTCCAAACATCTGCTTGGGTCTCATGGAAAAAATGAGTCCTCAATTCCTCCTCCAGCAGAAATCACATGAAATAACACAGAGCAGATCTAATTGAGCTATTCTTCATATTCAATTAAAGTTACAAAAAATACCACTCAACTGTTCACGCTTTTTCTAATGCAATAATTGCTTTACAATCATACTCCTAGAATAACCACCCCGTGATTTTAGCACCCAAATTTACTTTAGACAGTTCAAGGAAAGGGAACAAGACCCAACTTAGCCCAGGGGATTCTCTATCCCACTGGACATACTTTGCAATGTGCAAAATCTACCTGGAAATTTTAATTGTGAACTAGAGAAAAAGCACTCCCCTACCAAAGCTACAGCATTTCTTCGCTATGCTACTCCCTGCACACATGACCAGGATGACAAATCCATTGTCAGCCTTGCCGGTACAGTACACAGCAGCACTTACAGCGATGGCTCCTCTGTGTCTGCAGCTTCTTGGTAACACAGCCAGAGACTCCAAGCGTCACCTGCCTCAGATCCACAAGCTTCTTGCACTCCAATTAATGAAATGCTTTATGGATTTCTTGCTAATTGCACACTTATCCAACTGGCACCTACTACTTTAAAATCTAAAAAAAGTGATATTTTTCAATTTGCTTTTCTCACACCACCTTAATTTGCAATGAAGGTCATTTTCACTTGACCTCTACTTTTGATTAAAGGATAACCTCAGCAACTTTCTGCTATGCTGCTTTGCACATTAGCTTCTTCTGTGACTGATGAATGTTCTCTGAACTTCCAAGCAGATTTGAGAAAATGAGCCTTCTAAAATGAGGGGAAAGCTATAGGTAATCTATTTTCAGATTTACTAAGTATGAGTTTTCAAATACACTTAGGGCATCCAGCACTAACTAGCCACCAGAACATACCCTGCTTCTCATTTGTAAATAACCAGTCTCTCTAAATCAACTGAAGTATATGAACATTAATATAAATATTTTTTCTAAAAAGTAGAAAATAAGAATACTACCAAAAACTGAAAGGCAAATTAAGCAAAGTTTGCAGAGATATGCAAGCTGCATCATTCTTACAGAATAACCTTAATTCTGTAAACAGTATTTGTAAAACCACTATTCACATGGTCTAAACTAGAGCGTTCAAGCAGCATTGTCAAGAGCAGTTTTTGTAGAATCACAGCCTTGCAAACAAGCACATGAGCCCTTTCAGCTGCTCCAAAGTCCTTCTCCACTGCTGGCGTATTTTCTTCATTAGTATCCATCCACATGTATCACATCAGGATGACATATGAAACTTAAAAAGATTCCTATCCACAGTTAACAGGCTGATCCTAGAACTGGACAAGAACACAGAGGCAAAAAAGTTATGCAGTACCAGAATACTCTGTCAATAAATCCCATGTCTGTAGACTTTGACAGTGAGTATTTCCTATAGCAGCCCTCCAACTATTTAAGTATTCATGGGGCAGGGGGGTGGTGTTTGGGTGTCTTGGGTTTGGTTTGGTTTAAATTTCCACCAGATTCAAATGGGTGCACTAGGACACTGCAGGAAATTTACATCTCCTGTAAAAGTGGTACAGGAGAAAACAGCTAATGAAAATCATAGTGCACTTCTTGAATATCAAGAGTCAGAGTATAAATCTTTGACATGGTGTGCAAAGTTAAAAACTGGGTTTTGGTAACCAAAGTCTATTATCTGTCAAGGAAAATGATTTTTTTTTTTTTTTTAATACGTATATAATATTGACATTTATTTATATATACACAATTAATCTAAGGCCGTAACTTTTCACACTGCTTTCCATGGCAGCTCTCCTTTAATTAAATTACTGACTTTCCATGACAAAATATTCTGGAACAATGGGCACTGCAGAGCCAATCTTGAACGCTTACAGTATTTCTTCTCAAAAAGGTCCATTCAAAGACTGCCAACAAGCCAAGGAAGCCGGGCATTCCAACAGCGGGATTTATATGATCAAGCCTGAAAATAGTAACGAACCGATGCAGCTATGGTGCGAGAACAGCCTGGACCCCGGAGGATGGGCAGTTATTCAGAAGAGGACAGATGGATCTGTCAACTTTTTCAGGAACTGGGACAGTTACAAGGTAAATTTTGGAATGCAGAAAATCAGCTGCTTTGTTTGTGTGGCAGCAACATTATCTGTTGCAGTCAAGATGGTTCAAACACTTCCAATGCAATTCTTCATTGCAAACAGTTGTACCGAACGATAAGCACTGAGGGGATGGACATAGCTGCTTAAGTTAGACAGTGGAATTAATTTTACGAACAAAGATAATTGAAAAGAGTGGTCATCCCTCAGAGGCAAATATATTTCAGTGGGAATGTCCTATTTCACTCAATGCATTACTTAACTTCCTATGAACTAACTTATTGTCTGAAACAGCCTGCACTTGTAATGCACAACACAACTGAGGAGACACATGTTGTTCTAGACAGTGACTGGGAAGTCATTTATTACAAAGAGCCGACTAAACACACGATTTCTATTAACACCCTGAGAACTACAGTGAGTACTTGAAAAGCTTAATTGTCTCCCTTACGAATAAACAAGTTCAGCCAGTGGAATTATTCATTTAAGCACACTAATAGATTTGCAGGATCAGGGCCTCAACTTAAAAATATTCCTAATAATGAATTAAAGGAAATAATGTCTACCTTTCAAATTAGGTTAGGAATTTGAAGAGGTAGGGCTGGCAAAGGGAAACACATTCTTGTGTGTTATTGTGATATTTTGCACTAGCAGGCAAAATATGTGGGATGACAAACACATGCTGCTTTGGTGTAATTACATGCTAGACAGGAAATGTGAAAATCCATTCTGTTGAGTATTTTAAATAATAACCATGTGCTGACTTCATACATATAGGATGCAGCTTTTCGCTCTGATGCTGTGCTGACTTTAAATGGATCTGTGATTGCCATGTGCGTTGTGTCTGAAGAGGGAACTGAGCCACATGTAACTCAATTAGTAATCTAAAAATAAGAGCATATATACAAAGGAAATGATAAAAGATTACTACGAGGATTCTATGAGGATTTTAACCTTTTGCATTCTTGGGATTTTATCATTCAAATATTAATCATCCTTTAGTAACCATTATTCAAAGCCTTTACTGCCCAGAAAAGCAAGTGATTGTGTTTTGGTTTTGTTTGGTAGTTTCATTGTTTTGTTTTTCTAACATAAGGTAGTTACAGAGTATTATATAGTAACCACAAACATTTTACACATAACGTAAAGAAAACATAGAAGGGTGTATAAATGGTGTTTAATAATGGCTCAGTCTTGGGCAAGACTTGGCTCCCATGAGACCTCTCATCAAATCCCTGTGGCTGCAGACAGTGCTCCTTGATAACGTCACATAACTGAACATGCACCTCTGCAACTGGCTTTAAGCTACAGGCTGCCCCGCTGACACCAGACACGTCTCCCGCATCCACATTCCTGCTTCTTTCCCCAACCCTGTGTGGCCGCACAGCTCCAAGGCTGACACAAGGGACGCATTACAAACGCGGCCACGGGCCAGGAGAAAAGCACCGCTACCATTTTTGGAAGCAGCGTTGATGCCAGATCAACCAAAGCCACCTGTGAAACTGCAGCTTGAGCTGAGACTGTTTATCTCCTGGAGACAGACTTGCCCAGAAAGTGATTTGAAGCAGGAAATCAACTCTATGTCCTACAGCCGGAGAAGATCTCAGGAACTAGGAAGCATCACAGATGTGACATACCCACCTTCGGTGCAACACCAAACACTAACAACGCTGGCTTGCAGCAGGCATGAAATTTCGCTGCACAGCTACCAGCCTGGTAGTCTGTGATTTGAAAGGAAAGACGCCTTTAGATTTCATTTCTAATAAATCTAGTGAAGAGTAGAAATGAATTATGTGATTAAACTTACAGTAAAAAACAACAGCTGTCGCATTAAAAAGGCACCTGAACACTGAGACTGTTGATACATAAATAGCTTTTCCAACCCAGAATATACCCCCTTAAATTTCATTATCCATACATTCTTAGAGATTCCCTTAGCTTTGTCAAGAAATGTACTGTCTCAGTTTCCCATTTTCTCTCCCTTTACCTCAAAAAGAAGAGGACACCACAGAAAACAGACAGTTTTGCCACCTTCAAGGATTCTGGTAGTGCCTCAGGCAGCTAGCACTCCAACTGAGTAAATGGGCAAGTGCAGCAAAATAAAGCATTTAAATGTATGGGTTGAGCTGTCATGCAGAAGCTCAAAGGCTTTCAGTACCCCAGTTCCAGTGGTTTATAATAGTCCTGCTGATTAGCATTTTCCCAAACAAGAAAAAGTAAGCTAACATCACCTTCTGATCTTCTTTTGTACAGAAAGGATTTGGAAACATTGATGGAGAGTACTGGCTGGGACTAGAAAACATTTACATGCTTACCAATCAGGATAATTACAGACTATTGATTGAGTTAGAGGACTGGAGCAATAAGAAGGTCTATGCAGAATACAGCAGTTTCCGTCTGGAGCCCGAAAGCGAATTCTACAGGCTACGCTTAGGAACATACCAAGGAAACGCAGGCGATTCCATGATATGGCATAACGGAAAGCAGTTCACAACACTGGACAGAGACAGGGATATGTATTCAGGTAAGGAAACCAGGATGCACGTGAAAAGTGATTACAGTAGATTCCTTTAGAAAAGAATATAGTACTAAAAAAGTACGTAAATTCTGATAATAAAACTCTATTGAAAGATGCTTCAAATCGATAAAGATAAAAATCACATTGACAGCGCCTCCCTCAAGCCCCTACTCCGTTCAGAAATTCAAATTCTATTAGTCTCATGGCAGGCACACTATAGTAAGCTCGACATTTAACTCAGTGACATCCCTATGACTTTCCTGTGACTCCCTGCAGTCACAACACCCATCCCAGTGACCTCTCAGGTAGTGCTGTGGCCACATAATCACCATGAACTAAAGCCTCTGAACGGCATGAAAGGAACTGCATCAGTGCACAGGCTTAGTTATGCCCCAATACTTGAGAAACGGGCAGATTATTTCATTCTACTTAGCAAAGAACACTTTTTTTGTTAATTTCCACACTCTTCCTCCAGCTTTCACCTTAAAGCAGCAAAAGAAAGGTTGGAGAGATTAATACCTCAACAGTACAAGTGATTTCTTTTGTCTCTCCCTCTTTCTCAACTGTCAGTAAAGCTGGACAAATCTTGCAAACTCTTAAACAAGCCTGTCAATACACAAGTTGCAAACAACTCTTTGTGGAACTGTGGCCCTGCGTGCTGCTTGGGACTGTAGCAACTCACATTGCTTCCACCAAAGTATTTCTAAACAGCACATAACACAAGTTCCTTCAGCGTTAGCTCATGGACAAGCACTGCTGCTAGTCTGAGAAAAATTGATTTCTTTAAGTTTTCAGCTGTCACATTAAACACAGTGTCAATAATCACTCCAGGCAAGAGTTGCTGTTACAACAGAATTCATCATTCAGCTAGACGCAGCTATTGATATGACCACAACAGGCTATGAAGTACTTGAAAGCAAAAGCTAAAACATGAACTAAGCCAAAATACAGAAGTGTTTTTCATCTCCATTTTTCCTCTTGAATGTTGAAGCTCACCCATTTCCCTCTGTTCCACAGGCAACTGTGCTCACTTTCACAAAGGCGGCTGGTGGTACAACGCGTGTGCCCACTCCAACCTCAACGGGGTCTGGTACAGAGGCGGCCACTACCGGAGCAAGTACCAGGACGGAATATTTTGGGCTGAGTACCGGGGAGGTTCCTACTCCTTGAAAGCAGTTCAGATGATGATCAGACCTATAGACTGAGGAGGAAAATCCCACAGTGCTCAAGTGATCATGTATAAACTTCTCAGCGCTTGAGTTCCAGAAAAATAAAATATTACTTTTTATTCATTATTTTGCACAACCTACCCCTGCAAAAAGCAGGTCTACAGTTTTCCTCTCTTCCCCCCCTCCCATTGTGTTCCCCCTCCTTTTTTTTAGAAACTTCTTCTACTGTGACAGACGGTGTTTTTTTAAACACACATTCACAAAAGCAGATGTTTGTGCTTGCAAAGCATATTTATCTTTGTTCAAGTCCAACATACTTTATGTAAACAGTCATTAAAGCTGGTAAAAAACTCCAGACATGACAAGATATAAGCTTTTCACTTAAAAAGCTTATGCTTTTACAGGTTAGCTCAAGCCTTAAATGTAAATATGTGAAATGACATTGTCTTGCTTTAATGTGAAAATTGATTAGTTATTTAACAATTTATTTAAAAATGTTGGTATTACATACAATGAGAATCTGACTTCACATCCCTGTTTAAGCTTTACTCCAAGAAGCTACACAAAAAATTGAAGCCATTCTAGCTTTGCCAGCAGAGAGAGATTTTTTGGCAACAAATTATTTCAAAATGAAGTGGTGAATTAAACAAAGTATAAAATTTCTTAGTGGTGTAGAGAATTCCTTAAGACCTGCATATCCCACCTTCTGTTAAACACTTGGTCAAAACGTCCTTAAGAAAAATAATTGCATGAAAGAAAGAAGAAGAAGAAATTGCTCAGTACTTTTTTTTTTACTTTCTACCTCCATATTCAAACAGCCTATTTAAACAAATGTATTTCTTGATACTTCAAACTTAAGTGACAAAATGAAAAGTTTCGATCTTAAAATCGTGACTTGCCACTTGGACACCGCTCCCTGCTCCGATGAGGAGTGACGAGATCTACAGAAGTGTTCACACGTACTAACTTAGAGAAGAACCAACTCTCTGAATATTATAAGTTTCCTCCAATGCAGCTTTCTGCTGACATAGGAAAACCAAGATCAGAAATCAGCCAAGTCTGTTCTTCCTGCAACCCCAAACTTGGACTGCTCTTCTGACATACACGTTTCCCTTCCCCACATGTATACAACTCTGATATTCTCTATATTAAATTTGTTATCTTTCTGGATATCTGACTTCCACCGGAATTAATACCTTATTTAAGAAGTTAATTAGAAAATACTTTTCCAACCTTTAACAAATGCCATAAGATACACTGCGTCAAAACAAGATTGTCTCAAAATCAGAAACCAAATATCCACTTTAGGTACCAGAGTCCCCAAAACTAAAGCTTTTTCCTCCCATATAAAATTATTTTAAAACTGTATTTAGCCACACGGGCTACCTAATTTAATTTGACATTAGACAAAAGTTAAATATGCTGTTCTGAACTGTAACCATTGTATTTCTTTGGCACCTTGTATGTCTCTTCAGGATTTGAAGGAACCTTGCCCCTACTTAACATAAGAATTCCTAGGAGCTAAAAGAATAATCTTATTGGTATATTAAATTAGTCAATACCAATTGCTGTGCAAAACCTCATTTGTAGTTCAGAGGAGAGAAAACAGCATTCTGCTTTCAAAACACACTCTCTGGAGTAGATAAAGCTTCATTGCTAATATATGGCTGCAAGGGTTGTGGTTACATCTTTGGTCAGAGATTAAAGCCAACAAGTCTCAATAGTATTTAACTGAGGCTGGCATGGTGGGTGGATGGGGAAATCACTCCCAGCATATTCCATTCCCAAATTCCAAGAATTTTAACTGACACAAATGTTTAAGATGACAATTCCGAAATTGTACTTTGTATAAGGAATATTTATTTTTTACAAATATCATACAGACCTCATTGATTGAGTGTTCTATAAGATGCTTTTTAATTGCAAATGCTAAAAATTCAGACTATCTAGAGTAGATTTCTTTTTCTATGGTAGCTGGATAGAAGAACAGTTGAAGTAAATGTAAAAGCTGAAAATGCCCTCCAAAACATTCCTTTAATGAACACTTCTGAGAGCTTAAGTTCATTAAACCCATTTCCTCTCCTTGGAATCCTGAGATCTTATTTTACCACAAGAACTTCTTGCCTGCTACAAAAACGGTGTTTATCCAGTGCAGTCAGTGAAAGGTATACTTTAAGAAACCTCTAAGTAAAATTACCTTCCACTCAGCCTTTGGATTAAATCTTATACGTTAGACTTCTAAAAAGTGAGTCTCTTCCAGTTTAAAGCTGCAGGATGGCATTAACTAAACATTATTACAGAATATACCCAGAAAGCTCAGGCTGTACAAATGCTGTGCTCTGAAAGACTTAGTTTTAAGCTGCCTACTTAAGATTACAAGGAGGGAAAGCGCAGCTTCTTTTTCAGGTTGGTTCATGCTCTGTACAGTAATTTATCGCTATCAAATGCTTGCAACTCTATCACTTCCTGGCTTTCGGGTTGAATTTTCTAAGCAGTATAAGTGACTTTAAAGTTCAATGTTTTCTCTCACGCTTTTTTTATGAAAAGTTTTTCAAAAGAGGCTATAGCATCCCTGTAGCTCATTGCACTGGACGTTCAGAACCGTCTGTCTGCGAAGGTTAGAGCTTTGTCAGTCCAAAGCTAACCAAGCAGACCTTGCAAAAGTTTAACCTGTACTAAACCTGAGACACAGTTTGCACATGTATTTCCAAAGTCTATTGCAAGCAGTATCACTGAAGTAGCTGAATATTCATCAGAAGAATACTTCAATAACCTGTTTTCAGCTTTCCCATTTCTGGATATAATTCCTGAAAGACAGCTATAAGAAAATATTTCACAAGGTAGTACTGCTTAGTTAAATAAAAATCTTACTTCAAGACATGGCTCAATTGTTTCATTATGCACTCTCTAATTAATCAGAACTCCGTAGCACTCCCTTTGAGAATGGGTTTTTATTCTAAGGCAAAATATGGCATGACATATACAGCTATGTGTTTTGGCTGCCTTAGCTGGCTGGGTGGTGCAGCAGCGATGACAAAGCCCACACCGCCTAACGGGGACCAAACGCTGCACATTTTTATCGGTGTAGCACAGCTCTTAGCCATCACACTTAAGTGAGTGAGTCCACACTGATGATGTGCTGTTCTCACTTGCATTTCTACAGCTCTGGAATAATATCACACTTTTTGCTGAAAGAAAGCAAAAAATGTTTTTCTCCCCTCCCCCCCCCCCCCCCCCCCCAAGTTAAATGTGGAAGGGCATCTTTATCCCATCCACAGGGAGTGAGCTGCGGTAATAAGAAAACAATCTGTACTTCTGTGCTTCCATTTGCATTGCAAAGACTACACAAAAAAAGCATTTAAGCTTTATCTTATAATATTAAGATGGTAATGAAAAAAAACTCCACAGGCACATTTGATATTTGGTTGCATAAGAGTAAACCTAATAATCTCTGAAGGGTAAAACATTCACCCTTGAAATCGTAGCTGCAATTCCTTTATATGCCCATTTTCCCTGTGACCTCCCAAACAGGGTCTTTCACAACCAGTGCCAATATTTCTCCAGAGGGGATTTGCAGCAGCAAATATAACCGTGCAACAGGCTGGATTCTCTGCACTCTTCTAAAGAGCATTTTAGGGGAGCAACTGCGGGGTCTCTGTGCCAACAGTGAAGGGAGCCCCACTTCACACCTCTCTTTTCCAGGAGACAAAATGGACCTTACGATTAACCCCCCTTCCCGGGACATGCCATGATCACTATTCCAAACAGCAGACTTTTAGGTAGACTTGTGTACATGTTTTAAGCCAGGAGCAGCACTACTCCCATCTACGACTTTACACCAGAAGTAAAAGAAGAAAAAGATCCTTTTAGGAGATACAAGCTATAGCTGGTAAGCTTAAAACAGTAAGTAAAACAAGCAACTTCAGTTACTTCTGTTCCATATGACTCTTAGATTAGTGAAAATCTCTTGGGAAGGAAATTCTAGGAATAATATTCCTGCAAATCTACTCATGTCTTACTGGGGATTAAAGCTTTGATCAAGTGAGAAATAACGGGCACAACAGCCAACCTTCCAAGATAGAGCCAGCTTTATCATGACTGTAGTTTCAGTGCAATTTTGTTCTTTTCGCCACATAATTAAACCTTACAAAATTAAATTTCAGAGGAAGTGCACCAGCGGGCATTTGCTACTCCTTTGGAGAATTAAAAAAGGCTTCAGGACATTCTTCTTGTCATTAGTAAGAATTGATATTCTATGAAACCAGGCCACAACACATTCTTTGACTACGCCAAACACATTCTTTAACTACAGAGGGTCACGGCAAAGACTCTTTCTAAGCAGAAAAGAAGTACCCATTTCATTTTAAACTACCAAGTCAAACCCAAAGCTTATTCTAATGCAAAATGAGACAAGAGGTTAGTAATGTATTGAGAAAAACATCTGTAACTAAAGAAAATTTAAACCATAGTTCTCCAGCATTTCATTTTTTTTTTTTAATAACACACTTGCACATAATAAGGCAGTATTTTTAAAGAGTCAGGCAAATATACCAAAGCATAAAAATTTCTCTGTACAGCAGTAAGTATTAGAAGACCATAACGGCAAATGCCAGAGCATCATGAGATTTAAAAAAATATATCTGACAGCAGGTTGGCGTGGGACTTCTATGATGAGCAAGAAAACAATGTGAGTCTGGCTTCATGTTTCATAAATCATAGCATATGGCTAAAAAGCATCTGGAAAGTTAGAAAGCACATTTCAGAACCATATCACAGAATCACAGAATGTCAGGGATTGGAAGGGACCTCAAACGATCATCCAGTCCAATCCCCCGCCAGAGCAGGAACACCCAGATGAGGTTACACAGGAAGGTGTCCAGGCAGGTTTTGAATGTCTGCAGAGTAGGAGACTCCACAACCTCCCTGGGCAGCCTGTTCCAGTGTCTGTCACCCTCACTGAGAAGACGTTTCTTCTCAAATTTAAGTGGAACCTTTTGTGTTCCAGTTTGAACCCAGTACCCCTTGTCCTATCATTAGTTGTCCCTGAGAAGAGCCTGGCTCCATCCTCCTGACACTCACCCTTTATATATCTGTAAACATTAATGAGTCACCACTCAGTCTCCTCCAGCTCCAGAGCCCCAGCTCCCTCAGTCTTTCCTCACACGGGAGATGCTCCACTCCCTTCAGCATCTTTGTTGCCCTGCGCTGGACTCTCTCCAGCCATTCCCTGTCCTTCTGGAACTGAGGGCCCAGAACTGGACACAATATTCCAGGTGTGGTCTCTCCAGGGCAGAGTAGAGGGGAAGGAGAACTTTTCTCAACCTACTAACCACCTCTCTTCTAATACACCCCAGGTACCATTGGCTTCCTGGCCACAAGGGCACAGTGCTGGCTCATGCTCATCCTGCTGTCCATCAAGACCCCGAGGTCCCTTTCCCCTGTGCTGCTCTCTAATAGGTCATTCCCCAACTTATACTGGAACCTGGGGTTGTTCCTGCCCAGATTCAAGACTCCACACTCGCCCTTGTTATATTTCATTATATTTTTCCCTGCCCAACTCTCCAGCCTGTCCAGGTCCCGCTGGATGGCAGCACAGCCTCTGGCGTGTCAGCCACTCCTCCCAGCTTGGTGTCATCAGCAAACTTGCTGATAGTACACTCTGCTCCCTCATCCAAATCATTGATGAATATTCTTAATAATACCGGCCCCAGTACTGACCCCTGAGGCACTGCACTAGATACAGGCGTCCAACCAGACTCTGCCCCATTGACCACGACTCTCTGGCTTCTTCCCTTCAGCCAGTTCGCAGTCCACCTCACTACCCGATCGTCCAGACCACACTCCCTCAGTTCAGCTGTAAGGATGCATACAGTGTATACAGTGTGTATACAGTGTTTAGCTATAAGGATGCATATAGTGTATACAGTGTGTATACACTATACACGGACACGTGGTGGGAAAGCTACAAAATGACAGATTTAATAACATTACATTATGTTTGGCTTCTTTTTGCTCCCTTTATTTCAGACCTACTTTTCATAGCTATGTCAACAAACACGGTAGCATGTGATATTATGTCACACTGGCAATTTCCACACCCGCACTTCAAAGTATTTTCGTGCTGATTCTTCCATTCTAGGCACAAACAATTACCAACATCTGAATACTTGAAAATCCAGGAAATGAACAGCTGTTAGTATGAGGCTGGAACTGATAGATGTTTCTAGGAGGGATGTAACAGGGGAGTACAAAATGAAAACAGAATGACAAAATCTCCAGAACTACTTATTAAAATTATTATTGGTTCGCCACAGCAAAATATTTTTTTTCTATTTAAGTATAAAGCACGTAAAATGCGACCCTTTTTAAAAACACGAACACAGGTATTTAAGAGGCATCACTCCAGGTATTTTCAACAAATCAAGCCATGAAGCAACTGAAATAATATTGTGACGGACACGCAGATCACAGCATAAAGACAACTGTCAAGTTATTCATCTTGAAAAAACTAATAGCCCAGCTGAGTAAAGGAAGCATCAAACTTCAGGAAGGAAGAAATTACAGTTTAATAAGCCTTAGTGACCACAGGAGGTCATCTTGAATTTAGGTGTGAGAGCAACTCATATCTACAAAAACACCAACTATTTTTTCTGGAAAAGGAACAAGATGGGTAAACTTTCCCTTAATTTTATGTGACTATTGACATCTTAAAATATCAAAGAAAAGCTTTATTAAAAATAAAGGGCACACTGATCACTTTAAACAAACTAAGCTGAGACATTAATTAAGTAGCACTAGATTAGCTTGGCAACAAAACAATCAACACATTTATCTAGTTTTCAGATACACACGAATATCACTTACTCATAATTACTCCATAAGGCTGAGTCAGTCAAACAACCCAGTTTCTCTTGTCACCTTAGTATAACTAAACACAGCAATATCTCCAGATTTTAGCATGTTCCAAATCCTAAAATCCACATTTATTTATCTCAGAGGCTGGTGATTTATAGTTTTACGTAAATTAAAAGCCATCATTACTATAACAGTCAAGTATTTAGCTCTAAGAGTGCTTGCAGGCACAACAGTCTAAGTGCTTCTCCAGAAGTCAGAGTATCTATACAACATATGGGAAAATAATTCCCTAGAAAACTGATACTGTATGTAAAACCTGAAGTGTTTGTCAGGTTTACCAGGTATTTTCTTTTTGAAGCTAGTGAAGTTATTTCTTGCCATACACAAAGTCTCCAGAATCAACTAGTAGTTATAGAATCTTTACTGATTCTTTATTGAAATAGCTTCACAAACGCTTAAAAGATGGTGTTTAGTTGGTATAATTACTGGAGAAGTATGTTTGTCATTAGTGTTTCCCACTAAAAATACTTCAGCTTACCTAAATAGGGAATACAAGGAGTCATCTTCAAGCTGCTGATATAGTCTCTAAGCCTTTTGTAATTATCTTCTTTACTCATAACATACTCCAGCTTTTCAAAGGTGGCTTTATCCTTCCGACTCAGTAACTAGGAAAGAAAAAGGCCAAACACAGATAAGCATTAAGGTTTATAATTTTAATTTCTCTTTTACCCTTAAAAGTATGGATTTCTGCCCCACGCCCTTCCATTGTTTGTTGTTGTTTTCCAAATAAAACTGCTTCATAATTACAGCATTTACTCTTTAAGGGTGAGCACTTGGAGAGTTTACAAAGAAAAGTAGCTATTTTGGTTGTTAAGTTTAAACTATCCTTTTAAAAAATTAGTCAGGTAGAAGCTTTAGTGTCCTGGAGGATCCTTCTGAAATAATACAAGTTTTCAAAAGACTAATCTAGCTAAAATACAGTACTTTCTCACATGCTGTCCACTTCTACAGTTTCTCAAACTAGTAGTGTATTCACTCTAATTATCCATAAGTTGACATTTATTTGTTAGACAGACTGAGAAATTTTATACTAATACAGCTTCGCAAAAAACTGAATTCCAAAATATATTCTTATTTTTTAATTGAGAGCAATCTCAACAAATTATTTTCCAAAGAGTAAAACAATACCATTAAGATCTGATAAATATCTTTAACTAAAGTACAATTTTAAAAACAATTAATGTAGATATACATATATCCACGTCCCCTTTCTGTAACAGATCTAATAGCAATGATGGTTCGCAGTAGGAGGGGAGGATCCGGAGCCTTCCAAAGGGCTCTTCACTTTCCAGTTATCAAATGCTAGCACCGACAATCACCTTTGTGCCACACAGGAGAGACAAGGTTTCAGGGCGCTGGCAGAGCTGGGCAAGATTCACCTCTCCTAACTTTAGATGTGTAATGATTATTTGCTTACATTGCCTGAGTCCTAGCTGGTCATCTATCCATCCTTTACAGTGAATGGAGAGAAACAGAATATTCTAAGTACCTCCTTGGAAAGGTTCAAATTCTTCTCAAGTTTCAAACAGAACAAATCACACATGAGAAGAATTTCTTCTTCTCCAGAGTTCAAAGTGTGCACAGGCAATGAATGAGAAAAATTTTAGACATATTCAGACGTATCGTCAGAAGACATGAATTTCATCTTTTTATAGTAACATTAGATTACCAAGCAAACATTTAACGGCTCTTTTCAACTCTAGATTCCAACCATATAAGGTGAATTTCTTTTTCTTAGGGAGTTACTTGCAGTTATTTGCCTAAGTTCCGTTGATGTTACAAACTATCTCACAAATAGAGAAGAAATCCTTCCTTCCTGAAGGTTTTCAAGGTTACTCAGATAACTTGGTGACTCAAACAATGGCTTGATGTGCCTTTTCACATTTTTTCTTGTTTTTAATATACAGAAAGCCAAACGCTTCTGTCAGACTCACTTGGGATTGTATGAGAAACACCCGCAGAAATGTGGAAGAACTTTAAAAACTGGCATATATGCCAATGGCCCACAAATAACCCTCGTAAGTGCAAACTAGGATATCAGGGTGACCAAGCAGGAAAAGAAACAGGGGACACCCAGCTCTGAATGGCATAATTATGGTAGTAACTCATATGGTTATATGAATATATGGTTATAGTTGACATTTGTTTCAAGTCATGCACAAATGAAGCCAATGCAACTTGGCATCACAGTTATGTAAAACTGTTGAGGCATCAATTCATCGACATGACAAAACCAGAAAAAAAGAAGTTCCCCTTGAGATCACTTTGAAGTGTTAACTTCATCAGGAGATTTTTTGGTATTTTGAAACAATGTCTTACTTAATTGTACATTTGTAAAATGTGTCCAGAATTCTAGATTAGTATCTCAGCGGGGGCGAATTATATTCAATTTTGGTAACATTTGGCAAATGAACAATGTTATCATTCTGTTATCAAAGAAACACTTTTTGTAACATGCAAGGATGTGTTGCTATGTCTTTGGTCAAAGTTTTTAGCTCCTTTTAATGACCTCCTGCAGTGGAGTATTTCAGTCACCTGATTATTTCTATCACACTTGAACATGTCACAGTTCATCTGTTTATGCAGCTGGACACAATGTGTGGCTGACTCAAGTGCAGTATGTTCTCAGCTCTGAGGTATCAATGAGCAAAAGTAATTCCTAATGTTCTTCTGATCACAGATACAACTACACAAAAAATAACATTAATTTCAGTCAGAAAACAGATGTCAAAAATGTTTCTAAAGAAAGTCATTCTTTTATATCCGTACGGAAGCAGACCTACAAATATACTGTGTAATGTAGTTGTTATATCTATGCAATTAATGCTGAAAACTGAGGAAAATAGCTAGAGCTAGTTACCGGTCAGAGAAACTACAAATCTCTTTATGGAAACTGAATCAAGAGTTTCTGGACATCTGCTCTCCATAGCAAAAAAAATTCCAACAGTATAAACCCCTAAACGATTAAAGTATGATCCACTTTGGCATTCATAATTTTCCAGCAACAAAATAGCTTCTAGCTGAATTAGAAGCCTCTGTGTTTAGCAGAATCTGCAGGGAACTATTTTTCAAAGGAAAATATTTCTATACTAAATGGAATAAAAACTCAACAGGAAACCATAGACTGAAAGAGGCAAGAGAAACATTATGTACATGGTACAAGGAGATTAAAAGTATCTGTAATATTAATAATTATTGCACCCTTGAAAACAAGCTACAGAATGTTGTAGTCTCCTAAGACCAAATTAAAAGCCGCTCGCTGTCCCGCTGCTCACTTACCGCCCACGTTTTAGTCAGCCTGAAGATGGGAGCGCTCTGTAGGCCTGACACAACTGCCATAAGAGCATGCAGATTGTTCAGCTCGTACAGTTTCTGCGGACAAAAATATGTATGATAACAACAAACAACATTCCAAGTGCTGTCAATAAGGAATACGGAATAAATAAATTAAAAATAAAGAAATATTGCATGGTCTAAAAACGAAGAATTAGTCACACTGAACTACTGTGCACCTCCACCATATTTATAGTGCCTCCTAATTCTTCATTACTGCATCTGTATAGTTTTGGATTAGACTTCTCCTAGCTGTTTCACAGTCCAGAGAGAGCCCTTCCAAAAAAATAAATCTATATATGCATACATCATAGGACATATATCAGAAGTGCCAGAAATTTTCTGACATTCAAACCCAACAAATTCCTTTCGTAGCATTCAACAGAATTTTCAGCCTTAACAAGTTAAGGATAACCCAGTTGTGAATGATGTAATTGTGGCAGTATCTAATATTGTAAATGCATTTGGCACTGCAGGTTTACATAGCTCCAAAAGCTGCATCAAAGCAGCCAAAAAATGTTGTTGCAGGATGAAATCAAGCAGGTAAATTTCAAAAAGCCACATACCTGGAGTACGTCTCTCACTGAAAGACAATTTTAGGGGTATGGCAACTAAAATTAACTAGTGGAAAGGAACAACGACAGCAAAATTGAGAAGACAGGGAAAAGCATTTTCTTTAAAACTCTCTACAAAACACTCTGTATAAGTGCATTTTCTTACTTATTTGGAATTTCCATCCCCTCTTTTTTCTTTCCCTCTGTTCCCAAAACCATTAATCTGCCTTGGCCAATTAACTACTGGTACTACTGTCATGAAAGCTTAAAAATAGTCTGGAAGAAAAAGCTATTCCTTAAGCTCTTCTGCAGTATCAATTATTCCAACAGCGATGAGCACCCAGAGACCTGGACTACATTCAGGGATTTCTGGTGGAGCGTACACAAACTGCGGATTCAGCCCTGACAAAAAGACAGCTTTGAAAAGAGCTTTGGTGTAAAGGAAAATCCTTCAAGTGGTACTAACTGCAGTAACTTCATGTCGGCAGCCACAAGCAAAGCCAAGGTAACAGATACCGTAAGCACATCAGCAGTATATGAGTACGGCATGATTCCCGAGCGAAGTCTGTGGAATCTCACAAAATTATCTTTGCCTGAAATTTATAGTCACATCCCATGGAAGTAAAATATTACTTAATTAAAAATGTGCATATCGAGACAAGGAATTCATTTGCAAACAAATTCCAAGGTAATTAACAAAAATGTTACATCTTTTTTTTGCAGGTAACTCAAGGCAGTCACAGAATTAGCTCTATTAACAGTCAGCTACTGTCTGACAGGTAAACTTGAAAAACATTCCTCTCTTCACGCTACAGTGAAGAAGTTTCATTCTGTTTGAAGGGCCAGGACTCTGGTTCATCTACATGCAAGTCAAGATTCGTTGACCCTTTTCTTATGAATGTCAGTCCTAAGGGCTTTCAGGAAGGTATGACAAGATGAGAGGTCTAAAATGTACTCTGAGTTCAGGTATGGTTTTGAAACAATGTTTATTAAGTTGATATTATTCATGCCACAATTGGAATACTAGAGAACAGACCCTTTCCTTCCCATAGTAAAAGAAAACAAACTCTTTCTGTTCTGACTGATGCTGTTTGAACTGGTTCTACAGACAAGTGTTTGGGTTTAACCAATATTAGAAAACACATCCAGTAAATATTATCTAATAAACAATATCTGAAAAAGGGCACCTCTGCATTTCCTTAGGGAAGCTATTTTTTTGTAAACAAAGGCTTCCATTTCAGGACTTGGGTCTGTCACTATTTCTGACAACTTTGTTACATGCAGAAGCCAAACAGCTGTTCATGTCAACAGATACAACCACAGCTAAATCAGGTATCAGTTAAATATTTACCCAACATGTATTTCTGAACTGACCAACTTCAGTAAAGAACTTTCATCATGGTGAATCCCACAACTCCTCCCCCAATCCCAAGTCTTACCTTCGCAGTTTTAATATAGTGGCTCAAAACCTCAGCTCTTATTTTTAGAGTCTGTGCATGTAGAATCTCTCTAACCACCCAGAAGCTTACCTAAAAAGAAAAATTGCCTTTTTGAAATACAGAGTGATGACATTACACTTTTAAAACTTTTATTTCATGAATAATACATTAAAAGTCTCACAGCACTCAACTTCCATCTATAAAGTTGAATACATACTAGAAGATGTAAATGCTTACACTATGAAATCCCAATCAATATAACCTAGATACTAATAACATAAAACTTTGAAGAAAGTGTTTTACTCTGTTATTCTGCTTGTTGTTACCCAAGACACCTTCTACCATTACATAGTAAAGCAGTTGCTCAGATCAAATTAGTAAATCCAACACATATATATAGCATTGCATCTTTTATCTTGTTTCTCTCTTCACCTTCCGTGTCTCATAACCAGTAGCCACACACTCCATTATTTTGATGGGGAACACATGTTCTGGTGCCTGCTTTTCTGAATAAGTGTGTGGGTGGCTAGAACTTGCCTTTGTAAAATCTGTCACATCAGTTGCACACAAAGACACTGGGATCTGCTTTCCTAACAGGGAAGACTCTTCTGCTGCCAGTACATCTCCAAAACCCCATCAGAATCAGTTATGCACAATCTATGCAAACAGACTCATTTTCAGGTTAGGTTTGAGGATGAGAACTCACAGACACAAAGCAAATGGCAAAACTCTCAAACAATGTTCTCCCAAGAAAGTAAAATAATGAGGAAGTTTTATTAAGAGTCTACAAAATGAAGGAATACAAAAACTAAAATTGAGGTTTATATTTTGGTTTTAGTTTTCCATGGCTTCAAAGCTGCATTATCCAGTTCTCTGAGGAGTTGATCCGCTTCAACTACAGTTCACTGACATTGCCAAATTCTCAACACCTTTAAAAAAATAATCACAGACCATTATCACCTGAACAAAACTGGAACATAAGGTAGGAAGCCTCTGCTCTAACCTGGAGTCTATAGTTTGTACACTTATTGCTGGCTACTCCCATTACCTGCCAGTATGCAGCACACTACCATACTAATTTGGTACATTTTAAAGGGCTAACTTCACTGTTATATAAAACCCGGTGTTCTATTCCGTATGGCATGAAGGATGGTTGCTGCATTTCACAGTTACACGAATGCCTCATAAAAGCTATACTTTGAAATGTTTTGTTAACAAGTCTAAATTCTAATCTCTGCTCCCCACACACCCCCTGCCCTCACACACTTCAGTACAAAGAAAAATGATAGATAATACACACTTTCATAACTGTAATAAAACAATAGCAAAGAATTAGGAAATGACAGCAAAACTGTATCTTTTATTCATGTATTCACTACAAGTTAAGACAAAAATGAACAATTAGCAAGATACAGCATGTCTGCTCTTTGTAAAGCTACTGCAAACAGTGTAAGAACAAATGTATGCTCTCATACGGAATCATCTTTCCATGTGTCATGCTGGTTTGATTTTTTTTTAAGAGTGATGCTACAATACTTCTTGTAAACTAACATCGTGTATGTAAATTCAGGCTCCTGCCCAGAATTTCAATTAAAAAAATCAAATAGCCTGTTTATCCTGTTTCACTTAGTACAGTATGACAGCCCTTTATACAGAACAGCACGAGACCATCTGCACCTCCAAAACTGCTACATTTCCAGTGAAGCTACAGGGATCTGATGAGAACTGGGATGTTCAAAACACAAAAGCTCTTTGGAACCGGAAAATTGAAGAATTAGAGAAAAACCGTGACAAAACCCACAAACATCTTGTATAACAACTGCTGTCCTTTGGTCTGTTTGTTTAAGGCTGTATTAGCCAGGAAAAAATTAGCCACGGAGCTCAGTTTTCTTTTTCCTCTCTTTTTTTTTAAGCAAACCATCTCCAGAGAAACTGTGTTACCCTGACAAACATAAAAAACTGTTCTGAGTAAAAGCATTACTATACAATACATCAGTACCGAATACATAAATACTAAAGTATTTGACAGTACTTCAAAATATTGTCAAAAAAAGTTAAACCACAGTTTAACGTTCTGCTGTAGTTACACAGCTTGAAAAAACCAACTTTTCCTTTGACTGATGAACGAGTTTCTAAGGAGATGCTTTCCCTCTGAAGATTAAGGCTATTTAAATTTTTAACACAGATTTTCGTATCATAAAGAATCAGGTAGAGACAATACATGTACTGCTATGTCTTTAAGTCCCAAATCTGTTTCTTCTCAAGCTAACAGAGAATCGGTGAAATAGGAGACTTGCAGTAGGCCAGAGTATTAAACACTCACCCAAAATACAGAGCAATGCTCAATCATTTTCATACAGAAAAACAAGTGATCATCTACGTTGGCCTTGACTGTATCAAAGTTCCTGAGCATCAGTGACATAATCACCATGCTGTGCAGGTACCCCTGCTCACCCAAGGAAACCTGTTTCAGTCCCAGCCAGACCGAGTCTCGAGGCTTCCAAGGTCTTGCAGGAAAAACAAACCGGAATAAAATGCAAAACTTTCTTTGAAGCTTCGAGCTGTCCAGACCCTTCAGTGACAGAGTAAGCGGGAGATAAATAATGAAACACACGTAACCATTTCCACTCCAACCACCTCCACTCCTCTTCGATGTGTTTTTACTGGCACTGGCATTCATTTTTGGCTGGTCTGAAAAACAGACAACTAAGAGAACCCCTATTGTTTCAACAGGTTATGTTTTATTTTATCCAGGTTTGTTCGTCATGTAAATCATACATCTTCCCCGTATATGTTTCGTGATTACTTCAAGTCCTCTCTGACTCCATTCAAGTGATATTATTTCTCACACTGTCCCAACAATATCAGTCACTTAGATGACCCACAGCCTTTGGGCATCAATGCCTTCAATACCAGTTCAAGACAGCACTTAACCCTGGACATTTATATTCTTCCCTATTAAGGTCAACCTAGAAAAACATGCTCAACTTCTGAATGTATATTTTCTTAAATCACAGCTCAAGCTTATTAAATTATCCCACGTTTGCCTTATCTGAAATACTAATTTTGTTATACTGGTGCTCTTAAGTTCATAGCCATTGGTCCCCAAATTAATTGTGCTCTCTGTGCTAATAAGTAAATAGGCAAATCTGAGACTTTTTAATACAGTTTCTGGACCATTCGTTCAAATATATGCCAAAAACATTCTGACATGCTACAGAAAAAGCATGTAATGTAAAACGAACAGTACTGATCGTGTGTCATTACAGCTAAGGTAGAACCCTGTCTCATTTTGGTTTGTTTCCCACTCCACTTTCAATCTCTGACAACCCTGGTAAAATGTCACTAGCACAGTTCACTGCACCTCAGCAACACTACAATATTCAAGACAAACTTCTTCTCCTTCACAATATTTGCATCTGGTTTTAAAGAAAAAAAACAACAAAACCAGTTTCACAGAGATAGGAAAACATAACATTTGCCTTTTTCAAGTGGCATCTTTTCCTTTTAAATTGTTCCAACGCATTGAATCCAGCTGACAAGTTTCTCCAAAGTTTTAAGCTCTGAGGCAGCACAGTTCCACTCCCATTTAAATAAAAACCTTAAGAAAGGACTTTTTGAATACAGATAATCTCATAACTAGGAGAGCAACAGTTACTTTCATATAAACTATGACACATTTTCATGTCAAGGCCATTTTCAAAAAGGTAGCAAACAAGGGTTTAGTAAGTAGGCAAAATTAATGATTCTGCACTCTGACAGATTTACCATTTACAATAGTAGTGTGCCCGTGTATATACAACTTTTAGAAGAAAGCTGAAAAAGGCAGCGACCAGAGGTTTTTAAAGAATTACATTAAAAATGTGCATATTTAAAAACAACAGTTAATAGTAGTTATGTAGATGCATGCAGTACTGCATAGCACTGTATTCAAGGGTCCTGGCACGGAATGACTCAATTGATTTCTTTTCCCTGAACTCAATCTGTTTTTACAGGCACCACATACAATTATCACATAACTAATGCTGGAAATACACTACTTCATTCTCAGTGGACTGCAATCAACTGCACATAATCATTACTGTTTCCAAAATGCTATCAGCAGACCAATTTGCTGTGAAACAGCTGTTAGTGATTTAATATTCTCTTTACTTAAAAAGTGAGAGCTGTTCATGGTTTTCTTTTGGCAAGTTGGGGGAGAAAGGAAAGAGACAGTTGCATAATGTATAATTTGAACCCAGTGAAATTTTAAAGGTTAACGAAAGTTTGATGAAACGTATTCACATCTCATAAAGCCAAAAGTTGCAATGATTGTCTTGATTACTTAGTTTAGGTCTAAGCACTAGAAACCCCCAGGTAAGTGGGGCAGGTGCCCAACAGGATCTGCAGTCTGCTGAGCAAGCCCCTGGGCTAGAACTGAATGCCAATTAGGCACACCAGGCAAAGAAGACTAACTGATTACTCCATTGTGCCTTCTTATTCCCCGCTGCCACTGCCTATCCCACAGGAGTTCCTGGATTTCACTGCTCCCTAAAGGATGGTGAATCTAAACCTGACATTACTATTGGAGTAAGTCCTCCAATGAGACGGATTTGGAATCATAGTCCCACACCACATCAGAAGTTATCCAAAGCACCATCTCAGTAAGTCAAAAGTTAGGTACTAACATGAATAATAGGAACCTCTTTATTACCTATTCTTTGACTCTTCAAGGCAGAGTTTCTCCTACAGGCTACTACAACTCTCACACCAATGTTTTGCAAATGACACTTGAAAAAGAACATAAACAAATGAGAAGAAAGAAGTAGGAAATAAGACCTTGAAATCTTTTGGCTTTAAAACCAGTCCAAGAGACAGCCTAAGCACAGCAACATCCGAATGCGATGGCGTTGACAATGTAAAAACCAGAAAGAGAAGCTACTTGTCCAGTTCCAGGAGATTTAATGGTGAATAGCAAAGGTTCCAAGTATGACAAACACAAACCTTTGTTGAGAGGTAATCAATGGAGTAGAGTCTCAAAAATATCACCCATCAACTAATAATGTAGTAAACAGATTTGATAAATGCTCTACAGAGTAAAATATGGACCCATCTTTTAAAAAAATTAAAATCTAAACCAGTTACAAAATCAGAAAGTCATTAGGATTAGTAAGGGGGGACTTAAGACAGGATTACAATAATAAACCAATAGGATTTTGCTGGTGTGATGGAATTCCTGTTTGTTAATCTAAAAATAGTTAATTTAGAAGTTTTCGAAACACTGTTTAACAACAGAGTTAGTATTTCAGCTTTAGCAGCTACTCTTAAAGCACAGGTATCTCTTTCTGGTTCTGGCCAGCTGTACAAGGCAAACTGTCCTTCCCTGTGTCCTTAACACGTTCTACAGGTTAGATATTGTTAAACAGTGGTTCTGTAATGATAAACGGTCAGTTTGCAGACAGCTGATTCTCTTTCCCATGATAAGGTTTCACCTCCTTCCTTCTTGCTACTAAGCATAACCTACTAATTCTTTAATATATCTGAAGTCGACTTTCTGTTTAGCCAATTCCTGCAGTTTTTTAGTAAACTATACAATCACAAATGAGAAGTGAGGTCCCTGTACACTGTCTAACACAGCCCCTACTACAAAAATGTTTCAGAATATTCAGTAAAACCAAATGTTTCTTTGAAGAAATAACTTTCATGAACAAACAAGACAGAAAATGTTGGAATCACTGGCCTATCAGCAAGATTAGGGTAAAAAGTATGAGTGTAAAAGTAGCCTCAGGCTGCATATAGAATACAAGAAAGGTGCGACTTCAAAAGCTAGATCAGTAAAATTTCAGCTAAATGCAACCAAAACACCAAGACTCCAACCCAAACTCCCCACATTTCACCAGATGGTACAGTCACAACAAGTTTGCAACGCAAGATTTTTCTCTTCAGTCAAGAGGAAAATCGGCCAAGTGTCTAAAACCCATGTCCAGACAAGCATTTCAGTCATCACATGGTTCAGAAATGTTCTAATGTTGATGAGAAATAATAGGATTTGGTCATATCCTGAATGTGAGCAATAATGGAAAGTGAGAAAGTTCACAGCAATTGATAGAAAAAAAACCCTGAAAAGATTAGAGGCACAGTCTGAGTTTTAGTCGATTATCAAAGATGTCTGTAGATCTGAGACTGGGCACAGAAGGTAAGTCTGAGTCTCATAAATTTGAGACATTATTAAACATTTACAAGAGGAGAGATGAGGGTAATAGAATTACTTCATCTGAAATACAAAATACAGCATTACATTAAAAAAAAGCATTACAGTTTTGAGACTTGGCTGGCTAACTACATAGCTGGAGTTATACAGCTTTAATTGTGGAGAGAGCTAAAAATCCAATCTTATTTTAAAAGTTGATTTTTACACAGGTAAGTTTTTAAGTAATAAAGCCATACATCTCAAATATGCTTCCTAAAAAATTATGTGAAATAGAGCATTAAGCAACAAATTTTGTATGGTAAAATTGTTTGGAATTTTTAAAGTTTGTCTAGAAACACCATTTAAAGGTAATCATACCAACAAAAGCCTCATATTTTTAGGGACAAAAAACACCTATGAGGAGCAAAAGACACTCAACTAAGATAGAAAGAAAATATACCTAGTTACTACTCCAGAAATGCTGTACGGCAAGACTTGAACCTGCAATGATGATTCTGTCTTTATGTAAAGGAAAAGCCGGCATTTATGGGGAGGAAAAAAAAAAAAAAATCAAACAAAACACAACCACAAAAGAAACAACAAAAAACCCCACACTTAATATCTTCCTATTTCATCAATAACTGCTATTTAAAACAACCACACAGTTATTTCTTCAGTACGATTCTGGTCTTTCTGTATATCCTGAAGATACGGAATTCCTTATAGCAAATACTTCCAAGTTTTCAAGTGATCAGCTATGATCACTAATAAAAGTCATTTGCCAGAACACTTAATTCCCCAGATGTTTTCAATGTGTCCATGTAATGACACTGGAAAAAAAAACAACTCACGTGATTGAATCTTCTGGTGAAAGCAACAGCATTTGGTGCAGAACTATATTTCTCTTTTTTATTCCAGCCACAGCTCGCCAGCTCCTGGGAGAAAAGGATCAACATTCATTTTCTTAAATTAATGCATAACATATGGCCAGAGACGAGATAATATAGAGGGACAAATGTTAGAAGTTACAAAATAATTTAACAGAGCAACAATACATTGAAGTAATAAATATTTAGTTACACTTTTTCTGATTTCTTCTGTAAATCAAGATTCCACAGATGTAATTTCTGAATTGTTCTGAATAATTTTATTTTTACAATTAATGTTTCATTGAATTCGGGCCTTTTGTAAAATTCAGCTCTTGTAAGTAACTAGTGAAATAATTCAAGATCCATTTTGTTACCACAGAAAATCCTGCTTTAAATAGGAATCTGAGCTAGGGAGAGATGCATGTTGTTCTGGTTTTAATTGCTTTCTGAGGGTATTCAAAATCTACTGAGGAGATACACCTCATTAACTCAATCTAGATACATCCTATTATTTTAGCTTCACATGTTGCATTAAAGAAATACCAAAATTGTCATGCTTTGCAGCAACAATAAAAGAAACACTATTTCCAGCTTTCCCTTCCAAATAAGTCAACTTTATTTTAAGCTGAACAACACTCAGCACTTAAGGAAATAGTATTGTGGAGTAAGGGGGAGCAAGTGGACTTGCTTTGAAAGAGAAAAACCAAACTAAACCACAAAACCCCCCCCACACATAGCTCCCATTCTTTAGTCACCCCAAAAACTGTAGGCCTCAATCTAATAAATTACTTGTAAAGCCTAAAAAGCATTACTTTGTAACTAAGTTGCAATGTCCCTTTCTTGTTTGTAAAACCTACGCAGCAGTTGAGCAACTACATCATCTTCCCTGTTATTTACTGCCACTTAATCATGAAAACCCACATGTACCAATGAGCTTTTCTATTTGTATACAATAGCATACAGAATAGATGCAAATATTTACAGCATGCAACACACAACCTATTCCAGCGCAACCAAGAAAAATAATCAATACAGAGACAGTTTAATTATCAAAGTGGCATAATAGCAAAGTACAGCCTTTAGTTTTCATTAATTCTTATTTCTTTCCACACCTTCCATTCCGAAGCACTCAGTTTTATCACCGCATTGAAAACTTAAACCAATATCACACTATATGCACAGCTACCGTATAACACAGTTGAGATGATACAACATGTAACCAATAATTGTGCTATTGAAGACAGTCATATTTTAAAAGAATTTGGTATCTAGATAAGTCTAAGCTCTAAAGCTTCTGGGTTTTTAATGTTTGTTTGGGGTTGTTGCTGTTGTTTGTTTCTTGGTGGGCCTTTGTTTTGGCTTGTTTGTCTTTTAATCAGGAACTTCCTAACGTCTTTTCAACCAACATCTCAAAACCGCTAGAGAGTCTCAAGCCACTTAAGAGAGAGCCTGAATTCTTCCACTTGTTGAAGGTTGTGATGTGCTGGTATTTGATTGAGATGACACCAAGATGTTCCAGTCCACAAGCACCGGGAAGAATGCAGAGTCTCTAGCTTCGCATTTATGGCCATTGCTTCCAATTTCACAAGGAAGTTCTGCCACCAGAACCTCTCCTGGAAAATGCCAGCATGCAAGACAGCCAGGCAGCCCTGAGCTGTTCCTCCTGCAACAACCAGTGCAGCAGTTTCCTTTGGAATAGCAATCACAGCTCTGCATTGGGAATAACAATCACAGCTCAGCGCTCGGGAGTACACAAGGTGACTCATCTTTACTGGCATCTGATAATGACACCTCCTTAACAGAAGAAAAAAAAACCAGACTGTTGCCATCTCCAGTTTAGAGAAAGCATGGTAATTTCTTAATAATTCAGAGCATATCCTTGTAATTTTTGAATTCTCATCACTAAGTAAAAAGCAATGATGATTCCAGGCAGAAGCCACCCATTGCCCTGGCACCGTATGTCCAAGGGTTGACACGGTACAGGCGTCAGAAGCAGACCTCGCTTAGCTGGCACTGAGGTTTGGGACACTGATGAGATTAGCAAGAGAAATGTTAATTTTTAAGATGAAAGCATCACCAGGGATCTTTAGATAGTATGAAAGTAACAGTATTAATGTTAAGGTCGCATTTATATTTATACACCCAAAATCAGACATCTAATATCATTTGGGCACAGACGCAAGACCTTACTCTCAGATTTTGAACCATAGATACATATTATATTTTTATTATTATTAGAAAGAAGAGGTCTCCCTGTTTTGACAGAAGACTTAGACAACTGAAGCCTCTGCTCCACAAAAATCTTGTTGAGATTTTCCCCATCTGAATGGAAAGGGAAAGCGATGACTGACAGAGAATAAATGCTTTGGTAAACAAGATGAAAATCTAAACAGTGAGGAAGGAGAAATAGCTCCTGGGACACATTCGCAGCAGATTCTCATGACTACGATAATCTCTGTATTCCTGGGCCTCAGGCTGGCTCTAAGGTTGCACACAGAGTTATTTATTCTAAGGTAAAGATAGTAATATAACGTGTATTCATGCAGTCTCACAAAAAACTAAGGACTTCATTGTACATTACTGACCACATAAAATACCATTTAAAACTCTGAAATTCTAGTTCAGTCAAGAATACAGAACAACACACCAGGTCTGACTGAAACGAGAAGTTTTCCAAGTTAAATTAAAAAGACAAACAAAATTCTTCAACTCTGCTGCAGGTTTTGGGCATTTTTCCCCACCAAAGCCAAACAGAATGAAATGTTGTATAAAGGCAACGTTCTCGGATCTTGTACTCAAACAGTATTACAAGGCCATCACATTCTGCTCCAGCTCAGTGACTCCTGAACAGTGCACCACAGGCTGCTGGTCTCCACAAACCCTCCAAAGGCACAGCAGCTCCCAGCTCCACTTGCGCAGAGCACTTGCTTCAACCACTCTTCTACTAATTCTCCTTTCTCTGCCTCCCCACAAAGCCTTTGAACTCTCTAGTGAGATTATAAACTGAAACAGTCATTTGTGGAGTGGATCAATAGGATACAAAGGCACAGAGTTGAGGTATACGATGAGATGGGAGAGTTACAAACAGATTTGGACTCCTGGATTTGAGGGGGTAAAAGGTTATGAACTCAGACTGCAGGAGATAGGAGGCAGAAGTTGTCAACTGGAGGCAGAGTAGAAAAACTACATTTTAACAGATTTAGGGTTCAGATAATTTGAAAATGCATGGGTGCAGCAGAAAGAAGATAGGTATGGGATTAAGATGGTTCCAGAGCATGTGAGGACCCAGCTAAAACGGCAGGGCCAAAGGCACATCCTCTATCCATGCTTGAAGCTCAGCAGGAGAAGCAGACAAAGCAGTCCTGATAACTCCTTGGAGGCAACAGATTTGAGAATCCTTTGGCTCTACCCATGTTCTTGAGTGAAAAGCACGTAGCACTGGATACTGCAAAGCAAGAGATGGTGCTCCTGACGAGAAAGGTTCCCAAAGCCCTGCACAGCTGTGCCCACAGTTACGCAGGCCCTCAGGACTTCTGCTATCAGTTCAGATCCTGCAACATGTACACCACCGGGTAGGGAGATGCACAGACCTTTCCCACCCCACTGCCTTTAGTAAGAAATACAAAGAAGGTAGACAAAACACATGTATACATATATTTTGCTACTTTAACCTGAACGTTGTCTTCTACCTCCTGCACGCAGCTTCTCCATCTCACTTGCAAGATCTCTCCCCCCTGTCCAGCCCACTTTCTTTTCTCTTGACTAGAAACTAAAATAAAAGTAGTCTCCCTTTGCTGCCTGTCCAGAGTTTCTCAGCATTATTACCTGATCACTCTGCTTCAGGTGTAGCTCTTGTTCACAACCCTCTTCCCACCTTCTTAGAACCCACTTGCCCAAAATCACCACCCTAGACACTGCCCATCCCACCGTCACAAGATGCCATCAAGAGAAGAGAAGCCACCAAGGTTTTGGCCTTCACTGCCTTTGGTCTGGGAGAAGTATGACACAGTCCTAATGAGCATGGACCTGGTTCTGCACACACTACTGCAATAAAGCACACTAATTTGTTTAATTGGCATAAAAATACTCATTTCTTCATTAATTAGACTGCGCTGCCTATTCCATTACTAATTCACACATGTTTATTTGATGTTCCTCTAAAACTGCACTTCTTCCACCGCAAGTTTCAAAACTGAAGTATTCACGAGGATTATTTCCGTAGTCAGTCAAGCGTAGGAGCTACATTACTACTACCACCTATTTCTTATTTTGTGTAATTTATTTAAAATGAGGTGTAAAACTGAAAGATTTAGGATCAAGAATACAAAAGCTAAACTTTCTTTGTAACTCATTTTGGTTTTAATTCCTTTTTGAATCTACAGAATTTCATTTTCCTTAAAAAAATTTTAGAAGAACACTTAAATTATAACCTGTACTACACAGCAGAAGGAGAGACTGTGCTGCTCATTAAAATCTCTGCATAAGGGTCAAAGTGCAAGTTTCAAAAACAGGAGAGAAAAAGCAAGGATTAATAGTGAAACCATTATACAACTTCAGAACAAGCAGAGATGAATATTCAATAAGCAATTTTTTTTTCACTGCGTAGCCTAGTGAAGCAGAGCGGATAAGTTAATGACAATAACCCAGTAAAGATTTTCAATGTGACTACATATGGGTAAATAATTTTGGAGAATGTATTAAAATATATAAAATAAGTAATCAGATTTTCCAGTAAAAGCAAGCTAATGCATTCTGTAAGGGGACATCTGGCATTTAGTTAATGTTAACATACATAGCAGCAGCACAACTGAGCAAGTCTATGACAACCCTTTTGCTTTATAGTCACTGCTCTCTAGAAAGCACCAATGACTACAAGGAAAAGACAACACCACACAACGCACCACTGGTCATTCATAGGGAATAGATGGAAATCATATGATTGACGTGGGGAACATCTTTTTGTTTCCCAAAATTGAAAATGCAAATTGGCTGTTTTTATACAGATAGAAGATTATGTAGCAGAGGTGTGTTCTTTATTATCTTCATTTATTGTACTGCAGCCCACTAATTAGTTAATTAACACAGAAAGAGTAATTCTTTTTACTTTCTCAGAAGTAACCTGCAGGCATGTTTAGCGATGAAGAAAGGAGATTTCCAGTATTACTTGGAGCAATGGTCTTTTTAAAGCTTGGGTAGAGGATCACGTCACTATAAACTATCTAAGCCATGGCAACTTTTTAAGTCCACACTTCTGGCTCACCTTAAATGTAAAGTGATCCACTGTACTTTAATCCTGAGTTGTATGGACTATACTAAGCTCATGGTCTGGTTTCTCCTAAGAGCATGAAACAGGGAGTTGTAGTGGGTGATGTGCAGGAACTCCAGCACACACATGAACCCACAATATCTATCATAAATCTGAATGTAGGCGGAAATTATATTTCTTTGCTACAGATAAAGGCAAAAGGTTGGAGAAGCATTTAAGTCTGTGTTATGAGTATGTTCATAGATTTTGATGTTAAAAGAAAAAGCACTATATATTGCTGTAAACAGTGTTATTCAGCTCTAGCTTCTGTTAAGATAACCAAGATGAAATTCTGATGCTGCTTTAAAACAAACAAACAAACCCCAACCTACAATACTCTAGGAAAAGATTTTATCACAGTGAAGAAGATGCAACGTGATAATTTGTATAGTCAAGAAAAACTATGATCTTCAAAGAATACCACTCACACACCCTAAAGAAGGTGAAAATACATCTCCAGTTGTTTTTAAAATTAAGCACACTGTTCACCTTTCAGAACCTTTATTTGGGAAAATAAAAATGCATTAAAGGCTAAACACATTCATTTATATGCTTTTCTATAGAGTTTGGGAAACAGAAGGAGATTCACAGTCCGTACTACAAAGATTTGTCGGTGAATTACAACCATCTATAATAAACACCCAGTTTTTAAACCTTGTCACACTGGGAAAGATGTTGCTCATCATCTCCCACCATGGATGCAGATGAGGGCTGTGAAATCTGATACTAAGTAATCTTCTAGCACTGATATTAAAAAAACAAGTTCTATCAATGCCTTTTAGTCATTCATGAAAGCCTAAGTTTAGAAGACACTTAATACAGATTAAATCAGCTCAACATGGTTCTGTTTTCTAATGACAAATTCAGCAATGTCAGAGTGTACATGTCAAGATGTGTGCAAAGATTCACAATTTGAATCACGATACAGACATGGCACACAGTCTGGTAAATACTTCAAAGAAACTCAGAAACCTACACTACTTCATTAATCTGCTGTCAAGACACCTTTAGGCAAACTAAGTGTTCCATGTCAGTCTTCCCCTTCTGCAACACAGAAAGCAAGCATTTGAATTTTATCTAGTTTCTTCTGACCTGAGAGTTAATCTGTATGCCCCACTTCCATAGGGGATTAACACAACTTAGAGGCACATGAGATCCAAGCCGACAGAGCTGTGTCCACCTGCGAAGGAGCGCTGATGGGCAGAGAATCCCTGAACTCCAACAGTGCCTTCAGCTGCTTGTGTGCGTGGACGTGAGATGTGTGAGAACAGCTGCCCTTCCTCATGCGGATATTGAGCAGTGAAGGCATCATGTGAATTTTTCCCCAGGCAGTACATACATATTTCTTAAAGGAAATTACTTTCTATATATATTCCCCTATTCTCTCACAGTTTGTCTTTTAGATAAGTTTCATTATTTATTCTCCTGTTCCCCTTTATGGTTCACAATAATGGAGTTAGAATAGTCACCAAAATATGCTTTCTTGACACTTCCTCTCATCTCCCTTTCTGTAGGCCTGCTCACACGATATCAGCTGAGATACAACCGGTGGCATTAAAAGAGCAACAAATTACAAGGTATGGAGTACTGGATCACTGCCACTATATCGAACTTGCTTGCTTGCTTCCTCGTGGTTGTTACACAGCTGACTGCTCCTCCTGTGCAGTGCTGGAAGCAGACTGAAAAGAATAAACTACCACCAAACTCAGGCAGTGGAGTTTCTTTATCAGAAAATCATTAGGAAAAAAGTCCTAACTAAGTTGGTGGTTTGATTTTTTGATATGCAATACTTTGATGCTCAGTGTAACTAGAGATGGATGAGGCATTGCATAAAAGCACCCAGGGCTTATTCAACTTCAGCTCTCAGGGGCAGGGGAACCCTACATAGCAGCAATGCTTAACATTAGAAAAAGTAGACAAACATGAATATGTGGAAAATATTTAAAAGAATCAGATAAAAGGGTAAAATGCTTTAAAGTTTTGGAAAAGAGCTTTAAAAAAAAAAGAGATATCCTATCAGAAGATCAGTATAAACACATTCTGCCAATCAAAAAGACTCTAAAGGATGCCCAGAAAAAATAAAGAGCCAGAGAGATCAAATGGGAGGCTACCTGAAGGATTAAAGAAAAAACACACCCCAAACCACCCAGCCAAAAACCCCACACAAATCCTCGTGGGTTGGGAACTAGCTTGCTGAATTCATGAAAGAGAAATCATGAATACACTTTCAAATGCGGATCAAAAGGAAGCCTTCAAAAAATGTGTGGGTACACAAACAATGAACTCAATCGCAAGCAAGAGATTCAGCAGGTTTCTCCACACAAAGCAAAATATCCTTCCGCGTGCAACAAGAGTGACATGACAAAAGCATGACAGCAATAAAATAGCTTATGATAGTCTAAGGGTGAATGCTGAGTTGAACAAGACTTCCAAACTACTGACAAAGTGGACAATAAACTGAAAAATAGACCTGCGAAAATGCAAAACAATGTTCACAGGAAAATGCTAATTGTACAGAAATAAGGATATACAAATTTGTCAGTTGTTATAGTCACTGTGAAGATTCTGAAAACATCAGTTCAAGTCAGGCTGCAATCAGAAAGGAATACAGCATTAAATGAAAACAAAGGGAAAACACACGTCATTAATGTATTATCCTAATATATCCACAGATCACATCCGTCTCAAACACAAAGTGCCACTACGGTCATTTTGCTTTTTCCAAAAAAAGATATGAACCAGTTAGGGAAACACAGGACAGCACGAGGTACAGGACAAGGTATCAGGAGCTGAAATCTAAACACTATGATCAGAAGAGTCTAATCAAGATGTCTGCCATTCAGAAACATTAAAACCCACATATTCCATCTCTAGCACTAGCTGAACATATTTAAACACCAATACTTCATTCCCCAAACTATTAGGTCCAGATATTTTTGTTACAAAACCATCTGCTTCAGAGCTACATAATCTGAGACAAAAAAATAAGATTTATTGACATACATACACTTTGCAATTCCGGAATTTATACAGCGGCATAACTTTTTTTAATTTAAATTTGAAAACAAAACCAATGAACTACTTACCTCTGGCTGAATTGCTTTAAATACAGGGACATCCATTAGTGTTATCTGACCCTAAAAAAAAAAAAAATATTAAAAAATAATAAGTTAAGCTCAAAATTAGCCTTGCATTTCATTAAGTCGTTGTGCTGCATGAGAACTGTATTGGTTCTGTTTCCTTTTATTATTAGAGTTTCATTTTGTAGCTGATTTCAGAGGTTTCAGCTCCTACCACAGGGCCATCCTGCAAAACCAGAGAATAAAGTGCTTCAAACTTTACATTTAATAAAATTAAAAAATAATAGTAAACTATTCTCAAGAGCATAATCCTGCACTTAAGTATGCAAGTCAGGGCTTGAACTTAAAAACACTGTCTAAGAAGCTATTCAAGAATACAAAGAATTAACTTTAGTTGCTCAAGTGCAGTCTCTCTTCAAACTCTGCATCTTAGTCTCAGTGTTACATAATTCTATTGAAACATCCCTAAAATTTTTCTATCAATACTTGAACCATAGTTGAATAACTAAGTCATTGTCCAGTTGCACAGCAACAGTTAAAATTAAATACAGCCATCTCACTTCCAGAAAGTCAGAACTAATAAGTACATTTTCATTCTGGGATGTCTGTTTGGCTTTGAAAAGGGTAAAGAGGAACTCCCAAAGGCCAGGTTTTGCATTCTGAAACATATTCACAGAGCCTTATTTTAAGCATTCAATGTAGGATTGCTGTCCACCTATGTATGCAAAGGAGACCATCCCTTTCAGAGCATGTAGGTAGCTCAGAAATACCAGTGCCATCTGAGATAGCGCAAATACCCTTTTAATAATGAACCCAGGGCCCTCATTTGGTTTGCTCGGACGTGAGTAGCAGAGTTTTATTCCCATCTCCTTGAAAATAGCAGTTCCCCATTTATATGCTCTGTGGTACACACCGACAGCTTTGTGACTGTCACAAATTGCAGTTTCCATTGAATGTCACCGTTGGATAATAGAATAGTTTAATAAATCAAGTCAACCTTGCAGAAAAAGTTTAACTAGGATGCTCTAGTTGCAAGCAAGCATATGCAATGAGATGCACCTACTTTAATGAGACGAGAAGTGATGTGTTTTGCCAAAGACAACCCAAACTACGTTTTGCAGCAGATCTGCTTGACCTCTACATCTATTTTTAGGTATAAATTCTAGCAATCAAACATGACCATAAAATACATATATAAATCAGTTTCTGTAACCAACACGCTGAACACAATCATCTGGTACTTTGCAGTACGACATCATAGAAGTACCAAGCCCTTTATGACTGAGTTTGCTTTTTACACACTTTTTTGCCTGGGTTCTGCTTTAGTTGGCTGTTCCTTCTTCCAAACAATGATGTTTGAAAGCTAGATGAGCTTTTTCTAGTCTTGGGCTAAAGTGAGATTTAAGCAGACCAATTTAACTGAATCCATATACTCACCTACAAACAAGACTATATACACTCACAAATGTGCGTGTCTGAACGCCTCTGTAGCCATAAATCCTGGACAAACTTTTACACAAACATGACATTCTTAGTCTTGTAACAAATACGGACTCACATGTGGTATGAGGCATATGACTTGTTCCTATCATTCATTAATATCCATGAACTCTTTAAATGCCAGTTTAAAAATTAATCCCCAAGCTTCCATTCTTAAATATGGTTTCACAATCAACTGATCAGCCTCAGCATTTGTCTTGACAGCACAAATTACCCTGTACCTTAGAAGTTTACGTTAAGGCGAGGATATCAGACACACGTAACCCCCACAGAGTTTGCTGTAAGCAGCAGTGATTAGTAAGAATAGAAATTCAGGAATATACTAGGCCAAAATATTCTTTGCCTTCAACATAACTTGTCTATTCCCTTGCACCCATAGCAACTACAATAAAAACATATAACAAATTTTTGCCAAAAACAGGATGCCTTTCAAACTGAAAGCAACCTTGCTAACTAAAACCATTCAATTATTTTATTATGAAGCTTATGAAAAAATGACATCCTTGAGGGAACAAAAACGGTCTCTTTTCCTAAAATTAAAGATACTTTCAGAATTTCTGTTTGTTTGTTTTTAAGATCATCGAGGTGAGAAATGCAGAAATCTTCACACAAAGCATTTTTTCAAGAGGGGTAGTTTTATCTTGCCACAAAAAGTACTGCCAGCCACAAGTCACTCCTAGCAGGGGAAGCGGGGAAATTTGTGAAAGTGCGTCCAAATAACATAAACTATCCAAATGCCAGTTAATAAAATTTGGCTTTTGAAGGATTTTGAATGCATGCACATATAACACTAGCAATTTCTCATACTCCCTCTTCCTAACCTGGGCAGGTTATCTGGGAAAGCACTAGAGCCCTTGGACAGGGTATCACCTTGCCACAAGCCACAACGTGCTTGCCAACACTCGGCAACACCTGAAGGGTACAGCGCGATCTTCACACACAGAAGAGCTTTAGAAACTTCTAAACATGTCATCGATGTCATTCTTGGTTATGTTACACTACACCTATATAAGCAAATATGGTTTCATCTTGACAATTTGAGCTATCTAGGTATAAGGCTCTTTTGAGGAAACAAACAGACATGGCAAGTCTGCACTGGAGCAGGGAAATACATACAACACGTTAGGGGGAACAATATTTTTCTCCAAAAGCATGATACTTAAGGAGGGTGCAGGGAAAATCTAGCTAATTAATTTCTAGAGTTAAAATGGACCTGAACATAACAATCAAAACAGACAACACTTATCCTAAAAGGAGCTGAGGCAGAAGTTTATTTGTTTCTAAATCTTACTTAAAAGTTTAAGATGATAAACTGAGAATGCCCAAGAAAAGAGCTTCCCTGTGAGGGCAGCACTTCTCGAAATACAGAAAGTCTGTACCACCGCGCAGGACAAACTTGCCTGATATTTGGGGGTGCGTATTATTTTTAAACTTCCCACTCAGTAGGAAGAAGAAAATCTATCCCAGTCCTGTAAATCACCTAAAAACGTATTCACGGCTGTGCAGGCACAAGCACCAAGGAGTTACACCTTCTGACCTGCAGAGAACACTCAAGAGACGCAAGGACAGGAGTGTGGATTCATTTCCCTTGCCTGACCCAATCCTGACCACACAGCAGCCACACAGTACAGCAATAGTCAACTCTTCCTTTTGATTTCCAAGGTGAAGAACCCAGTCCTGAAACACCGGCCATAGAACTCCATCTCCAATCTCCTGTTTGTCTGCTAAAGTGTACCAAGCTTCCACAGAAATGTATTATTTTAGGTAAATCTGTGGCTAAATGAATATATCGCTATGCTTCCCAATAGAAGAAATTATTTAGAAATTTGGTTGGGGTGGGGAAGGTGAAACCAGAAGAATGTGCACTTCAATGAAATTTTAATACAGGGCATATTAAAACATTCTTACAAAGGACCCAGGCAGTTCAATAGTTACTAACATTTCAGTGCAAATCCTCTTCACTAAAACCAGATTACAACAGCACAATAAAAGTGAGCCACGAAACTAATTCATTGTTCACACAGAAAAGAGAATGCTTAGAAATAAATGTTGTCTGTTTTCCCAGTCCTTCAGAATTTGGCATCTTAATCAACCTGAACTGCCTTAGCTAAATTAGAGCATAATTTGCTTCAGTAGTGCCTCTTAAACCAAGACAGGATCAATACACACTTCATAACTTCACATCAGAATTCACATATCAAAATAAATGCATATATTTCAAACAGGGAATGGTATATTAATATTGGGGAAAAACCTACACATGCCAAAATTCAAGACTGATGTACATTACTAGAAATATTTTAAAGTGCTATTAAGAACATTACAATATAAAAACAGTAACTCTAAAAGCTAGAAAAACCACCATAAACTTCTGTCTTCTAGTATCACGTTGATATTAGGCTGGTTTTTATTTCTGCTTATTTGATTTACACATCTTGCTGCTTTCAGCAAAAGCAATATCCACCTTTGGTAACACTGTATCACGTTACCACTTGTTCAAGAAACATCCCTTATCAAAGTTCCTTCTTAGAGAGCTTGAAATTTCCATTCAGACTTCCAAGAACTTAGAAAATTGTTCACAATTCAAGAGTCAAGTGACTGATGGCTGAATACCTAATGGATGATGGATAATGTTGATGGATAAAAAGCCATTTGAGTTTGCAGATATGACAGCGTATCTCACATTAAGAATTTAAAAATGTCTTTGACAATTTTTTTTTTCAAACATTAACTTACAAGTCTAAAATTTAACTGATTTTTTACCTTTTTAAGGGTGTTTGCTCACTGCTAAGTGAAAAATAAAGCAAACTGAAAGGCCATCATTCTAATTAATAGCACTTGAAATGACAAAACTTAGAAAATAATTCATGATGTTCACATTAGATGCCATTGCTCAACTCTTTAAAAAAAGTTACTTCTACCATGATCAAATTAATTTAAAACCCAATAAACAAGCCACTAATTTGGTTTCTGCAGCGAAGAGACACAATGCACTATTTTTTCTCATTCCAGCTCCTTAACCCAGCCAATACAAATTCCTGGATAGCACCCTCTCCTAAATGCGGTTTAATGTTTTAATATTCAATCCAAAAATTTTAAGTGTTCACATCAATTTGTTACATGAAGCAAGCCAGCCATAACCTCTGGGTTTTGAGTTGTCAGCTGCATATATTAAAAAAGAAAATCACGTGTGCAATACAAAACCTTGAACTTATTCTTACTCCCCATTTAAATAAACATCCTGATTACACAAAGAAAGGGAAAACTTGATATTTTCTGCCTCTCCAGAAGCCTATTTAATTCATTTACATGTATCAAAGAACTTCTTCATTGCTCAGGCAATGAAAGAGCTAAATGGAAGTTTTGTATTTATGTTTACCCTAGATCCTAGATAACAATTCTAGAATATGAATAGAAGAGGTATGTTTTTAATATAAGACTAATATATTGCCTAATCCACAATCACTTGAAGAATGCTACAAGAGAAAACCATCCTTTAAAGAAGCGTGAATGATCATCTTGCAGTTAAGACGCTGGAATGGCAGTCACAGGGGAACTGTCACCCCTGCGCAGCCATGGGAGCTTTTGCATGTAGTTCAAAGACCTTGTTGGGGGACAGTGCCCAGCAAAATATTTTAGCCCTCCTGTGTGTTGAGATGTTGGATTGCTTAACAAGTACTTCAAAATACTAATTAACACACTGTTTCATATACAGATAAAGAGAGTTACCCTCTTCTCAGACAAGGTTGTCAGGCAAGAAAATTTACAACCAGGTGATTAAGAACCACATCTCATTTTGCTTCTTTGACAAATACAGAGAGTTCAATGAAGTGATATTTTAAAACGTTCCCCAATTCCTTCTCTCTCTCTTCTTTGTGAACACATATGGATTGTCCTTCTTCCATAAAACCCTGTAATTTAAGAACTCCTAGGTGCAGTTCACACCACTGCATCGAGCTCCTCTCCATGCCCCTATATGAAAGTTCCCATTTGATCTGGACTATAATCCCGCCTTTCTAGTCCCTAGGCCTTCTCAAGCATGAACTGCTTATATCAGGCTACTTGCTGTATTGCAAGTTTTCCTGCCCTGTACCTACCATGAGGACACTTCCCATAGAGCTCCTGGACAGAGACTCTCATTGTGAACAGAAAAACTAAGGTTCTGTCCGAGATGAAAAAAATAAAATGCCTGCATTTTGGTTATTGAAGAACACTGCCATAATCTGATTTTCCCTGAAGCCATGTTGGTTCAAGCAGCACTTCATAAATTGTTCCTTAATCTGAATTTTTAGAAGGAATTATATTTAAGCCTTCCAACTTGGCTCAGCACTGTCTCTCCGCGCTGCCAGAATAACTTTCCTCACTGAAAAAATAGCTAAGCCTCTGTTAAGCACTGCATCAGTAAGAGAATAATTCTGCTGTCCAAGATGAACGCTGGGGGATAAGAGTTCTGTGTTGAAACTCTACTTGTTTTCTCACAAAGTCTGCTCCAGAACTTTTATCATTAATAGTTCCTCCACATGCTATGACAAAGTTGCTTCTTCTTGCTCTCACTGGGAGTACACTTATTCTTTAGCATTCCTGTGTAAAATAAAGCTAAGAGGAACACATACAAGCAGAAGTTCTTTTTCATCACAAGCTCCCAGGGCCCAGTACTTTCCCCAAACCGCTCTCAGATGCAGACAGATTTGCCTCAAACTCCCTAATCCACCGCCAACCAGGCTCAGGAGAGGCCAAAACCAACATCGCTGCCAGGAGCCGCGCAGCACAGCTCACACCAGTAGCTGCGCGGGAACTCGCCAAGGGGACGGTGAATCTGCCAGAATCCCGCACAAGAGAGAAATGTCTCCTCGGGAGAACCTCAAGCCAGTTTAAGTTATTTTTGTTCTATTCCAAGGAGCAAAAAATGCGTTTGTTGAACCCTACACACCTCAAGACCGATTTCTGCACTTCTGTTACACCAGCAATATGGTTCTATAACTCGAGACCTGCTTCCTTTACAAAACACACTCTCATGCTCTTTTTCCAGATAGAGGTAACTTGATATTCAACTGTTTTAAGAATGCCTCTGGGAAAGATTCCTTGTTTCACCTAAACATTTTAAAAATAAACTTCATTTGTATATTGTTTCCAAATTAAGCAATATTGCTTTTTCCAACATCCAGTTGACGAAGTTTAACTGGAATCAAGAAGAAAAGAAATGCACATACATCTTAATGCAAACTCACTTTGTAGCGTTTTCACAGACTAGGGCAAAGAATAAAGAATCCTTCTTAGATAACTAGGTGGGAAAAAAAAGCAACGGATTTATACAGCTGCGCTTCCCTTAATTCTACCTCAAATATTTACACCACCGTGGCTAAGTTCAAGTATAAAATGGAAAAGTGAGTCAAAAAGTGCTAAACAGTCAAATAATTAAACAGTAGCAGTCTAAGGAATATGAATTTACTGTAAAGCAAAAAATAAATATTTCTTCAACCTGAGGTTTGCCAGCATCTTAATTTGGAGCTCATGTCCTCAAAGCATTTTCCTTTTTCTTTCAGTCTCACCAGCCCCCGCTTTCTACTGTCACTGCACCGCTAACATATATCCCTCTCCCCCACAAATTTTGTCCTGTCCACTCCAAACCACACTTCTCCCTTCAAGGAAAAGGGACAGCATTCACTGCAGCCCTGCCGGCCCTGCGCACACAACGGCTCCAGCGCAGGGCCAGACACCGCTGGGTAATCCTGGCACCAACTTGTTTTGTGGCTTTCAGCTGTTTAAAAAAGAAGTGAGCAGTGATCAGCCTAAAAGCAGGTATTTAAAAACAGAGACAGTCTCCTTATTAGCTACTGCTAGGAAGCTGTCTGTAGAATCCTTAGCAGGAAACAAATGTGTCCTACTTCATACTCAACAAATAGAATCCTTTTTCCCCAAAATTTATGAAACATGCAGGCATTCAATACATCCCCTGGAAACTTTGGATCTGTAAGCTGCAGGGGGATAAAGCAAACTACAAATTTGCAACAGCAGCAGCTACGCCTGAAGATCTCACCTGTTTCAGCTATAACTTTGCCCTTTCTAAAGCAGCCTTCAACCTCGCAATGGACTTAAAACACTGGATTGGTAACAACAGTATAAATGGACTATAATACATCTATTAGAATAATAGTTCCCCTTACTGTTCAAACTAGACCCCTTGGAAGGCTGGCATACTTTTGCTAGAAAGTTCGTAGGAGGCGGAACAAAGGACCATTACATGAAACAGCACACCAACTGTGCATTCGGGACAGTGTTAGATGACTGCCAAAGGGAAGAATATGGAAATAAAATCACCAAAAATATTTACACTTCGGCTTCTCTTTGGCTTGGCAAGCAGCTTCTTGAAAACATAGGATTACAAGCAATAGCTTTTGTAGTCCAACTTGTCTGTTACCCACTAACTGACTAAACAGATCGCATTTAGAAGTAACAATGACGTCTCTAACAGTGGGAACTGAAAAGACATCTGTCTCTCTCGTATCAGTATTGAAACTGCTAGCGTTAATTCTATTTCCAGTATCTCTCAAAGTTAATCACCTTTCAGATTTTTCCTCCTCTTTCTCTACTATAATTGTAATTGTCCCATCTGTACACAGTGACCCATTTTGATCAAAATACGACATGCCATAGAAGGTGCAGGATAAGACCTCCCAATACTGATGTCAATTTTATCAGTTAACTCTCATCTTTATGCTACCTATGCACTGGAATTCTTTTTCATTCAAGCCAAGGTTTCCTAACCATTAATTAGACAGCTGTCTAATTGTACAACAACTTGCTTTTATTGCTTTTTTACCGGCTTTATCACATTATCCTTCCTCTCCATGAATAAGGCACTTACACAGCCCACAAATTATTTCCTCAGTTCACCACTTCAAAAAACATTTTTTTTTTCCAAACAGTATTCATTCTGCAGTCGGTAACAGAATTCAGCCTTCACTAAGTCCCAGATGTCAGTAGTCTGCACTGCATCCGTTTTACAACAACTGTCACTAAACTAGGAGTTTTCTCATACTTTGAAAAGGCAATTGGTAGCATATCCACGTCCAACCTGAGAGGTACAGACCCACTATTATAATTAAAACCTTACTAACGTAGTTTTGCATTCTCCTCAGTGCTGGTATCCTCAAGAGCCTGGTCATACTGTGTCACTCTGCTAGGCTTCACATTAACACCAAAATCCAGATGAAGATTTTATAACTTATCTGTTATGGTAGGACTAAAAACAGGAAGAATAAGGAAATGGCCAATATAATAAAAACAAGTGTAAGGGTCAAAGGTACTTTTCCTCCACGGCATCCAAGTTTTGGGCAAGTTTACTTATTCCTACAACCTTCAGCAAGAACAATCAGAAAAAGACAGCATTCGAAGCAAGCAAGGCCGACTGGGAAAGCAGACAAACTTGCCCAGGGAAACAAACATTAATGAAGAAGTACAGCTGAATACAGAAACACTGAAAAATAAATGAAATTAATTATAACCTTGCCAAAGGGCTACACGCTGACTACTGGCAATTTTTCTCAACTGTTCAGAATTCTATAAGACATTTCAGATCCATTTACAGTAAGCGAAATCTAATATGAAGAAGTAGAAACTCTAAAAGTGAGAAGGCTAAGAGTAAAGATGTTTTATTTCAGGGAACTGAGAAAACAGAAGAATTATACCAAGTAGTAAAAACACCAAAAAATACAATCACAGGTTCATAACTGTAATGTGAAATTATTCCTGTTCGTGAGTGGAACTCTACCCAGTATGAAGCATAAAATGAAGACAGCAAAAACACTGGATTTTAATAAAGATTTTTATCTAACCAAGATTAACTAAGTAGGTCACAGTTCGAACACCCATGAAAGTAAAAGGTTTCTGCACAGAACAGACGATTTAGTAGAGCAAAAGGAATATGAAATGAAAGACAAAGCACCTTTGTATATTTTGCTGTCCAAGTGAGTGACAGCAGCTCCACAGAGACTAAGCGATCTGCTCTGCTGCTCAACAGCATCTACCACCAGCTAAATAGCAGAGCCATTCAAAGGAACGTGGAGCTGTTCTGGCCTGAATACATAATTCCACTTGAATTCATGCCCCTAGCCCCAAATTCCCTTAAATTTCCTTTACGTAGAGAAATTGTAAGATAAAACTAAAAGGACAGCCAGCCCCAAAAATATCTTCCTATGAGATGCAGGTGACTCATTACCCAGGTATTTCTGACAAAGGAGTAAAAAGGAGACCCAAACTACCTGACTTGGACCTCAGTCAGGAATAAATCTCATTAACTATCCAAGAAGAATTGAATGTGTAAGTACCACTTCATAATACAGATGCTTTAAATTTTCAGTGTGCTCACTAAAATCAATTTAGCCATTAATAATTAACTGAAATAGTTATTAACAATTAAAAAAATAGAACAAACTTAATGGGAATATTTTGTGATACATACTATCGCATATTGATAATCTCAGGCCAACTCATCATCCATCTCATCAATCGAATAGTGAATGTAGTACAAGCAATAGCTTGTCAACAATCCTTCTAGTAACATACTTGACTCACTGAAATGGAGGGACCATCTGTCATCTTAACCTCTACAAGTAGGATTTAAAAAATAATAATAATAATAATAATAATAATACCGTGGTTTTTGTTTGTTTGTTGTTTTTTACTCGTTTGGTTTTGGTTCTGCAGGATAGCCAACCCATCATTCTCTACCATGGCACCCAAAAGAAGAAAACATTCCCTAGACATAAGAATTAACCAAGTTACATTAAAAATAATTTAGACAATGAAGAACTATAGTGTAGTATCCATTTTTGAAATTCAAAGACAATGGAAGCTAGGCAAAAAAATATATGTAGAAGTGGAAAAGCAGAGGGAAAAGTAGCCAAGACGACTCACACATGAAGTAACAAAAATTACTTGAATTGCTTACCGCATATTCTTCTGGTGTAACCTTTAGAACATCAAATACCACGGCATCAAAGCTCTTCTTCAGTTCAGCTGAACCTTTGTCACTCAAGGATTCAGAGCTGCTACTCTTCTGAAGAAACAGACAAAAACACTGAGGATATTTTGATTCTCTCCTCTTTTTGTTTTTACACTCTCATAAACAAAATTTCTGTACAAATATCACTGTTCACAGAATGTTTCTATTGGACAAATTATCAATTAAAAGTCAACCACAGGATGTGCTTTCTCCTGACAAAGACTACTAAAAAAATCAGAGACTTGTAAACCAATGGCATAATTAAATTCAAATTTCGTTGACAGGAATGTTAATAATAACAATAACAATACAGTCACACTGAATTTCAAACAGAAAAAATCCCACTATGTTGAGGAAAAAGACAAGGTCTGCCCCAAAGGAACAGTTAACATCAAAGACCGGTATCAATCTCTTCCTGCTTCTCTCAGAAGTGTTAAAATGTACAAAACTTATGCTGTGAGCTACGTATGTATTCCTGTAGAAGGCACTTCAAATAAACTGTCTTCGGTTTTTTGATTGGTTGGTTTTTAATGTTAGTAATTCACATTTGCAAAAAATACCAGATCCTAGAATATGAATCTTAATCTACAATATACATTTAGCTTCCTTGCAAAAGACAAATATGGTTCAAGAAAAAATTAACACTTTGTATTAACACTTCATGTTGGTTTCATACATTTCATACATGGCTTTCATACGTTTCATAGGAAAACAATATATGTTAAGAGTAATCGCTTCCTTTAGTATATACATGCAAATCTAGATTCTGGTCAGTCATTAAGGAAGAAGGAGTTTTTTTGCATGGAGATGGAGATGTCACATTCAGATGTACAAGTCACATCTGAACCCCAGGCATATTTATTTCAGAAATACGCATACAGCACGCAAACGCTTTTCTGCCCTGCACTCTCCTCTGAAGACCTGAAAACCTACGCATGTTTCTTGATTCTCAGTTTCTTTTCACTTTCAGAAACCTGGTGTAAAGCAAACTCTTGACTAAAAAGGAACAAGCACACCAAGTACAAAGCAAGGTGTGTCTGTCTCATTTTGGAGACTGATGTATCTTTATCACCTACATGGTGTCTCCTGATGCCATGGCAGGAGGGAAGATAGCACGTAGTCACTGACGCCAGTAAATAGTTCGAATGTGCTAATGTCGTCTTCTGAAGACCTAACAAGGCAGTATTTCAGGGCTACACGATGTATTTGGACTTTGCTTCTCACTCACAGAAACAAGAACATTTGAACCCATCAAGAATTCAGCCAGCTCAGATAAACTCCTGCCCATTTTAAGGCACTTTTGTTATAAGGACATATACAGAAAATATATCGTCATCTAATAATCATGTCCAGTTGTAGTTAGGTTCTTTTAACAGTCCCACTTCTCCGAAAAACTTGACTTTGAAAACAACCAAGCATCCAAACCAGTCATTTTCAGTAACTAACACTTAGAGAAACATTTTAGCTACAAGTCCTGCTTCCTCCCAGTTAGTCAAAATAGGGAAAAAACCCACACACACTTGACGGAAAAAGATTCACCTAGCTTTGCCAACATATATTTTACTAAATTTTATCAGTCATCATGTAAACATTCCAGACTACCTTGTTGAGTAAAACGAGAGCTTTCCTCCAATAATTTTTTTTAGTTGCACGCCAACAAATGGTCAAAGATTCACAATCCAATGATAAAGGAAGTACAAGAATCTCTATAAAAACAAACAATGGTCTTGGAGACTGATGCCAATTTTCTTGTTTAAATCTTCACAATGCTTCTGAAATTGTGCTAGAGATTGATTCCTTTCGATAACACAACACTCCAGTTTTCCTTTCACCTTTTTTTATGGTGCTTCCCATTTCCATATGCACATGCAAGTGCATAGCACACATGCAGCTCTGCTATCAAAACACATCAGTAAATACATAAATAAAACAACCATATTTTGTAAGTCCAAAGATTCATTCAAGGAAGCAACTGTTTTCAGGACTTTGTGGCTCTCAGCACTACTGACTTTGGAGAGTTCTCAAATATCTTGTCTTTTAAACAAAAGAGAAACGAAGACGACAAAAAAAAAGAGACAAACTGAAATCCACTATGGTAAAAACATGTTTCACACTGTGAAAAAAGCAATAAAAACAATATGCATTAGCAATAAAGCTCACTGTCTCCCCTGAGCAGAAACCTTATGTTTGTATGTACATCTGTACAAGTCAAAGCATATATTCAGTCACACTAAAGCAGACAGACAAATAATGCATCTGGAAAGATCACTCAATATGAAGGCAGATTTTCAGTTCCCCTCATTCCAGTACTACAAGGCATTAACAACAAAAAAACCCACAAACCAACAACGCAACAACAAACCACTTGAAGAGGGAGTGTTTTGCAAAAGTTTTGGGAAAGAAAACAAAACACAAACCACACACAACAAAACAACAAGGTCTTGCAAACCCTCCACCATTGCTAAGAATTTAGGAATCAGTCACATCTCTCAACAGCTCCTCACCTGATCCTAGCAAAAAGAACTCAAAAAGTTATTGTACAAACTTCACTCCACCCTTTCTTTCCCTTAACAAGTAGATGACAAATAGAGAACTACATTAACTCCAAAATAACAGGCATCAGCACAGGAGGCCAATCCCCACTGCTTGGCTGATACACACGCCTGTAACTCATGAGCTGTTCGCTTCTAAAGGGCAGAAACTTTGGTGGGCAGGAGGTGACCCACACCAGTACCTGAACATGGCCCAAGAGACAAAGGGAACAACCTTATTCCAGCGCTAATGTGTCAGACCGCCCTGCAATACACACACAAACACCTGTCAAAGAACAGAACATTTCCCACAGGCCTTGCCAGCCCAGCTTATTGCGCTAAGAGTATCTATTATTGTTCAAGCTTGAAGAGAAAAGCTTCTTGTCTAGATGTGATGGAAGAGAACATAAAAAGGCAGCTTTGGCTTTTGCTTGCTCATGCTTTATTCTGCTATACAAAGGTCAGAACTTGCAAGTGATTCACATCTAAACTGAGGCACATGAAACCAACTCACAAACCAAAAGTCTGCTGCACCAAATCTGCTAAAAGAAAAAACTTACAGTTTTGTGCCTTGTTTTTTTTCAAATGAGTATTTGTGGTCTTAAGTATCCAATAACTGAGTTTTGTAACCCTTACCTCTGAGGCAGTAGCCGCAATATTAACACTGCTTGACTGTCCGTTCATTAGGTCCATACTGCCCACACCATTAATCTTCAGCCCTGCATTTACAGCAGCAGGATCATCTCCAAGGCAACTGAATAACCATTCCTACAAAAAGCAAAAAGTAATCAGAAACCATTTCATTCACATGTTTTAAACAAGATTCAGCATCTAAAATCCATAACAAAAATAAAGTACTTTTGAAACGGCTACACCACCTGGAGGAACAAACTTTAGATTCAAACACACGTTGTAAAATTACTTAAAAACAACAAACAATCAAAGGTTCCGTTATGACACATTACTTACAGGCAGTATAGATTTTCATACTCTTTTTCATACTATTTTCTATATATCAGGTACCAATGTGTAAATGCATGCATTAACTCTAACTTATAGATAGGCCTGCAACATCCGTTCTCCTACAATTATTTTCCTTTGTTTACCAGCTTTAAAAAGTATATTCCAGATATTAACTCCAACAGAAAACTTTTATAAGAAGTTTTCTGAGTTTCCTATCTATATACCTATTCACCAGCTTCACAGGAAAATTACTGCATTAAAAGCAATTTAAGATTACAAGTGAAATTTACAATTTTCTCCAAAAATTACCCAAATTATTGTTGTTAAAAAAAAAAACACACGCACAATGAAAAACTCCACAAACCAAATTTTAATGCATCCTTGCAAGAATACCATTACTTTTCATTTCTGCAGAGAAAAGGCTTCAAAGAAATTGAAACCTTTGGCACCCACTACCAAAACAGTACCTAAGTGTTACAGAGAGTAAAAATCAGCTTGGGCTTAAATTTCACGAGATGTTAGTGCCCTCTAGTGTGAAAACAATTAAAAATCAGTTTTCATAGGTCTATAACAAGTGTGACTGTTTCCAAAGTTGCTATTATTAATGGAATTCACTTTAGGTTCGTAGTTTAACTCAGAACTATTACACATCTGCAAATAAATGGAGGTGACAGGTAACTGCGTAATACCACATGACAAACTAGTATTAGAGTCTCTCATACTTAAGATCTCTACATAATGAAATAAACAAGATAAAGTAATCCAAAAAGCTCTATCTCCAAGTTACCTAAACCAGGTAGGTCAGATAAACAAGCCGAGAAACTGCAATATTTAAATAACAAAACATCCTCAAAAAAAGCAGTAACTTTAAAGTGTCATTGTAGGAATGCAATACAAAAAGAAGGGCAACTGAAAGAGAGCCACACTGCAAATTTCAAACACTATAGCTTCTAAGTATTTGGGGGTATTAATAGTCCCCTTCTGACCTATGTTGAGCCATCCACACGCTATCCTCTTGTTTTGTTTTCTAAAAAACTGATGGGACTGTAACATTCATAGGACAGAAGATGCTACGTTTCACTTGAACATTATACTCCCAGCCCACACACTATAATTAAGACTGTCTTTCCTCCGCTAAATATACACTTAACTGCACTTAGATTTTAGCTGTTGTTATACTAACAGACCATACATCAGATCATACATCTTCGGCTTGCGTCACTGCTATCCTGTCCTTTCCTATCAATTACACTTCAGATTGTCTCATGAAATATTTCCAAATGCTCAACTTCCCAATGCCTCTTTCCTATAGGCTTTTCATTAACTGAACTGAAAATCAAGGAAATAAAATTCTAACTTATGTGCCATAACTTTCATTTATGTAGTGACAGTAAAGGACAGAGGTATCACATCTCCAAAACCAGTTTCAGGTTATCCATATGTCCAAAATGGTACTCTTGTGCCAATTTAATCTCCTCTGCTGAAAAAACTACCCTCTAAAAATTTGTATTTTTTTTAAACACTGTAATTATAGGGAAAATTGACACTTTGTACAATTTTATCATACTAGATGGCCCATAATTGTATCATACAAAGCCAAACTGAATTGCATATATTTGTCCCTTATCTCGCATATCGTTCAGCTGTTCCCCTTCCCCATATTAACAGAGGGAAACAAAGGGGAGAATTGAGAAAATGTTTCTGATGAAGGAAAAGTAAAAACTGAAGGCGGGGGGGGGCAGAAACGGGGGGTGTTGTTTGGTTTGGGTTTTTGTTTTGTTTGTGTTTGGTTTTGTTTGTTTGTTGGTTTTGGAGTGGGGGTACAATGTTAATTTTGTAACCATTGCTGCATTACAATAGTATGTTTGAATACATTTATACTCCTCCCCCCCCCCGCCCTCCGCCCCGGCTTTGTGGAGATACAGTATAGGGCAGAATTAGTACCAAACCGCTACAAACTAGCATTTATCAACTTTAAAGTTCCAGAAATTGCAACATTCAAAATGTATATTTGAAAGCTGCATTAGATTTGAGAGCATCACCATTCCCTTAACAACGAAAAGCCACGGCAATAATTTTCGCCAGTGTATCATTTAAGACAAACATTGAAAAAATCCTAACATTGCAATAATTTAATAATTTGCTTGCTATACTACCTTTCTACTCAACACCAAAATAAGTAGCAAACAGCAATATCAGAAAGTGATCAACAGCAGAGCTCTTCAGAGCAGCATCGCTGGGGCTGTGAAGTGACTGTTGCCACACTGCAATAGCGAGTTACAGTTTTCACTGCATACCCTGTGTATCAAATTACAAAAACTGAATTACATTGAGTAATGTGAACTTCCAGTCTGTTTCTCTTCAATTTAATAAATGCCTTTGTGCACAGAGATGCATTAAATGTGGAATTGAAGGTGTTTTATACGATGCATAAAATACTTCAGCATGCGTTTATGCCAGCCTGAAGCCTGGACACGCTATATAGTATCTTACTGCCCCTTCATGCCCTGCATACTGTGCAGTAAAAAGCAAAGTAAAAATACTGATAAAAAGATTCGTCATACCCAAAGAATGAAAATGTCTAGACTAACCAGGATCTGCTGTCTTCAATGCGTCTGAGTTTTCTGCAATTCACCCAAGGCTGTATTTGATGATCATTCCACTCCAGCAACTGACCTATAAACCCCCAAAAAGGAGGGCAGCTGGGTGAGGATGAGCAAGGGCCACATGCCCATGAAGCTCCGAACAATGCAGGGTGTGACTGACCACAGCTGGTGCAAAGAACCTGACTTCATCTCAGCACAAAGGGGACCAGAGGGTGGCCTTTGTTTTAGATAAACAGCTGTGTCAGTCGAGCAGTTCGCCTGACTATATTACAGTTGAGTGAATCAACCAGTGGTGTAAATGTTGCTCCCTGAGTTCATTAAAAAAGTTAATGTCTTCCTGAGTTACCTCAATGAGCATGAGAGGAGTAAGTACACGTCTGAGCCCAACACATAGTAGAAAAACTAAAACAACTGACAAAAGAATTTCAAAGAGAGGAACAGGCTTCAACTCACATGTTCCTTCCTGGAGACTGGGAACGCCCAACATCACAGTGGTGAACATATTGTAGAGACCACTAGCAGGGATCACACTGTTATTGTGTTTGAACTGTATATTGCAATTGCCATATTTTGCTAAGTGTAACTTGCATTTGAATTGTGATTTCAGAATATTTTGTATCACTCTGCTCAATCAGAAATCCTGTGCAACATCCTCTGTGTTCAGATAAGTAAATTTAACATTAAATGTTACACCCTCCGTATGTGGAATATGTAAAAGAACCTGGTTAGAGAATATTTGACTCACCTAAACCTGAAACTCTTCCACAGAAAAATCCAGGGATATTCCTGTCTCATATTGGGTCAAACAATATCCCCAAAATATACCATACAAACAGTATTTTAAAAGACTACCCTAAAATTATATTAAAAACTTCCTGTCCAGAACAGTACAAAAGCTTTGAGGAATCATAGCCACAGCACAATTTTATGAATGGCTCAAGAGTCATGATGACTAAGAGCCTCTTTGTTTACATTCATTTGTTTACATTCATTACAGCAGTACAAAATGTCATTTGTTTTGATCACAAATCCCCACAAAGAAAACATAAGTGCCTCGATGTATTAATCATCAACTATGAATGCAAAGCCACTACCAAAGACTGTGGGGACCAAAGCACTGTAAGAACCAGAAGACCAGTTCCAGACTAAATCAAACTGAGCTCCTGATCCTGCGGGAACTCTCACTGGTATTTCCACAAAAAGTACAAAAAAAAAGAAGCTATTTATTTTTAAATAAGGAACAGAAGTGTACTGGCCTTCACTGAATCTTCACTTCCTCATGCATACATAGTACAGCCTAGCTAGACTCAGCTACTCCACACCATGACCTCAAAAAACTTCAGTGAAAGCTTGGAGCCACTGATTAAATTCTAATTCTGGACATGAGCCCTTTGATTCTTAGTTAGAATTGTATTTTTTTCCAGCACTGCTTGATGCTTTCTAAATTAACATTGTTTTTAACTACTTAACATAAGTTAGCAGCTTCAATGAAACAGAAATTCAAGTTCCTCAAGCAACTATCACATTTGCATAATATGCACCAAGGTGGATCCTTCTGTCTGAGAGGTACTTTGTGGAACCACTTCAGTAACTTGAGAGCCTCACTGCCCACTTGATCAGAACTTGTTAAATACAAAACAGGCCAAATAATCTATAGTTCCATAACATTCAGGGCTACAAGAGTGAGCCTCTACTACTCATTTTTCATACTGTAATTCCTACCTTACACAAAGAACACTCAGTAATGTTTGTGGTTTTGGATGTGGGGTCCTGCATGCTTACTGCTCTCAGTGTTTTGAGGTAAAATATTTCTGCTAGAAAGTCACAACAATATGGCCAAAATAAATGCAACAAAAATAAATACAGCAAAGTTAAGATGCTGCCACTTTAATGCATTCTCTAAGTGCCTTTTCCTTAATCTTTATAAGGCACCAAGTATTGAAATACCTTTTAGTCTGATATATACATATATATTTTTTTAGATGAATGGAATATGGACTATATTGCCCACAAGATCACTATGTAGATGTTGTGAGACTCACTTTGGTAATGCGTTTCCCCTTGAGCAAGTGGGAATCCAGGTAAGTCTGCTGCCCCAACCCCTGGGGCAGATGCCTCACGTGCCAAGTGCACCTTTTGATGGTCTGTGCCACACTGGCATATACAAGTACTCATGGCATCTACCGTCAGGGCAAGGGCTGGTTACACTCCCAGTTCTTCCCTGCAGTTTGGTGCACGTGCACCTCAGCATGCCTACAAGACCTGTGCACAGAAAGACTCTGTTAGCACAGGCACGTACTACCCAATACTGAAGTAAAAATAATTTGTTTGCCAGGCTGCACGTTGTCTGTTCTGCAACAGGAAAGATTTGGGAAGCAGCACAAGGCCGTACTGTGATAACAAGAGTCATTACAGGTACCACAGCGGGAAAAAATGCAAGGTAGTCTGAGCATACCACCAAGCTTTTAATGCTCCTGAATTAAAGAAAAATCCATGACCTCTTTCTCTTGCCCCAGAAGGCGCTGTTCTTTATTACCTACTCCCCATTAGAACCTGAGTCCATGAGAGCTATGCACAGATAGGTAAAGCTAGAAACATGTCTAAAGATGGGAAGAAAGCTTATCATCTAAGAGGCAAAAGCAGAGAACACCCTCCATACCAAAATAATAATTAAAAAACCCACACACAAAAGCCCTACAATTAAGCAGGAAGTCAGCAAGGAATAGGTGACATGGAAAAGAAGGTTTGTCTAACTACGAAAGACGATTTTCTCAAGTCAAACAAATTGCATCTTACAAACTATATTCTTCAGTTTTACACCTGACCCAACAAAACAAAAAACCCAACTTAGGTTATGGCACTGCAAGAATAAAGACAAAATAAGATAGTATATACACAGCATTAAAAATGAAAAATCAAAGTGACCTAAACATATGCTTTAATTCAGTTTTCAGTAAGCATGATAGTGTTAAGAGGTAATATAAGACAGCCAAACCGATAAAAATACCATTTCTACAATAGAGATGAAATAAAAGCTCAGGCAACTTAATACAGCCCCAACCTCCTGCAGGAAATTTATCATTAAAGATAATAAAATCCCAGACCTAAAATTTCACATACTACAAAATCTCTAGTCAGATTCATGAATCTTGGCAAAGCAGTTGATAAGCTGCCACTAGTGAAGACTCAGATAAGACACACTAGCAGAAGACATGCGTGGGGTAGAGGTCTGATGAAAACAGAGACAGAGGAGCATAATACTAGAGTAGGAAGAGATTACTAACAGTTATTAAATATGCAACACCAGTACAAATCTGAGAGTCATAGATCATTCGGAAATACAGGAAAGCAACACTATCTTATGGATAGAAGACTGAAAAATGAAAGTCAATCATTAAAGGATAATTTGGGCTGATCCCTATAAAATTTCTCTTATAAATTTCAGCACATCAGTTGGAAATGACTGCCAGCAATGCTGTAAGCATGAAGTAGCGACATGAGATCAAGATGTTTGCATTAGTTATGGACAAATACTACCTCCAGAGCATTTCATAAGAGAACTTGATGCTGTACTGCACGCAGTTCTGGTCACCTGGCTTCTAAAAGATTTTTGATCAAAATATATGCAGAGAAAGGCTTCCACATTCTCTGAAGACTCCATTGCAGAAGGGGAAACCAGGAGATCTTACGCTAACAAACTGAAATCTGCACAAGGATACACTTACCGTGTTTAAATATCAGGAGCACAAACCAGGAGTAGGAATAAAATGTAATTTTATGCCCCAAATCAGAATACAGTAATCAGGTTCTTGAACAGCCTCCAGAAAACTGTATGAAAAGCCAAAAACCATAGCTGCTTAAATTGATACTGGGCTCCTTCCTGAAAGAAATTGTGTCATATGGTGCCTGCACCAGCAGTATAGCTAACCCAGTAACACAGACTCCTTTTTTCATTGATTAGCCCCGCTGCAAACTCAAAGCACTTCTGTACTCATACAAGTCCACCACTCAAAGTTATGTCACACATCCACTCTTGACCTAAGCATCTGTTGCACAACTATCACAGCAGTATCAGCTGTTGGAGCTCCAAGACAGATGAAATTAGAACCCACAGAATTGCAAAAAATAGAACAAGAAAATAATTTTATTAGGTTTGACAATGAAATTTAAAATACAAAAAAAAACCCTCAATCTAAAATGGCCCTTAATTTAGATTCTCTTCTCTTACTCTAGAAAAGGTTTACCTGGACAAACAACTAAGTGAAATTATTATTATTCTCTTTTTAAGACAACATTAGTCATAGAGCACTTTCACTATCATGTGCGCTCACATTCAGGACAACAAAACGATATTATTGCTGCTTTTACTAACCTCTTTCTCCGACTTGGGCAGGGAGTTGAGAAAAGAAAGAGAGGTAGCATTAAGGTAATACATAGTAAGGCTCTGTCTCATTCATATCTTACTCAGTTTCCAGCTATCAAGATCCCTTCTTCATGGTGTTCCAGTACCCAATACTATGCTCTCTATAATCTAAAGAACTGGTACAACCTGTTGCTTCCATTTCCTCAAATGAGATTTTAAAAAAAAAAAAAACCACAACAAAACAAAACCAACACCTCAAAAATCCAGGAGAATCCACAGGTCACAAGCTACTTGTTTACCAAATCCTATTACAAAAATCAAACTGCTAGCTCAGTTTGTAATCAGCCTGCAACAACAAAGAAGTTCAGTTCAAAATGGAAGTTTAAAAAAATGAATTACATATGAATAAGGAGGATACCCTTACCGTTTCAACTTCCACCTTTCAAAAGCCAGCTAGACTCAGTGAAGTGCCTCGTAGCCAAGAGTTAACTGGTAGATACCATACCACAGGGCAAGACATTTAGCTCTCGCACTGGTACACAGCTGCAAGCACACAGCAGCACATCCCAGCCCTCACACAATGCAGGCATGAATGAAGCAGAAGGAAAGAATCATTGCAGGCAACAAATGGGGTAAGCCAGAAACATGAACATGTGCACATGCCATTTAAATTTCGCCTGGGGTTGCAAGCGGTTTGCTTTCTTCTAAAAGGCCTCTCCGGCAGAGTGTGAGCATTGTAAGACAAAATATAGGTTCACTAAGTAAGTAACTGCACAAGAACTGAAGAAGTTTCTGCTCACAGACTATCACGGTCCGAGAGCTTCATCAGAAATGGCCTATAAGCCTCTATTCTGTTTTGCAGTTCTTTTAGAAAGGACATTGTGCAGAAGAATGTTTTATTTCATCGGATCTGGTTAGTATTTTGCAATTGCTGTCAGAACCGACTGAACATCTGATGTTGTGATGTATGGTTTGTTTTTCCTCTCATACACCAAAAGGGTAAGCAAGCATTAGGGAAGCAAATTATTTTAGCACAGAAAGTACTGACAGTTTAGCCTGTGTGAGCAACATTTCTTCAAATATCTGAAGAAATCCAGACTTGCTCAGTCAGGAACCAGAGGAGGATCTCTCCTCAGCCCAAACACACAACACAGAAGAAATCAAAACCTAGAGGCATTTTGGAAAGATAGGAACTGCTGATATTTGTTTCCATGAATAAGAAGTAAAAAGAGAGCAAAGAAAATAAATAGGAATGATTTAAACTAGAAGCAGACAATTAATTAGGTAGTTCTCTAAGATGATAATCTTTCCACAGCTGGCTTTTCCAAGACCCCCACCACTGTAGCTATCCATTTTGTTCGCAAACAAGATGAACAGTAAATGATTAATGTCAAGTTGATTAATTTATGCTCAGTTTGCAAAATATTTGTGTTATGGGTTAGATGTGCATGCACAGTATCAGTGGAACTAAGAAAGGAAGAATACACCCGTGGACAACATTCTGAGCAGGGAAGTCACACCTAAGAGCATGCAGCGGTGGAGCACCGAGTGCTGCCACCACAGACTTCATCAACATACAAACATTGTTTTCGGAGCTACTCAGATCCACATATTTGCTTCGTTTCCAATTAATGCGAGCAATTACTATAGACTGTGCATCAGCAAAAATATCGCAACATGCTCACTGTGAAAAGGCTCTAGAGGCTGCCTTTTATATTCTTATTTTTTTTTAGTTTTTTGTTTTAAATAAGGCAAGCCTAAAAATTCCAGAAGACAGACCTGAAGAAAACCTTAATCTACAAACAGACCCATATGGGTGGCGTACCTTCCCTCAGAATAGAAAAAGTACTTCACAGGAAAAAGATTTTGGAAAAGCATTTAAATAAAATTTTGTGCACAACCACACACTTGCAAGTTTGGAAACAGAGACAACAACTGACAGCACAAGCTTTGCTACTGTCAGTAGGCTACAGAACTCTGTCACCAACAATCACCACAACGCCAAAAGCACATGTAAGAAACACTGGTGAAGAAAACTGATACTGAGGATCCAAACTGAATATTCCATGTAAAAGTACGCATCACACATGGATGTAAAGAAAACTCACATATTCATGAAACTCATCGCATAATCTTCTGTAGGCATTAAGTGCTAGAGTCAAGACTGTGAACAGCCAAGTTCAAAACATCATGATCAAACCATCCTAGGGACAGATTTTTAACAAGCAAGAGATGACAAAGTGCCAACTGTTGCTGAGTAACAGCATCCAAATCCACGGAATTAAAGATTCAATACATATACTTTCTTTGTACAGTAAGACAAAAGGGATTTACTTTTAGGGGAAGGAAGGCAAAACTCCTCCCACATTGAATGCCTTTTTCATTCAGAAAGAAGAAAATACTGTTGAGAGAACATTTTACCATGTTTTTTTAAAGTCATTAACAGACAATGAGGATCCTTCTTGAACAAGACACACAATATCGTAGTTTTAAAATCCAGCTTTCAGAGAGACTAGTACAGTCTTTACCAATAACATCCGTGGTGATAACATTTCAACAATAATTCTCGAAATAATTTCAACAATAATTCTCTATAATTATTCTTTTTTAACATCATGCATCTATATGGAAGTTTGCACTGTTGCTATAGAAATGGTGCTAACAGGAAGAAAATCTAACAGCACATGAATTGCCTATGTTTGGTATGATGACTTATGCAGAACTACAATAGATATTTTTGGAAGAGCACTGGATTATTCTGCTTGTGCCAATATCCCCTGCATTCACTCACAAAAGCACGTCAAGCTCAGAGTATCCAACTTCTACAAGCAAACAATACAGAAAACATTTACCATCCAAGCATCCGCATCTTTCCCGCACTTCTAACTCTTTGGAAGAACCTCAGTAAATCAGGCAAATGATGAGACAGCTGGTAAAGACCCAAACACCAGTAGTTTAATATTACACACTTTTCTTCACCCAAGACCAGTCAGCAACTGCTGAGCACCAAAGCATCTGCTTAAGAAAACACAACACAGGAGCTGAGCAAATCCAAGCTAATGCACACCAGTCCAGAATTTCAACAAGCCAAATGGATGTTGAAACCTTGTTTTAAAGCTTCAAGAATGACCAGATAAATCCACAGAGGATTTGCCAGCTGGCCCAACCAGATGTCAATGACCAAGCACACGTTCACTTCAACTGAAAAAACTTGAAGTGGATATTTAATGAGGAAAGATAGTTTATTTTTAGGATGGTATCAGACTTCCTTTTTTTTAATGAAAATAGAAACTTACAGTAGATTACAGGGAAATCTTGTCTCTTTAGGTACTGATAGCAAACAGGAATTTATTTGAAGGCCTGAAATTCCGATATACCTACCTCACTTCTTATGTACTAACAACAGTTGAATTGCCAGAAAAACTAAATGCAATTTCACTTAAATGGACAGTATAAATGAGAACCCTGCTGGAGCTATTTCTGAGCCACCTATCTACATTATTGATGAAAGGATCTGCTCTAAAGAAGGAATGACATAATAAATATCTACAGTTTGTAGATTTTGTATAACTGATGTAGAATACAATGTTTTCCAGAAGACATCAAAAAGGCACAGAGATGTAGCTCAAGCATGAATTTGAAGAGCAGAGCAGGCAAAGCATGAGAACCAACTATGCAAAAACATTTGTATATCCTAATAGTAGTGAAGGTAAGCCTCAAATCCTTCTTAACAAAACAGGAAAAAAGAAAAACCGCAGGAGAAATATTAATGATAAAGTCTTCAGAGCTCACATGACAACTTTAAGCATTGGGAATCTTACCATTTTTATGTGCTTCTAAGAGTAGGGCAAACGTTGACACAATAACAGCATTTACTGGTTCTTTCAGTATTTAGGAGTCAAGTCCAGCTAACTTACCCCCCACACAAAGATTCCAGTGTGCTTCTGATACAGTCTGTCAAGCAGGATTTTTAAGATTAACTCAGCACTGTAAGTTCACAAGTGATATCCCATCCAAATTCCACTTGGATATTTGAGATTTTCAGTGCATAACTTGATAATTATTATTCAAACGTATCCTTCAGCTTATGAAATGCAGCTGTGCTCATTTCCAACAAATCAATGGATGCATGCATTAAAAACTGATTTAAGTACAGAGATACAGAAGCTGAAAACTTGGGTCCAATAGCAAGGACAGAGTATGTACACAATACAGATTTGATAGAGAATGGTGTTTTGAATGTAAGTCTACTGTTTTACAGCAGATAATGCTATTTCTTAAGGAAATCATGATATTTAATGGTTCATCTAACTAAAAACAAAGATACATTCATCTTTTTGTTAATCTTTTAACTGATAAAAAGTAATCCTAGAATGCTATAAATGCAAGAAATTCCACACCATGAGACAGCAGGGTATCACAACTGGGAATACAAAAAACATTATGTGACCATTCAGTGATGTTAACTCTACCTTGAAAAAGCTCAGAAGCTGTCACCTTCCAAAAAAATCCACTATGAACCACTATTTCAGTTTGTACTAACAGCTGAAATCTCCAGTCTTAGCACACTGATTAGAAAATGATTTGCTTTCCTAGGATCACCAAAACCATCACAGGAGTAGTGCAAATCTCGCAGAAATCACAATTAGAAGAAAAGCAAAGATCCTCAAATCCTAAAACACCTACGTGGTGAGCTTTTCTGTTTTCTGGCAACTTCTGGCAGGAAACCTTGTAGGAGTTCTGACCTAAATTTTGCACAAAAGTAATTTTTTTTTTTTACCCCCTTCTACAGAGACAGATCTTCTGGCCCAGACTAATCAATAGCCCTGGTTTACTCTTGAGCAAGACAGATCAACCATTCTGGATAAACCAAGGGAAGCTAATTCTCTAGTTCTTCACATCATCTGAATGAAAATACAATGCTTCTTTGAGACCCTGTCATGCCCTGTATTGCTGCCTATAGAGTTTTAGTTAAAAAAATAAGTATTTCAGCACTGCAACAAATACACAGCTTGGCCAAAACAAGCATTCTAGTGTCACACAAGATTCACTTTGAATAAGACAAAAAACCATCAAAAAGGCCATGACTAATACAGAGAACTGAAATGATCAGAGGAATAGTTTTTAAACATTTGGGACCAGCAGCCTAAGTTACAATTTGGACAAGGATTTGTCAACCTAAGCAATACAAGTGGATGCTGCACACCAAACAGGGAGTAGCCTTGCTTGAAACAATAAAAAAGCCGCAGTGAAGATAAAGCTGTGCCGGGAAACAGACTGAACTGGGAGAGCTGGACCCAGCTGCCAGCAGGACATCTCATTGCCCCGTAAGTGCAGATCACAGCCCGCGAGCTGCCGCTGGAGAATCCTGCTGTGCAGAACTGTCTGCTTTTAAATTCTGCACCATTTAAGCATTTTTACAATTTCTGTGAGTTTATGACAAGTTACTTTATCACTGCGATATTGCAGCAAGGACTGAATTTGATTCCCAGCTCAGAAACAGTGTAAATTTGCAACTCTGAAAGGTATTCTTTGACGACATACAAGATATTAAAATACTTTACATTGCAGTATTTTCAAATGATTCTACTAATAAACCATCTTTGCCATGCCCTAAGCAACAGTGTGGTCTAGATGACCCCCAAATTTCCCCCTATTCTGATTCAGAGAAAACACAAAAGGCACTAACAATTTAAGTGTGTTAGGTTGCAAGAGAAAGAAGATATATCCAAATATATTGATCAAGCAGAATGAAACCACTCAGTGTACTTCATTTCTGGCTCTCTTGATGAAGTTAATTTTCTGTAAGTTTTTTAGATTCAAACAGAGCGGATAAACATTATAAAAAAAAAACACACAACCCACACCTTGAGATCTATTTAAACATGTCTGAATCTCCCTTTATTTCCTTCTAGGAAGATGTGGTAAAATTTGGCTTCAAGCCTCCCAAGAAAACCATTCTACTTCATAATAAATACAGTGAAGATACTGCAGAATAATCACAGAAAGCTATTTTAAAATGCATCACTTCAAGCAATCAACTTGTTGCAGGGCTATGTTCTCCTAGCACAGAAAAGAGGGAACGTGCAAGCCCTATGCACATCCATTTCTCCCAGCCCTGCTAAGTCTTTGAGAAAGGGTGTCATCGTGTTTTGATACTTGGTGATACTGGAACACTTCATGATGTCACCACCAAAAGAGATTCAACTGATAGTGCCCATAACAATTTGGAAAATCTGACTTGCAAAGAGTTTGGTGAAATAAATGAATAAGTGCATAAATTTTTCTACAGTAAAAAAAAAAAAATATATATATATATATTTAAACTAAATATATTCAGATCTTTCAGTGTTATTCCAAAGCCAAGATTATCCATATTAGTGAATAACTAAAAACAAACAAACAAAACAAACAAACACCAAGCTCTCCCTCCCCCCACCAAACACTACAAAAAAAACAAACCCACAACCAACACAAACACCCCCACACACAAAATGAGTAATTCACTTCCCCATTCTACACTACCAGGAAATGAGTTACCTCTGACCTGCTAAAAGAATGGCTGAAAAAGCTAATACCTTGGCTGCACTTCAAGAAGACTTTAGTCTTTCAGTTAGTTTCATATTCAGCTCACCAAGCTGGAAAAGTCCATTTTGGTCATGAATGTTATTTATACGTAAGGGAGAGTCAGTCGCATCATAAACAGAGTATTGGTACCTTACTGTTGAAATATCACTGAAGGCACTAGTCACAACATGGTTAGGGTGTTTTGGGCAGGTGGGATACTTTTGAAAAGCTTTATCACATAAAAGCTAAGCTATTTTAATAAGCTACAAAATTTATCTTCCACTACCTCCGAGAGAGAAAAACAACCTCAACAAAACCAGAAAAGGTATCTACCAAATAAATGCAACCGTCAATAGAGATTTGCAGGACCTTTCTGATCTAAGAATCTAGTTTTTCCACAAATAGAGTAGGGTTTTCCAGCTGAGTTGTGTGTGGCTAATGAACACCATAAATCTGACAGAGCTACTGAATAGCAGGCAGTGAAGCTGCTCTACCACAGAGACTGCCAAATAAGCCAGCTCCCTCGCTGAGGAATGAAGCAACCTCAACACTAATTCACTCTGGGACCCAATTGGATGCTCAGCCCCATCCTCGAAAAGAGAACACAATTTGCAAATGACATCTCCAACCTAGCAAGATCCCTTTTTCTCTTCCATGATGCATTTTCTTATTTTGAGGATTATTATGTTAAAAAAGCCAACTTCCTCTGCATTAGAGAAGATGCCAATTATGAATTCCAAAAGACTGCAATTTTCTTCCTGTAAGCAAAGCACTTCTACCAACATTAGGAGAATCATAAATACAGAAAAAGCCACAAAGATATACAGATCAGCTAGTCTAATGATAAGATCACAGAAACACACCCTATTACCCCAGGGGAAAAAAAAAAAGATATCCTGTTCCATTAATGACCTGGAATGTAATAGGGAAAGATGACACCAGGCAAAGCAACCAGCAACAAAAACTTCAGATGCTGAAGCCCATCACTTCTCCTCATCTTCCCTCCCTCACTCAGACAAGTAAAACCAGGAAGATATCCGTGACATTCAGTACCAGTCTACACAGAAATCTGACACCTAAAAGCAACACAGAAACTCCAGCACATCCATCCCAAAACAGCAAGGGAAGTCCATCTTTTTTCCTATTTTCTGGAGAGATCTCACTTCTGTCCACGTCCTTCAGCTCCATTAGTGTCGGATTCCGTTGTTCACTTAAGAATATCACTTCACAGAAAAAAGTGAAAAGAAAAAAGTATGTAAAACTACAGCTTTTTTTCTAAATCATAACAATAAGAGCTAGCTTAAAATACACACAGCAGAAAGAATTACTTTAAACCCTCAACTTTCCTGAAATACACCTTTGTTTACAAATAAATGAGGATTTAACAAAAGTTTTGTGGGTGCAATAGCTTAGCAAGATATCTTTCATGTCAGCCACTTGCATTATTTATCAAGCAAGCTTCCCTTTTTAGCAGTATCACTTAACACAGGCTAACTAGATTTCTATGTCTATCTGACTTAGCATAACACAAATATGCCATACCTGTGAATTATCATACTGCTATATGGATCTGCATAACAGATTTCACATTTTCCTAAGCTATCCTTTTTTATAAAAGGCTTTTTGGTTTCAGCAATACCCTTTCAGTTTTCAATTGTCTTATTTATAAGTTACAAAGCTAAATCAAGCATTATTCCTCAACAAAACTGTCAGCCTCAAATCATTTGCCCATATACCTTTGTTTCTGTAAGCAGTTCTGATTGCTGGTCTCTGACAGAATTTTTAGATATCTCTCTTTAAAATATCAAAGTCTCCACATGCTAACTTATACACAGATTTGTATGAATACTTCTTTTAAGCGAAGTTAATTTACCTTATCTGAAACATGAACTAGGTCCTAATGAAGAAAGCTTTTCACCACTAAGACAGCTTCAGAAAAGAGCCAAGATCAACTTTGCAGAAGTATTAAACACAAGTCACAGCATGAAATACAGCTTGAGTTCAGTCATCACACAGACCCCATCCACATTAAAAAACCCACAAGTCAGCAAGTTAATTAAGTACAGGGCAAGCCATTACATGCAGACATTGAGGAAGACGCTATCTGCAAGCAGGTCCTAAATGACGCTCTCGGCTTATGAATAGCTGCTGTTCTTCAAAGGTAAAGAAATACTGCACTTCAAAAGCAGCTTTTCCACTTCTTTATCACTTTAATATGCCTCAACTTTATGAAACATTGTACATCTGGCACCCACCTTAAATGAAAAAAGTATCAAGCCTGTCCTTCTGTTTGATCTCCTGACTGCAATTTGGTTAACACCATTTTCCTCTCCAAATTCCTTTAGAAGTATTCTGGGTGAACACTTTGAGCACTTGAATAGATATCGCCCGTATAGCTAAGCAACTTCCACCAATAAAACAACTTGCTGCCAGCATAGCTACATCTACACAAGGGCATTAAAAAATAACCAAAGAATTGCAGTTTCATACTGTGATTAGACTTGGTACCACAACATTTGGTACATTTACAGTGAAGACCTTGTCCAGCATAACACAATACTAGACTGGATCTGAGAGAAAGTCATTGTCCACTAGTAAGGAGAAAAGCACTTTTAGTGAGGAATATCACCAAAACCACCAAAATCTATTATCAAAGAGTTACCTGCCAAAATCTGTTCAAAATAAATCCAAAATATGCTTGGACAGGGAAGGAAAGAAAACAAACCAACAATGCACAAAGGAGGATTAGAAGAAATGCTATCATAATAATGAAGCAGCACAGGGCAGCTAGGAAAGCACTTTTCAAACAGGAAGCAGCAAAAATATTTCTATTACAGAGGGACATTTCTTATTATCATTTAAATAAAATGGAAAATGTTTTCATTAGAAACTGCATACCTGACATCATCCATGCACAGCATATTAAAAAGTAATAATAATAAAGCCTTATACCCAGGTAATGTTAATCCTATCCTAAGGCAGGCCTGCAAGACTCAGGTTTTTATCTGCTTTAACAAACAGTTAAAGGTTCAGGCTGCTCAAAGGTTCAGGCTGCTCAAAGCCCACCATATTCATGGTTCTCAGAAGCACACGCTGAGTGTGCAGCTAAGAAGAAATCTTGCTAAGCCTTCAGTAATTTTGCACTCTGAGCTCCAGAAGACATTTGAAGATGACCTCAACTGCATGGAGGGACTGAACTCAATAGATTCTACTCTTCTCATACATTACTCCTCTCCAAAATGCCTGTTGGTATATTTCCATAAAAGTTTGATCAATAAGAATATCATAATTATTGTGAATATCACACTTATTGTACATACCAGACAAGCCTAACAACTAACGTCCAAACAAACTGGTCAGTCTAAAAATAAGTCACTATTATTCTAAAAATAAATGAGATAGCTGCCACTACTCAGGTATACTCACCAATAAAGCACATGGGAAGACTGGCTGGCAACCAAAGACAAGGCTGTTGGCAGAGTGTTCTGGACATGCTAGCAATGGCAGCACAGTTCGCATGCCCTTTAACCACACAGGGAAAGTTAATTATGTGACAGAGTAGAAGAGGAAATACAATGATTATGAGTCATCCACTTCACCATATGCTTTATCAACATACCTCATGATATTAGAGTTACTAATTAGTGACAGTACAAAACAGCAATGCATTAATGGGAGAGAGTAGTCCAAATCTTTGGGACGCATTTTCTTGTATTGATTTAGCACTTCAAAAAATTTATGTGCATTTTGAAATCTAAAATGTACACCTAAGAAACTATTCAATGCTACCAGCATTCTAACACTTCACACAAACAAGTTGATTGCGGATTTGTTTGGAATCCCCAAAATACAGCTTTCTGGATTCGTTTTTGCTTTATCAGCCAAATGGCTCTATTACTAAATTTCCAGTAACACCATCATCATGCCAAACTCGCTCCACTGGTCTATTGGAGAAGTTGCAACAATTGTTAAGTTTAGCTCTGTGCAAAAGCAATTTTCAAAAATGTCACAAGTACCCTGTCATGCCTCAAATATTTCTGCATGAAATCTGAAACTAGGAAGTTTTGCCCAAGTTCCCAGAATTGCAAACCCAACTATGGATTCAGGATAGAGTTGAGATTACACTCTAACGCCAGAAATCAGCACTCCAGAAGCTCAGCTATGACCAAAGCAACAACTGATCCACTTAAGTGATTTCAGATGGTTTACGGGAACTCTGATTTTGTACTCGCCAGTCACCTCCACCACTAATTGCTTTTTTTTCATTCTCTTCTCTGCCATGACATCAGTGCAAGATTTTGTATGGCCAAAGAGTAAACAGTTTGGGGGAACTATCAAACCAAAAAATAAGGCAATAAAAAAAAAAAGGCAGCTTAATTTCCTAGCTGCATCTAAGCTGATGCTTTTCATTGCACTGGTATTTCTTGCCAAAACAGTGTGAGAAGTGAGCAGTCAATAAATAAGCTGCCCCACCACATGTGGGGTCACAACATAATTCAATTACAAACCAATTTAAATTAGTTACAAGTGTGGAGGACCCTAACATTATCAAGCAAGTAACAGATCTTAACAGCAATTAGAAGATCAAACAATTTGGCAATAAAACAAGCAGATGAGAAACACAAGCTTTTAAAGAGCTTTTAAATTCGAGTTTTACTCAGAACTAACAAGTCACAAGTGCTCACGGGCCTCTTCAGATACAAATTCAGACATGAAGTTTACAAAGAAAAACCTAGTAAACTGAGACTTTCAGCTTTTCATTGGAGGCTTCTGCCTGCCTATATATTTATCTGAAAAGGCTGTATTAGAGCAAAAAGTGTGCTTTGTACTAGTCCTGATTTATTGGTCCAACTCGAGTCACTCTGTGACATTATACCATTTATTCTAAATCTAAATGAAAATACAATACTATAGTTTGGACAAATATCCCAAATCCTGAGCACCTTGCTAATGTAATAAAAGCAATCCAATTTACAAACTGCATTAAGATCAGTTTTTCAGGATCTTTGCCATTTTTATCTAGGCATTATTAGCTAAAAAAATATACCTTCTTCCCCAGAATGATGAATCTGGGCAAATTCCACAGTCCCAAAGTTGTCCCTTAATGAATAATGAGAGGCACAAATCAAACAGCTTTTAATGCCACACTACTACAACAGAGTGTTGAGAGCCGGTCCCAGGTCACTTCGGACTGCTGCCAATGTCACAGCTCGACTGAAGAGAAAAACAGGTAACACATACATATCCCAAAGCATCAGTGCCACTGACTCCTACTGAGATGGCTCCAAAGCCAGCAAAACCTTCCGCACCGCATTTTCCCTCCAAATCACTTTTAAATGGAGTCACAGCATGAAAGCCAGCACATTTCAACCCCCATTTTCATTTCTTCTCTGTCACTCTGAGCACTTCAGCCCTCAGACATACAGTACAAGCAACAGAAGAGATTCACAAGCTCCAAAAAAAAAAAAAAAAAAAAAAAACCAACACCACCAAAAACCCCAATAAATCGGGATGACCATTTTTAGGCAGAGGACCCCACAGAAAGCTTAACAGTCTCCTTCTCTTCCATTTCTGCTTATTATCACCAGGCACACTATTCTTTCCTCCTTAACTGACCCAGGCCCGCCCCAAGTTATACTTCATAACTTGCACTAGGAACTGCTATAATGGTCTAAAACCATTGGGAGGAGGGTCAGATATGACTTCCAGCTAAATTCTAGTCAGCCCTGGTCAGGTCTCAATCTTCTAGTCAAAGATTTTTAAAACTTATTTTACAGCTTCAATATGATTGCTAAGAACAACAGCTAATAAACTCAAGTCACCAGAGGGCACTAACACTTCTATCTAATGGCAAATGCACTCCTTCAATTAGGAAGGCTGATAATTACATCCACATCATCATGTATATTTTATCTGGATTGAACTTCAGCCAGCTTGCTCTAATCCATGTTCAAATCTCAACTACATGCTGCTGAGGCACTGAGCTACATTAACTGTTGTGGTCACACTTGCAATACATGGGAGAGACGTACAGTCTCCCCAGATAGACCAGAGGACATAGGGCAGGCACACACCTCTCCCAATTCACTTGCAATCTAAACTTATATTGCCTGTGAAATGTATTCACATGTATACATATAAATGAAATTCTGAAACAGGCACAGAGAATAGATCACAAGTCCAACACCTCAAAGAAACAGAATAACTATTCTTAAGAGTTTGTACCAAGATGAATCCTACCAGACTGGACTGCAAGTAATATCTGCCAAGAGAAAAAAACAAGAGGGGCTTCAATTTAACTACCAAGCAGCAACAGATGTATTACTCTCAAACCTGGCATCAAATCAACTGCTCTGTTACATGCTTAATCTTTAACAAAGAAGGCTGCTCTTTGCCACTGAGAAATAAGCAGGTTTTTAAACCACAAATATGATGCATACAAGGAGCTGACATGAGCATCTCTTGACATTCTGACCAGGCAGCTCTTGAGCCTCACAGCATCAGGCAGAGAGGTGCACGGCAGCACACCCAGAGATATTCTGGAGCAGGAAACCTTCACTTGCTGAGGCACCCAGGAGTCACAAACAGCCAAAACGCAGCCTGACCAGTGCAGCCTTACAGAAATAAGGGCAAAGCTGCTGGGACCCACAAAGTACACAGATGAGCTTTTTTTTTTCCAAGCATTATTGCCCTGCAGTTCTACCTAAGCTGTATTTCCTGTAGTCAGGACTGTAAGACAACACAAGGGAAGGAAAAGGGAATCCTATCCTTACTTACAGAAAAGCACATAGTAAGCATGGAGGCCATCACTTCTCTGCACTGAAGTTACAGCCACAGAAAAAGTTACACTGGCAATAAAGCTGGGATAGCAAGGATTCTGAGAACATTCTAAAGGCATCTCCATGGGTTCAAGGAAGACACCATCTGTGCCATACAACAATCTATAACCCATCTGGAAGCCTGTAAGGAGTTTAGAAAAGACCTGCTGTCAGTGTACTAGAGAGTGACACACCTCCAAACAGTGACAACAAGAAAAAAAAAAAAAATCAACCTTTTATGTATGTCAGCAACATCACATTTTGAAATATTTAGTCCTGGCCCACTAGGTTTCCCCGTATTTTATTTTGCTGTAAGACTCCATGAACAGGTCAGTTTTTCCAGCCAAACTCTCCTACAAACTGAAGCACAGATAGGAAACAGTCTCTGTTCTCCTCAGTCAGCAAGCAGGTTTCAATGACCATCATTCACACCAAGCTCACTTTAGACAGTCACAGCTAGAAGCTCCAATGTTCAGAACACACCATGCTGCTGAATACATCCTCCCCTTCTGTGACGTTGGGCCACACTCTCCCTTTTGCCCCTTTACACAGCTTCTCCTGACTGCACAAAGCTGCGGCCAGCAGCTCAGCCCAGTGACTGGAGTGCCACAGCAGCAGCAAGAGCTGACACCCCACAACTGCTGGCTCCAGCTCCCACTGCAGATGTTCCCCTGACTGGGCGGTACCAATCTGCACACAACAAGGATTCCAAAGCCATTTTAGCTGGAGTCCTACCAGGCCATTAAGGATCTTTGTAAAATAAAAAGAGTTGCAGTCACACACTCGCATGTTCTACAGAGCATCTACTTAAGACACCCAACTGTAACAGTAAGACTCTTTGGCTTCAACATGTGATCAGTTGATAAATAGACAAAACATGAAGCCCACAAAGCTTCTGTTCATGCAGTAAACACTATGCATGCATGAATATTAAAAGATTAACTCTACTGCAGCACTTCCAGATATTTAAAGATATTATTAACTTAAAAGTTCTCGTTATTTTAAAAATGCATTCTTAAAGATCTTTTTTAACAAGGGCTGTAAAACAACACTCAAATCAGAAATGTACCATGCCTTTGATGTCTTCTACTTTGACAAAATGCAACCAATTACACTCCCCACCCTTAAAGGAAGTTTTCAGGTCAGCTTTATTTATTGAATGAAAGGAGGAGCCCAAATGACTCAACTCCAAGCAAATACAAAGTTTAATCCCTAATCTCAATGAAAAAAAAAGGGGGGGGGAAGAAACTGCTTAAGGTGGAGGTGTGTCCTTATCAATTCAAATCTTTTAATATTCAAAGACATGGCAAGCAGAACATTAGCACACTAAGACATTATTAGCTTTCTGAAGTCTTAAATACATTTATTACAAACATAGCCTATTTTAAAATCAAAATTTACACAAGTCATGGAAGTTAAAGAGTTAGCCCTGTATCTTCATATTTGTTCACTGGTGCTGAACAGCATCAAGATCAATAAAATACCTAAACACTGGGATTTTCAAGCCACACAGTCACCAGCAAGACAGAGGTGTGGAAGGGAAAAGATCTCTCCAAAAACTCTGCACAATGCAAGTTTCAGAGGAAAAAGTACCCGATAGTAAACACAATAACCTCACAAAGAGGTTTGGTTGTGTTTGGGTTTTCTGTTTGGATTTTTGTTTGCTTGGTTTTGGGGGTTTTTGTTTGTTTGGGTTTTTGTTTTGGGGGGTTTTTTCATCCCTTACACTCAGAAATCAAACATTGCTCATCAAAATAAATTACAAGGCAGAATATTTCACAAGGGGGCTAACAGACTCCCAGTGACTGCCATACGTCTACCACATGTATTTGCAAGTGAGTGCTCGTCGCGCGTCTACCACATGTATTTGCAAGTGAGTGCTCGTCGCCCATCTCCGCCATGGCCACGCTACTATTTCAGTGCAGAACACATCTCCAGCCTTGTCGGGAGGAATGTTTAATTTCAGACTAGCAGGAGCGCCTCTTTACACACAGTCCAAACTCTAAATACAGATGTCACCAGAGGGCACTCTTTCAATTCAAGTGACCTATCTTTAGCAAACTTCTGAGCAAGACTGCAGACAACCCGCATGCAGGGATGCGCAGAGGCTGTATGAAGGAGCGGTGGTTTTGCTTCTGCAAAAGATTTGTCTTGGGGAAAAAACAAAACAAAACAAAAATCATTTATCTCAGACACATGAAATATTTTTCAGAGTAACCAGAGGCACTGCTAGTAAAGATCACAGGCAACTCTCAACCTCTGTACTATGCTATACTCTGGTACTTAACGGTGCAAATTCACTAAAGTTTAGGCACCTGTGTGGATCATACTAATTTACAGAATCAGGGCTCAAACCAGTACAGCTGATGTAGATGTGTCCATGGAAGTCATCTGCCTACATTATCATAGACACTAAACCTTACAATAATACATGAAGAAACACATATATGTTGCTAAATGAAAGCTTTAGAAAAACAATATATTTCTCTACTCCTCACTGTTCGGCATGTGACATTCTTTTAAGGGGATCAACAATTAAACCGTTTGCATTAAGATAATACATAAGTATCAGCAGTATCAGTACTCTTTAACCTTTGTATTATTTCTAATGGTCTGCTGAGACCTAATAAAGATTAAAAACTAAAAAAGGTGAGTTGAAGTTCAACAACAAAAACGTGCAGAACCACTAAAAAACACAAGAGGCCTATATATATAAAAGGTCGCAAACCACCAAACGATTGCTTGATGTGAATAGAAAGTTAAGCCCATTTTGGTTAGAAACAAACCACCACCACAATACTACTAAAATCAAGTCAGCTACAGAGACAGGAAATGATAAGAAAAAAAAAAGAATTATAATTGTGCATCCTACCACATTTTCCAGTCTTGAGAGAAACTCAAAAAGCATAGGCCTACGAAACATTTGATTGCCTGCTTATCCACCTATCCTATTTGAAAAGAAATAGCCTCCATCTCTTCTAGCTCTCTGTGATAGTAAAGCCCCTTAGTTTAGCACAGGAACAGACTGGGGGGGAGGAATCAGACCTGTGCAAAGGCACCTTTTGTCTGCATAGGGATCTCTTGAATAGATAAACATACCCACAGAATTTCACCAGGAAGTAGCTACTATTAAATACACAGGAACAAGTTAATTCAAACTATTAACTATCATCACCACTCATCTCGGTTTAAAGTATATCTGTATAATTGCTTTTCCAGCATCTGCTGCCAGGAAAGAAGTATGCCAAACGCTCTGGATGTCAAATAAACAGCATTAATTTGTCCACTCTCTAAAGCAGATCCCTGTCTGCTACAAGGCAGTGTGCTCTCGGTGCTCCGAATTCACCCCGTTTTATAGAAAAGAAGCGCTATGCCGGCTTGACACCCTGAATTCCTCTCCCAGCCCCGCCTGTGTGCGGACCCAGCCCGGGGTGCTGCTCCCCATATCAGGATGCCCCGGCGGGGGCTGCCCGGATAGCGGTATCTCCCCGCCGCAGCCGCCGCCTGTGCCCCGGCCCCACCGCCCCCGCACACACAAACAACCCCCTCAGCATTTACTCCCCGGGGCCTCTCCAGCGAGCAAAGGGGGGCAGCTCCCCCCAGCCAGGCCGCAACTTGTTCTCCGTCCCCTGGCGCAGGTAGCGAGGGGGGAAATGACCGACGCTCCACAGCCGCCCATCCCTCCATCTTGCAGCGCGGCCGCGGGGGGCCCGCCGCCCTGCACACACATACACACCCCGCGCACACTGAGGGGGAGAGGGCGCTGCCGAGCCGCCGGGCCCCGGCCCCGCCGCCGACCCGCTACCGGCCGCCGCCGCCCGCGACACCGGCTGAGGAGGCGGCCGACAGGTGGGCGGCGGAGCGTGAGGAGCCGGGTGACGGGAGGGGGCCGGGACCCTCCCCGGATCTGGGAGGGGACGGCGCGCCTCCAATCCCCGGCCGGCAGCCCTGCAGGGCCCGGCGTGCGGCCGGGGTTAAGCCTCCTTTCTCTCCTCCTCCTCAGAGCCGGACAATAAGCCCCGCCGCGGCTCCCCGCGAAGGCGGGTGGCCGGCCGCACGCCTCCCTCCTCTATCCTCCTCCTCCCCGCAGCAGCCCAGCTCACCTGCGAGCGCGGGGGACGGACGAGCGAGGGCGGGGAAGCCGCGGGGGCTCCGCTCCGCGCCTGCGGGCCGCACGGTGCGGGGAGCCGGCAGCGCCGCCACGCGCGCACGCTCACGCGCGCACATACACACACATACACGCGCGCGGGGCGGGGGGGGGAACCCGGCGCCTCGTGCGCATGCGCGCCGTGCACACCCCCCCCCCCCGCCCGCCTCGGGCGCGGACTGCGCATGCGCCAGGCCAACGGCCGCCGTGCGCCGGTTGCCGTAGCGACGAGGGGTGTGAGGCGCGTCCCTCCCGCCTTCCCGCCTCCCCCTCAGCGGGCGCAGCCCCCTCACGGCGCCTCTCGGGCGGCCCCGGTTATGCCGCCTCACCGCCTCGCCGTGGCTGTGCGGCCGAGAACGGCGGGGGAAAGACCGACAGCTCTCCGGGAGGCGCCGCTCTGCTGCTGAGGAGAGACAGCTGGGGCGAGAGGAAGGTAATGGCTCAAAAAAACACCGCAAAAACAAAAGAACCCACCACCACAAACAAACAAAACCCCAAAGCATTACTTTGCTAAGAAATACGTTCATTTAGGACGAAGGCAAGTAAGGGACTGGCTCAAAAAAAACCCACAAAACCAAAAACCCACCACCACCACCAAACAAACAAACAAACACACATTACTTTGCTAATAAATACATTCATTTAGGAGGAAGGCAAGTAAAAAACCTACCACAACCAAGCAACCAACACACTACCACAAACAAACAAAAACCCCACCACCACAAACAAGCAAACAAAACTAAACAAAACATTACTTTGCTAATAAGTACATGAATTTAGGAGGAAGGCAAGCGCAAGGACTTTCTGGATTTTTCTCTGTTCCCACAATGGTTGGGGAACGATGACAAGACGAAGGCAAGGCCTCCAAGGTGTCTGCATCATTGCGGGAGCGAAAGCTCTCAGAAAACCACCAGTTTTTGCAAGAATTGGCCATAAAGTCGCAAGAGTTGTCAGTGCCGCTGTCGTAGAGACAGCACTTGGCCAGGGAGCCTGCAGCCCCGGCCACTTACTACAATAATTAATAGCCAGCATTCATACATATCCAGAATGCCTCGCAAACAATATGTAACCTCATTAACTTGTGAGCTGACTCGTTTTCATCCTGTTATGGAATTAAGATCATTACCGCTTCCTTCACATCCTCGGGAGGCAGAGTCAGTAATTTGTTCATATACGGGATAACCCATTGCTGCCATCAATAATACAGCCACCTGCTATATGCTTTCAATGTAATTTATAGCCGCTTGCTGTGCATAGTGCCTGATTTTTAGTAGAGTTGCAGACTGGTGAGAATATAGGTTACTGGGATCCAAAGCATATTTGAGAGACCCAGATTAGAGTGCAGCAGGATGGAAAGATGGTACCAACGTTTAAAACCACGATGAGAAAATAAGGCAGGAAGGATCTGAGAAACAACACAAGTTTGACTGTAAAGCAGAAAGGCATTACTTTTACGTACAATGCCATTTTCCCAGTTTTAATAAAGCTTTGTGCCTTTTTTTACCACAGTAATCTGGCGTAATGTCAAACTCATTCTGAACCAGGATAAATGAAAGGAAAATCAAATGCCAAGTGCCATCCTTATGCAAGGCTTTCAGCAGGTGGGTCAGTGAATGGAAAAACTGTCTCACCAGTTTTGGAACCACAATGACTTTCAACACAGAGATAAGAAGAATTTTTAAAAAGGAAGTAAAGGCACCTCAAAAGGAGGAAGCAATTTTTTTTGCAAATTATTCTCCACTAAAGCAGGAGACAAACTACTTTGTCTCATAAACCAAGGAGAACGCATGGTGAAAAGCTAAGAGAGTCATAAGCTAAGAGAGTCATGTGTTTTTAAGATTTTGTTATAAAAACTTTAAAAATAATCTAGAAAAAGGGCTATACAGATGGAGACAACACTTGTAGACGACACAAAAGTAGTCACAATTGAGGGCAGGTTTTTAAGATACTCAAAGTGACCCTGCTGCATAGGAAGAGAATATAGTGACAAATTCACTATTGATAAATAGTCATCCATACAACATAGTACATGTGGGAAGAAAGAAAGCTGGTTTAACATTGTAGAGGGTCTAATATAAAGGTTTAAGAAATACGCAGGCATCCCAGGCAGCAGCTCAGTAGAAACCTCTCCTCAGTATATGAACACAGTCATGCATGCAATGTCAAGAATGAAATGGAGAAAACCAGAAAATGTTGGATGCAATGCCATCATTTCATTGCAAAGAGAGTTTTAAAGAGGGAGTGAAATGGAGAAAGTACATTAGACCGTGAAACTGAAATCCCCAATTCCACTTAAGTGTTGAAACGCCGCAGTTTTACACTAGAGCCCCATGTTTAGTTGCTTTCTCCTCTGATTCTGAAATCTTTTCCAAGATACCACCTTCCAGTGTTCAGTTGCCCACTCTATACACAACGCTGATGTTTATTATTTTATAGGTGCAGACTCTTTCCATAATACTAAGTACTGCATTTAAAATTCACTATTAGTTGAATATTGCAGCTGTGCTGTTAAATATTCAAATCGCAGGAAGCATGAAAATGAGGAGGAAATGACTAGATGAAAATACATGGCAAAACAGTGGGTTATAATGAAGAAAGCTGCTGTCAAAAGTAACAGGAAAGCGCTGCCACTTGTGACTGGCAGCATGCGAGGGAATGACCTGAACTAACGCAGTGACATGAGTCACTCCAAATGAATAGGGCTGAAAATTCTACAGACGTGACACTTGCCATCACACTTTCACCTGAGAGAACGAATTCAGAAATGGTATGTGCCTACCCATCCTGCAGATGAGAATTCTTCTGGATAATTAATTACTGTGGATCTCAGAGGCTGCTCTTCAGAAATACTTGTCCAAAATCTTACTAGCAAGGATTATTTATGTAATTCACTTCCCAAGAAAGAAGCTACACTTCTCAGCAAGAAGGTAACCAGCTTCACTGTGAACAGAAACCCCTCAGAATACATAGGATATAACACTTCCTTTGGAAAGTAACAGTTTGCATCTTCAGTATTACCTACTGAGAGGATGGAAATTCATCCATATATTTCTAATTTCACAGATCAAACTCATTTTTCCAACATAAACTGTGTGTGCTTCCATATACCAACTGTGATATGTTCGCAGGGGCAGCTGTAATGCAATGTTGAGACTGCAATGCAAAGCTCTTGCCATTGTAAAATCTGCGCCTATAAAAATACCAGCAGAGTACAATCACTGTTTATTATACTTTCATTAACAGAAGACAGCATAAACATTTTAGATTTAATGAATTATAATGTAAGTTACTTTAATGCAATCAGCTTTGCTTGTATAGATTACTACACAAATTGTTCTAAAAATTTTAAGGATAAAAGAGAAACAGTGTATGATTATGACTGATCATATTGTGCTGCACACAAAGCTCTGGGATTAAAACTATACATTATGTTAAAATCAAATTAATTTTGTTGCCTTTCAGCCAAGCTTCCTGAGTACTGCAGAAGAGATACTTCTTAATCGTGTTTTGGTAACTAATGATTTGAAAGAGTATAGCTTACATTTTTGGCATCTAGTCAGCGCTTCATTAATTACTAATTACTTGGTACTAAGCAAAGTTCTTCTAACATTGCCTGAATCTAAAAACAGTTATTATAATAAAAAGACATTAGTTAAAATCAGTTTGATATGAGATGTGCCAACCAGAACTGCTAAAGCATATAGTTCCTTGAGGAATGAGAATGTTATAGAAAATATTTTATGTGTATATTTTCTGTTATTATTCTTTGACTAAGTCATTCTGTAAGTCTTACTGCATGTAATTCGCACAGTACGTCAGGGTGAGAGAGGCTAAAGAAATGTAAAATGTTGCTAAATTTACATGTCAATTTATGAGAATAAAATGGTATATATATATATATGTTGAAATTGTGTAATCATTTCTCAAGACTGCACCACAGTGCTGAAACACAGCTGTGGTACCTGTCACCTTAATTTTGTTATTTCCTGATTTTCTGTCTGACTTTATAAATGCAGTGATTTACACTGTGCAATTAATATCTGAGTTCTAGTAAGGTAAGTACTTTGTGACTCTTCCTCCTACATATTCCTGCTTTTTTGATCAGCGCTTCTCTGTGGTGTCCTTGGCTTTGCTATAGGTAAAATAGGAGTCAGAACGGGATAAATGTAACATTACTGTAACTATTACCATCTTCCTCTTTCCTTTTGGAGGATGTTTATGCTTAAAAAAAAATGTTACACACATACTATCTTTTACCCTTTAATAAGGAGGACAAGTTTCCTGCTTCAATTGTAACAAGATGCAATTTTCAGTTGAAAATAAGAATAAAAAATATTCTACTGGGTAAAAATGTTCATACCAGTGAACTCTAGTTCAGATAGACACTAGACACCCTACATGTTCCGAGTTTTCAGCTGGAGGAAGAAAACGTTACCGAGAACGCTGTACGGATGGGGGACGTGTGCTTCACAGATGCTCCAATGCAATATGTTCAAGTGATGTGCTAATATTTGCTGCTGAAGGCGCTGTGATTAATGCCAGAACACCTCCTGTTCCTCACGCCTACCTCTTCTCAGTTCCAGCCATAATGAAGGGATGAGATGGAATTATAACAACACAGTAGCACTCTGAACTGCTTCTGGGTTTTTCTTAACATTTTTAAGATCACAGCTTTTTTTAAAAGTGTGTATTCAAGCAGCAGCTACTGAATTCACCCGAACTATCCAGCTAAATGTATAGAGATGTAAATAAAGTGTATGCGTACGTATGTATATACACATGCACTTTAAGAGGACTTCCTCCTTACAAAGCATTGTTTTGCCAAGGACAGCAAAGGTTCTTCCACGTCTCAGCAGCAAGGAAGCTGCACACAGACAACATCTTATTTCCTCGCTGTCTCTCGCACAACCTACAGATTTTTCCACAGGAAGAGAAGACTGTTCTTTACTGTGTTGCCTTCCTACGCTCCAGATGTACGTATAGGCAGAGACTTCCTTTATGTTAGAGCCCTAAGAGGAGCCATTGGCGACAGGGACAGCACCGAGGGGATGGAGCTACAGGCAAAGAACCAACTGGCAGCACAGAGGCTGAATACACATCTCCTTTTTCTGCTTTCCTGGTACCCCTGTACCTCACAGGAGACAGTACGTCACTGGAGACAGTACTTGTAAACTGCTTAATAGAAAGCAAACACAATATTTTGTGTTGTATAAATACCTATCTACACATTTTCCATAAAGAATGGAGATGCTGGGATGCCTTCATGATTTACGCACAGTACGGAAGTAGCACAAACACAATGATTTACAACAGGTTTTAATGACTTTCTGAAGGGGAAAGATCCCAAATTTGGACAACAGCAACTGTTAATTGAAACTAGTAATATTTCATCTTTGTAAACAAAGTAATGATCACGTCTGCCACAAGCCTTTAAGAGATTTATCTTCCAGGCTCCCTAATATGGTTACATCTGTCCCCTGTTTAAATCCTGTGTTCTTGCCATCTGCTCCAATACACTTTTTTTCAACCTCAAGCAGTGATTAAACAGCTATTTGGAGAACAGAAAAAAGTCTCTTTCAGTTTTTGAGCAAAATGTTTAACAACTGGATAAAAATTTTAAAACCCAGAGCTACAGCCTCCTTGGCTCCCCATTGTTCCTGTGATCTAAAATATTACTAGTGAGATGCCCAACTTAATTTTCCAGGAATCTTTACATTTGACCATACAACAGGAAACATTGCACCCACAGATTTCATCTAGTTTCTTTATAGAGTGTCTCAAATTAGGAGCAGATTAATACTCATTAGTTAATGAGTCAAATTGTCATTAAGAGGTAACGTTATATGGGAAAATCAGCAAGTGTTCTGCTATAAAGAGAAGGAAACTTCCTAGAATTCTTCAGCTGCTCTGCGGGAAGCTTGGCCAGTTACGCTCCTTCACCATGTGCTGTGTACTTACCTCTCCATGTGCGACATGGAGGAGGAGGGAGGACAGAGCTCTCTATTCTGTGTGAGGAGAACCAAAGAAGAGCAGTTTCACAGATCCTACCTTCTGGGCAAGACCACAGCCCGCCTGGTCCTCATGTGGGTCACAGAACTTTACTCCGCACCCATCATCCACCGTAGTCACAGAAGAGTCAACCACAATCCATCTCCTAGTGCTTATTAGCAGCCTTAAAATAAATTTACTTCATCCCTTCTCTAAGAGTTTTCTCACAATCTTCCCCCCCCCTTCCCCGCATTGTTTCTTCCTCCTATATAGAATAAATTATGGATTTCATCTCATCATTCCCATCATAAGAGGTGACTGGACTCAGTACCTACGCTTTTCAGCCTTTGCTCTTTCAGCTGCTTTACTGCCACTGTAGCTGCTGCTGCTTTGCAATGATGGGAAAACAGACTTTTTTTGCGCTGTTTGTAAAACACCGTGAAGTGTTTTCAGAAATAATGCAGAACAAAGCAAATCTGTGATGACTTTTTTATGCACAACTAATAATCCTTGTCTGAAAACGTAAGAGTATAATATCTGCTAGTATAAATAGGTGCAGCTCTATTGAAGGCCTTGCCATCCGTTACTGAAGAGCTTTGCTATGAAGGATGTGGATAGTCAGACAGTTCAGCTCTAGATTTAATAAATACCACTGCTTAAATTACTAAAATAGACAAAATAAAATAGACTCTGATGTTCTACTCCATACCTGCTTAAACAAAAATTAGGAAGCCCAGTTATAATGCAATTTTAGTTACTCATTTTTCAATGAACAAAAAAGATAATGACTCAGGTACTGCGTTTTTTCTTGTGTATCTTAAGCATTGTCAGAATGATTGAGTTCAGCTAAAAATGCTGAATTTGAGGACATAACAAACACTATTCAAGATTGTTTACATTAAAAGACAAAACAGCATTTAGAAAAACATCTACGTAAGATTTCACTATTCTCTACTAGAGCAAAGAAACCCACCTATGAAATCAATCCAGGTTTCTAGATCCAAATTCTCTCAAGCTGTGAAAAAGTTTTCTTATGAATATAAATATGGGAAATGTAGAGACTTTTCAACATTTCATTTTAAACAGAAAAGATAATCACAAGGTTTTCACAGCCCTATAGTATCCATGCTGAAAAATTACTTCTGTTTTCATCAGAATAGCTTCTGTTAACTCAAAAAATAATCAAAAAAAATAAAGAAGAAGGCAGTCTGTGTGGAGGCAAGGCCAGTTTCTTGAGAAAAGTCATCTGACGTGGAGCACTTGGACTGGATGTTGTAGTGTTTATAACCGTGTCCCAGCTGGAGACGGCTGTTGAACTTCTGAAATGTTGAAGAGGTTTTTCCTGTATACTCTGGAAAGGCTTCAAAGTGCACTCAGTAAGCAAAATCTGAAATACAATGCGTGTATTTTAGTGAGTGTTCACCTAAACTTTTACTGCAGTCTGATTTATTCTGTGGCCAAAACGGACATCTGTGAGCTAATTGCCATTTGCATATCGTCCTTTCCCACTGATAGGGTTGGGAAATTGTCAGTTAAAGGCTGAAATCTGAGCCTTACAAAGCTAAACCAGATGCATGCTAAATATGTGAGGATGAAATCTCTGCTTCCAGAGTTTTCTTTCGTTTCTCAAAAGAGGATCTGTGCATCATGAGTACAAGGAACCCTACCCATGAAACTATTCTATCAAGATAGCTTCTGACTGTTAGGATGCAGTTTGTCATTAATGCTGTCTATAAATATGTAGTGGTAAATTCTAAAAAAAGTAAAAACATTAGAAGTAAACACTCAACACTGCTAAAATCTCTAAGTTTGTCACCCTACAGTGTTCTCTCCAGCTACTGCTGTGTGCCACATAATATCAGTAAAAACACATCCCTGAGACTCAGGGGGTTATTACATCTTGAAAAGTGGCATATCCATCATAAATGAGCCTTTCAGAGTTATATGAGAAAACACTTTGCCACTGATTATTCTCACCTAATGTGGAATTAGAATATTTTATTCTATACTACAGTTTAGAACGTTACTTTTGCCAACACGCTATCTGAACACTTCTCAACACGTTACAAACAGCAAGGAAAATTGGAGAGATTTATTGCCTGTTCTTTTCCCTGGAGAAGTGTAAATAATCTTTTTTTTTTTTTGCTACACTTTGTGTGTTATATATATCTCCAGATACTTTTCACTAGAGAAGATAAAATTGAAAAGGTACATATTGAACTTGAGTCCGAAATTAGAGAATTTCCCAGTAGTCTTTATTTCTTACGTCAATCCTTTCTAGGGTCTCACCTGGCCACCTCTGTCTCCCACACAGATGAAATGTACCTATAGAGCAGAAAGCTCCTTTGTGTCTAATGAGTGTGGTGTATTTTGCCTCCAGAACTGAAGTTCTTACATAGAAATACTGACCTTAGATTGCTGAGTAACCTCAGCTAAGGACTAACACTTTGAACATGACATAATATTCTACAGAAAGGCAATGCAGAGAAAGTTTGATGTGCTCCTCATTGCTTACTTTGGCCATGTCACATCTTCTTTTTCAATAGATGGCATTTAAAAACCACTATTCATTACAACATCGCTTGTCATAAGTAACAGTCCCCACTCCCTCAGCCTGATAACTTACCAGATTAGGTTCTAATCTCCGTTTTGGGAAGAAGGCTGCCAGAACTGAATGCATGTTTTACTGTGGATTCCCGAATAGTTATACACACATGATAATTTGTGAATCCTGGATAGCATTTGGATACCAATTAGCCAATGGGGCTAGAAATAGCTGGGCAAAGGAGTGAGGTTTGGGATTGTCCATGCAGGTCAAGGCATGATGTTGAGGACAAAAAGAGGTACCAGAGAACAGCACAGGAGCCAAGGCAAGCGTACGACTTTGGTGAGTGTGCTTGTATAATGAGTGTATAATGAGTGTATAATGTGTGTTGTATAGTGAGTGTGCTTGTATAATGTGCTTGTGTAACGAGGAAAGAGCAGGAAATGCCTTCCACCTGCGTGGAAACTACTACAGTTGCTCACGCCAGGACAATCACGACTTCTGCATAGTATCCAAGCAAAGTGAATTTGGGAACCCCTGTCTAAATCACCAGCAGCTTGGGCGGGTTTTATGGAGATAACAGAAATATGATGACATGCAGAATTGGTGGCAGGAGTAGAATTGGGAGAATGGACTTATTATGGGCATATTCCAATAAAAGTTGAATAGGATACTAGCTCTATATACCTAAAACAAAGCATATGGAAAACACAGAAAACTTGATCGTATTTTCAGCAATAGATTCTTAGCTTAAATATTATTTTGCATTTTGGCTTCTGGCTTAAATATATATCAAAAGAGGATTAGGAAGAAGAACCTAAAAGAACTATAAGAGAAGACTGTGAAACAAGAGAAAGTTAAACTAGTATGTTGAAGTGCTTTGATCTACAGATGAGAATTAGGGACACGGCTGAGGGACGCGGGGGCAGCCAGGCCTGCGGGCAGGATTCACTCCCAGCCCGGCACATCGCCGCAACTCCCTGGGTCAGGTCTGCTCTCCAGCTCCAGCTTTGCTCTGCTCTCTGCAGGTAAGCACGGCTCCCAGCACAACCTCCGTATCTGTGGCAGCTTCCCAGCTTAACTGAGCCTGAGACCAGCACTTGGGTGAAGACTTCGGTCCTACCTCTTGGGAGGAGAGGGGCCAGGCAGGGCGAGTCCTGAGGAGACTGCTCCTCGTCTTTACACAGCAGGGAGACTTTGCTGAAGCTGGGAAGCAAATGAAACACGTCTTACACCCTGTCACATACTATGAGAAAGAGAAAACACCTTGTCAAGTGAAGAGACAATAGAAGCTTGCATTAACTCTCTCCAGTGCATATTAATGCAATGCGCTGGAACTCTCTGCTAGAGAACAAATAGTGCAGCAAATGAAACAAAAAAAGCTTAGAAGATTTTTTAAAAGGATTAGACATGTACATGTATAATAGGAACATGCTGACAGGGAGAAGAACTGCGAGCATTAGTGTCAGTGATGCTTCACAGCATAAATTGATCACCGACTGGAGAAATTTCTCTCCTTTACATGTTTTGCGTGATGTTCAGGTATATTATGCCTTCTGCTGTAGCATTTAATGTAGCATAATCTTGGACGTAAAGAACATCCTCAAGACTTGGTTCTATTCTTTGGGGTTTTATTATTAGTTGTGTATAATATATTATTAAAAGTCAGACTTTACGAGTTTTGTTTTGAGGCAGAGGGAACAAGCATATGCATATGTGACATCTTTGTCACTGTATTTGGAAAAACATCAAGAAAGGATCTTAAGAAAAAGGCCTTCTTTTTCTCCCTTTTATCCTCTAGTCCCATTTAAGTGCTTATGGTTAGGATTTACACAGGTAGGAAACATCTTTCAAGACTTTTCCATTTCAATTTAATCAATTTCTTCTGTTGGTTTCTTTCTTTTAAGTAACTGGGCACAAGTATTTAAACCAATTGCTGCACAATGAGCCACGAGACAAGGCAGCAGGCTGGATGGATGCTCACGGGGCAGGAGGTTTGAAGTATAGTGACAAGGTATTACCCAGTTTACAGCTCTTATCTGTTGAAAGCAGCCGAACAGATGAGGGCAGTTAGACCTACTGGTCTACTGACCTGTAAAGAATAAAGGGAATAAAAATGCCCGTGTGCAATGAAGCAGGCAACACTTACAGAACAATAACAGAATATGCATAATAGCTCGAGAAACATCCTTAGGAAAAAAAAATAATTAACTTTATGCTCCTGGTTTTATTATGAAAAATATAAAGGGAGAAAATCACCATCAGCTGTTGTGGAACAGAGCTGGCTTTTCAGGAAAACACACAGGGCCATGGATCTTGCCTCCTAGTTCTTCACATATTTTCTGCTCTTCAGGCCCATGGAAATATGCCAGGAAAAATTAATCGGCAGAGGACTGTATTATCTGCTCTGCATAGTTCCCATGTAGCATCTCAGAGAAAGACGACGCGGCGAGGGAGCTGGCTGGAAAAGCTGCCTGCCTGGGGAATACTGGCCTTGACTCCCACAGACCCCAGAGGATACGGCACATTTCAGCGGAACATCTCTGGCTTGTTGATCTGAGACAATCTGAAGAATTCTGTTGCTGAGATTTCCTTCTATAGATGAAAAGCAGGGGCTGATTTGGGTGTCAGAGTTTTTACATACTGTGGAAGTTCTGGGCAGAAACGTGAATGCTGATATAGTGACAGCTTTCTTAAACTGAGAAGTACTGATGGGTCACTGATTGAACGTGAGGTCGTTAAGTCTGCAGTTGCCTTGGAAATACTGTAGAAGGGGATTTGAACTTGGAAAAAGGAAACAGGGGCAGTAGAAAGTCCTGGCTTGCTCCCACAGAACCCACTCCCTCCCCTACCACTTACCTCTCCCTGCCTTTCATTTTAGGAGTTTTCAGGGTCTTGGTACCCAGGGAGGAGGAATGATGTCTTTAAAAGTGGCTGACCCCCTCGCTTTAATATATTATGAGCATAAAGCCATGATCCAGCCTGCTGAGTTACAGAAGAAGTATCAATGAACCTGCCTTTCAGTTTCCCTTCAAGTAATGCACATCCTTCTCCTTCTTGTCCAGTGGAAAATCCCATGAAGTATGAAAAAAAACATTCTGGAGTTTGCATTGATAAATTACTTAAAGCGCCTCTCCAGTTGGCATCTGCAAGGGTCATGGGCTTTGTGTCCTCAGGCCCTCGGGGGAATTCTGCATCGCTTCCATTAAGTGTCACTGGAGGGCTCCCCCCTCCTCCATCTTTTCCCACTCCCTTTGCTGTCTCTTCACTTCCACAGCACAGCTCACTAAGAAACTGTTCTGGCTTTAGCTCCCTCCCATATGGCTGTGCACTAATCCCCCCTCCCACACACACACACGCAAAGAGGGGAGAAACTATGGATGTGGAAGAAATGCTTTGCTGAGCAGCAGCGTCTGCTATCTGGATTAAGTCTGGCAATTAAAAGGTGCAAAAGAATCACGCTAAATAGTATTGCTGTTTTCCTCCCTGTTCTTTGCAACATCTGCAGAGCTCCCAAGTATCCTGGATTTGCACAAAAAATAATGTTTTTGAGGGAGTCTTACAACCGGGAGACAGCTTGTGATCACCTCTTCTCTCCACTTACAATCTCAAGCTATTTTTCACCGTGTTTTTCCTAATTATTTTTGTTCCACGGTCTATTCTGTTGAAAAAGCTCTGCCCCGTCTATTTACACCGAAGCTTATTTTTTTTTTACATCATAAGAAAGCACGCCAAGAAACGCAGCGTTTGCCAGTGCTTGCGACAGCGAGCGCCAGCTCCCTGCTCGCAGCTCCCTCACGCTGCGCAGGGATGTCCTGGCGTTACAGACGCCGTCACGTCTCGCTGTCTCATACTCGCCTTGATGCCGTCTCGCTTGCTAACAGCACGTTACACCTGGTTCCTCGCTTGGGAAATACCGATCTGCCCTCCTGTGTCATCTGGCCCAGTGAGCTCACCTAATGGCACCAATAGGAAAAGCAATATAATGGTTTATCACGCAGCAGATTTACTATTCTACAGAAGTCACAATGTATTTTACACCGGATTTTATGCCAAGTAGAAGCTCGTCATTGGTGTAGCATGAGCATCAGGCTCCTTGAAATGTCAGTAGGCATTTTAAAACTTATTTCTCAGAACCAGCTAGTGAAAGAAAGCCGTGGTCTTTCAACTAGGAAAAAACGCATGCACGTAAATAAAAACCTTTTGCTTTACCCGCACAACAGCAGCTTGGTAGTGTAATTTGGTGATTAAATGAGGTGAGTAATGTTTAGACTCAAGAGCTTCTGGGTGGGAAATCTGAGGTGGCAGCCTCACCAGTGACAGCGAGTCACACCGGGGATCTGGGGCCTCAAATGACCATCAGATGCTATTGATTGTCATCTTGCAGGTCACGGCTTCCTCCTCCCAGGGCACTCGGTTCTCTGATACTTCTGTTGGAACACGGTGGAACAGGAGGAACAAAGATGAGGATCAGAATCCTATATTATTAAAAACCTTTAAGAACATGTAAGAAAACCTTGACTTGAATCGTAGAATCATTTTGTTTGGAAGTAAATAACAGCCAGATCTAGGAGGTCACAGAAATGCCAATTTTGCAGGTGAAGGCCTTTGAAAAACCCACTGTGCTGTTTTTAATGCAGCTGCGTTAGGGCCTTTTATTCCCAGAATACAGGAGGCATCTCCGTGAGATTTGTAACTGTGACAAACAGCTAATGCTTTTTTCCTCAGGTCAAGAGCTCTAAACCACAGGCTTTAATATAATACTGAAGAGATGACTTTAGTCAAGCGCCTACTAAGTGAAATAGAGGTCTTCTCTCAACTGCTTCTTTCACTAAACATGGAAATCAAGAAATGTACTCTAAGCTTGTAGATTTTATGTATGTATGCAACTTGGAATCAACAAGTAAATGTACATTTATAATTGACTACATGTTCCTATACAACTGTAATGGGAAACAGGCAGAAATATAGAACCTTTTGAGAATGGAAGTCTTAGTGCAGACAGCATACCCAGGGGTGATATTGCATGCAAAAAATGGAAAGCGGTATCTCCGGCTAAATGAGTCTGATAGAAATAAAGCATCACAGAGTTCAAAGTGAGAAATGATCATGGAGGTGAGTCCGTTCGGAGCGAAGAACCCAGCACTCCTGAAACCTCTGCTGCTCACCCCACCGCACGCAGCGATTTCGCTGTTACAGCACAAATGGCTCCGCACTCACACTGAGCCAAAGAGGCGAGCGGATTGATTTAATGCCCACAGAGTTCTATACAGGACCCTCAGACGCGATCAATAACTTTTCATCAATAAAAAAATTAAAATTCTTCCCGACGAACACATAAAATCATTCTCAGTGATTTTTTTCTGCTAGTTTGTGCATTGGGAACGGTATCAGTAGTGATCAGGACATAAAGTATTCCTGACCAAGAGACAAATCTTGCACATCAGAGCAACAGACTGTCTGGAATAAGTTCCTCCATTGTAGCCAACATATTGTACACTGCAACGGGACACGGAAAGCTTGATAATTTTTTAGGAAGCCAAAATCCATAGAATCTTAATTAGGACTCTTCCTCCCCATTCATTCTTTTAGAATTACTGAAATACGTGCATAAATTCTTACATCTTTTCTCAGTAAGCTGTCTTTAATACAACTATTCTAATGAGTGTGATGTGCACAAATAGATTTTGCATGTGAAAATTGTTATTAATAATTATAACTTTTGTATTAGTACCGTAAAACAAGTTAGTCAGTGAAGGTAGTTTAATGTAGTCCATTTCACTGAAGTTTGTAACAAGGCAAGTGTGTGCACTGGGTTAGTTAAGTCTCAGCTGAGGCCATGGCAACAGTTAAAAAATACTAACAGGACCCTAATTCTGTTAGAAAATGTACATAAACACCTTCTGATTGGAAAGCAAAGCCAGATAATATAAGAGTTTTCATTTTTTAAACAAAGACAAATTTGCTATGATGCTATTTTTATAACCATGACCCTTCATTTGCCTCAGAAACGTTTCAATAAGAACCAAAACAGTGCCAGAAATGCACACCTTACATTGGCACCTCTGTAAACTAACTTCTGCATCACCTTCCTGAAGCCTACTTGTCCCAGATTGTTTCCTGCATTGGAAAGCATGCAGGAAATTATTACAATAAGTGCGATTCCTATGCTTAACTACCTACTAAATGTAGTAGTGCGTGTTTTATAGTCTTTGGAGTGTACTGTATTTAATACTCTAGTTACCTGTTTTTTTTTTTTTGCAATACTTATAGACAGAAGCATTAGTTAATGATCACATCATTCTCTCAATACATTAGAAGTACATTCATATAAATGGCAGCTGTATGGTGTGTATTGTGGCACCTCTGGAAGAGCCATGTGTTAGTTCACTTCCTAGGCCATCACCGACATGCTATTTTTATCAGCTGTATTTTCAACTAGGGATTCAGCGGTACAAATAAGGGAGGCAGACATACATGAAACACTCAAATAAAGGCTGAAGAATTACCCATAAAAATGTATAATCATTCGCCAGAAAACAAATGCGAACGGTACTTGGGCTCCAAACAACAAAACCGTCTCACAGATCATTCATCATTTTGCTAAACTGTCTCACAGCTCATCCATCATTGTGCTGACGCAATTAATTTTCCGACTCCATAGAAGTCGACAGTTTTTAAGCTTGTCAGTTAAAGGGGCCTGTGTCGGAGGAGGAATGAGGGTGATCTGCAGAGCTGTGCCCCTCCCAGAGCTCTCCTGACACCTGGGGAATCCTTCTACGGCCACACAACTTTTGTGGTGTAACCCCAGGCGGTGTCGGGGCAGGATCCCCCCGCTGCGCTTCGCTTCCCGCGTCTCCTCTGTGCGTGTGGCCTGGCTGAAGCGGGGCTGGGACTCATCCACCGGCGGTGCTGAGCAATCGAGGCTGGGCGTGGGGTGTGCACAGCAGCGGCGCTCGGGGCTGCCAGGGCAATGACCGAAATGCTAAAACGCTGCGCTAGTGTGTAAGAGATCAAACAAAGCTTTATTCCTGAGTGCAGGCTAACGTGTAAACATCAAGCTTCGGAGGCAAGCCTGGGCTTAACGGCAGGCCCAGACTTGTGCTTGGCAGAGTGTAAACCCAGCTACGTGACCTCAGCGGGGTCAGGATGTGGCCATTAAGACTACAAAAGAGCCTTGTAAAAATACCTGGCAACCTTTGGCTGCTTCTTTTAGTGTTACCAAAAATAAAGACGGCTTTTGCAGCTTTTGTGTTGTGAAGCTATAACATTTTCCAAGATTTCTGCAAAACGTTATCAGGAAAGCAGAATATGAATGTCCTTAAGCCACGCAACAGTAAGGACCCATAGCCCTGGTGGCTTCACCAGGTAAGCTCACATTTCAAGTCTCCTGCCCTTGCCTGCTCCGCATGCTAACAGTTCAAATTTGGAAAGAATTTCCTCCTGGTTTTATCTTCCACACCCTGAGTCCTCATACAGGTTACTATGCTGCATCTAGCTCAGGTTTCAGAGATAATTGACTTAAAGATTTCCCAGAATCCACACAATTGAGACTACACCATGTTTAACTTAGAGGGAAGGGTACAGAGTGGATTTTATACTGTGTGGGTCACTCCGGTGAGTTTTCCAGCTTGGATTAACCCGGGTTTCAAAGACTGCTTGCTTATTATAGGGAAAAGTGCGTGCAGTCATGAATAATACAAACAAAAAGTTTATCTAATTTCTCCTGTATTTTTAAATCAAAATAAAAGCTTCACAAATCTCAAGTAGCTGAAATCTATAAAACCAGAAAAAAATGACCAAGCCTCTCTAAAGCTGATCCAGAAGTGTTCTTCCCTGGAGCTTTGTCCGTGACCGCTCGACTCAAAGTTGTGACAAGTGGTGGATCTGATGGCTTCTGCCAGTGGATAATCTCTAACTCTTAGAAGCACAAGGATTTCTTAATTGTATAAATACTTTTTGAAAAATAAACTATAATTTTTTAAGCAAAAGTTAGAGGAAACAAAGCAATGAAGACGGAAACACAGAATCATAACACAGGAAGATTAGGCCTTCAGATGATCTTAAAGCTGTATACATAACATATATACAAAGGCTTTCACCCAGCAGTGTCATATTAGTCCCTTTTTAACTCTGCTATGCAACTGCAATTACAAATAGCCTGAGACGATGTGCTGATGCACAAGGAACAAACTGGATTTTTGATTCACAAAAAAGGGGTTTTGTTGGCCTAGTTCTGTATTTGCCATGCACTGTAATCTGGGCCCATTGCTTACCAGAGATAAAAACAATTTCAGAGAAAAGATGCATGACGCAAAGAAGTCCGTGCTTGTATAGAATAATTATCAGTTCACTCCTGTAATAGTTTGTCGTTAACGACTGGCCGGATTTTTTACATTTTAAAGCACGGGCACAGAGCGCAGTTGTTGATCCAAGCCGAGATAACGCCGCGGTCACCTCCTCTGTGCAAAGGTCTGAGCTGCCGGCTGCGCGCCCGTCGTGTGGCAGAGACAGGACACCAGGAAAACATCACAGGAGACATGGAAGAGGAATCTGATAAGATGCGTTACGTAGAATTGATGAGACTTTAAGATGGATAATACCTCAGTCCCACTTTCTTATTTATAGATGTTATTGTGCAATTCTAAAAGCATATATTTATGTTCCTTACACATGCATATCTTACAACTAGCCACTTTTTCGCCTTTCTTAATAAAAAGGGTTGAAGCTGGCAGGGATGTTTAAAGTGCCACGTTTCCTGTTGACTCGGATCGTGCCACAGACAGACATAAGGACAAACTGTGACTGCAACTGCAAGCTGGACGCGGCTGAGAACAGAGCACAGCAATTTAATACAAACATATTTAATGAGAACTACGTAGAACGACAGTGTTTCTGGTTAAAAACACATAGAGTATGAAGGTAGGATGTTAGAGTAGCTAAACAGAGGGAAGAAGTTTTATTTGCAATGGAAAAAATGGAAAAAAAAAAAAAGATAATACATGGAAAGGGATCAGTATGAGGGTTCAGTGTCACACCTGCCAAAAGCAAGTGATTTGCAGCAATGCATTGCACCCATTACAAATTGGAAAAGAATTTAAGACCAAAATGAAGGCATGAACATAAAGGCAGAAAATGCTCTATTTATGGTAGATAACATTTTTTCTTGGGGATCCTAAAATGTTTACAAAGTAGAAGAGTGGGACAAAGAATGCTTTATAACCATGTAAAATACATGAACAGGTATGAACTCACATAACGCTACTGTAACGGTATGCAGAGTAATCATATCGAGGATATAAAAATATTACCGTGGGGCTTACTTTAAATCAAAATAAGCCCTAACACTGTCAGATGTGAGCATGTGGCAAGCCAGGCTCCTAAGAGCAAATGTACCTCCACAGGATTTGTAACAGCAAAACGAAAAGTCACCTACGTGCTCAGGTTCAAAAGCACTCCCAGATAAAAGTGATCAAACGGGTACACGAGCCTGCGCACCACAGAGGATGCACAAGGTAATCCCAGGGAATTTGATTAAATTCTTAAGAGCCCATAATGCTTTCAGGAAGTAATACACTCCGCTATTACAGGTGCCAGTGTATTTATGTATTCTATAAACCCCGTTGGCATTGAAAGTTAACTTTGACCAAACGCTAAAATGAGACTTTATTGAGACAATATTGATGTTGACTGGATGAATTAACTGTTTGGTTCCTGCAATAAAACATGTTTAAAACGTTCATAGTTCCACTACAATAACTAACCAGTACTAGGTGTTCCTTCGGGGGCCAATTAAGAATAGTGATATTTCTAGACAGTCATTCTGGTACCTCCTTCTTGACAGACAAGCTATAAAAGTTGCACTCACAACTCCCTTTCTAGAGACTGAAAAAAGGCATCTCAGAATCATAAATTGCATACAATAGTACTGAAGTAATGGTATGGTTTTAAACATAAAACCAACCCTGAGATCTCTATCAATGTAAACACACACATGTTGGGAACCACCTGGCAGGATTCCTGCCCACCAGTGTCTGTGTAAAACTGAGGTTTCTATAATGCAGAACACTTCCTACGGTTCAGAAAAAGAGGCTGTAAAAGCACATATCAGCTGTGAAATACGGGCTCTGCTAATGGCTCGTACTTCCCCATAGTAAAATCCAAAAGCTGCAGGAAAAGATGGAATTTTTTTTTAGAAATGTGACTCAATACTATTATATCTTTCCGGAACACAAAGCAATATGACAGACTCAAATATTAAATATAAAATGACTCCAGCTTATCAGAGCCTGGGAAGACAAGCGCTGATGCAGTTACGGGTTGCACTGTTTTAGGTGATGGTGTAGAGAGAAACCCCTCCATGATGTGCTTTTTTACCACAGCAAAAACATTCCCACCAAGGGAAAGATGATCGGAGCTGGCCTACCTTCTCTCCACGCTCCATTTGCATTGGAGATCTCCAGTTACAGTCATTGTGCCATCCTCTTTTTTTATTTAAAGAATAAAACCTTACTACACTGGTAGCACTCCCAACACCAGCATTTGTTTGGCTAAATATTCACCCTGTGTACACTTAAATACGTACAAACTTCATGTTGCTGGGATGCTTTGGGATGAAAATAAAGTGACTCATCAACCCCTGATGTCCATAAAAACCAATGCGGCTGATCCAAGCTGAGTCTATGTCCTGTAAGGTCCTCCCAACAACTTTTCCAGAGAGAGACGTGCTGCTCTTGCTACAGAGGTGAATGCAGAGTGAGGAAGGCACGTGGCTTCTATTTTGGTAATAAGTGGCTTGGTAATATGTGGTTTGATGGCTTATTTTTCAGACCACAACAGCCCCACTCGCCACAAAGCTCGAAAGCAAAATTGCAAGACCCTCGAGCTATTCAGGAAGAGAAATATCACAAGAGGCAGAACAATTAATTGGCTGCTATATGTATAATGTACTGCTGTATACTGAAAAATAATTGAGCAGTTGGATTTAAGAAGATAGAAGTTTAATTTTAAAAGCGGTCCTTCCTTGGTTAGAATTGTAGTGACATTTTTACAAACAGAAGTTTTGCTTTTAATGTTATTACTGTGGAGAGATGGCAAACATACACACCCTATGTCACAACTCTTCGACTTGGCTTCAAATTTTGAATAGTATTCTTAAATATAAACCATAGCAATGCTCTGTTGAAAGCAATTTTAAGGAGCCATGATCCACATTGTCAGCCTGAAGGGAGACAGGGAAATTAAAAACTCAAAGAGATAAATATTCCAGTAATAAAAACTACAGCAGAACAACTCTTTTTAGAGCTATGTCTGTCATAGCCAATTCAATTGTATATTAGCACAAACTTTGTGTAGCGCAAACGTGTCCTTGTTGTCTCTCAGAATACATATGTGTCTCGCATATTTTCTATTCCTTCAGTACTGAAAGCACAGAAACATAAATTTTGAAAAAAACACTTTTCGGATGCTTGCTCTGGAGAATTACTACCAGCAACTAAACAAATCCATGTCAGAACACAGCCCAGTGGAATTACAACACCTCTCAGCCAAGAGGAGAAAATAAAGATGACTTTTCAAATCACTGCAAACAGGCTCCCAGCACAGGCACTCACCAACTTCTGCACTTTGTGGGAAGCATCGGTGACCTGTCAGGCCTCGGGCGATCATGTGTAATAAACCTCATCTGCTATGGGCTGTGGGTACCTACTTGTGTTGCATAGCTAGGCAGAGAAAGCATTTGCTTCTTGCTAAAAATACTTCCTTCCCCTCTCCAAAATGACAAAAGTGTAACTTTGCCTGACCTATTTTTCGGCCTTATTCATTCTGTGGAAATCTTGCAAAATTGACACCTAATTTCCAGGTGCTGTTGCTTAGCTTAGCTTCCTAAATTATTAACACGTGTAATAATTATCCCTTTCCATCATCGCATGGGACAGGGAACAGATGCAAAAATTACAATCACTTCACCACCCTCATACCCAAGCATGTTTACTATATCAGAAGATCCCTCTACCAGTTTCAATCAATAAGCTGTATTACAACACGTGTTTAATGTACGTGATCTAATGATATATGATGCTGGTCTTCTCTAATTATATCAGGAGAGACCCAGAGTAGAACAGAAAAAGTACAGGGGAAATAGGGACTAAATTCAGGGATGTCTGACTTGTTTGGTGTATTCAAGAGTGGTACCAGAAGCCTTCGGTGGCTGGGATGTACCACGTGTGCTGATTCTATAACACAGGTTTACAAAGAGAAGAAATGAGAGGAGGGGGGAGCAGTGATGGGATGTGTCAGGGAACTAGCGAATAACAGGAAAACTTCAGACATCTTGAAGATGTTCAGAATTATTTCAACAGGGAAAACAAGCGATATTTCCATGCCACAGTATCTTCACAGCGGTACCTGTACCAGCAAAGCTGTGTCAGCAGGGCATCCCATTAGCAACGTAGACAACAGAAGAGCTTTTCTGCCAAAATAGCTGTCCCAGCTCCCCAGGGCAATGACAGACATCGTTCTGGCTGAGATGATTGAAGATGTTCTGCTTCACAGTTGCGCATCAGCCTCTGCCAGCAGGAGTATCCACCCTACAGCTGCGCTCACAAAAGAAATCCTATGCGTGTCCTCTTGCGCTTTGGACAAAGCTGGATGAGTTAGCACTAACTACTTCCATCAGTGCTTTAAATCACTCCATGGACCTTGCCTGAAGTGAGCTAGGGCACAATCTCTTCTGCTCACACACAAAGGAGGCAACAGCCTCCAGCAGAAGAGCAGTAACAAGCCACAAGATGAGAATAAAGTCTTCCATGGTCGCAGCTGTTTGCCATCTTCACAGCCTGAACAATGTAAATCCAGGCAGCAAAAGCACATGCTGGTCAACCATGGTACACTTACACCTGTAACTTCCTGGCACAGCTATGTCAGCTGTATTTAGCTGTATCTGCTGAAGGTGTTTCTGCTCTCAGAGCTGGGAGGCACGGAGACGTTCAGCCACCGTGGCTCAATCCAATGAGGATCATTACATGAAGCCCCTGACTGCCAAAATTCACATGCTGGTAAGCTCAGCTGGCTGGTGTTAAGCTGTCTGTCCAGGTGCGGAGCTGTGGCAGGCACAGGACAGACAGACAGCCCACCGTGCCACATTGCTGGGCATCTGCCACCCCCCAGGAAAGGGGTGATAAGGACAGGTAGGGACAGAAAGTTCTTAAATCGCCTTTGCACAAGAGACGAGGCTCTGGTCTGAGCCCGCGGTGGGAAAACAACAGGGCAGTCAGCAAAACAGTGAGGAGAGAAATCAGAAAGAGATAAGGGGAGTCTGGTTGCAAGTGGAAAACAGGGAACTGGAGCCCAAGTAAGTAGGGACGGGACAAAGAACAAGTAACAAGTGCTCAGGACAAGTGCTTTTGCCCTCCTGCTGCCCTGCCCATCTGCTTGGAATTTGCTTTCAAAACAAGTCCTGTTTTCCATATGTCTGTCCTGATCCAAGCTCCCATCTTGTCCTTATGGATCCGGCACTGTCACTCAAAACCATTTAGAGCAGAAAAGCCAAGCTGAGAAACAAAGAAAACTTATTGTTTAGCACACACATTCTTCACCCTGATAAGTTTCTTTCAGCTGCATTTTCCCTTCGCTTATTCAGGTCAGAGTCTTCTGGCTGGTTTATTACAGGCTTTTAAAGACAACGATGATTTTATATGACCGTCTGACTGTGTTGCAAATTCATCACAAGTCCTGGCTGTGCCTGACATTTAGGTCCAAACAACCGCATACTGTTGGAGAGCCCCCAGCCCCCATGAAATACATTCCCTGACCTCCCCTTCCAGAAGAATGAGGTCACCAGTATAATGAGCTTCCAAATCGATCTGTAAACAGCCTGATTCACAATTTTTCTCTATGAAAGAGAAGTTACGGAAGGAGCAGTTTGAACAAAAAGGGCTTCAGCTCCACCCAGTGGTGATGAAAAGAGTTTCTTAAAAAGCATCAGCCATCACTATCCTCTGATATTTGCAAATTTTGAACATTTCGCTAATTATCTTCCAAATAACCAGCTGGCACAATGACCTGTTCTCTCTCTGCAGTGATTCTGGGAATGATTAAGGTGTGAAGCTTCCCTTTTCTATCTCCTAAACCTGCCTTTTAACCATTTTCTTTATTTTTCCAGTAAGGCACCACTTTCTGACATAACTCTTGAAACTACTTTTAGAATTAGGGATGCTTTTGAGGAAGGTTTTTCTTGTCCAGGTTTTCAAGAACAGAAAGCTCTCTAAACGAACTTTACAGCTTGAATGACAGCGACCTCGAGAAACTTCAAGCCAGCCCCAGCACTTTTGGTCGGCCAGTAATTAAATAGTCCACATCTGACCTAATTAACGCTCAAATACACATCAGCAACTTTCAGGCTCCAAGGCATGAATTTGTGACAAGTGAGGATCAGGCAGACACTACCACCAAACCCACCCCAAACCCCCTCGGTACCACCGTGAGCCAGATGCATCGTCCTTTTTGGGCAGCACTGAAACACCAGTTTGTGACTCTCCGGGGAGCAGGTTCTGGATTAGACAGACTCAAATCCTGTATATACAGATACAAATCCTATATAGGCAATAACTGTGAAATGTTAGAAACCTTTATTCTAGTTCTCATTACTGTTCCTGTCTTTCCTACCTGCCCCAGGTGCTCGCTCTTTACTTTTTGGAAGGCATCTCACTTTTACCTCCTTATTATCCCCATGTCAGTATTATGGTTGTGGTTATATTTATATTTAAAAGTGTTGAGCTTGTAGCATTTGTCCATGGGTTTTAAGATTATAATTAGATGCAGTGCCTCATTTTCAGCTAAATAGTCCAAAACATATGCAAAGTCTGAAATATATTTTAAACCAACGTGTGCTGCATGTAAGCAAAACTGGTTTATTTTCTGCCTGAAAAGCTTCCATATGTATTCACTTCAAGCATCCCCTTCTGTGCCTTCTCTCTCTCTCTCTACGTACAGAGGCCCATATTTATTTTCATTTGAATATTTTCTACCACAAAACTGGTATGATATTTTCAGCTATAAAACTGTATCACATTCATCAGGTAAGGCTTGAAAATGATACACAAGCCACATGAAAAAAATCCAGCCAGCCTTTCTTCTCCCACACAAAATCTGACTTGCAAATCCAGTAGTTCACAGCACTTTACAGCAGCTACTTAATTTTTCAGCTCATCAGTGACAAAACCAAATAAAGCGAGTTTGATAGGCAATAGCAACTTGTACAATGCATTGAGTTAAGGACGATGATGGGTTTACTTACAGGAGAAAGGTAAGCAGCCAGTTGTACCCATGTATTAACGTCAGTCTGCGGTGTGGCAGGGAGGAGAAAAGGCGGGTTGTGCAGGAGGGGTAATCGAGGCTTCCTGAGCGAACCTACCAGAGCAGGTTGTGCTGCGCCTGCAGCCGCCACCTCCCATCCCCACGGTGCTTCTGCCACCGGGAACACCCCAGGGAAGAGGCAGAACTGCAGGAATTTATCATCACAACAACTCAAAATCTGACCCCTCGTTAAGCACACACCTGTAACACCAAGGGAGTATTGGAATGCTGTGCTCTGAAATAACCCCCGATTCACAGAATCATGTTAGGGATTGGAAGAGACCTTGAAAGATGGTCAAAGGAATCGATTCTCTTTGCCCAAGCAGCCCAGCGTCTTCAGCTCCGACATTTGTGCCGAGGCCCTGCAACGTGACGCCACGCTGCCTGTAGCGCCTTCCACCCTTGCACAGCGCGGACGCTTTGCTAGACAAGCATCTTTCATCTCTAACAGCTACCTTAAGGTGTGCAATAAAGCCAGAGAGTTAGCTTAGCTGTACCTTTCCTGGGCAATTCTTCCGAACCTCCGACCCGGCTGAATCCAAGAACCAGCTCCCTGGGTGTGACTCCAAACACCCCACCAAACCGGGCAAGCGGCTGCTAGAATACGGCTTGAGGGCATCGAGTGCGCTCCTCCTCACTGATCTCTCCCATCTTCTGCGTAACGTGGAGGCAGCATTGTTAACCTGAACCTTTCAGTTGTGGATAAAGCAAAAACCAGATCACTTTCTGCATGTTAATCAGATGCCTTGAGTGTACTGTGAGTAAAGCCAGCAGCGTCTCTGATGAAATGTAACTTCAGTCTCCCTCAATTGGTGCCCGTCTCCCTACTTTTTGAGTAGTGCTATTGGTGGTTTAGGAGATCCTTGTCAATTTAGAGTATTTTTATAATTCAGGAATTTCTGGTTTATTTTTTATAGACTGTTTTTCCCCCCACATAGCATAGGGAAAACAAAACCTGTAACAGATATAGCAGTCAAATTTATATAAAAAATAAATAATCATTCTTGTTACAACCAGAACAGTTATTATTTCAGTCTTCCCTTTTCTACATCCTATAGCAAAGCCAGAAGATAAACGTTTTGTTTGTTTTTCCCCTTCTGTCATTAGCACAGGCCCCTTGTTTCTGGCCTTTGATGAAACCTTTGGCCAAACCCAGCCTGATGACACAGCTCCAAATATTCCTTTAACACCCAGGAGAATTTTGAGGGAGAGAAAGACATTCAGAGCCCCTCACCTTCCAAAGGTGACCAAAACTGAAGAACTTTCACCAATGGAAGTTCTATCGGATAGATTAAACCCTGCATAGGGACAAGCAGCAAGCTGCCACGCAGATCACTATTAAAACCACAACGAACAAGAAGAACAAAAAAAAAAATCCCAAAACTCCAGCTTTTACCAAAGTCAGCGGTAAAGCTGAGGAGCAGAAATGCTTTGGTATTTTCACGAAACATTAACCTTCACACATAATTACTACAGGCACTGAGCTGGCAGCTGAAGGCTGCACTGCTGGGGAGAGTTGCTGCAGAACTGGCCTGCAGGGCAGGAACGTGGCAGGTAAACAAAAGTAATGTCTGTGCACAGATAATGGGACACAGGTCAGCGCATAAAAAGCGTAGCTTGAGGGGATGGAAGTGCTGGTACTGACAGGAGATTTTTGCCACTTTCCACATAGCAGCAAACGTGATGGTGACTTGTTTGACATTGTATGAACAGTAATTATTGAAAATAGACACTAAGGAAATGGAATAAACAGGACAGGGGAGCATGAAACCAGCACTGTCCCTGCTAAAATCTTGTAATGTTGAAGCCATTTTAATACCTGGAAAACATAATTAAGCTAGATTCACTCTGAACAGATAAACACCTACCTTGAGAACTGAGATAAGAGGAGGAGATGTCTCAGTCTTTGCAAGATTTCTAGCTCTATTTTACAGCTCCACAAGTTAAGGAAGAAACAAGAATCCAAAATCTTGTGTGGCAATACGCTCCCTAGCTCCTGCCTGTATTGCATGGAATCTGCAAAGTACAGCAGCTGAAACTGTGTGCTGTTTCTTCCAAAAATATGACACAGGGAGAAGAAAACAGGACAATGGAAGCTGAAAATCAGCTTTGGGTGGCTCTGACTTCTGGACCACTGCATTATGTAGTGTGATACCCTTCACGGTGCTGGTATATGTGTATTGGGTCAATATCTAACTAAAGCGATTTCTCCTTCTTTAAGTGTCCAGGGTATAGAGATCTATTTAAATTCCCTGCACTTCATTACTCAGCCTGACCTTTAAAATGACTCTATCAGCTCAAAAGTGTCCAGAAGGCGTATACAAATATAAAAAAAGGAATTGTTAAAGCTCACATTTCAGGGAAATAAGAAGTGGAAGCGGGCCAGGTGTGTTTGGGGTGTGATCTGCAGAAGCAACTGATCTGGAAGCTCCCAGGGTTGTCAGGGATGGGAGAAACGGTACAGAACCAGTTCTGAACTGCAGCGATTTCCACCAGAGCTCTTCTTGGCCTTCCAAACCTTGCTCTACCTGTGATAAATTTTGGGGTGTGTGTCAGGGATTAAGGGCCCTGACCCATCCTACTTAAGAGCAGTCTTGAAAATTGCATTCCTAAATCTTTTTAGCAAAAAAAAAATCACTATTTATGGAACATAATCTCTTCTCCTGCTTCTCCTACTGCTTGGTTGTTTTTAAACACAGGAAGGGAAGAAACAGGAATTTATCCAGCGCTGGTGATTTCTAATTTACTCTAAGGAAAGATGCAGCGTGGGCTGAGCCTTCCTTCCCAACCAGCAGCAGCCCAACTATCCCATCTGGAATTTGCTGCTCTCTACATGGTCTTTACTGTCTGCAAATGGAAACGTGCCTGGAGGGCCAGGCCATAACATCGCTGCACTTCACCTGGAGCAAGGAAAGCTGGAGGCAGGAGAGCAGCACCTCTGAAAACAAGGGGTCTGACACAGACGCACTTCAGCTTGTAGCTGGGATGTCTGAGGACAAATACATGTGTCGTGATAAACTGACTTGCTGGGCAGTCTGGAGCTGATGACACTAAGCTGGGAGGAGTGGCTGACATGCCAGAAGGCTGTGCTGCCATCCAGAGACCTGGACAAGCTGGATGGGCGGGGAATAACCTAATGAAATTTAACAAGGGAAAGTGTAGAGTCCTGCACCTGGGCAGGAACAACCCCAGGTTCCAGTATAGGTTGGGAAATTACATATTAGAGAGCAGTGTAGGGGAAAGGGACCTGGCGGTCCTGGTGGACAGCAGGATGACCATGAGCCAGCACTGGGCCCTTGTGGCCAGGAAGGCCAATGGCATCCTGGGGTGTATTAGAAGGGCGGTGGTTAGTAGATCGAGAGAGGTTCTCCTTCCCCTCTACTCCGCCCTGGTGAGACCACATCTGGAATATTGTGTCCAGTTCTGGGCCCCTCAGTTCCAGAAGGACAGGGAACTGCTGGAGAGAGTCCAGCGCAGGGCAACAAAGATGATTAAGGGAGTGGAGCATCTCCCTTATGAAGAAAGGCTGAGGGAGCTGGGGCTCTTTAGTTTGGAGAAGAGGAGACTGAGGGGTGACCTTATTAATGTTTATAAATATATAAAGGGTGAGTGCCACGAGGATGGAGCCAGGCTCTTCTCGGTGGCAAACAATGATAGAACAAGGGGTAATGGGATCAAGCTGGAACACAAGAGGTTCCACTTAAATTTGAGAAAAAACTTCTTCTCAGTGAGGGTGACAGACACTGGAACAGGCTGCCCAGGGAGGTTGTGGAGTCTCCTTCTCTGCAGACATTCAAAACCCGCCTGGACACGTTCCTGTGCGACCTCACCCAGGTGTTCCTGCTCCAGCACGGGGATTGGACTAGATGATCTTTTGAGGTCCCTTCCAATCCCAAACATACTGTGATACTGTGAGCAGGACCTGTTCCCTCCTTGACTCAGCTTCTCCCACTGTAACACAGAAGCTTGCTAAAGCTTCTTTGCAGATTAGCTGGCAAACATATTGCTCTGGAAACAGGACAACTACGCGAGCACACAGAACTGCTGATAGCGTTTTAGAGATAACATCATAAGAACAGCTTTCTCCAGTGAACCAGTACTCCAGTGAACGAAAGGATTCCTGCTGAAGCTGTGCGTTCAAAGCTGCCGAGATAGCGCAGCGTCACTTTGGATTTGCCCACATCACCTCAGAAACCTGCGTACTCTAATGAGTGTGATAAATTTGTGCTTTAAACCCACTAATGCTTCAGTCAGAGCTGAGCTCAGGGGATTTTATAGCACCGTTCTTGTCTGCCTTCAACTCTGCAGGGGGCTCTTCTGGCTCCGGAGGTCTGTGCTTGACAAGAGAGGCACCAGCAGGAAAGACTGCAACTTGGGAAGATGCGTCTTACCCAATTCCTCACCTCTACAGTTTGCAGCATGCAACCACACAAAAAAGTTTTGCTTTTGTGTTGATTTTCTGTTCCTGGGAAACTGGGTGCCTCAGGAGGGAGCAAATACACCAGATTCCCAAGGGGATGTTGTTGCGTTGTAGCTTAGCATAAAGGTAAACCCCACATAACCTCTGCTGGGAACATACTATTAAAATTATCAGATGTAAATAAACGTCCTTCCTTCAGGACTGGATTTAACCTGCTTGCCTAGCACACATTTTGGACTGAGCCGCAAAGGCCAGTCTTCCACAGGATGCTGCCCTCGCTGAATATCGCACAGAAACGTGCAGATGACATTCCCAGCGCTATTAGGACCCTCCAAAATGTTGCCTGAGGTGGCACAAAAGCCAAGTCTTTCCAGCTCTTTTTCCAGTGAGCAAACAATCCAGCCCACGTGACCGCACAGTTCATTCTCCTCAGGATTTCTGTTGTTTTGGAGCACATGGGAGAAATTAAAATACCCAATATGGGCAACAGATTCTTTCTGTCCCTGCAAAGGAGATGCAAATTGCACAGTGTTCCCATGGCTGCAGTGCGGTTTGCGTGGCTGCACGCAGAACAGCCTTGCCATGCCTACGGTTTGGCCGGCCGATAGCCCGGGTGGGATTCCATCGTGCATTTCTACACAGTGAATCATTCATTATAACATCCAAACCATAACATCACAGTTATCTTGCTATATCTACTTTCAATAGTTTCCCTTCCTTTTCCCCTACCTGAACCCCCGTTTTTAACCCAGCCTGTCATTTTGCAAGATATTCTGGTCCTCCTGTGTTTGAAGACAGCTCCCAAATTTGCAGTCTTGTTAGCACATTTGTGCTGTTCATGCTGAGGTAAAAACAAATGCTAAACAAGATCTTGAAACTGCAGGTCATGTTTCAGCAGTTTACTACCCTGCTTTTCGGGCAGATTCTTACCTTTCAGTCTGGTAGTAATCTTCCGATCTTCATTTTAAGTAACAGCTCCCCATGTGTTATCCAATATTTGTCCAAAGCTCAGGTAGCCAGATCTACTGTGTATCCATTATGGGGAAAACCCTCAACTTCTGAACAAGAGAACTCACTGCTCCTTGTTCACATAAACATGTGGTTCTTTACTCACAGTCTTGATGTTTGATCTCAACTTGTCTGCTGGGTTGAAAATTGTTCATAGGAAAAGTAGGTTACACGCTGAAGAACCTTCAGAAATAGAGTGTGCGGAAGCGACAGAGACAAATATGATCCCCTCTTCTACCTCTCAATTCTTGAAAATCTTTCTGGAGTTCAGAGTGGCTGGAAGGCACAGTTATCTGTCCATTGTCTGACAGCCCAGGAGCAACCCTGCCCCACAGGTCCCGCTCCAGGGACCTCTCCACACAAACTCCTGCTGCTGCTATGGGCTGTTTGCTCCCTGGAAGAGCAAAGATTGAAACGCTTCTTAGTTCTCAGCACGGTTTGTCCAACTTATCCGCAAACATGAGGAAAGCCTATTACTATTGCTGTGCGCGCATTCCCCAGTTTAAGCTCTATATTTACAACATCAGTGCATTATTGCACAGCTATTAATCATTAGCTATTTTTTCCTAATAAATATCACTTCTGAGATAAATATTGCAGACCAGTCTGCAGGTGGTAAGGACAGATTTGTTATTTAGCCAGTCAACATCTGCTTTGTCCTCTTTTTTTAAATTCCTGGTACTTCAGTAGGACATAAATTAGAGGGCAGTGGGAAGTCTATGTGGACTTTGTCACAGTGACGGACCTTGATGTGGTCTCAGAGAGCAGGACAGCGAGTTAACAAGGATGGCCTAAGGCTTTTGGGAAAGATGAGCATTTTACTGACAGCAGTTCGAAGCGTAGTGAATTGCAAATGTTATCCCCAAACCAGTCTGCTGATAACAGTCGCAGCTCTCCCAGCATCTGCACAAGTGTATTTGCCCAAGATACTCAACACACTTGTTTTTCATGCTGATAAGGGAGCAGCAGTTAAAGAAACACTTGTAGCAAGGAGCGTGTTTGTGTCATGCATGCGGTAGGATTCATTTATCAAATTCATTCCAGACTCACTTTAGCAGAGGCCCATCCGATAGCTGTGGCCCTGACAAGCCAAAAAATGCAGTAGGAACCTGGGGAAATGAGCAAAGAGAGGCCATACAGCCTGGCACCCGTGTGGTATGTGCTCAGCCAGCCACTTACATGTCTATTAAATAGATAAAAACAAAAAAACTTGCAAGTTACGTGCAGAATCTTGACAATAAAAATGCTAATGCTCACAAGGAAGAACTAGAGTTAGGCTGAACTAATAACTCCAGGACTCCCAGCTGGCCAAATCTTCTCCATCCAGCTGCTGTGCTGGCCTTTCCCATGGGGAAGGCAGCCAGCTTGCCACAAACCGTGCTGGGGCCAGTTGAAAATTAAGCAGATTCCACATCACTGGACTCCTCCCTGTTCATAATCAGCTGATGGAAGACCCTTGGGCTGCCCTTCTGACCAGTCCACCAGAATGGACTGTTTATGATGAAGTACATCCTGTCTTTGACCAAAGCGAACTGGAAGGTGTAAAAACTCCATTGTCAATATGAATTTTCAGACTATTTAATTGCAACCTGCTTTGTGGTTGTGGGGTCAGCACCTGAAGTATCAATTGGCTGATGCCCTGAAGGCTGTGGGACAATAAGCCCTTTTACCTTTATGCCAAATAATGTAATGAACGTAACCAGAGCAAAAGCTGCTTTTATTGTTTAGGATCAGGAAGAGGTGAGGTTGGCATTTATTTCCCCAACCTGGAAGGGCATGTGTTGTTGGGAAGCATGAGCATGACACATATACCATAGGCTTGTCCCAGTTAGAGAGAATAAATCTACACCTGCATAGTCCTGCGTCTGGGCAAACTGCAGAGTGAGGTGGGAATGCAGGAAAACTGCACGGGGCAAAATCATCAAGGAAACATCCAGCCAAGCCTGAGTTTCCAGAACAGTGAGATTTAAAACAGCCAAATATGCAAATCTTCAGGATACTTAAATCCATCTGAAATCAGATGCCCAAGTACTTTTGAAGTGGGGACTATCCAAGCTCCTTGGCAGTGCAAATCTCAGTTGGTCCTATGGGAACAGCCTCATTTCTGACCTTTTCTCTTTGCGAAGCAGAGCTGCTGCCTGGGGCCAGCAGACGCCCTCAGCGCCAGGGCCTGCCCATAGCTGCCGCTGCGGGCAGAGTGCGGGTCCCCAGAGGATGGGGCATACGTGTTGCTGTCAGCTTGTTTCTGTTCTAGGCAGCCACACACTGCCGTTGCCTCTTCACCCCTCTTCTCCGCACCGCTGTGACTGCAGCTTCTTGCTGCGGCCATGAGCAGCCGCTCCTCTCGCTGGCTGCGCAGGCAGAGAGCAGGTGTGACAGCCACTGATGCTGGGTGACACGACACAAACACCTGGATAAGGCAGGTCTGGGACAGCCACCCAGCTCCTTTTAGGTGGCTACTGAGATGATCTCAGTAGTTTTGAATGGCACTTGAAATGCCACCATTGACACTGTAACCATAAATGGCTCCTTTTACGCTGGATTTCTGATCTCTAAGAGAGCTGGTGCTTGCTCTTCACAGACTGCTCTTGTTGATACATCTTTAGCAGCTAACACAGGTGTTCTGGCTACCGCTCAGCTTCCGTCCCTAACCAGAACAGGAAATACTTTGCACACGGGTGGCAGCATTAACGCCTGGGATATTTTGCTGCGTCTCAAGAGGACAGTCGTGATGGCACAAAACCCCGTCTAGCCCTCCAGGAACATTTCCTAGCAGCTGCTAGACCACCGACGCATTGGCAGATGTCTCATAAAAACACGTCAGCCGTGGCTGAACAGAGCATTCCTGCACACGCGATCGCGAACTGCGAGGGGACTGAACGTGCTGCCTCCCACGTCGGCCCATCTTTCCCTTTCAGGCACACAGCGCCTTCCAGAGTCACAGTTGTCAAGTCAGCAGTTGGGGCAGATGGACTTTCCTTTTTAAGCTCCCAATTTTGCCAAAGCCACAATCTGGAATGTGCCTGCAGGGGATGTATTTCTTTCAAGAAAGAAAGAATTCCACACAACAAAACAAAAAAACTGTTACTGAGGGAGCAGCAATCTCTCTGCCCTTCAGCCAACCCCAGAGGAGATGCTGCGTGTTTTATCAGCTTTTTCAGCCTTACTGGGTGCTGCAGCAATGACTTTCTAGATGCACCCCAGTAGAGCAAAGATCCTGGTGCAGCGGGGGCTGCCATTCATGGTTTCCCAAAGACAGAGAAAAATCTGAAAGGCAGTGCTCCGTTTAATCCCAGTTATGAGAGTCTTGGTCACATCTGAGTTCTTCAGTGATTCCTGATCCTAAAAAATATCCAATGCTATAAAATAAAATTTTGCAGTGGCTTCTGGTACTAACAGGGAAAGTGAAGCCAGTCCTCTTACATTGTGTTCCCACCAGGGAAGTCCTGAGTTCTGCAGAGTCCTTTGAAAGTGCTGAAGGAACGAGCGCACGCTGAGATACCACTGGAGAGCAAAGCTTTGAACAGTGAAACACAGACTAAGTGGTAACGAAGAAAAGGGACACACATTCTAGGTACCAGCTTAAGTGTAAAGCCCGTATCCAAAGCGGGTGTATGCTCCCAGGCATTTCAGCTAATTTGAAGGCTGAAATTAATTCTGAGTGTAATGAGAACTGCAATTCACCCAGCACCTTTGCAAGGCCTTTACAAAGTAGGTTTTTACTGTACATTCCTAGTTAGAGTCCCCAGCAAGGACAATTCCTCCTCACAGAGATAATGCCGGCTCTGCAAAACAGTTTTCTGCACAGAAGTCAGCTGCTGAATGCGCACAGGGTGTCCCAGCACAGGGTGTCCCAGCCAGGCTACCTGCCAGAGCAGCGCAGCGGGGCCGGTGTGCCCTCTAAGGAGGAATGGGGAACAGCAGCCAGTAAATTTCTCTTCCCTCCTTCCCAAATGCCAGGTCCCAGATGAGGAGCAGCTTGCCCAAGTGTCCAGCCCTGTTAGTTTTAAACAGCCCTTTCATGGAGGCAAAACCAGCTCCTCCGGATGGAAACTGCTTCCGCAGCTGCTGCTTCCAGGGTGGGGAATAGTTGTTCTCTATCTTGCCTGGGGCTCAGAGAAGCGTCTTTACCCTTAACGAGCTCTTGCCACCCCATTATCCACATTGTGCTCTTGTATATGGGGTCTTGTTCAACCTCCTGTCTGTTTATCTCCTGAAGAGATGAACCCTTGGTTCTACCTCAGGCAACACAAAGGGGGGGTCTAAGAGCAGCAGCACTGATGCGGAGCCTGCATGCAGGAGTTGCAGAGGCTGTTGCAAGGCAACCATCTCTCTGGTGGGTATCTACCACAGCTTTACTGTGCTCAGCCTCCTTCTCAAGTGTTTCCTTTGCTCCTGTGAATGCAAAGCCATCACTCCTGCACAGACGGCCACATCTGTGAGCCTTCTAGTGATTAACAAGTTACACTCTGGCCTTGCACGTACTCCCAGGGAGGACTGTCCCTGCCAGACCCCACATGCTGTGTGGTCCTCTGCATTTGATTACATTCATTAGTATTCATATTTGCTTGTAAATCTACGGGGCCTGTAATTCTGAAAATGGATTTTATCTAACTCTGTCAACTAGGAGAACATAAAACACTAGTTAACTTTGGGAGGCAAGATGGAGCTCCCATCAATAGAACAGCTACTCGTACAGCAATAATTCACAAACTGAATTAATTGCACCTGCATGTTGTCTGACTTACGTGAGCTAAGTGGAGGGAGAGAAGCAACAAAGGATAGAGGTGAGTAAGCACAGCCTGCAACTTAGCTGTAGCTCTTCCTTCCTTCACTGCCTGCAGGATTTCCTCCATGCCAAGCAAAATAGGAACTGCTCTCAACATCTGTATCCTGCTGCAGAGAGAAGCCTGGACAGCAGAGAAAAAGGGGTGAGATGTCATTGCCTCTTTGCAGATCATGTTTAATTCTGCATTATTTTCTATCATCACTGTATCAACCTTCACTCCTGGTGCTGACATCAAGTATTTGTCCCTCATATTTTTCCTCTCCCCAATAGCACCATGACCGCCCTTAGGGTCATACTATAGTATGAAAGCTAGAGGAACCTGGAAGGTGCAGGGAACATCTACCCTGAGTGCCCTGCACCTGGCAGTTACCCTGAAATCCGCAGCATTAATTATCTCTATTTCAGCCAAGGCTGCCTTCCTGCTGAGCTGGGCCAAGCGAGACTACTGAGAAGTGGGTTCAGGTCCACAGAACTCACGTTTTCAGTCACATCAGCAGGATTACACGTCCCCATGGAGCTGAGTAAGGACAAGGTGTTCATACTGGCTGCAAGAAGAACCGACAGGTAGCCAGGTTTCATGCCTACAACCAAGATACTTGATCTACCTCTCGCAGCAAAAAGCAGGAATTTAATACATCTTCTGGAGACATGGGGATATTTAATCTGCAGGACCAGGAGAAAGGTGAAGGACAGCAATGTGAGATGCGTTCCAGTAAGAGCAAGGACTCTCTGCTCATGAGACTCATATCTCAGCATAAGCAAATTGCTATTCCACCTACTAATGGGTTTAATCAGCAGCACACACTCCTGCCCAGGGGAAATCATTAAAGGTGTTACAAGTGCATCCTTTGGGTGGGAGGATACGTGGAGGGGGGAAGAATTTGCGCATTCACATACAGGAGTTTTACACAGCGGAAGATGCACGTCCAAAGTGACATGGGATTCAGCATCCTCAGCAGCACAGAACACTGACGCACCAGGTGCTTTGGAGCAGTCACAGAAAAGCCCGGTTCTAATTGTATTATCCCAGTGCCGCCCTAACTGGCACTTGCGCAACGTCCATTTGCTCCCCCTGCTTCCCTCAGCACATCCTCCAGCTGCCTCCTCCTTCCCCCCAACCATCCCTCTCCCGTTTAGATCCCCCCCTACCACCTCCCCTTCCCAAAACCACAACAGCAAACACGATGCCGAGATGGCTTTGCCCGCTGGGTGCCATCCCACCTCTCACCTGCCTTGCCTGTTCACACGTGGGCAGCGCCCGGCATCGCCACGGAGGAGCGGGTGGCTGTGCCGGACAGGACCCGGGCGTGGGAACGTACAGATCCACCTCCTCCAGAGATGCTGTTTGTGCTGCCCTCGTGCCCAGAAGCACCAGGCACCCACTGCTTTGGGTTCTGTACAGACGTGCAGGGAGACAACTCCTGGCATGGAAAACTTCCAGCCCAAGCAAGAACAAGGCAGAACATGCAGGGGACTGGAACAGAACAAAGCGCAGGGCCAGGGTGGAGGCAGGCGGTAACAGTGAGAGTTTGCTGAGGGTATTTTGCAGGCTTCAAAGCTATGGAAAAAAAAATATCACATGAAATGAAAATAAAAAGACTTTTAGCAAAACACCTCCTTGAGTACAGAACTTACATTCAGTAAGTTCAATATGAAAGGTTTTCCCACTCGTATGCAAGATTTCATATACATGTGAAAAATGTGCTTAGAATCCAGTGTTTTATGTGAACCTGTAAAGAAATAATCCTCAAGCAACGTAGCTTTGTGCTTGGTGCGTGAAAACCTGTAAACTACGCATTGGCTGAATGAGAACACTGGGCTGATTTTCACTAGTCTGGCATGAGAGGAACAAACACATTAATACAGACAATGTATTTTTTGATGACTTTTTTTGACTCTTTTGATGACTTAAGATGTTATTATCCAAAAAGACCCCACGCTGGGAAGCATTAGAGAGCAATTCTTCATGTCTCCACAGCTCGTCGCTCTCTCACTCCACAACACTAGAGATCTCCCAGCCCCGGCACAGGGAGGCAGAGCTGGATACGGGCTGGACACTCTGCTACAGGAACAGGAGGATGGAATTAATTCCACTGCTCTGCTCCACCACGGACCCCTTGGTTTGTCCAGGTGGCTCCAGGTGACAAACGGGAGCCACTCGGTCCCCAAATACAAACTTACCCTGCCTGAGCTTCCCTCCACCCTCTGAAGTTACACAAAGCACAAGTACAACCTGAGAGCAGAAAGAGCAGAATTTTTAAATCAGCATAGGTTTATCGAGTCCAAACTGTTTAAAGTTAAAGTTTATTTGTATTCTTTGTAGGAATATCAATAAAAGACCTCAAATGTATCTATATCTGTACATATTACAAGAACCTTCAAAAATTATTCACAGAACAAAAATAAATCTTCTTTAGAACAAACCCAGGCAATGAAATGCAGAAATGGATCTCAGAGACCAAACAGTCCAGTGCTACTAGCATAAAAATACGGCTTGAAAAACAAGTTTATTACTTTTTAAGGTGTATTTTGTTGAAATAAAAAATAAATTATTTAGAGCTATCATTGTAAAACAGTTCCGTGTAGTAACACTCTTATTAAGGCCCTTGAGACAGAAAATCTATTTTTTACAGGTAGGATTCCTGGCAGGCATGATCTGTAATAACACGCTCACTCTCCTGGGAGTTACCTTACTGTGGAGAAGGAAATACCTAAAAGCATCAGCCTAAATGTCACCCTTTTTGCTCTGTCAGACCCAGCTGGATACCTGTGGCTGACCACACTAATCACTGATGTAAATACAGTTAATGGTTCACCTTGGACAGGATTTGTTCTCCAGGAATGACACAAAGTTGTGCAGAACACAAACGAAATTCATACATACGGGGTGACCTTAGCAGGTCAGTATTGCTGACACATCCCATGGGCACTGCTGGAAAACTGACGGGCTTCAAGCGTTGAGTTTTCAGGTGAAGTTAAAAGCAGGTGGGTTTAAACAAGCATTAAAACATGACATTAATATATCATGTGGAAAAAAAAAAACCTGAGCCAACCCAAAGCAAATGCAAGAACATAAAATAAACCCCATTTCTTGAATGATTTATTAGACAGGTACAGAATTTATTACTGGATACACCCCACATTCTCTAGATAACATACACATCCCTTTCTGGGCTCCCCTGGACCCCCTGCTTAGAGTTATTCCACTGGAAAGGAATGCTGCAAAACGTGTAGCTGTATGAACCTGTGCTTTTAGGCATAGCTGCCCATTTCTATAATGCTCATAATCAGATTTCGCACTATTTACTTCTCTCGTTGCTGCAGAAACCCACCGGCTACTAGTCTTAAACCAAAAGCGATCCGGCCCAGTTAGGGCTCTTCCGCCAAAGCAGACAGACCTTTTGGCTGCCACGTGGTTTAGTGCCACTTGAATTTTATCAGACCGGACAAAATGGAAGCTGGCATTTTCACATATTGTCAGCTTGAAGCGGCTTAACATTTCTCTAGAAAGCTGCTTGGTAACAAACCAGGAGAGACAGCTGCCTGCAGAACTCCAGAGTGCGACGTTTTGTTCCACAGCTAATCAATTTTAGTCTTGCAGCGTTGTGAGTCCGCAACCTTCACCCCCTTTGGGGTCGACAGGCTGCTCCTCCGCTGCAGTTAGAGTTCAGTTTGCACTTTAGGGCAGAAACTGAAATACAGGAACAACCATCCCAGCAACAAGCTGTGAGGACAATACCGATGGGTCAGGCTCTTTTCGAATAGCAACTTTTCCTACTACAAGCTTAAGAAATACACAGGTAGAAGGTACACTATTAGACCTCGCCAAAATTTATCCACCTTGGGGCAGGTATTACTTCCCCTCTAAAAACCAGGGCTGAAATGTCGCTCTTACTGCATTTCTCTGCAGAAACCAAAGTGGACACCTCGGAGTCTTCCTCAGCAAACCAAACGGCTCAGCCAGAGATCTTTGATAGATAACCAGAAAGCTGGGGAGCTCCAGTGAAATGCATTTCCCAAATTAATGCTAGACAAACGCTACCAGAATGATGTATCTGTTTCTGCCTTGTTCTAGTCAATGTATTCCTACCACCGCTTGCTCTCATGGCTCAGTCACAGAACACCTATTTGCACTGGGTAGTAAGTGAGCAATGCACATGCCTGTCTGAAAATGCTACTTTTGGGAACACATTTCCCACGATGTGGCTGTGTAATTACAGTATGCAGCAAAGGGGAGATGCAGATCACACAAAAACACTCAGCAAAAGGGGGTTGCAAAGGTTTCTTGTAAAAGAGAGCACTACTCACAAGACGGATTAATACAAACTCAATAGACTGCCTGTGGCTGTGATACATGGAGGAAGAAGGAAAAGAGAAGGAACTTAAAGGCACAGTTTGAGGAAGAAAATATCGGAGGTCAGCAACGACCCAGAGCTGGAAGACAGTTTGGAAAGTATGGAAAAGACACCACTAGTGAGCAAACGCAGAGCACAGCGCCGGGAGCGTCAGGCAGCGCTCGCTTGGCAACAATACACCAAGAACAAGGCAGCGATGATGCTGCTCTGCCCCTGGTACCCAGTCACCTTCCAGATGCCAGAGCAGCTTTGATCTGAAAGAGCTAAGCATTACATACAGATCCCAGCTCGCTGCAGACAACTCTCCTCTAGGTGCGAATTCACAGCCAAGGGAGATTCATCTGCATTTTTCTTACACGCCCTACAGTGCAGATGTGGCCTCTGTATTTATGCACAGTTAGTAACCTGACATGACTTGTGTTTAACTGAAGCATCACAACACAATAATCAGGCAGAACAGTTAACATAATGCACTCGGTCACAGGCTGCGTTTGCCCACAGAGGTGAGATCAATTCATTTCCAACAAGCAAACAAACATGACAACAGACACTGAATTTGGGTCCTCAGTATTGCCAGTCCCTCATGTTCCAGGCAACACAGGCCGCTTTCAGCAGGTCGAGAAATTGGCTTAGAAATGCCTACATTTTTAATGTGATATAATTTTAGGGATTCAGAAACTAAGGCCAGAAAGGATTATCAGATCTGACCATACCATGGGCGACACCATTTCAGCCTCATACCCCCACAGCCACCTCAGTAACTCCTTCCGAGTTGCATCCTGAACACATCCCACATGGAGGCACCTTCTCGAGGCTTTGTCTCATTTTTAAGTCAACTTTTCCAATTTCTAATTCCTACAACATGCTTGAACGGTTAATCACAATCAGTGTCACCAGTACATTTCTGTAATTCAAAATTTCAATGGCTGTTGTGATAATTTTGTTTACTTTTGAGAGTTTGGCGGCTAGAAATGTATACCAAAAAGTGAAAGTGAAGCTTCATGCATCATTACTTGAGTCTGGAATGTAGGGATTTAAAAAACCCTCAGACTACATATTGTGGCATTTGATGAAATAATGAGAATTGACAATACTGTGTCATTTATTGAGAATATCTTACGGTTTGCAAATGTCATTATCTTCCACAAGAAGGTCACTTTGTAATTATATACGCATTCACATACAGCCTGTAAGTATGCGACTATGAAATGCAATGGAAAGTCACTGGAGATGCAAGCTTACTCAAAACTCCTTAAGAAATATCTGTTGTGGACAGAACTTAAAAAAAAAAACAAAACCACACCTTTAAAGTATCCAAAGAAAGGCAAATTTCTGTGGAAACAGAAGATGTTTAAACACAAAGGTGCAGGAAGCATCTTTCATTGGAATTGACTGGCTATGCTAGTGGCTGAAACAGTGAAATTGAACGAGAGATAAAAATACAGGAATCCTCTAGGAAAAAGGAGAGGTTGCATACGGAGTTCTGCTTTGCTGCGGGTCGCCCTTTCCTCAGAGCGTTCACCTGGCTGCTCCTGATGGAGAGCAGAGCACGAATTCAGGGTGCGGAAAGTGGGCAGCGGATAGAAATTTCTTTAAAAAAAGTATTTACAGGTCTGTAAATTCTCCAAACAGAAAATATAAAACTGCATTAGAACTGGGGTAAAAAAGAAAGAATCCTACCTTGAAAAACTGCAGATTCCTTCTGTCTGTTTGCTGGAAAGTCTGACTGTGTACAAACGGAAAGGAAACAAGCTGGTTGCTCCAAGTCTTTCCCTTGTTCAAAAAGACTGACCATTTTTTGCCGGAGTCGCACCAAAAGTAGGTACCAGGATCCAGCAAGAGCCAATTTTCTTGCTAAAATGTTTGCTACCGAGTTTGCATTCAGTTAAAGAACAGCTAGAGGGGAATAAAACCAGCAGATGAGTTTTCTTACAGAATTCATTTCACTACGATTTCACTCCACTCATGTACTTGTATCAGTCAGCCCGATATACGCAGCTGCTGTCTAACTGCTCATCTCTCTCTCACCCACAACACACATGCACTCACACTCCCCTCTTCCTCCTCCAAGGACTGCAGTGCTTTCAACAAGAGAAAAAAAATAATAACAATAATAAAAATAGCAATAATTAAAAAAATCTACAGTATTCACTTCCTTTTGGTATATTACATCGGCATTTTCTGTACATGACCCAAGAGCTCTCTCTATTTACACAGTGATATGGAAGGACTTGTTCCCGGGAGCCCGGTTCTCCTGGCCTTGAGTGGGGAATTAAAGCCCACCTTTCCGAGTTCTTCGTTCTCTTTTCCATTTTATTAGCAGCATTATGTAAACCTGTAAGGGGCAGGGGGGGCTATTTTGAAAGGTTTCTCGAGTCTGCTCCCTCTTGCCCTTCTCCTGGGGAGCTGGCCGGCAGCATCCGCCCGGTTAGCAGCTGCTGTTTTTGAATTCCCCGTTCTCCGTGATGGAAAGCTTGGTGGGGTTGGTGGGGGAGATGCCATTGCGGACTTGCATGCTGTAGCGCTCCTTCACCTGCGTCAGCGCGCTCATCAGCCGCGTGTTGGCAGAGTCCAGCGACACGATCCGCTTCTCCTGCAACAGACACCCCGCAAAGTCAGAGCTCCTCCGCGAACGCGACGCCTTAGCCCCACAAGCCTGCTTTTTGGGGAGCTTCCAGGGCTGCGACAGCATCTTCGGGTGGTTTCTAGGCAGAGGCAGCTGGGCTAATGCTCTCTGGTAAGATGGGGTGTCTGCCTCTTTCTGTTTTCTCGGGGTGACGCGGCCCCCGTGTGCCACGGGTTTGTCACACGCCGGCCTGGCCCTCCTGGCCTTTTTGTGTGATGGGAAGTGACAGTGAGTCAAAGGCACGTTGCTGAACAGATCTAATCACGGTGGTTTTATCCAGGCAGCCTCCCACCGAGGCAGATGGAAATGTGGTTATTTTGCCACAGGGGGGTCTGGGCAGGGGGGAGCGGGAAGGGTGTTAATAACAATAGCCAATTTATTATTATTTTTTAAAAAATATATTAGAAAAACAGAAACAGGCAGCAGAAAATAAAAGTGGTGGAGGTTTCATCTGGCAGAGAAAAGTGCAAGTGGTATCTAACGGCCATTGTCTCTGTATTTTGGATGGAGTGTGCTTGGAATAAACTCATGGTATGCTTGAAATAAATAAATTAAAAAAAAGCAGATAATGGCAGCCTGCAGTCACCAGCAGGAGTGAGGGTGCAACAGCAACATAGAGAAGAAGCAGCCAGAAGCTACAACTAAGGGATTATTTGAGGTGAAGGGGAAGAGGGGGAGATGCCATGGACAGAACACAAAGAACAAACACTGAACACACTGCTCCTAGACCCATTCCAGCTCAGAGGGGCTCCCAGGCGCCGCCAAATCCAGGGGTCCCACAGCCCTGTTTCGATCCTGCTGGCACAGGAGCCTCCACTTTTAGCAGAACGCTAAAGGATGTGTACCCAATTTATAAAAACTAAAAACCCCATCAACAGAACCCAGCCTGCTACCGGCTAGATTACCTGCAGCGGGACACAGTGCTGCAGGGTCAAGCCAAAGAGTTGTTGGCGCAATTGGAAATGGCAATTTTTGTCTTCCCTCAAAAAATGCAGCCACACAAAGCAGCAACAGAGATGGCAACAGGTAAATACGCTCTCCATGCTACCCGCTGATTGGCTTTTTTTCTTTGGGAAGGAAAAAAATGTCTAATTTACTAGAATGAAAAAAAGCTGCATGCAGGAACTCTTCCCAGTCCAGCCCGTTGAGGAACAAAATGGAAGGAAAAATGATGCACAGAAGGCACAAACATTAAGGGATAGTTCAGACATAGGGCTCAGGAGACCTCAGTGCTACAACAGCCCCTTGAGATGCTGATCCCAGCACATCAGCTGTGCGGTACATCCGTAACCAAGCCATGTTTGCTTTTCTCAGTGGGCTTTTCCACAGGGGCATTAGGGTGCAAAAAAACAAAGCAGAATTTAAGTCCTGCTTGTACGACAGCCCTGAAGAGACCGAGCTCTGTGTAGCAGAGCAAATGGATGAGGAGGCACGAGAAATCAGCAAAGCAGGCTATAGCCTGCCCCAGCACCTGCCCCGATCCAGCCAATGTAAGCAAGAGCGGATAATGAAGGAGTTAAAGGCTTCAGCCTTTCCGCCCCTGCTGAAATACATTTTGCAAAACACAATTGCCTTAGCAGAAATGTGTTCTTCAGCATGTTAAAGCTCCTCCTCCTTGGACTAAATTTCACTTGGAATATATAATTCAAAATTGCTTTCCAAAGAGTTAAAAATGAAAAGCGGGTTATTTTCTGGCGCTGGGGAGTGCTCACTATGCCAGTTTGCAAAACAGCTGGAAATCTAAACCTGGACAATCAATCTTTAAAGCATGAGCTTGGTGAGTAGAGGCATGTTCTCACTCAAAGGAAAACGCAGTCTAACAAACAAGTCTCTAACCCAGGTGAATCGGGCACAGGGAGTGGGGGGAGCTGGAATGGGTAGGAGGTCAGTGCACTGGGCCAGGACTGGGTACTGCTCAGCTAAAGAACTGATTGGGTTTACTTGCCTGTTTGAATTATCTCATCCCCATTTATGACCTGTAATTTAACACAGCGGAGATGTCACTTGCGGTAGCAACTGGGCCAGAACTCTTTGCAGCTCAGCTGCTCCTGGGAGAGGGTTTATCCAGCCCCAGCCCCTGCTTGGGCGGGGAGGCCTGGAGCCAGGTTGAACAGCAGGTACCCCGAGAGCAAGGCTGTCCCGGGGCACCAGTGCAGGCTGGGGTGCTGCACCTGACCACAGTTTAAAAGAGCAAATCCTGAAAAGCATCTCATGGTCATGTAGCTAAGCCCAGGTTACTGCTGTTTCCTGGCAGCCATTTAACTCTTCAAACAGGTGTGATAAGCAAGGTTTCAACTCCAGTCCATAAATCTCACTTAAAAAAAGACCCCCTTCTTTCCTAGCCGCTGCTATATCCCTTTGCCAAATGAACGACAGACTGAGAAAAATCTTCCAAGCTGAATTCAGAGGGATTTGCTACAGAACCCAGCAAACACTTGGGCTCCTCTGGTGTGTCTGTCCCGAATCTTTCACTGGTTTCTTCTTCTGCTCAGGTGCCCAAGAAGGGGCAATGACAACGAAGCTGCCCCCACGAGCTGGCTGACGCTGGAGCAGTTAAGGTTTGCTGATGACCTTGCTTACCCAAGCAGCTACCAGCACTTCAGAAGAAAAGAAGTGTCAGATTAAAAAAACAGAATCATTAATGCTACTGTTTTGATGTTGTTTTTTCAACCATTTCCACTGCAGGTGATAAGTGGTGCATAATTTGATCAAGTGCGATCAAGAACCAGCCCTGAGAGTCTGAGGCCTTCATGAGCCAGCAGCCATCCCCTCTGCCAGCTGGTGACACCAAGGGGTCAGACTGGTCCAGTCCCGCCTTGTTGGGCCATAACCCCACACCTGGGCTGAGAGGTGGCACAGACAGGTGACAAAGGGAAGGACAAGTTTCTTATATTCTGTCACAATCTCCCAAATCCTCCCCTCCAAAAAAAATCACTTTTAATGAGTTTGCTCAGTGCCCCCTTCACCTTCTCGAGGCAGATGAAAAAGGTGTCACCCACTCCAAAAACCAGGCTGCTGCTTGGATAAGCTGCCATTCCACCTGTGTGTCACAGCAAGATGCCCTGACGGTGCTCATCCCCCAAAATGGCCCAGCACATTCAACTTCTACTCCAGCTTCCACCTGCCCTACTCCTTGATCAAACTGGAGGTTGCTGTACTGTTCCCCCATCACCAGGAAAATCAAATCCAGTGACTGACTACATTCCTGTTCATTCTCCAGCACTGCACTCTCCCACTTGGCATTTTGAGTGGAAGTCTTCACGGAAAGGATTTAATCTCAAGCTGCATCTAGAAAGGGTGACTACACTGGTGTCTCCATGTAGAGCATCATAGTGAAAAACTATGTTGGGTGTAACTCCAGTGGGATTTTCTTTTTATTCTGCAAGGCTAGGTAACAGAAGTGCCATGGCATAGTACACAAGTGATTTATTCAGATTAGAAGGCAGGGATCCAAAAATCCAGCTTTCATGAACAACTTTCCTGAACAACTGTGGGAAAATGGGCAGAGGCAGCAGCAAAAAAACCCAGAACTTTTCAAATTACCAAAAAGGAATCTGCTATAAATATGCTCCTAGTGTTACCCGGCTTTTAAAAACACAGCTTTTTTTTTCTGCTTTATGTTTTCCCTTGAGTTCCATGTGAGCTCAAACATCTCTATTATTACTGGCCATTCAACATGAAAAAAAATGGCCAGGGTATGCCCTTCTGTGCTTGCTTATGCCTGTATTCTAATACACCAGAACCACCTTTAATGATGTTCAACTGAGGCTTTCCTGCCTTGCCCTGCTGCTCCGTGTGTAGGGAAACAACGTTCTGAAGTAACCTGGGTTATTCCCGAAACAGGTCATTTGAAGATTATCTATTAAGGCAAGTTGACAGTTGGAACTACTGAAAAGCCCACAAGCAGGAAAGATGTCCTCCACATGGAAATATCACACACGTAACATGGCAGGCAGATATCAAACCAGTCTCGGGTTCTGTTGTTCAAGCTTTGCTCTCTGGGATCAGCACAGACACAGAAGAAAAGCTGAAATGATCCCACACAAAACACCCACATGCATCGCCCACCACCGGGTCCCACTTTCCACACCCAACTGGTGTTGAGTGAGGCAAAGCACTGCAGCTTTGTGGCAGAGCGGGCATTTCTCCAGGACTGACGGGGACAGTCAGATGGGGTGAAATGCCACACATGACATTATACAGGGCAATGCTCCATTGCAAGCATTCTCTTTTCTTGACTCGAACGTTCAAAGCCATGCTTTTAGCTTGCATAGCTGAGATGCATGCACATGGCAATTAAACTATGCTGGTATGAAGCACAGCTCTTCCAGAGTTCCCAGGCCCACACTCGGAATGATGTCTACACAAGGCACCACTATTCCTTTTCCTCCCTTGGGATCTCACAAAGTAGAAGAGGTTTTGGAGAAGCAGTCAGTCCTGTGATTTGTTGTCAGGCTTTCTCAAAGCCTAGTGTCAGACAATTCTCTCCTAAAAGGCATTAAGTTACATATGCAACACCATGGGCCAATACTGGCTCGGGAGGCAAACACTGGGGCAGGAGGACAGGGGAAAATAATGGGTTCTATGCACAGAACACTTGGTTCTTCGAGATCCTGAGCTCCTTACCTGTGCATCAATAATTTTCTGCTTTGCATCGATGACAGCTTGCATCTCTGCATGATCCTTCTTCAACTCCTCTTCAACTGCCATGAGCCTGATGAGCAAAGAGAGGTACAAATCAGGACAGTTAAATGCTATTCCAGATTGTTTCAGGTACTCTGGCCTGTTGGTTTCATTTCTCTGATTGTCCTGGCTCTGCAAGAGAAGAATTCTGCTATACTTAGAAAAGCTTATCTATCCATCTGACACTCCCAATTGCCTAACCATGTTATCCTCAAAACGGACCTTGCAAAAAACACAACTGCTCTGAAAAGCTACTGCCTTGAGTATGGATTCCAAACAAATCAAAAAGACTTGTTATAAGTACAACAGAGACCAAGGTTAAAAATTCCTCAGTCTTTTCCTCCACTCTTCTGGCAATCTGAGGCAAGTTTACGCACCTGCAGCTCCATTTCTTCATCTCTAAGGCAGGATGGTATCGGTCCAGATATGTCAAGAAGCCCATGCAAGTACCTTCTTTAGTGTCAAAGAGAACACACGATGCAGGGGAGCTGCTTGTCCTACACAGTCCCAAACTTTCCAAAGCCTCACCTGCTGATGATGCTTTTCATCTGGCTGTCCTTCTCCTCCTGTTGCCTGCGCAGTCGCTCCTCACTGTCTTCCAGCCTAGACTTGTATTCCATCAACAGCTTCTGCATTTGCTGCTCTTGCACCAGGAGCCGCTGCTCGTACTCCTCCAGCCGGCGACTTGACACCTTCAGGCGCTCCTTCAGCTTCGCTATCTCCTGCTCATACTGCAGGCGGAAGGAAGGAGGGAAAGAATCAGGTGCAACGGAAAAAGAAAGATATCAGATCACTACAAGCTTCTGCTGATGTTCAGAGAAGGACGTTTGTTTTTTTTTTCATGAAAAATAAATTGATAGAAGAAAATGACAAGCAAACAACTGTGGACAACCACATACGAGGAGCATGTGGGTTCCCACTGAGCACTAAGGTATTCCCACACTGCAGGATTTCATTCTGTAGCACAGTTTTAGGACTCAGAGGGCTCTGACGTGGCTCCTCAGCCCTGACCAGTAACATCCCCAGCTACTCCAGACTCAAGGAGTTCCCAGCCAAAAGCTGCTGAAAGCACTTAACAACAAAAATGTTCTGGGGTGACCCAACTTACAAAACAAATCAGAATGAGACCCAAATAACTCATTCTTCAGGACCTAATCAAGGCATGAAACCATGTGTGAAGACAGAGCAAATAATTCACTACAGAGCAGCACTTGTAAGATTACTTGGCTGAGGTTTTGTTCTTCTACTTACTGTCCCTGTGGATAATAACGGCTGCAATGGTGCAGTGAATCTCAACATGTTCTGCTTTGGTTTGGATTCATTCACTTTTCCTAATAAAACCTTTGTTCCTGCTTCTTGTCCATCAAATGTCCTCCTCCTACCCGCTCCTTGCTCTCTCAAAATAGCAAACGTCTTAGTAAACCTCATAACTGTAGCAACATATAGATATAACTGTATTTGGAATAACGGTATCTACACCTGAAAATAAATATGCTTAAAAAAAATCATGGACATTTCTGTGTAGCCCAGAAACACTGTACCACCTAGACAAGAGGCATTTGACTCATGTAAAGCCCAAGACAAAAATCTGAGTGCAACTACTGATGAAGATTGAATTGCATTTCCAGATCTTACACAATCACTTAGCACATCCTAAGCTATACTCAATCAGGTTAACAATCTTTCTTTTTTTTTAAATGAAGTTTAATGATCAATTTGCAAGCATAGAATAATGGCATTATGCTGCAGCTGTAGTGTTGTCATAAAAAATAATGACTTGAGCAGGATGTAATACACTGAGGCAGTGACTCACAATACAAGTGCCAAGTGCCTGTCATGTACAAACCCTCAGCTGTGTGAGTTTGCACCCATTTCACATGCTACAGCCTGCACGTGGGTTAATCTACAGCACAGGATCCTCCAGATCTGTGTGCCAGCACGTACAGCAGGACGTTATGCTGATACAACCCGTGTTTGACTCTGTCACATAGCATCTGAAAGCCATTCTGAGCTCAGCTGTAGGGTGGACAGGACTCGAGGCAGCCACACACAAAATAAAATCTACCTTCTCAGCATGCTTGACTTCATCTGGATTCTGCTCTGCGTCCTCCTCTACTTCTTCATATTGTCCATTATTGAGAACCCAGGCAGCTGTCCTTTCCACTGGTGACATTGTGGCAGAGTCCACAGGCGACTGAACCTGGAGCAGAGACACCTGTGAGCATTTTAAGAGAAACTACATCCAAATCTGCTCTAAAATCCACTTTATTTGGAGGAGAAAAATGACCATGAAACCGCCAGTTTCAAAGAATCCCCCAAATCTCTTGCAGAGATCCTTCATCCTCCCTTGGCTTTGGACCCACAACACTTACTTGAGTCCCTCTAAAAGCAACGTACTTAGGAAATTTTCTTTCCTGTCTAAGCAAGCTTCTCTCTGGGAAAGTTCTTGTTTCCAAATCCTGTTCGCATCCCCCCTTTCCCCTTTGCCAGATTTTCGGTGAGGCTTTCTCAACCTGTGATTTCTCTCACAAAGAAAACAGAGCGACAAAGCTTCACTCGCAGCCTGTTCAGGTAAGACAAATTGGTTTATTTGGAGTGCTGAGGAGCTGAAGGTGGAGCAGCTTTCTCAGCCAGGCCACAGACAGACTTTGCAATGGAGGATGGGGCTGCGTGGCTTGGATACGAGATGGCACGGCGGTACTTCCAAGAGGTGTAACATTACCACGTCGTGCCTATCAGATTTAAATGGCCTGTCACAGCAGATACACCCAGACGAGGCTGTGAGAGGAATCCAGGGCCAGCAGTGTTTACTAGAAGTGAAAAACCTCATCAGAGGCTATCTTCTCTTTAAGGGAAGCTGAAAAGGAAGCCAAGAAAAGAAACAAGAAACCCTCTGCCCTGCTGGGGAAAACACGGCTTGCTACAAATTCCAAGCAATTTTCATGGACAAAGGCAAGTTTATAAGCACAGGAATTAGCATAATTACCCCTGAAAGAGCAACACTGTCTTAACTTTCTGAGAAATGCAAAAGATCAACCTCCCCCCATCCCAACTGCAGCTTCTTTTTGTGCTCAAGCAGCTCTTCAGCTCACTGCCTTGCTTCAGAATTGTACCAAAGAAATGTGCTCCATGGCAGGGGGATTTTGAAGTCTTAATTTCAGCAAAGAGCTGTTTTTGGGGGAATAACAGCTTCTTTACATGAGTCTTGTTCACAAGGACAGGGCTGGTGAGCGCTGCATATGTGCTATCCTGAGCAGTGATGAGGACTCCAGCACTGGAAAACACCTCAGCAAGGATGGGTATAAAGGCCGAGGAAAGGAGTAGGAATTAGGCAAAAATCCCTGGATTTAGGCAGGAAGGAAATCTTCACAGCAGAAAATCTAACAGTCCCTTTCAAGTGTTGCATGACAGCCTGGCAAAGCTCTTTAGTTAGATTTCTCTTTTTTTTTAATGGTATTCGCTATGAGGCCATTGCAAGGGAGACTATGGACTGTGAGTGGCTCTGCCACCAACAGGCTCTTCTCACAGGTAAATACTTTGGCTCTAAGAACTGCTGGAGGAATTAGGAACAAGTAGTTCACTGGCACTCTGGAGGACTAAGCAGAAGGTGGCTATAAAGTACATCACCAGCCTTGTAACAGGCTGGTGATCACCAGCAAACCTTGCCAAACAGCCTTGCAAACTGCAGGGCAGGATATTTTCAGCAGCCAAACTCAGAAAGCCTAGAAAGACCAAGCGGATGGCGAGCACTTCACATGCTAATGGGTTATGAGTTACACTCTCACAAAGGGAAAAAAAGAAAAAGCCTGCTAGGAATGTGTATTAATTCCCCTCTTTGCTTCTCTTCCAGAGAAACACGCTGACATTTCTGTTCCCACCTACTTACTAAATGGAAATGGAAGTCAAAAACTGACCTCTCGCAGCAAACAAAGGGCCTAGCTCTATATTCAGAAACAAATGGGACTTTAGAGAAGAGAATCTAATAATTATAACGCCCACAAAGCATGCCTAGAAAGAACATACCCAGCTTGTCTCCTCTTCTTCTTTTTTTTTTTAATTAAATAAGAACAGAATTCCACAACACAATTTGCGATTAAAAGGACGCAATGGAATTTGCCACAAAAAAATTCTGGCCCCTCGATTTGGCATAAAGAACAAACTCATTTCTCTGAATAAAGTAGAAGCAAGTACTCTAATGAACCCAGTGGAAACAATTACTATGCAAAGTAGAGTGCAAAAATAAGTAGATGCACATCACCTACAAGAGGAGGGAAGGAGACTGCCCTGGAGCCAGTCATAGCCGCTGGCATCTCTCATGTTGAATGTAGAAAGTAACCGAAGAGAAGTGTGAGACAGGCACTTGGATGCTCAACAAGCAAAAGTAACTGATTTACATGGGGGCAGTCGAGTAATCAGCAATTCCAGATGAGAAGAGCAGATGAGGTTGCCTGAGAACTGCAAAGAGTTTATCCTTCAAATTTAACCTTGTTACTGACCTAAAAATGTCCTACCTCCTGTATTCAATATGCTTTACCCATCAACACCTCTATGCCCAAATGTAAAACAGACACTCCAAAGGCAGACACAGACATATGAACTTCAAATAATAGGCAATTATTTTTTTGTTGTTACTAACTTGGAGTATTAAGCTTTGCTTTGTGATTCAGTGTTTCTGATCTCCTTGTATTTTAATGAACTTGAGGTATCAAAGTAGTTTTGAAGCCCTGATGGCTCCTGGGTTCCCAAGCATCATCCAGATTTTCCTCCTTTTGTCTGGAACATTCAGGAGCTTGGCAAGTTTGGCACCAACAGGGATACCAGTAAAACCCTTGGCAGAGCAGGACCTCACGCTGGCAACTAAATTCTCCTGCCAGCTTTACCTGACAAGCCAAAAGCCTTCCCGTGCCATGACCATGTCTTCACCAGTGCTTCTGCCACCAGGAGGACCATAACCTCCTGCTCCTTGCAGGTGTAGCATCACCAGCAGCCTGGGGCAGCCTCAACATCAGGGGCTGCGATATTCCGGAGGGCAAGTCCTCACTCGTGCCTGTGTGCAGAGCAGAATCCTTTCCAGAAGGTCTCGTGGAAAGCGGGAGCTTAAAAAATTTCCTTCTACACTAGGTAAGGTAAATCAAACATGACCATGTTTACCCTCACAGTGACCAGAGAAGAAAACACTGAACCCCAAGGAATAGCTCAGGTATTGCCTTCAAGAGCTTCACCCTGCCAAGCTGATCAGTCTGTATGCACTAAACGACATTTCTAAAACCCACCAGCTTCCCTCTGACCTGCAGACTGACACATTTTCTACCTTTGCTGTAGTGCCAAACATTTAAATACTTATCTCTTTAACATTTAACTAATTTAGGAAAGTATTCTCATACACAGCAAATCACAACAGGACTCTTTTTTAAGGTAAAGGAATGTTGGCTTTTTGACAGCAAATTCTTGATTTAGAGACGCCTAAAAACAACTGATAAAGTGCATTAGGAGTGGGTACAAATAAGCATTCCTTTCCAGAAAGTGTTTGCATTATTCATAGTTCGGGCTGATTAATGGAAAAGCACTATTTATTTGGGGACCAGCAATAGATAGTTGCATCATGGTGAAATATAGATTTCTCCACACTTAGGACAACTGTACTTATTATTTTGGCAGCAGTTTATCCTATGATATTTTATCTTTGTTTTTTTTTCTCTGTTTTCAAGGTAGCTACGCTTTTAAATTAGCACCACAGGGCAAATACATTCTCAGGTGGCCAGAATTGGAGCAAAGCTGCTTCTGTTTTTTTTTTTTCCACTTGGGGAAATTTTCAAGCTTGCTTTCTTTCAGCAGGCTTGCTGCTACCTTAGGAAAAGCATTTAAAAAAAAATCAGTAGAAAAGCATTCAAAAATCATAGATAAGCTAGGCTTGGTGAGCTTGTAAGGGTAACAAACACGACAATTCCTTATGTTTGCTACTGGCCACTTGCTTAAGTGCTCTTGATGCAACTCAAAGGTCAAAGAGCTTGGAAGGTCAGTGCAGCAATCAGCCAAACATGAAGGCAGAAAGCTCTGGGAGAAAGGCTTTCCTTACCTGCTGCGTTTGTTGCCTCTGGATCGCCCTCACCTTTGGGACAGGGCTCTCTCTGGAGGACGAGGATTGCTGCCGGGACCGGCTCCCGTTCTGCAGGGGCTCGGTCACCACGGCCCCCGACACTCCCGACATGCTGCCCGTGCTCCGCAGGGACGCGCTGTGCGGCAGCGACTGCGGCGCTTTGGCCCTGGCGCCCAGCCCGCCCTGGTCCATTTTGCGGATCTGTGCTTGGCTGCTGCTGTTCTGGCGGGGCAGTGCAATGGGGACGTGCTTGTCGGGGACCGTGTGGCGTCGGGAGAAGTCCTCGCTCTGCGTGCTGCGTTTGGTGAAATCCTCCATGCTGCTGTTGCTGGGCCCGCTCAGTTTGAAGTCTTCGCTGTTGCTTCGGCTCCGGGAGCTGGCGGTGCTCAGGTTCTCCAAGCTGGAGTCCACGGAGGCCTTCGGCATCGGCGGGGTTGGGTTGTTGAGATGGTAAACCGGGTTCTGGAATGACAGGGGCTGGAGGCTGCCCTGTTGGTTCAAAGCGGGGTGCAGTGGCCTTCTCACCTGGGGAGCACTTTGGGGTGTGCTCTGAGTTTCCCACAGCTGTTTGATGTTTGCCACTTGCGTGATAGAGAGCTGGCTGCCAGCCAAGCGCAAAGGCACATCGTGCATCATGGAAGCATGGTCACTGTGAGGCGTGTGGGGATCTTGGAGGTCCATGAGAGAGATGCTACGTCCATTGGGCAAGATGCTTTCCCTTTCGTCCTTATCTGAGTAAGTCATGCTCTGGGTGGATGCCTGCTGAACCAGCAGTAAAGTCTTGCCCCTAAAATATCCATCTACGTTTTCCGGGGTTGGAGACTTCAGCTTATGCAAGTCACTGTGGAGTGAAAAGGAATTTGGTTAATTTTTAAGCAGCCAAGACCCTGAGAGATCTGTCCCAGAGAAGTCTTTCTACCTCACTTAATTTCACTTAAATGAAAGCTTCAAGGAACCAGATTTCCTTTTATGAGCTCTTTCTGTTCAAGTCAGAACACACTCTTCTTTAATTACAACTTATCTTTGAGAATTACATTTGATTCAAGAAGTGCTTCATCTTTATTTTTTTTTCACAGGTGAAATGCAAATAATTTCCACCAAATCCTCCCCCTTTAGACACTTTTGTCTCCAGTTCAGATCCCACTTAACCCTTGGTCAACAGTATGGATTGGGGGGGGGGGGTTCCTGAAGGTTCCACAGGAGTCATGTGAAGGCTCCTGCAGATCTAGATGTTAGCTCAGGGGGCAGACACTTCCACTTGATAAACTGTCCCTCATACCTGACAGCACAAAAACTACCCTGAGACCACAGTATCCAAGCTCTTTGGCAGTTCTGCCATGCTACAGCTTTTTGCATCAGATTAACAGCTATTACAGTGTGATAAATGCTGCACTAAACAGAGGAGGGACTATTTTTACTGTTCCATTGGTAGCAAGTTCCACCTACAGCCCAGTTTTTTCATTAGCAGTAAATAAGCAGCCTGATGGCCAGAAGGAAACATTACGGCTGACTGTGCATCCGGACACTCAGACTGGCAGTAAATTGCAAAACTGGTTTTTAGCAGCTGAAGTCATTGACTCCCAGAGACACGTTTGAGTCATGAGTAAGTCAAAAGCTTCAGGTCTCCAGTGCCACCTCGTGCACCCTCTTACTGGGACTGTGTATCCCCAACTCCTAAGGTTGCTCAGGGCAGGCAGTTCAGGCAGTGAGGTGCTCAACTCTTAACAGGCTTAACAACCCCCTTATCCCACATCTTCTGGCTCTTACGTACCCATCAGTGGGGTCCTCAAATATCTTCTGAAGCCCTGAGGAGAGACTGCCACTGACGTTTGGACTAGAGCTGTGCTCCGTGAAACGCCTCAGCTGCTGCTGTATCGGCGTAGGGTTGGTCATTGATTTGGTGATATCGGCAAGAATACGAGGAAGAGGTCCCAGTTTTGCCACGGTCGCCTGTAGGAAGGAATTTTCACCCTAATTGGACAACAAGCACCGCGACATCCGCCAGTTTTGTTTTTGTTTTTGTTTGTTTTTGATAACGATGCACAGAGGCGGAGGGGTGGAGGTGGAAGGAAGGAGGGTGGGTGGTTGTGTGCGGGTGTGCCAGGACCGTAATGCAGTGTTACGGAGCAGCGTAACCACGGCGATGAGATGGATGGAGGAGACGAAACGGGGTGCAGCAGACATTGAGGAAAGAAAAGGAAATAGAAAAGAAATTAGGATTGACCCCCAAAAATAAAAATCATGCTCAATAAAACAAAATTATTGCCATTCCAATGCAAAACTATCATGCAAAGCAAACTAAGATCAGGGTGGGTGAGGACAATGTGAAAACTATGGTATCTACTCATGAAAGGGCATTCAAAGACTACAGATTCAGCTAGTGGGGGGAACTTTCCAGGCAGAGGGTGTCATGTGGTAAAGGAGATGCATGCCAACAGACAAGGGGATGTGGCATTCAAGGGGATCATGAGAGAATTGCAAGGGTTGAGGGAGATGGGGAAAGGGAAGGTTTTCATTTCTTAAGCCTTTTGCTTCTGGCATCCTACACTGATGCCATCTCCTGTAGCATTCTGTTATCAAAAGTTAAGGCACTCTTCCCTACTTAAACGTGACAAATAACTGCATGAAAACATCAGTCATCCTCATCCCAACATTATCACATTAGCCTGGGATTAAATGTGTAGCTTCTTGTTCAGTTACATGTTGGCCAGGCCTAGGAGAAGAGCAGCTGACCTTCCAGCAAGGAAGGCTGCTGGTTCAGGCTCCTCATCCTTCTCGCCTCTTTGGGTCACTGCTGGTTATATCATGTACAGGGCATCTTCAGGCTCCTGGGACCACAGCAAGAAGGTGAAAGTGCTGGAGGCTTTTAAGAAAGTAAAACTCCGCTACAAAGACAGTGCTCTTTTCAAAGATATCCTTATTTTCCTGTAAGCAGGTATTCGGTCAGCTTGGCTCCAGAGAAAGGTCTCTTTACAGACACTTTTCGTGTGGCACTTCTGTGTCTATTAAAATCTCTGAGGTGACTTTTCTCATCCTTTCCCAGTCATTGCCTACAGTAAAGCGCTATTGCAATGTAACTTTACCCCTTAATTCTCATTTTAGCAAAGCACTATACCAGCTCCCAAGGGCCTGTTAGAATAGATCCATACGTCTAACCTACAGAAAGGGCAAAGCAGATCTGCTCTGACAGATTATCCAGGTCTGGCTACTCCTCTTCCTCTCTGCCCAAGACATTTACGACCCAGAAAGCCGCTGACAGTAACTAATACCAAGTCCAAAGATCCATTTGCAGTTCTAGAGACTGGAGCCTGACCAGCTTCTTGTTCCCTGCACTGGTGGGTTTACCCAGATTTGTAGAAATGGAGGATGTGGACTACTGAGTGCTCACTTTGCCTCCTTTCCTGAGGCTACTGAACTGTTTTTATAGCTGACTTTGCTGCCTGTGACGTTCTGAATGTACACTGTGTGCAAGTATGAGGGAAACGAAAAAACAGGATCATAAATTGTTATCAAACTAAGATTAACTAAGATTTATATATATTGCTTTTTTGAGTCAAGGACATTTCAATTTACTCAGATGTGACAAGCTCAGTTTTTTGTTTCTGTTTTAAATAACATACTGTGAGAAAACAGATATCCAACAAATAACTATTTTGGCAAACCCTAATGCAATAAAAATATTAACAGTGCATTGCAATTCACCTCACCTCTCCGGTTTCAAAGGAAAGAGTAATATGAATGGAATATGGACAAAATAATGCACCCCTAAAAGTTGAAATATGGAACACTTCCAAACACTTGCAAAAAAAATAATGACTCACAGTTCAGCTTTTCTGGGTCTTATCAACTACCTTTGCTATCAAAGTTTTAATGATTTTGGATCCTGCAAAGCCACATACCTAATGAAGAGCAAACTACTCCCTTTTTTTCCTTCCATAGGTAAATGAAAGCCATGCTTATTGTTGGCAATATCTGTTGCAATCAGTAGAACAGAATCTGGACAATGCATGTGAGCCCAGCACACTAGACGGCAGAAAGTATCTTGCTTTTGTTAGAGATTAAAACTGAGAGTGGAACCAGGTTTGTACATGGCACCCTCTTGTATACTAAACATGAATCTAAAGACTAGAGAAGTGAGAACATCTCAGCAGGCTTTGGATCAGGTCTTGAATGAGAACAGTTCTGCCTGGCCAACACGTGAGAGCGGGGCAGGGTAGGGCCTGGGGTGCGGCAAAGCACCTCCATTAGCATCAAAAAGGGCACGGCAACATTTTCATTTTCTGTCCAAACACCCTCCCTTATATTCCAGCTCACTTATGAGAAAGGACTGGCTGCTCGGGGAATTCCAGGCCTGCTTTTAAGCGCTGCCCTCTCTACCGTTTAACACCCATCCTCACTTAAGGCTCTGCAAAGTGTTTGCATTTCTGCTGCAGCCCAACCACTTCACATGCCCTGCTGTAGGCCCTGATCTGAAATTACAGAAAGAACAATTGTGAAATACCACTATTAAACATTCCTCTCAAAAGCTGTTGAATAAGTTCTCCCCAAAGCAGGCTTCAGCTGCTCCCTTGATGTTTCCTAGTGTTTACTGTTGCCACGATACAATTGCGGGATTCGCCCTCCTGGGCCTCCAGCCTGCTTTACCTTATCAAGTTGGGACACAACCTCCCATAAGAGCGAATGCAAAACTGAGAGCTCTCTGCCCAGGTCGATGTAGCCCTCAAATCCAGGCATGTTTGAGATGGTATCTGGGTTAGAGATCTCCAGGAGAAAACGCTTCATTCCTCCCCACTCATGTTCCAAAAAGTCATTCATGAAGGCCATATATTCTTCTTTATTCCCAAACCTGCAAGAAAGGGGAGGGGGGGAAAGCTAGTCAACAACCTCCACACAGAACACAGAGTACAAGTGCTCACAGACAATTACTTAAATACTTCACTTTAGACCTGCCTTTCTGAAGATTTGGTCCAGGAGGGGGGAAAAAAAAGGGACAATTTAAGAGATTCACTGCTTTCTTAGACTTACATAAATACTAGTAATTCACTGTTTGCGCTATGATCACGGGGTCAACACATCTCCCCGCCTCCATCCCACAGACAACCCTTCCTCTTCTCCCCTCCTCTGCGTTCCTCTCCCGTCAGAGACATGCCATGCCCTTTGTGTCATTCAGCTGGGAGTTCAGGAGGAAGAAAGGAGGAAAATCATGACCCGTGGTGGGAACAGGCTTTTTTTTCCTTTGAAACAGCATACACACTGACATGCTAATGCATTGCTCTTCTTGGTTTTATACTGTCACCTCTACCCAGTTCAACACAGCCCAAATCTGCACGTGAAAAGGAGACACTGAGGTGTCTCAGGGGGAATGGTGTTTCACGTTTAAGTGAGAAATTTCCTCCTTTTCCAAAGCTGACTTCAGTGTGACAGAGAATTAGCTGTCTGCAAACACAACTACCAAGCAGGGCTCTCCTTACTCCGCAGTGCCCTGCAGTGACTTGCAGTCCTGGAGGCACCAGTTTCAGTTTTATTGTCACCACCTACTTCGCAAAATTGGCGAGATTCTGAATGACTTTAGCAATAAGCGTGAGCGTGCGAGATGTCCGGTCGTCAGGATACTCCTGCATGAGGCTGAAGAGGCTGGGGGACATGATGGCGGGGCAGAGGAAGCGGAGGAAGAGGGAGGCACTGATCAGGCGTTCGCTGATGTCCTGCTTGCCCCTGCTCAGGCACTGCTGCTTCCAAGATGCAAACACCTCCTTCAGCTCACGAGGGAACACGCTGCAAAACAAACAACCAGGAAATAAAATCGTATGGGCAATGAGATGCAACAAGTTGAACCAATGACTAATCACCTGAAATAATTATCTGGGAGAAAACATCATCGGCTTTTTTTTTTCTCCCCCCTTTTCTCTCTCTAGGCTGGGAAATGTCATTAGGCATCTATTCTTAGATCCCCATTTAATCTGGTGATACTTAAGTAGTCTTTAAAGCATCTCTTGTCCATATATGCTAAGTGAAGCCATTTTCAGACACGCTGATTCGCAAGCTAAGAACTACTTAGCCATTGCTACCCTGGAGCAAACAGGGTGTTAGGATATTAAAAACAAACTGAACCAAATGGAACTCATCTCTATAACTGAAATTTTTATTTTGCTTGTTAAGATCTCTCAATATTTCACATGTGCTTCATCCTGAAGCAGAAAGGCCCTTCTTATTTCACTATTACTCAGGAACAGAGATTAATAGAAATCCCCGCCAATGTTTCCTCCCTGTGATTTCCTGTTCAATTCTATAAATCTAAAGGGTCTAAAAGTTTTCTATACACGTCAAAACTTTCAGCTTTTTATTCCAAGTTCAATCTAAGCTGTTATCTTCTCACTGTAATCCCTCCTTATTCAGTCCCAGCTCAGTATGTGTTCCCTTGGCAGAGCATTTCAGCAGAGGCTCCTGCCAGGTATGGTGTGGGGGACTGGAAACCCTAATTTTGGGCACAGGTTCCACCTGCAATATGGTCTCAGATGCAGGAAGGCAGCGAGGAAAGGAAATGAAGGCAGTCTCAGAAGACAGATGGGTCTATGTTATTTCCCTGTACAACTGCTGTTTTCTCATCTTCAGAGGAAGAATGGGCATGCTCTAAGCAAATGACCTAATCGGGGAGAGGGGGAGGGAAGATGCCTCACCAGTAAGAGTTAATAATCTTGCAGAAGGCCAGCTCGCAACACATTTTCAGGTTGCTCTGATGATCTGTTAATTCACTGGACGAACATTTGCTGGGATCCACCTCACAGTTTTCATCCGACTCATACAAAGCCTTGATAAACTCCCCTGGACAAAGGGAAGAGGGTGACAAATGGGGTGGTTACACAAAAAGCCTCCTTGACACACCTTTAAATCCTGCTTATGTCTGTCTTTCCTTGGCCACTGCCTCTTCTGCTCACTGCGGCTGCAATCCAGGCTCCAGACACCAGATGTTGGGGACACGACTCCTCCCAGCCCTGTCAGAGCAGAGCACTTGCCACACCAGATCAGACGGCTGGTGCTCTGATGCTTCGGCCTCCCGTGCCCTCGCTGCCCCCAAACAGAGGTGCAGGAAGAGGACGGCTTTGCTTATAAACCCTGCAGACACTTCACTTACAGCCTAAAGAATAGGATCTGACTTGGTATTCAAACTGTATTATCAACTATAAAATTATCCACAGTCTTAGGAATGAAGCTGTGCTATTTGTCTTCGTAATTTCCCCAGGAAATGCACTTGACAATGTTATTTATTTTTATTATTTCTAAAGTTACCATTTTTTTTAATTTCAAAAAGTGTCACCTTGCTCTTGAATAAGAGTAATACCCAAGTGCAAGCTAGAGATTGCTAATTTTCTCAACCTCTTTTATCAACGCCTTACAACATTTTTATAGCCTGCATCTTTCAAAATCCTTTGCATTTCTGTCGTCCTTCTCTTGTGGCATCACAAGAGAAAATGGACACATACAAAACTAGATGAAGTTTCCTTTGTTTGACATATGAGAATGAACTACTTGCTAGTTCTCCTCCTATATATGCTAGCACACCAAGAGATTTTTAAACTGTTGTTGTTCACTAGGAAAAACACTTTGTTCATTCATTTAACAACTCAATGTCTTTTAAGTTCATCTCCTCAGATGATCTTGCTGGCTCCCAGCTAATGCCAGAAGGCTTGTTTGCACAAAAGGGTTTTGATTTATTTTGTCTTTGTTTTCATTAAAACCCCTAACCACCTCCCATTCCCCACCCCCAGACCTCGAGTCAGCAGTGTTCTTGCAAGCAAAGCAGGTGGCGAATTTTCTTAAGCGCTTCTGGTTTTTTTTGTTGGGGTCCAACAAATTTCTGCTGAGGGCATCTAGATCACTTATTTGCAAAACTCTCAGCATCACTTCTGTTGAGCCAGTTCTGTCTTAACTGTTGTTTACTGGACAATGTTTTTTCCTTAAAAACTTACTCGTTGTGGTCCATAAGACCCTGCCTTAATCCTATATTAAGATGCTCTTACAGACGTATTAAATAGCTAACACCAAGCGTAATGTTGTTAATCCTTTCAAAGAACATGGCATCTGAGCAAAATGACAAAGAATTAGATGGGTATATTGGCGTGAGCAACCTTGCCCTGAGCTACAGACAAGCGGGACGACCTTAGGGGGATTTTCCATCTCTCATGTCTATGATTTACACTCTTATCGCTCAGCTCTAAATGATGTATTAGAAGTCATTAATTTAAAAATATTTTTATGTAATATTGCACATTAAGGGGCTTGTGGTCAAACAAGCTGATGGTCCCACAGCTGATGGTTCAGTCTGCTGAAAAACACCACACAAAGTAATACGCTGCTCATTTCTCCACACCAGGCGAGAGCCCAGGACTGTCACTTATGCTCAGTGGTTCCACCCGTGAGAATAAGCGTACCAGAACAAGCTCATTACACGTAAGAAATGGCCAAAATGCATATAATCAAGGACCTGACTATACTGAACCTTGGAGCACTAATTTAGCCCACTATCTTGCCAATGTCTGGGATTGCTGAGACAGCTGGGAAAGCAAGCTTTTATATTTTTTTATTGGTGAAAGGATGTGGTGTGGGACTTGGCTTTGGCCTGATCTTATTTCTCTTGCATCAATTTCCAAAGTTTTCTTCGTCCAAGAAACAACAACCAGGGGGATGGGTGGCTCATTGTGCAATTGTGGATAACAAAGGTTTTGTGGAGTTGCTAAAAGCCAACTGTAGCGAGGCTGTGAGTTTCTTTGGAAGAGAGCATGCACGGTTCTGGTCCTCTTTATTGCAAGCTACTGTCAACCAGATACTCCTTTGTAGATCTAACCCCCTAGGTGGTAGACTTTAGCCTAAAGCAAGTGCAGGAGCTTCTTTACAATAAAAGGAGATTAGTGAAATACATACTTCACATTCATAACCCTTTCTGAAATCTCCACCTAATTGTATTGCACATGATACCACATTCACTCCTGACACCACAGCACAAGGTATTGGTCTCAGTTTCCGCTGTTAAACTATGTGTCAAAATCCCTTTTCTAAGACTGTTCATATATCAGATGGAACAGTATTGTCCACAAATCAGTGGCAGTATTATACCTCTTCATCACAACTGGAGACGCAAAAGGTTACCCAGAAAAACATAATGTGGTGATTTGCCCCTTGCAATAAAAACAGGTGACAGACGCTTTCTTACCTAGAGCATCGTGAAGATACTTCTGCCCTACCAACTTTAGGTACTCCTCAATAGCTTTGGTAGCAAGAGTGTTCTCCCTGAAGATCAAGACATCATGTTCCCCACAACGATCTACCTCAGACATCACCAAATCCGTCAAGAAGTCCTGGAGAAAAAGGTCAAATGGCAAGAGGTTATTTTAACCGGCCTCAGTCACGCCAGGCTAAGAGCAGAAGCCAAGAAGGAAGGGTAACAAGAGGAGGCAGAGAATTACTGAAATAATTGCCAAGGAAGTAGCTAGGGCTCCTCTTGGGTTTATTATATTTATAAATGTTATAGATCACAAACTATAAAGGGAGAAGCAAAAGTCTCTAAAAGAAAATCTTTACATCCAAATTTGTGTTTCAGTTTAAAACCTGAACAGAAACCCTCACCAGTTTGTTTATCAGTGGCTTTGTCTGCTGAAATAAATGGTGGTATTATATTTAGTACTGAATATCACACAAAACCTAGGATTTAAAAATCCAAGATGGAAGTTAGGCACAAGTTCTTACGGCTTGGTGAAATTTAAATAAGAAGAATGGCCTACATCAAATCAATTCACAAACCAAAAGTGGTTCCGGATTTGGGAAATAAGTTAACCTACTTGCTGTGGATCTATATGGCTTAACTTTAAAGTGTTCAAATGCCCAGCCAGGAACTATAGGCAAGTCTTGATACAGCGAATAACCTCTTGATATAGGGTCTAATTCTACAGTAACTTATTTCTTGAAGAAATAAATTTATGCAAGTCAAGAACACTCAGTATTTCACATGAAGTACTCTGTATTTTTCAAGACTCAACTTCAGCCACTGTAAAGCTCTCCAGGACAGGAAGCATATTTCTCTGTCTTTTTTTTTTCGTTAAAACAAAACACACCTGTTTCCAAAAGAGAACCCCCAAAGCCAAAACATCACCCTCAATTAAGGCTGAGTGATAGCTGTGACTTGGTTGTTCTGTGGCGAACAGCAACACGCTCCAAACAGTTCAGAGAGTGCTGTAGGAAGATTTCATAACCCCGTTAACTACATAATGCATTGCTAACATAGGCAGAACAAATTATATATGATAAATATAGGCAAAACCCACATTTAGTACTCTTGGTTTTCAATCCACTCTTGCTGTTTCTTTTCAGCAAAATCTGAGAGAATTATTTTCAGCTGGTGCAAACTGAAAACAAACTGCCTTAAGAGCAGCTTTAGGTTATGGCAGCCTAAGCTGCTCAGCACTTCAGTAAACAGAGGTTCAAACATTCAGGCACTAGGAAGCCAGAGTTATAACACTAATTTATCCACTTGTTGCAGCTGACACAGCAGGAATCCAGAGCCAGCTTTCCAGCAGGATTTCAACACAAAGCTACAGGAGATGCGCCAGCTACCAGCTTCTCTTGATCAGACAAACAACTCAGTAACAACCGAGTTCCTACCCCACAGTCACAATGCACCAGCATTTCTGAGACGTATGCTAAGTGGAGAACAGCAGAGAGTGGCAGATGGTTATGCAAACATAAAAGGCACCTTTTTGGAGCAGTTAAATTAGGCTGTCCCTTATGTCCACTCCTCCACAGCTCCAACCCTCTAACTCGTGCTTAACTTGCTCTGGCTGGCATTACTGGAAGAAGACAGCTACACCTTGGTACAGCTCACACGCCCAATTGGCAGGCAGCATCCCGATAAATCAATGCTTTTAATGCTTCTCTGAATTTCCCAAGACCTACAAGGTATTTTCCCACAATCTATACAAAGAAACCAAGGCTCGCTTCAATTGCTACCTCACAGAGAACCATCAGCGTGCACCCAGAAGTCCTGATGACATCCTTGGGGCAGCTGGGATCACCATTAACCAAGTATAGATTCTCCAAATGTCTCTTCAAACGCTGACCAAATCAATGTTAGCATTGATTAGCTGACTTAGCACTGAATCAACAATGGCAACCTGCTCCTTTTTTGTATCGGACTTATTTATGGAAGTAATTCTCCACTTTACTAATCTCTTGCTTACTTATCTCTTATCCTGTCTCATGATTTTAGAAATACAAAAAAGGTTCCTGAACACTCAAGTGCAGGCCCTAACTTTTCAGAAAAACATGAAGTTATACAGTCCTCCTGCTTATACTTTGTACACAGCATCTTTAGTCATTGTATCAATTCTTAATCACTGTAGGTATTGTTTCTATCTACGTACATTCCTGGTAGATGCATTTGCCTAAATGTTTCCAAATACTTTTGAGACCCTTTACCCCATCAGGCACCTTCTGCTGTTGCTTATTTTCTAGCTTCCTATTTTCTAGCTGAAAAGGTACCACTTATGAGCAGCGAGCAGGAGTCGTTCTCACAGAAGCCGCCTGTTCTTACCTTCGCTCTGCCAGTGCTCTGAAGAATGTGCACCAAAGCACAAGCCATCTCCTCCTTATTCCTGACGCTGATCACCGGTTCCAGCACAGAGCACAGCATAGTGTAGTTGCTGGTAACAAACTCTGCAAATTCTTTGTATTGTTCCATGGGCAAGATGGTGATGGTCTGATAACGGGACTTTATCCGGATGGAAGGTCCCCCCGATTTCCCTTTGTTGGGTGTAGGTGTGCTGACTGGGTACCATTTTTCCACAAACTGGCGACCGGTCACGCTGGCCATGGGAATGTTGACCAGACCTACATAATTGTTCTTGTCCTTTTTCTTCTTCTTCTCCACATCCTTGTAGATGTGAACTGTGATGCTGTGAAGAGGTGGGAGACCGTAGAACTCAAAGTGCTCTCCCCAGAAGATGTTATCTGCTTTTGTTTTGCTGGTGGTGCGGGCAAAGAGGGTGTCATCGAGGCACAGCTCACAGAAGTATTTCTTCTTGGGGGCCAGGTCCTTTGCCTCAATAATCCAGAGACGGAGCACATTTTCAGCTCGACGGCAGTTGTCCTGTGCAGAAGAGAGAGTTCAGCTTTGATTGACAATCCCTAAAAATTTTGTCTTCTAAAGCAGCAGCAAAGGGCTACCTTTGTTGTGCAAGGCAGGGACAGAATCAGAGTTCAGAACAAGATGCTCTGATGTTCAGAATCAGAATCTCTAGAAAATCGGGCATTTTCAAAAGTAGAGGCAAAAGGTTGTCTTTTGTATGTCGAGGGTGGGGACTAGAGCATTTTTCTTCTCAAAAAGCTACATTTGAAATGGTTTAGAGAACAAACACTCTGCACAGGAGTCACTCAAAAGCTGCCAGACTGGCAGGGCACGCTGCATTGTTTACTCTTGTGAATAACTCCAAGAGCCCTGGATAGCCCGTCCCTTGAAGGTGGTGTGCCAGCTATGGAGGTGACTTATCCTAACTATGACCCCACAGTAAAACATGAAACCTGTGAAGCCACATCCCGTCCTTCTGAGGTGCATGGTTCAGTCTGAAACCTCATAAGCAGGCATGGGGGCAGGGATCAGGAAGGATGTGACATGTAATTATTCATTAAAGGTTTGACTTGCACTTACTACAATAGTACACAGCACCTTTTGATACAACGATGAGCGCGCTTCTCCCCAGACTAAATTAATTGAGTGTGTGTCTGTTGGGAAGCCCTGGTACACTTGCCTAAAACCCAACCATACCACCTTCATTGCCCCAGTAATCTTATTTCCACAGTTTGTTACCTTATTCGGCTGCACTGTTCTGCGTAGGTTTTCCATCCACTTGTCCCTCTCTGCTGCAGAAGAACAACTGAAGCATTTACTGCCACTGGAGTAGGTTACCTGGAACAGAAAAACAACAGGTTGAGTATGGGCAAACCTAGGAGACATGCAGGAGGCTGCAAAAAGCAAGGAAAAAGATACGCAATGCTTGAGCAATGGAGCAAATATGAGAAAGGAAGAAGACCAATATGAAGCCTAGAAGGCAGAGAGGTTAAAAGGCTCACAAAATGTAGAGGAAAGAAAAAGTCAGTTCAAATTAATCTAAAACTAAAGAAACATTTGAGGAGCACCAGAGCCTCCTCTTAAAGGCTTTGAAACAAGGCTTTAATCAACCAGTTAATCTATTTTTTAAAAAAACCCCACTTGTTAATTGATCCACAGCTATTAAATTCTTGCAGTTTTTCCTGTTAAGTCCAATAGGCGGATGATTTGGTTACTGACAGTGTAAAGAAAGATAGAATTAACAAAGTATTACTATAAGGCAAAACACACTGGAAATGGTGTCTTCAGGAAATACAAAATATTTCCAAGGGTCTGTATATACAGCAACAGGCTAAAACCAAGCGAAGGAGTTGTGCTCTGATCCAGCCCTTACACCCGATGCCATACACAGCTCTGCTTTCACGAGGGAGGGAACCACCTTGATTTCTTTCAGCGTTACGTGGCCTGACAAGCTTCATTTACTCTTTCCGTCCATTTGTGCACACAATTAAAAAGCGGCTTGAGACAACAGCCTCAGAGCTAAGTTATTGCTGTTTTTTTCTCTTAGCTCCCCAAACCTAAGCAAGCTGGAAAGTGCTTCCAACCAGAAGAACGAGACTGAAGCAAACACAACAGTTCCTGGCTACATCCCGAGGGAGAAGGGCCTGATACGCTGGTTTTCTGCCAGAGCAGTTTTCCAGGTTGTAAACAGATCTTCGTTCCAGAAGTTCAGACACATCTGACTAATCCTGCTGAAGACAGACTGCCACCCGCCCCTGCTGCGACAGACGCCCATGGCCTTAGACACATCCCAGCAGCACACACGAACGTGCTGCCGGTCCTGCGAGGGAAGGACTGTGTGTGCACAAACAGCCTGTTTTGGAAGCAAAGCGAAGAGCCGCATGGGGCTGTGCTGCAGCCTGAGCTGAAACAGCCAGAGGAGCTCTGCATCCCGCTCTAACACGTTACTGAAGCTTCTCCTTTAGCAATCAGCAAACGGTCTGAGTTAATGGAAGGGTGTTCTGAATAGAAATCACATTTTTCAGTTATGGTCTATTTTTAAAATTTAATTTTAGGTGAATTTGAGGAGGACGAAACACAATTATGAACAATAGTATGTTCGAACCATACATTTGCATGCAAACTACAAATGCTTAGATATTTATCAAATTAAAGAGACATTTGATTTAGAAGACACGGTAATTGAAAAATATTTCTCTCCGTTGAGTGATTGATGCCATTAGCCTCAAGGATTTCAAAATCGCGTGCTGGTTAGACAGCTCCCACCCAAACCGCAGGATAGCAGCGGCTGCCGATCTGTTCTCCAATTACAAAGTCACCGAACAGCTACTGTGAGGGTTCGGAGCCACCGACAGCGTATAACCGGCTGCGCGTTTGGAGAGCGTTCTTTACCTCAAAGCAGAAGTCTTGTCCAAGGATGCTGCTGTGAAGTGGTTTGACGAAGACTTTTTCTTCCGAGCCGAGATCCAGGGCCTCCACGGCGCTGCCTGGGCTCAGCAGAGACTCATGGGAACGGGACTCTTTCAGTTTGGGCAATCCACGTGACCTGCAGGAGAGAAGGAAACATCATTTTTCTCACCATTACCAAAAGAGTTGGCAAGATCCCAGAGAAAGCTGTAACTCGCTGTATATTCAGAGCAACCTCTACAATTAGCCTGTAAACGTTATGAAAATAAAAGCAGGCCAGTAAGGCCAGACTCCTAAGGAAATATCCACCTACAGAAGGCCAGGAAAGTCCATTCCCACTGACCTAGGAAATGTAGGTGCTGAGCAATCAGTGCAAGAACAGTAAAAGAAAATGTTCTGAACGTAAGTGCTGAAATTTAAAAAAAAAACATAGGCTTGGATATATATATATATATATATAGACTATCTAGATTACTTTATTAACGTGTATTAACAGGAAAAAGCACACCGATCTCTGAATCTCTAAACCAATGCAGAATGATAGCTGCTCTCATTAGAGCAAATGAGCCCCTCACAATACACTTGATTTTTTTTAACATACAAAGCCTTTACACTAAAGTCAAATACACAAATGATTTCCCACTTCACAATGCTCAAGTCAGTTACCTACATTTAGATTTTGCTTTTTCCAGTTTTATCAGTTTCCACGTTTTTTTTGATACCTCCATTCTCTTTTAACTTCTCCCCACTAACACATAATGCTTCTCTTTCTCAGTTGACTGTCCTGTAAACCCCTGAGCTCTTGCAGAGGTGGCATCTCCCAAATTCACTGTACTTTTTATCAAGGCAGTTCAGATGTGCAAGTGGAAAGGCATCAGTTGTTGGTACATTACACAGAGAAAAGCAATGTTCTGAAACAATGCCTTCTCACCTGTGCTTGTCCTCACAACATTTCCTCTTTATTCAATTCCCAGCATCAAGGAGAAGATGTTTACAACTGTATTTATGAAGGAGTGAAAGGCACAGCTACCTGTAACAGCTTCCTTAACTTTGAAAAATAAGCAGTTTTTATATACTTCCCTCAGATATCTTATACAAAAAAAAAATCCTCTTATTTTGTGACCTTAGTAAAATCAAATTCCCCCCACCCTTGAGCAATCCTATAGGGAAACAGAAAGGAAAACATAAAAAACCCACCACGTTTGGAAAAGGCATCTTCAGTACTTCTAAGGCTGCTTAACAAAAACTCGGGTATCATGAAGGATACATGTAAAGCAACAAGCAGAGTTCATCTGACTGCTCCTTTGTACCAAATGAAACGCTGAAGGTATTCTAGTAGATTCATGTACGATAAGATTTATTAAGCAGTAAGGGAAAACTTTGTTCCCATTTAATATATTGAATGAGCTAAGAGCAGGCAGCAAAAACCTTTCATCAGAGGGATATTACAAAGACACTGATTTCAAATGCAAAGCAGCAGCAGGGGTAGAAATGCGTTGGCTGCGCTGTGCATGCTTTGTTACAACAGGTTCCAGCAGCAGCTGTACCAACGCAAAGCTAAAACCTCAGCCATGTATAATTGAACACTTGCTGCAGTTAAGGTAGGGCAAGTCTAAAATAAACACACCACAATACACCACTTTAATATCATCTCTGCAAAATCCTCTCTAATTTCTCCTTTCAAGAAAGCGCTGCTGAGGTCACTTGGCTTCTGTCCCTATCCCAAACTCGCAGCAATTCCAGTCCTGACAAAGTACTTGGTGCAGGGGAGCTGGCTGAGCCTGCGGCCAACTCTCGCCTGAGCTCTGTGTCAGCGAAGAAAAGCACAGAGCGGTCACGAAGAGGGGAAAGAGAGAGGAAAGAAAAGTAATTACCAAATGAAGGAGAAAGAAAGAGAGATTTTACAAATCCCAGTTAAGCGGAGGCTGCACTTGGAGTAAGACAAATCAAACACACCTACATGAAACAATTGTACAGCCACTTAGCAGCACATCCCCAAATCATAGCGGTGCCACATGTCACAGCCTTTCCTTTCAAACTTCGTTCTCTGGGCTACATCTCAGACAGTAAATCCTGCCGGGAGAGGAAGAAAGGCACAAAATCCAGGAGGACTTCTTCCTCACGCTTTAGGTTACAAATTTCAGATGAATATCATGCCAGGCAGATATGCTGGGGCAAGAAGAAAAGTCACAGCCGCAGCGGTACAGAAATCTCTCTCCTTGTCGGCTCTGCTTCCACCGGCCCCGCGGGTGACACGAAGATGCTCCCAGGTGCATGTTGCCATGGTGCGGCCGTGGTAAGGAGATTACAGGGGGCCGGGGCGGGCAGCAGGCGCAGGGAGGCCTGGCAAAGACGTGGCAAAGGTGACCTTTCCTGAAATAAAGAAGTCCTTCCTCTTCCTTTCCTACAAGTTTAATGAGACCCGGACAGTTAAACACAGCGGGAGAGAGCGAGGCAGCTTCCAAGAATGCTCCTGAACAGCCTCTGGGGACAGGGTGAGGGCAAAGGCAGGTGCGCACAGCAACTGTGCTCCACACATCCACATCCCACCTTGCAAGTTAAATCTCTTAGTACCATCTATTCTGCTTCATTGCTCTTCAACTGGTTAGCTTTGAGCATTTTGTTTTGCTGCAGATGAGCTGAAGCATGGTTAGTTTTGTTGACTCAGGGTCCTGGGGCAGAGGAACATCTATCTGAGCAATCCCTTGATGTTACCATATTTAAAACAGCTCAATAAACTGATTAAGTGGCTTAGAATTGGCGCTTTATCTTCCATAAACACCACAGCAATGTCGTAACGCTGTTGGTTAGATGCAAAACCACATGCATTTACAAACACAAGTACACGCATTTGTAAGCACCATGGTATATATTCCATCTATTGATGGAGCTCTATTGGCTTGTGCCTAAATCAGAAGCATCTCAGTCAATATAGGCAATAATTATACAGAAATAGTAGTTCCCTGCTGCTTAAAGCCTCATCTGATATTCTGAAGCTGTAAGTAACGATGAAAGAATATTGCTTGCTGCCTTATCTTTTGCATAGATGCCACTAACTTCCTTCCCGATGGCCAGCAAAGGGGCAGGATCAACAGGGTCTTCCTGTATCAGGTAGGAAGCTACTGGTAAAAATGGTTGTTGCTGAGAGTCTCGGTTAGGAGAGAGGTAATCCCAGAGAAGCAGATTACTGTAAACAGGAAGATCGGACATGCAAAAGGTGGGGGAAGGGTTGTTTGTACAAATCTGTTTCTGTTAAACAGCTCCATTAACAACACAAATCCTGTTTTAAATTACACTTAACTTCAGACGATCAACTTTTTTTTTTCCTGCTGCTTTTTCTATCTGCTACTGCGCACAACAAAAAGATCGCAATGGAACGAGACAGGAGTTCAGAGCAAATAGTTACTAACAGCAGCAAAGGATCCTTACATAGGTATTCTCCATTATTTCCTTCCAATAGGAAAAGCAGGTGGAGCAGGAGCAGGTCAGGGAGCATTTGAAACTTCTCACCTCTTTTCACATGCTTTGGAGTATCGGTCTGCAGAGATGCGGAGCTTCTTTCTAAATCAGAGCCCAGCCAATGCCCCAAACCACTGACCTGGCAGCAGCGTGCGGCTGCGACGGAAAAAGATCTCTTCAAAAACACCATCCTCCTGGCCCAGCCCCAAGCTGACCCTCTCTCCTTGCACACTATAATTCAGTAATTTTCCACTACAGAAGATCTCGGCTGTAAGCCGGGAACTAGAAACCTCTGGCTTTCAGTGGCTGACCATGGCACACAGCAGCCTATTAGTCCCCTTCTGTTATATTCTACTGTCTGTAAGGCATGTAGGATGAAGGGTTAAAATCCTAATTGCTCTGGTTATGAAGGTCTCCTGCTGATTTTGACCTATTTAAAAGCCAACCTACAAAGCACAAAAGACCTTCAATTACTGAGCTTGCCAGGGAGAGCACTACATTGCTTGGAAAACAAGCATGTGGACATCAATAATCCAAAAGATTAAAAATATATGTATAGAAATGAACTACCACGGAACAGAATCTCATAATCTGCTTCCTTTACCAAACTGGTGCAGAGGCAAAGAATTCTGAAAAGAGTGTTTTGTTCAGCCCAAGCACCCGGCTAAAGCAATGTCTTCACTGGTCTTACACAAAACTATATGTCCACATGCTTCAGATAACTCCAGCACAATACCCATGTGTTTGGAGACATGGGTAGTTGGGAAGTCGAATTCAATACTCAGCCACTCGCAAGGTCACAGGAGAGAGCTTGGACTGTAACGCAGTGAACTTTGTGCTCAGCACTGCCTTGCTGAGCTGGACCCCAACGTCCGCAGCATCATCTGCAACACGATGAGAGCTCCACCAGTGCTGCAGCATCACGCTTCCCCGCGCAAGTGTTCATTCTGTAGGCACCACACCCCGCTTCATTTTCCAGCTGCCAATCAACAGAACACCCTATTACTTGGTCAACGATTCTACAAGTCTAACCAATTTCATTATTAGTATTTTTTTTTTAAATCAGAAACTTAGTGTAACTTATTTAGATGCAAGTTCTACTCAGCTGCAAGTAAACACTGGCTTTTTTGAGCATACTGCATTAGCCTTTCGCTGAGATTCCGGTCTTTTCTTGCAAGGCTCTGCCCAAAGCTTCATTGTTTGAGTCCTGGGTTTGCAAAGCCCTTCCCTGCCTGCCTGCTCTGCCTACAGATCCCAGCTTGTCTAACAGACACCTCGCATGGTGCAGCCAAACAGGCTCCTGAATTTTGCAGCAGGCTACTGAATTTCCTGACTCTACTGTAACTGTGTTCTCGGCTATTAACATTTCAGATTATTTTGTTTTGCTGGACCAGGGATGCATAACCAATTCAGTTTCAGTTCACCGCTAAGTGATTTATAGGCGAACGTTGTGTGGAGTAGCCTGGGGTTTGCAGAAAAGCATCAGCCATGAAGAAGTTTGTTTCTATAAAGAGCTTGCAGGTTGGACAGAGCAGCCCAGCACCAAGGTGAGGGCTTGTGACAACAGGCTTAACACCGAGATCTTGCTCAGTTTTCACTGAAAAACAAACAACTGCACGATAATTGAAAATCCTGGCTGAAAGAAATACGTTCACGAAACCAGGAGTGAGCCGTCTCTCCGGAAACAAACCACTCCTCTCCTTTCCCCATGCTCCAGTATGCAGATAGAAACAGATACGCTGAATGAATATGAGCTCTGAGTGAGTCAAGCCTTAATAACGCATTGTGTAACACAGATTTTTATCCTTACATCTAAATCGGGATAAAAGTCACCCACCTTTTTTTGAAAAGCAGCATCAAATTACAATGAACAAATACAAAAAACACAGCAAGATTCGCTTCTATTATTTATATGATCTGCGCTATTTTCATGCCTCAAAGAATGGGAGGAGCAAGAACTTACCGAAAGTAGAAAAAGCTGTCGTTTGAGCAGCGATAGCGTTTCACCATGAACCCCAGCGCCATGGCTACTCGCTTCCCTGCAACCTGCTGGAGCCCATCCTGAGCAACCACACGACGGATCCCGCGCTCGTCTACGACTATCTGATAATGCCATAAAATGACTTTTAGTACAGCAGGAGGATTCCCACGTGGCAGTAAATCCCAACAGGGCAAAACCCTCCCAGCTGTCCGCAGAGCTTTACTGCAGTCGCTGAGACCATATGCAGCCAGTCTCAACCATCTTCACTCCCTCACCATAAACAAAACTGAGATGAGAACAGTTGGTCCACTTGGAAATAATCTCAAATTCCTGGCCGCAAACTGAAAATATTAAGTTGGTCTTTCTTTTCAAACATAATTTTCCTTAAGTCTTTTCTCATGCTTTTTTGCATGTTTTATGTATTACTGACACTGCGAAAATATTAGAGACAAATGTGTGGGTTGAAGAGCTCAAAGAATGCAGTGGGAAACAGGCTAGGAAAGCTGTGAAAAATGATACGGTAATGTGGTGCCAGAGAGCCTCATGGCAAGAGCTGTTGAAAACTCGGTGAGATGCCGTACTGGCTGCACATCTGAAGAGCTGCATTCACATCTGGCACGGGTCACAACAGAGCAGAGTCTAATTCTTCTCACGTTAGTGCCTTGTGAAGACAAAACATCAGTTTTCAAGTACAACGGACCACCCAGTAAACAACCTGAACCTGAAGTAATAAAAGCGATGTGAATTACAGACTGAGAGGTTGTGAATTTCTACAGGACACATGGATGCTGACCCTTGGTGGGCTCGTTTCTGGAGTGGTACGACAACTCTCCCCTCTCCCCATCCACTAACCCAGTCACACTGAAACAAAGTGAAAAGCCACAAAAAGTAGGCTGGCAAATTGTTCTCCGCTGAAACAGAAAAATCTGCTTACGAAAAAATCTGCAACTTATCTCCATCACTCCTTCCTACAGCATTCCTGAGTCCATTCTATTTTAAATCAACCCTCAACAGCCAGCATCCATCCTCTGTCACCATCCAGCACGGCACGCAGTGTTACAGTATCCCAAATCTTGATGTGCACCGGCTTAACTCATCTTCCTTATTCCACAATTTTATAGGCATTTATCTATAAACATCTCCTGTTTCTTAACAGGACCCTAACACCTCAAAAGCAACATGACAGCAGCCTCTATTTCTTTCTAATCCTTGAAGTGTTTTAATTTATAAAGCTATATAACACTTTCTTTGAAGGCAGGGCTCTTGTATTTGTCAGAGCAAGAATTGGTAGATGCTATCAGTCAGCCTGGCCCTGAAAACCTGTAGAGCACCATGACATCACCCAGCAGCACCTGCTTAAAATGGGAAAGGGCTGACTCACCGGGGTAGGACAGCGACGTTTTAACTGCAACAGATCGAGATTCATACAGAAGGCAGGGAAAGCAGAAGGTGAGAGAATGGCAATTCTCACGAACTCTCACAAATTCAGAGTCAGCTGCTATGTGTTATCTTCTCTCAGACAGAAACAGTTGTCGCTGATTTGTCCCATTCGAAAAAATTCCAAACAGCATAATTCTAAACACGAATCAATCTTTTTAGCCTCTACTTTCCTCCAGCACATCTCCTCCCAGTATACTAATCTGTTCCTCATCTCCAGTGCATCATTCCCACATGGTTTCCGAGTTGTTTTTCCTGCTGTTGTACCCACCATTTGCATTTTTCAGGCACCCTTAGATACAGAGTGAAACATATGGGAGGGAATGGAGAAATTATTGGCATTTTTCACTTTACAGTGGAACTCAATTTCCTTTATGGTTTTATTTATAAAATACCATTAGGAAAGTAATAGTTCTAACCATAAACTTCCAAAGTTGGTATATGAATGATCAGACCACAAATAAAACAAAAGGTGACTACAAGGTTGAGTAGCACTGTTACGCTTTCTTTCCAAAAAGAACTTATCAGCAATTTGTGACCCCCACCTGCAGCACGAGGCTTGAAACAGACCCTGAGGTAGGGCTTATGCTTTCGTATGGCAATATTCATTTATGCAAAGATTTTTCTCCAAATAAACTTAGTCTCAGCTTGATTTCCACGTAGCTTGGCTACTCTCAGATGACCCCCCTTGCCTCCAAATGTGCCCTCTGTTCACTTCAGCATGTGTACCTCCAAAAGGAGGAGGATCACATGGAGTGGTATCAAAAATGCTTCATCCTCTTTGTAGCAAATACTCACATTGAGTCACAAAAGCCTCAAAACACTGTCTCAGCTCCTGTCCTACAGATGCAGGATGCGTTTCTAGAAGGTAGATGTAGATGGCCAAAGGAAGAGGGTGAGTGGCTGGAAAGTAAAGAGCAACCACCGGCTCATCCCTGTCTAACACCCTGCACATCACCGGCTTTCCAGGGCTCTGTCCCCCAAACCTCTGTGTGGACTTTGCCAATGGAACTTCTCAGTTCATTTCCTCCTGGATCCTCCTTTTTAAATCCATGCCAAGGAGACGTAAGAGGACTGACAAAGCAAACCAACTATGCCTAATTCCACCACCGCATGCAATGGATCCATGTTTCATTTGGGTCTAGTTGATGGTTCATGCCCACCCTGGCAGGGAGTAGATAGGGATCCAGTTTCTAAAGAGAAGACGGCTTTGCTGTGCATAATATCATGTCTTAAACCAAAGCCGTAGGGATTAATTACAACTAAATTGGTTGGCTTTCCCAGAATAAGCATTTTCTTTGCACTTCAAAAGGAAGCATCATTGGTCCACATTCAGCAAGAGTACCAAGTCAGGGAAAGGCAAATACATTATTCACAGCACAGAGACTTTGGCATGACAGAACCTCAAGCAAAGCTGGTTACAATGAACGGTAAAAATAACAGGTACTTTATCTCATGGTGGCATTATTTAACATGCGTATGCTCACTGAGTTGCTTTTTATAGCCACATTGCAACTCTCTGAAAATAGGGATTTATAACAGAACTTGACTCAAATCAGACTGGGCGAACATTACTGTGACTATAGGAGGAACATCACCCACATCATTAGTCACATTTGGGAAGCAGCAGCCTTTTCTGTAACCCGTGAAGTTAACGAAACCTCTAACATCCGAAGCCTTGCTATCTCCATGATTTTATGGTGCTGCCTTTCAGATGGAGAAGATAGCGCCATTGATTGAAGCAGCACAGCATGACAGATACAACTAATGAATTTAACTCAGCTAAAGGAGAAGAGAAAATGCACTGAACAATGTAAAATCACAGAAGCCTGCCGTGGCCTTAAGTACAGGACAACCTATTTTTCACTCAATCTAGTTGTCCTGCTGGGCTACTGTGGAAAGTAACAGAGAGCAATGTTTAATAAAAATGATCAAGAGACTTTACAAATACGAAAAACTGTGCGTGAGAGCTTTTGCTTGCCTCGTATACAATCCATTCCCAGTCTGAATCGCCAGCCAAAAATTAAACAAGCAAGAACATACCAAATGGAGCACTAAGATGGCCAGAACTTACTGAGATTTCCAGTTTTCTGAAAAGCAGACAGTCTGTTCGTTGTAGCAACACTACTGTAACAATACGACTGACATTAGTAAGGATTCTCCGTGTACCCAAAGTACAACTGCACATCTCTGTGCTTTGCCAGAGCCAGCTGATCCGCTCGCACCAACGCAATTCCTCATCATCGGCCACTGCACCAATCCGTGGATAAGTATCAAACGCAGCAAGGCAAGTTTCTCTAAAGTTGATCAACCCAATGGTTTTGTGTCATGAAATTTAAAGTCTGCAGCTTATTTAAAGCAGATGCAGAAAAAAGTATTTGAGACCATGTGCTTAACCTGAACTTTTCATCAGCTGTTAAGAGCAGTAAAAGTTTTCAGTCCTGTGTCAGCAGCAGATTGCATACCAAATAACTTCTAATATACCAGGCTCAGCCCAAAAAACCACCCAGTCTGTCAGCTTAACAATAAATCTCCTTCTTTGCTCTCATTCTGTGAGTGCGTATGCATGCTGCATGTAGATTTTGCAAAGTGCCTCTGGATGAGGAGAGACTGTTTTGAGAGATGCGTTGAACCTTACCTGTCATCGGCATTGCGGAGAGATGGGAGACGGAAACTTGTGTTCCTGTCCAGCTTTGACTGACTCTTTGTCCTCTTGATGGACCCTTTCAGACGTTTACTGAAGAAGCCCTGAAATGAGAAGTTGCAGAAGTGAAACGGGGAGACTGATGCCAGTAATAAATCAATCAATGCACTGTCACTGAGTCCAAACTCAGCAGTGATTCCTGCTGACAACGATTACGGAACGTGCTGTTATGGGGGCTCCTCTGAGCAGGAAGAAAGACAGGGCTACCTCATCAATGACAGTTCCAGTATGTGATAGCTGCAAATTGCAATAATTAGCACAACTCACATTAGTGGTGCACTTCAAAGAATTCCAGCTATTATACAAGAGGTCCCGAACCCCACAATTATAATTTAATAAGGAGTAGTCTTAGATATCAGTATTTGTTCCTACCTCTCCTTTACACACCATGTTTTTAATTCCTGGTTGGTTTAACAGTACAAGATGTCTTTTATTATGAGTTTCTATTGCACTCACAGTTGCACTCAGGTTTTCCTTTTAAAACTGAGATATAGCAGGTAAGTATTAGGATAATCTGTAATTTCAATAGTCTCGCGAGCCAGAATTGAAAATTTCAAAAGATTTCTCACACTAGTGACTTCAGGTACCAGTTCTGGTATTGCTTTGAAGCAAAGCCCAACTCAAAAATCTCCCTATGATCTAGAAATACTAAATCTTCAAGTAATCTGTTTTCTGAATTATAATTGTTCACTAAACAATCGCAGCCCAAAGCCATGTTAGTAGGAGGAAGCCTCTGGGGATCAGTTCTCCTATAGACCTTTAAATTACTTTGAACATAATATGCATTTTAAATAAATCATATTGTGTCATTTCCAGAGCTTACAGACATACAAGCACATACATTCTTTGGTACGATCAAAGCAAATATAGAGGTTCTTACTCCAATAGGATTAAGCAGCATTTTACTGGCTGAATCTGTTCTGCTCCTGCACAGAGCCCCTGTACCCTGTTGGGAGATTTACCCAATACATGAAAATGAAAGCACATTTATTAAGATTATTATAGACTGGTTATAGGTTGGCAGAATTTGCTCAATGTGAATGTTCTTTTGGTGTGGATTGAACCAGCAGATTTACAGCCTTACGTTAGTAAAGGTCTAGGGACAGTGACAGTCAGCCTGCTCTCCCGTCATCCTCGTTTTGCTAGGATAGAAGTCGAGTAAGCTAATTTTGAACACATTCTCAAGGCAAGACTCCACAAGCTGCGATTGGGACAGGTGACAGATGTTGCCCACAGCTGCCTCCTGTAAGCCAGGAATCAGCAAATTGAAGACAAACAAGGTCTCCTGTTCTCTCCTACAAAGAATACCGACAAAGCAAGAATGTTTTATTGGCTCCAGGTGACTCAGCCAAGCTGAAGTGTGTGACTTGTTCACCTCTCAGAGTCATAAGAACCAGGCTATCACAACAAAAATTACTTTATCTGTAACCTCTTTGAAAAATCTCACATCTTATTCACTTCTTCAGGAACAAAATGAGGTTTAGCTACGACTAGATAGGGTGCTACATAATTCCATCTCGGCTCCCTTTCCCACAGAAGGTTGGACCAGGTGATCTTTTGAGGTCTCTTCCAACCTGGGCTGCACTATAGTTCCACAGTTTTCAAGGGAAGGGGCTATCACGTCTTCTGATCAGTGAATGCCAGGTTAACTGTTGGAAAAGTAGTTGCTTCCAAACACTGAAGTCTGCATTTGGACAGGTTCGGGTTCAAGACAAACACTGCAAGCATTTCTAAAACAAATTTTACAGTTTTATATTTGCCCCTAATCTTCCCACAATTTCAGTGCTCATTTTGAAACAAAGCATATCCTCTTCCCTTTAAACGAGCACACACTTCAACTCTCCCTCATTCTGCTATTCATGGTCTCTTTACAGTCAGTTTGTCTGTCTTCCACACAATTCACTCCTTGAAAACGCACCATTCCCTCTCCATACACACTGGTAGGTGGGTTCTCTCTGTCCTCGCACTTGTTCTCACTCTGCTGCTTTCAATGAATGAACCGGTCAGTCCTGCTCAGTTCTCAAGCATAAAAAAATACAAAATTTAAAAAAAATCCCACTAAACCCACAGTTCTTCAGGCCCACACCCATGACACCTCCAGCAAAAACAGCAGGATGATGGCCTGTCTCTTCCACCGAGATGTGGATGGTGATATGTTACTGGAAGCCTATCCACACCTGGTGCTGGCTGTAGGATCTTCCCAGCACAAGCAGATTGTCTTCTCCCACACGCTTGTGCAGGAAACAATCTGCTGGCACACACCAGAGCTGACACGTGCCTGTCCACGGGCAGCACTGAGAAACTGGGATGCCCTGTGGGATGGTGCTGCAGGGGACAAAGACACAGGGAATCTGTTTTCTGCATCTGAAAGGAATGCTGCATTTAAGGCTGCCCTTCAGTTCCTGAGGCTTGCCAGCCAGCAGGCTCCTCAGGGGTAAAAGCTGCTATATTCTCCTGAAATAGAAAACAAAGCGGAAAATAAAAGGCCTGATATCTAGATACTGGAAAAACAATAAAACAAAACAAAACCAAAACCCTCCCACAAATCTACATAGCATGCTGAGGGAAAAGGTACTGTCTAAAAGGAAGAAGTGTTTTTAGCCGCGTGTGACACAAACTCTACCCATGTTCCTGCAATTATCTTAGTCCTGGTATTGAAAAAGTGCCTTTGAAAAACCCCTGTAATCAATAGATGCTCTTGGGCTTCTCTTGGGGCCGTTGCTGGAATTCAAGCAGAGGATGTATAGCACTTCCAAAGGCACTTTCATTTATTCTGACCTCTCAGCATAAAAGGTAACAAACCCAGCTAGAGGGATTCAGAGCTGGTGGACCCTGGCTTCCTTCCAGTCCCTCTCAGGCTACTCAAATTGCAAACACAAAGTAACATGTTTTTTTCTGCTTAAGGGCAAAGAAGACAAAGCTGACCCAATTCAGCAGAGGTCCAGCAGTATTTATATAGAATCATTCCAAATCCCACTCAGATAGGGGACTGTGAATATTCATTTTTGTGTGCATGCACAATTTTTAATTGGCATTGCTTTAGTAGTAGTGAAACATGCTCACAGTTTAATTGAAGATAATCTATTCCCTAGTGAAATAAATATGCTACCTGAGGTTGAACAAGGCTATACAGGAGTTGAGTATACAGAAGAAAAAAATGGTAAGAACATACTTAAGGATAAAAATTACCTCTTGGTCATCCTCAAAAGATGTGAAAACATTTGCGGTATTTGCTCTCTGCACCTTGCCGGCAAGTTCATGCAGGGCCAGTGCTTACAGATGGACAACCGGGGAGCAGCATGAAAAATTCACACGTGCCAGAACTGAGCAGAGCTTTTCAACTTCCATTTGCCAAATGAAATGCTTTTAAATACTGAATGCTGATATAAAAAAGACGCAGTGATGGAAAACAAGCTTTGATCTGCAACAATACCATCTTAACTGAAAATGTGTTTCTTCCTTTTCCTCCTATAGAGAAAACCCTGCCAATGCTAATAACTGTAGCTTGTACCATTAAAAAGACAAAAAATCCCTTACTTTTCTTATTGTATAGGTATTTCTCTTAAATACTTATTTCAACACAAAATACACTGCTGTTTCGTTGTCATACCTAAATGTAATGAAGTGTTTGAGCTTTAAGAATCACCATGGAACTTTTTTTAAACAGTGTGAATTTACCACACATCTTAAGACAACAAGATCTACATTTATTACCCAAACTAGCAGAAATTATGAGACTATGTTTTTAATAAAAATAGCACAAAATATTTTGTAGGATAAATTAGCTAGGATGCAATTTTAAAATATCTGTAGCATGTAAACAGAGTGTTTTAAGAGGAGCCCAGTGAGTGCATAACTATAGAAGAATTGTGCCTTACTCTCTTAAGAGACAGATTTGATGGTTCACACCTAATGAGACAAAGCTCAGTACAAATTCCCCTCAGAACCACAGGTTCAGGGGAACAGGGATGGAACAGCGAGATGGCTGCAGACAAGAGTACGAGTACGCACTCAGGCATGTGAAATAGGTTCAGAGCAGGTTCATCATCTCAGCCAAAAGCATCAAACACTTGGGTAAGAAATCCCAGTGATACAACATCTAAAAATAATTCAATCCCACTGAGAATTCTATTCATCTCATTGGGAAGTTAAGCAACTCATCTCTCTCACTCTGCCAAGAAGAAATTGCCACCGGAGAAGCGATACATTCAGCAGGCTTTTGTATTACAACATACCTCCCCATCCGCACAGGGAAGGTATAGAAACTCTGACCCCCAAGTACTTTAGACTCTGAGATGGTTGTTGTTCAGGGCAGCTTTGGCTTTAGGAGATGCTCACTCTGCACCAAACATGCCAACTGTCTGTCCGTCCTTCCTCTCAGCAGAACAGCACATGAACTGCCCACCAAATTCAACGACAGCCCAAGTATGAACTACTCAGCTCTTTGACTATTGCTCCCTAGAGACGCATGGATTCTTCACTTTGGAGAGAACAGCCCATGCATAATAAATAAGGATTGTCTTTGTTGTTTTGAAAGTGAAAGGTTAATTCACCCATGAACTAACAGAACTAGATATAAGCTCTAACACAAATTATATATAAAATGCAACTGTAGCAGTGGAAGTTTCAAAGCACAAAAACCAGGGTAAAATGGGCGTTGATAACGGTTCATCTTATATACAGTGCTGTGGTTTGCAGCACCATTACCCACGTCAGGTATTTCTGGGGACAAACACATTGCCTTTTGGAGGCTTGCAATGCATCTTGGACATTTGTAATTCTCAACGAGGAGCACTAATGCATTATTAATAACAGCAGGTGGGTAGCTTCATTTACAGAGCGATGAGACTTGTTCGCTTTGAGGGGAAGGACTGGATGGGTACAAAGATAACACTCAAGTGACTATGGTCGACAGCAGAGCTGCCTCCCAGCTATTGCACGTTGTTTAGTACATGAAGCATTTTATTTCTTAAAAAAATGTTCTCCTGTGCCAATAACATTGTAAAGCTATGGGAAGCAAAGAAGCAGGAAAGATAGCCAGGTCGAGAAATGGAACGATAAAACTGCCAGGATATTCCAGCAGTCAGGAGCAAACATGGTGATGTTTACTATCTATCCCCTGTAGAACAACAAAATGCCAATGTAACTAGCAAGGAGGTGGAGAAGTTCGCTTGTGAGCAAGCAACACTCATTATTAAAATATCAGCAATGACTACCTTTGAAAAGGTGCTCAGCCGCTCCCACAGTAGAAAAGCAGATGAAAACAACTATACGTACACCTCAGTGGTAATATAAAGAACAAAGACAGTGACTTACAACAGTCAAATTCCACCATCAACTCATCCAAGAAGCCTGCAACTATGTCACTGAAGAGGTGGTTTGTGCATAGGCAGAGAACAATAAAAAACACGCTTGAATGTATAAACAAAGGATAAAGCACAATAAAAGTAAAGTGGTATTATGTAAATCTGCCTTAGCTTTCACACTAATGCACCACCCTCCTCTGATCTTCCCATCTCAGCAAGAAAACTGGAACAAAACTAAACTCCAGAAGTATAAACTGATTAAAGGCAGACAAGAAGGGGATTTACAAATGATATGTTTTAAAGACCGACTTTTTATTTTAGAAACAAAGGCAAAAAGGGATTATAGATGTATAAAACAAATAGAATGGAAGTTAACTAAGCTCCTCATGTGCCCTGTTACATAAGAAAACCGGGGGGCAATTTAACATGAGAGGCAGAACATTTAACTGATTGTCAGGAGACCTTTTCTAATGCTATCTATAAATCAGCCTGTAGAATTCTCTACCACAAGATATTATACAGAGAATTTTTTTCAGGAAGATTAAAAAAGGATTATGTGTTTATATAAGGAAGAATAACATATGTAGCTGCATTAGTCAGGTTTAAAAATAACAAGAGTGAGCAATTATCATGCTTCAGGACACAAGCTGATCAACAGCAAGGATCAGGAAGATATTTTTCCCCTGATGGGACAGGACTGCAGATTTGGCCAGATAACAATTTCAACTTTCCAATGAAAAATTGTTTACTGCCACAGGAGGGATGCAGAAAAGGATGAACAAGTTGAAGAACAGTAATAAGAAAACCAAGGAAACAGAGGGAATACCCCAACAGGAACATACTGATAATACATCTATGAATAAAATGGATCACAGAATTGCATGTACTCCATGTGATATACAGTCAAAAGGACTAAAGGAATGATATTTCCAAGCCACTGGGAATTATACTTAAAAATTCATGAAGACAAGAGGTACCAGATAACTGGGTAGAGCTACATCAGCTCTTCAGATCCCAGTTCAGCAAGGTGTCTAGCATGGACGTGAGTGGGAGCAGAGCTTGGCCGCCTGCACGGGAGCTGTCGGCATCAGGCACTGGCAGGAGACAAGTGCACCCTTAAAAGCCCGTCTCCAGGAATTAAGGACTAAAGGTCAGAAGTCTGTCTAGAGAGTAACAAAACAAGGGTGATAAACAATAAATATTATAACAAAAAGGTCATTTGAGTCTATCAGAGTGTTTAATCGAGCAACAGTTTGTCAACAAATCGGCTGCAGCTGAAGTATGTGGCCAAGTGACAGCTTTGAGCTCCCTCACCACGATTCAGGCAGCTGCGTTTTTGTTTTTCTCTCAGGTCAGGAAATAACTTTCCTGACCCCGGCTCTTCAGTTGCCTGGCATACAGCCAGAAAGCAGCCCAACGCTTCAGAATACCTTTTGATAATGCAACATATATACTAATTAGAAAAATTAATGGAAATGAACTTTGTCAAAGCTGGTAACAGAAACCTGAGAACTGGCTGCAGGAATACCTAAAAAGAGTAATTACGACAAGTGATAAGGTATCAAGGTAGAAGAACGGGTCCAATGGGATGTGGTGGGGATAGTGGCCTGACTGCCTCTGTTTAACATCTTTGTTAATGATCTGGAAGAAAAGTTAAACAGCACATTAATTACACTGAGCTATATTAAATTAGGAGGTTAAAGCGAGGGCCAGGGAGGACAGAGAAATAACACAAAGGGTTGTGAGCAATTAGAAACTGATAACGCACATTCCTGTGAACTTTAGTACCAGAACTTGGAGAATCAATTGAAAGGAATTAAAAACATAAGAGCAAGGAAAGTGATAAAAGGGCCAGAAGGACTGATTTGCAGAGGATGCATTAATTAAACTCTGCATAACTTGAGTGAGCTGTGATTTGGAGGTGAAGAATAGAACAAGTTGGTACGCATTTAAATGCTATTAAACCAAGGACAGCTGGAATGTGACCAGTGTTTAAAGCTATATACATTCATAGTTACCCTACATTAGTTACAGGGGAATTAGATAAGGTCAAGTTTACACCAAACATGAGAAAACTGTTCCTGCTGTTGAGGTTCACAGACGGGTTATACCCATCTCTTATGTTAGATTTAATGAACAAACCTGCTTGGCAGAAAAATCTTGTGAAGCTTATAGAGCCTATGGACAGTATTATCCCAGAATAAAGATATGGATGAGAATTTGGTGAGCATGCTAGACGTGGTCAATCACCCATTTATGCCTCCCAACACAAAATCTGCAGAATAATAGCCAGCGTACCTGAGCCATCGCATCACAGACAAAGGAGACTCAAACAAATGTGTTACAGTAAGAAAAGAAGGGAAAGCGGAAGGAAAAATGTTAATCTTCCAGGACAGATTTGAGCACAGCCAGTTTTTCATAAAGGATGCTGTGATGCCTCATGCTACCGTAAATCAACAATTCCACCTCTGCATTAGCGCTGAGGCAGAATTAAAAATATGTACTTGTATGCCATCGGGTCACGTGGCCAGAAATGCTCAGACTTGTCCTACCCTGGCAGCATGACGGGAGCGGAGCTGCGCTCTGGAGAAGCCACAATCTTGCTGACTGCATAAAAGATGAGGCTGGGCAGCCGCGAGATCTCATCAAGCTTTGACCTTCACTTAGGCTGGCTGCATTGTCTTCTGTTCCATTTAGCAGTACTCTTGAAGAGCAAAGAGGCAGACAGTATTTCTATAGATCCACTATACTCTCAACTAGAAACAAACTGAGGCAGGCAATATATTCACACAGTGCTCCTATAAAAAGAATTTTCTTTACTTCAAAGATTGTGTTCTGGCTTTCCCATCTCATTTGCACTTGTTTCTTTGCCCTTTTGTGTCTTTTTTTTTTTTTTTTCTAATAGCCAGCAGACATGGATGAATCAGGTATTATTTGTAATAACAACTCGCTAACAACCCTAACCCAAAGGAGCACAAATTGTAGAGTGCAATGCGAGTCTGAGGAGCGGCTTAGCAATTCCTCTCTACCCTGCCAGTGCAGGTTTGAAGATCTTTATAATGTTGTATTTAGCCTGGTCCCTCAATTGCAATGACAGAGCGATGGGAGAACACGGCCCGTTGCCGCAGTGCTGCCGGGGCTCAGCGGTGGAACAGTAGGAACGGGATGCGCTGAGACTGGGACACTTTGCCAGGACATAGTGTGTGTGGGAAGGGAAAAGCTGATTTCTCGCCCACCTCTGCGTCACCATGCCTGCTTCTAGCCAGTTCCGTCTGCCTTCCTATTTGCTCAGTCAAATAATACTCATTATTAAAAATATGACTTTTCCTATATATGCGTATCTATAAACAGCACACATCTCTCTATATGTGAGAAGACACACATACTTCCTCAACTCAATTTTCCTGCCTTTCATGCCCTTCTGCTCTCTTTCAATATTCATCCCAGATAGGCTTGGAAATTCTCAAATGGCAATTAACACAACTGAACCTGGATGGAGACTAATGTTTTAAGTTCAGACAACAATATTTGGGGAAACAGGGAAGAAAGGACAAGCACCAAGAGCTCTTATCTCTGTGTGTATGACTTGTGCTGGGCAATGTCAGCGTGAGCAGAATCCACTTTATTCCCCTCGGTGGGTGAGAACAATAACAAACACAATGCACATGCTGGTCCACATAGTGCTTAGTCCTAGAGTATGTTTGTACCTACTGAAATTCTACTTTTCACACAACAGTAAATTTAAACATACGTCTTTTCCTCCAGTGCACATGCAGGAGACAAGAAGGCAAATTTCCTGAACTTTACACATCAGCTCCTTAAAATGAATCCTTCATTGACCGCTGCCACTGAGACTGCTTGAAAAATGTCTCGTCAAGGAAATGTTCACTTAAAGGCCATTATGCTGCTATGAATCAAAATTCCAGATGCTAAACAAATGCCAATTAGCAGTATTAAAAAACAGATGCCTTGTTCTGAGTGAGTACCACTGCCTGGTGTTTCAAAGGAAAAAAAAACCCACACAGAACATGCTGGAAGCCACTGTCCTATTGAGAAGACAGCTTTTAAATAGCTTTTCTGAGAGGCAAACTTAAAAAGCTGTAAAAGCAACTTATTATGAAAGTCTCAGCATAATTTTCCATCAGCCTGGAAGAAGGTTAAGCTGTCCCCTGCCTTAAGCTGCTTTCTGTTAGAAATCCAAGCAGCCAGTAGAAGAGGGATGGCACAGAGTCAGGTTCACGCAAAGAATAACTGAGACAGCACCACACTGCAGCTGCCCATAGCGCTCCGACCTGCACTGTGGGTGTCAATGTTTGGAAAAACAATATATGTAAGTTCTGTTATTATTCATTTCCTTTATATGTACAATAGATCCCTGTCAAATAAAGATGACCTCTCACATACACAAATTTAAAGCCCCCCTTACATCCTTCACTTGAAGCTCTTCTCGGATCGCTGATCTGAGACTTTCACAAGGCGCCCGAGCCATCTCACCTGAGAAATTCTTAATATAAATCAAAGGAAGAAACACGATTCCTCCCCATCTTATCATCCACCTATTAGATGTGTGCCAATCCACGAAGTTAGCGGGGTATTTTATTTCAGTAGTTTTGGCTGAGTGCATCTGTATTCTTAAGCAATCTGTATTCTTAAGCAATCTGAATTCTGACTGCAGTTTGATCTTTTAAACAGATCAGAAGCTGGCATGTTTTAAACCAGGGTGATCTCAGCCCCCACCTGCACCACAACCTGCTAAGGAATAACAGCATCTAAATGGGCTATTCAGAGCCAAATCTGCCAAGCCAGAAGCCTTGTCACTATGAGAAAGACAGGAGGGTGCATTATGCTCCTGGGTATACAGGTGGCCAGGCAGAAAAAGCAGCTACACACCGCACAAATACATTCTCTTTTCCCCGGTTTATGCCCAAGAAATGCAGCCATGCACTGTTTCTTGAGCTTTTTGCCAGAGTCCTGAAAGCCCAATACACTGCTGGGGAAACAAGAAACATTCAGCAAGGTTCTTGTTTTGAAAGGCCACAGGAGCTAAGAGGTATCAGAGAACTATTAGAGAAGAATTAGAGAAACATTAAACCATTACTTAAAAGATAGGATCAATATTATAAAAATGTACGAAAGTTAGGAACAAAGGAAAATGGAGACATATAAAAAAATACAGACAGTAATCAAACACTTCTGATATGTAGCTTGCAGTTGTTAGACAAAGACTATGGCATTGCAAGTACACATCTAGAGGCTAGAGCAATTACTTATAGATGAAGACAAAGAATACAGAGAATTTCTTATAAATGAAGATGAGAATAGGTAGGACTTTTGAAGGTTCTCAGAGTTCAGAAGTCCTCCTGGAACTGTGTGGACCATGTGCTCAGCATAAAAATCTCAGAACTTGACGTAACAGAACATTCTTGTGAAAACTTTACACGCAACTAGACCAAGACCCCTTTTCTCCCCTAAATACCACCCACAAAACAGATCATTGAAATGATTTAGTTAATGGAATCAGCAAAGGCACCTCTGGAGAGGGTCTGGTCCACCCCCTGGCTCAAAACAGGGTAGACTAGAGCAAGACCATGTGTCCAGGCTGGTTTGGAATATATCTCCAAGGATGGAGACTCTGCAACCTCTCCAGGCAACCTGTTCCAGTGCTTGATCACCCTTCACAGTGAAAAAAAGGGGTTTCTTATGTTGAAACGGAATTTCTTGTATTTCAGTTTGTGCTCACTGCCTCTTGTCCAAAGAGCCTGGCTCTGTTGTCTTTATTCCCTTCTATCAGGTATTTACACACATTGCTAAGATCTTCCTCTGAGCTTTCGCTTCTCAAGACTAAGCAATATATTCTGCTTTAACTGCTACTTCTGATGTATTTTGAACTAGATGAAAATGTGATTCATGGTCTTTCAATCAATATTAGAAGTTCAAATTTTGTTCTGACAAGAAAGCCTCTACAAAACAAATATTCTTCACAACGAGGATAGCTGAACATCAGAACAGGTTGTCCAGCAAAGCTGTGCAATCTGCATCCTTGGAGGTTTTCATCACCTGTCTGGAGAACGCCCTGAGCAACCTGGTATAAGTTGGTCCAGGTTTGATGAGGGGGACAGATCAGAGACTTCTGGAGGTCCCTTCCAATCTATATTATTCTATGATTCCAAAAAGGGACCAAGTATGGATAGCCAGTATATTCCCTGCTTCCTTCAGCTGTTTCTCAATTGCAATAAATCATGAGTTTGCTTTAAATACCATATATTCTATACACTCTGACCTACCTTAATCCTTTTATAATTTAAGTAGCTCTCATTAAATCTTTGGCTATTTTTTCACTTTTAAAACAACACAATGTAGGTTTTAATCAAAACCCAAGTTTCACACACACAGGGATTTAAAGTGAGCTAGAAAGTGTGCTTAAAAGGGATGAGTACTATCTAAAGCAAAGCAAGAACATATACACTAAGGTACAGAAACAGTACTCGACTCCATAGAGAATACACAAAACCCCAGTGTTCACCAGATAATTCTCCTGTTTTTCCTCAGGTTTTAAAGTAGGCAGATTACTTGCCAAAAATAAAGAGGGGTATGAAAATATTTGCACTATTCAAGTTAGATATTTAAACCATGAACAAATATTGTTCAAAAATTACTGAGCACCTCATTTTCACTTGAAGCACTTGCCCTCAGTCTAATAATAGAAAGGCCTTTGTGCTCTTGAATACACTGACCAAGGACTGACATAGGCAAGAAAATCCGGACTCTAGATGAACGAGTCTCATGCAGACTCACAGCAAACCGAACTAATGACAAAAACTGAAGAGCTAAAGAGCAATTAACACACCTGCGGAAATTTCATCAGCTTCCAAGTAAACTGTAAAGCCATTTCAATTTTTCATGCACTTCATGGGTATGAGGGGAAAATAACACGCTATCACCAACCTAAAATCACTTTTTTCCTAGTCAAAATTGAATATGCAATGCAATCCCTGGCAGCGACTTCATAAGTATTTATATAGGCTGCTGCCCACATTAACACTGATGTTTCACTATTTGCAACTTTAGGTTACAGATCTACCAGAAATCTCATTGTTCATACACGGCAGTTGATAGCAATACCTCTTGGTCAACTGGAAATATTAACTAAATAGTAGTTTGGTATTTTTTTTTCCAGAGCTTAGTTCTACACTGGGATATTTTAATCTCCTCCTCCTATTCAATGAGAAACATTCCTTCTTTGCAGGAAAGGCACACTTACTGGCACTTTGAAAGGAGAAGTATTCGAAGCATCCATGGAGTTGGTTTTCTCAGAGGTGCTGGTCCCGGAGATGCTCCGTCTGCGAGGAGATCTCTCTGCTGGGACCTCTAAGGAAGAGAAGAAAAAGAAGGTGAATGGGCGCCGGGGGGTGGAGAATAGTCAGGTTTTATGCTCTATAGGACAGACGCCTCAGCAAAGTTTCAAGTGCATTATTAAACTGCTGAATTACACTCACATTTTTTTCTATATCTTATTTAATTACTAAATTACAACAGCATTTCCACTGACATAGATTCAAGGTTGTGAATCTGACCTGATTGTAGGAAATAGGCAATTAAAAAACACTGGTAAGGATCAAAACCGAAACACATTTAGTATTCTGTTTGTGAAATAGCATCCAGATTATTTTTTTTTCATAAGCAATGCAGTAACTAACTGATAACTAAAATGAAGACACACGGAAGCTCAATTTTAGTCACAGCTGAACACAATTTGACAAAGGTCAGAGTTCAGTCTTATACGATCACATTACTTGCTCAAACCATGCAACCAGCAGAAAACTCGTAACAGCCCGGGTAATACGACATTTATATCTCTGCAGATAAAAAAATAGGTCAACTTCTCCTCATTCTGGCAATATGACCTTACTAAGATATGACTTTGGCATCTTAAATCCATGCAGGCTGATCTGATAAGCACAAATATTCATAAAAGATGCACTTGTATCTTTTTCTAGTATAAACACTAGATAAAGTATACACACTATTCAAAATCTCTATACAAACACACATATACCATACATACATGAATTTTTATACATAGCTAGATACAGATACATAAACACACAGATACCTTTATCACAACTGCTGCCCATCTCCAGCTCAATTGCCAGACTTAAAGGAATCCAGCTTCACAAAACATCCCCCAACATGGGGAAGGAAGAAAAAAAAGAAGGAAAAAAAAATCACTTCCTAGCAGAAAGTCCATTGTTATCTTCTGAACCTTAAAGAAAAGGAGTAAGCCGTGACTCCAGACAGTGACATTTTGACTCCTGCCGTTTTCCTTTCAAGAGACAGATGAAGCTTAAAGTTCCATTTCTGTCCGGCTGGCCCTGGGGATCCGTGCTACTTCGCTGGAGAGAACGCCGGGTCTCTGCGATCCCCCTCCCTTCCCACCGCTTGCAGGGAGCGAGCGAGCAAGTGAAAAAGAAGCACAGAGGACTGCAGCTATTCAATCAATCGCTCCGACTGCACATCCTCATTAGTTACTTTCAGGCTATTAACAGACGCCCAACTGCCGGCTTCCCTCCGCTACAGAAAATTTCACTGTATATCCTGATTCACGGCAGCAAAAAAAGGTTTAGAGAGACAGCCAGCCAGCTGGTGCCACGAGAGCCGTATTTTCCTCAAAATAACCGAAGAAAAAAAATGAGAAAAGCCTTCTTCAGGGATAACATTACTTGTGATGTCTTTGCATACCGGGTTTTGATTTCACCAGAGTTACCATGCGTATCTCCCATGGATGCTTGAAGAACGACAAAATGGAGCATACTGAACGAGAGGCTAAGAAATCTGGACCCTGCAGTGTTAGTGTCTCTCACTGTAGATATTTATCTTTTAAAAAAACAGAACGGTAATGCTCAGCCTCTCAATCTGCTCATAACCATCGATGGGGAAGGAACTGCTAAGAGGGAGAACAGCCTCCTAAACTGGGCAAACAAAGTCTAACACACAGTGTAGGTACCACTGGAAAACGGGGAGGGCACAGCTGCTCGCTGAGACCGTGAGGACGATGCACAAGCCCTGACCAGGCAAATCACAGTCTGTCAAAGCCGGTAATAACTGCGATCGAGCAATACCGCTTTCGGGGACATTTCTCCTTTGGGTGACGAGCGGCATCGGGCACTTTCTCTTACAGCTGAGGAGGCATCGCCTGTTCCAGCGCTGGAGGGTAAGTCGCTGTCAGGGCACCTTTAGAGAACAAAGCGTTTGGAGCAGGGCCAGCGCTAGACCAAGGGTTTTGAAGAACGGTCAGTCGCACCGTCTCGGGAGCCTTTGCAGAGGTTGCTAGTTTTATCGGAAGGTTTACACTGCCAGCCTCCTCCACTCGCCTCTAAGAAGGGAAACTTTTCGGCAGCACCCGTAAGTACTGCTTTCCCAAAGAGAGCTGTGTTACGTAGGGTTTAAATGATTGCTTCTGCTGTTCTTGCTGTAAATGTAATGAAAGCAAAGGGGAGCGATATATGCACTTGGAATTGGGGACTAAAGCGAGCACCTTTTATTTTACATCAGATAGTAATGTGTAATGCAATAGGTTTGGCTTTCTCCACTTCTCACACACGGGAAATCACATCAAAGCTGCTTCGGTAATTTAACACACTCTGTTAACTTTGCTGAGTCATAAATGAAAACAGGAGCCTGAACTCCCCACTATTTTCAACAATAGGTTCTGCAGGAGGGTCAGTTTAGGAAAAAGTTTAACTTCAAGCCAAATGGAGTTGAAAAGCTATGACACGGACCGTGCCTGGTTCTCCTTGCCTTCCCTCTTCCCCCCACATCCACCCCGCGGCAATTCAAGTTCTTTCCAAATAAAACACTTGAGATTCCATCGGTAAAACAAGTTTCTTCTGTTCTCAGACCATCACAGAACGGGGAAGGGAAAATGAAATATTCACAAGGTGCCTGCAACGAGTTAAAAATAAAACTACCTTTCCCTCTCTTCTTCTTCCAAAAAACAAGAGCAAAAAACCAGCATAGTCCTCAGAAAAATAAGACCTAGATACAGCAAAATTGTCGAGATATGTTAACTGGAAATCATATGTAAAGCAACCTGCCACAATGCCCGTAGAACAGTATTTTTGCTGAGTTGTGTAAAAAGAAAAACAAAAAACAACAAAAACCTATCCTGTCACCACCAGGCAAAAAAATTAGATAGTTCCTTCCCCTGTTCCACCAGTAATGCCAGAGGCTACTCTTGCATAATCTTCACCTGCTGGAAAAATCAATGCACCTCTCGTCAGCTTAGTATTAAATTACAACTGCTTTCTGCACTGCTCACTCTCAGGGACCAAGACTACAGATAAATCACCTTGTTTCTATGGATAAACAATCTGAAACCCTTTTCATGCACTAGCAATTTCTGGGAAGAAAAAAGGTAGACAAATCTTCCCCTTTTCAACCTTAAAATATCTATCAGACAAATGAGTTGTAAACATCCTTATGGGACACTTTTAATTTCTCACCTCATATATCGGTGATATGCAGTAATATTTTCGTTAATAAATATTTATGCAAATAAATGTTTACACACTACATAGAAACAGTGGCAAAGCAGCTGAGCCAATTACGCAGCAATGGTGGATGCCTCTGAAGAGGGACCTGCCCAAGGATACAATGAGGGTTGGTCTCTTCTCACATCTTCACATTGCGCCACTCTCTACCCTCTGCAACACCAAAGCTTGTTCTGTTGGCCAGAAGGCAGGTTTGTGTAACACAGGAGACACTTACTACTCCTTTAAAGGCAACCGTCGTAGCCTCAATGACCTCCGGTCAGGATGTGGCTCTTGGACTCAGTCTTCATTTCCTAATGCTGGGTGCTCTCGCCACTTGAAATTGAAACCTTGCTGTTGTGGGAATTTGTATTGGACTGTGAAGAGCTGTGAGTTTTTTTTCAGGGTGGGAGAAGTGGAGATTCAACAAACCTTCCAGCTTTGTAGGACAGGGCTTGCTACTCTATCTCCATTTTTGTGAATTAGAAAAGGATTGGAGAAGGGCAGGAAGAACACTCAGGAACAAAGAAACCTCCTCAGGGGTTAGAGTGAAAGGAATTAGGTTACTGAAATTGCAAATAAGGTCACAGAAACAAAGATTACAGGGATGTCTGTGATTTTTTGCAAAAGGAAATGCAGTGGAACTCCTGCACGGTCTCAGTGGGACTCACGTCAAGACTGCGGCACCTTCCACCCAGGGCTTGTGTCCTCCTGGGACTGGCAAGAACATCTCCAGATACGAGTTCCTGCTCATGGAGTCCAGCAGGTGACTCTAAGGTGGTCCCAAAGACCTACCTGGAGATGCAAAAAGGAGGTAAGAGCACCCTGGCAAGCACAGCTCTGCTCTGTTGTTACTCATAATGGTTGGCATTCGTGTCTGTCACAGCAAACAATAGATCAGATCACTTGCTCTGGGCTGGCAGGTCCTATATTTCTGTGATACAGTTCTCAGCGTGGTCACTTTCTGCACACCAGGCTTTTATCCATTGTGACTTTTAACAGTTCGCAATAATAAATCAATCAAAAGCCACAATAATCAATCAAAATCACGGTTTTATCAGTTGCGACTTTCAGCAGTTCATAATAACAGGTGGCTTAGCGCTGACCTATTATCTGCTACAACACCCTTCACTCTGATGCGCAAGAAAGATTTGGATTTGTGAAAGGCTACATTTACCATCCACTGGAAAACACTGTGCTACTGAAAAAAATAATTAATGTTTCTTTTCCAAGACACAGAGTCTGTTCAACAACACCACCACCACCCACCAACCAACCACAACAAAAAATCCATCCTCAAATTCGTTCTCCAAACATAGTTGGTATCTTTGTGTTGCCTTTCCTAGGAAGTGGGCAGATTTCTGGTGTATATTATCTACTGGTTAGGAAAGTAAAAGAAAGATAGAATCAGATTCCAGGGACTGGGACCTTCCTTTGTTTTGTCTGCACACATCCTGATATGATGGCACCTTGGTCTGCGACCAGAGGGGACAGAGGATATGATTCATAAAAAGAATCAATTGCTTCCCCCTCTCACATCCAGTTTAATTACAGGTATTCGAAAAATACAGTTCAAACCCACCCATTACCTCTCCAGAACCGAGCGCTCCCAACAACTGCCTCGCAGGTGCACTTGTATTAAAATGTACCCAGCTGAAACAAAACCGAACCCCACCCAGATATTTCCACCCCCTTTACGTAGCTACCGTGGCACTCACCATGAGAAAATGGTAATTGCTACTGGTCAGATCATTAGCTGAACAATCAAACAATCCTGCAATTACCCTCCTGGCTGAAGGAAGGATCAATAAGCTGCACATATTATGCCTCTTTATTTTTAGTTTCTAAGCAAAATTTGTTGTTTTAAATGTGGTAGCACTCATGCAGTAATGGTTACCACAGTGGACAAAGAATTTAAATATTTACCTTTTAGCTATGCCATTTTAGAAATTCATCTCCCCGGACAGGTTATTTTACATTTCAAATCTGGCAATGCCTCAAGGCCTCATACCAGGATGCGGCACGGCTGGAACAGAACAGGCACCATTTCTGCCCCAAATTGTTCACAGTCTTAACTGGAAAGAAGGTTCTATTCGAGTGTGATAGACCCTACACGGGAAGCAGGAGGGAATAAGTACATTAAGAAAATAATGCAAATTAATAAAGTTCACCTTTATGGGCCTCTGAGTCATTATTTGGTTTTAAAATAAACTTATACTTAAAAAATTATTCCCAGATATGCTATAGAATAATATCTTGAGGACGGTTTTTGGAAAAAAAAAGTCTTTGTTATTGAAGATTTGTAAGAACGGGATAGATGAGTGTATCTCAAGGAGGACGGGCAGAAGAGACTCTACTGGGGATGTGGCACTGGACTAGGAAGGATGGAAGGATTTCAAGGGCTCCTTCAGTACTGCTTTCTACTCTGTCAAAAGGGCAATTAGTCTAACGGATTAACTACAAAAGCAATACAGAATAAAAACCTGCAGCACTTGACTTCTTGTGGCTGAGGATTTCTTTTTCAAACACACTTAGGAAATAATGGGCTCAAATCTACGCTTGGAAGAGTTGGAGCCCTTGCTGTTGGCAGGTAGTTTTTGCAGATTTTAGTCATAGATGCAACCACCATTTGAGTGGTTTACTACAGAGACTGAGATTCAATATTTGTTTCACAGACAACAGGAACTACAGAGCTTGTTTCTTTACAAAGACAGAACACTAAATCTTTAAGCTTGCAGAGCAAGAAAACAAACCAAAACAGAGATGCTGCCTTTCCCCTCCGCTACATTTTTATTAACTATCTCCATTGCAAGTCACTGATCACCTACCATGAGGAATAAATAACAAAGGTGCTGTTTGACCGTGATTGTTTGGTCTCCTCCTATATGCATATATTAAAAAACACAACCCCCCAACATACACATATATATTTAATTTTAAAAATACTGTTTTATATGCATGAGTGAATGTTCAATCAAGAGAGAAAATTCAGCTGGGCTACTAATTCAAATACTTTCATTCTAAATAAACTACAGTGCTGAGTCTATTAAGAAGGGAGTATTTAATTCATTTTTAGAGCCTTTTTAAAAATAAATGAGCATTTCAACAAGTACAAAAATTCAACATGCTCCAGGGCAGTTTATGATATATCAGTACAGCATATACATTAACATCAAGGCATTCACAGCTCGCTAAGACAGCAGAGACTATTTTTGTCTCATTGTCTCTTTAGGGTTGTTTCAGAGCGCTCATGTGATAGCGCTAATGAGAAAGAGAACTTGTTGGGTGCAGTCAGTATTTACTTATGGTTTCTTCTCCCTGATGAAAATAGAGACCAGCTGACTAAATTAGAGTCAGTAATAAATAGCAGAAAGATAGAAAGCATTAGGAGATATATACGAAGGAAAAAGTATAAGAAATGGCTGAAAAGCATCTTTTATATGAGTATTAGCTAATGAAATAGGAATCCTCATATAAAAATAAATACAAATGTTAATGTTGTGTCTTGGAGGAAGCATTCTCTCATTTTGCTCACTTGTGGAGAATTCAGACTTGGGCCCAATTCACAGACTGTCATAAAAATTTAATTAAATGCCTATGTAAGAAGCTCAGGGTAAAAGCAAACACAAAACCCCTGATCTGTTTTAAGTCCTGAAGTCCAAGTTTGTGTTCTGACTAAAATACATTATGCAAATTCTACATCATATAACTTAAAGGAGAAAAATTAAATTTGCAGTGATAGCTTTTCCACATTTATCAACACAACTAGGCAGGGGTGGAAAAGCCACAAGAAGATACATCAGAGAGAAGACAACCAAGTCACAGTATGCTCAAGTGCACAAAGGCTACCAAACCTGGAAAGGAAAATACAAAGGAAACTCTGCAGAGCTCACTGCCTATAGAACTCCAGCATCAAACAACAGCTGGATACCAGTCATGATCAAAAACCTCCCAGTCCATTAGCAGGGATTTTAGAAGATGATACTGTGCTTTACCAGGGACTGAGTCCATAAGACAAGTCTTGCAAGATGCTCCAGGTAAATAGAAAAGATCTTTATTTTACAGTCAAGTAATTCCATCGGTGTTAGACACTTGCATTGTGCTGGCATATAAAAAAAGTTTAATTGAATTAGCGCCCAGTTCAGAAGGTGCACAGCAAACAACCTAAATGACAGTTTAAGTCACTTAAAAGCCATTTAAGTTATTGATTCCTAAAGGACTTTGCAGTCTGAAAGACAAGACCTAAAATGCAAAGCAGATGAATACAAAGAGGAGGCTGGAAAAAAGGGCAAGAATATCGTAGAAGATAATAATTTTGGCTTCCAAGTACCAAATCTCATTATTTCTTTTTGCAGAATGTTCTAAGGAAACTACACGTGGCATTTAGTGAGTACATCAGCTACTATTAGACTGATGCATTCACTTTGAGGTAGAGGAACGAATCCTCCAGCTCTGCAAACATGAGTCAGAAATGAAAACAGATGCACGTCCCCAAACCATTCAACATATCCTCTGCACGATGTGCGTGGCCATACAAAATTTGGAATAGTTGCCCCTTTTTAACTTCCTCATGCATCAGCCTCTAAAATCTCCCTTAATGGTTGACTCTACACGCACAGCAATACAAATTGCCTGGACAACTGTGCCAACACAAAAGCAGACACGAGGAGCTACTGCACATAACCTGGAGATGCTGATGTCCTCGTTAGTTCCTAATGATCTTGGACTGCCCCTGCTAATTCAAATTACCTTGTGTTTGCTGCAGAGAGATTGCACACAGACAATTAGTGCAGATCAGCTGATGCATGATAACTTGGTCCCGCAATGTAATTTGTTTAGAGGCTTATGACTTAGACACGCATTAGCATGATATCAATATTTATTATCCTCATTATTAAACAACAGCCTTGAGCCACGGCTTTCAAACCCCATCTTTTTGCTCTCCGTGAAAGGGCTGTGAATCGAGGCGTTCTCGAAAAAGCCAATGTTTGCTCTGGATATTGGGATATTCTCACAAGTGAGTAGCTCTTGGAGGCACCAAAGCTCAACAGCTCTTGTCATTCCACTCCATAGGCCAAGGGGCTGCTCTGAGCTCCAGCACCTCTTGCTCACTATGGCAGGATTCTGCCCTTGAGCAACAAAAAGAAAAAATCCCAATGTGCTGTAGATATCTAAGGGATGCCACTGAACCCTAAAAATGGCTCCAGAGTTAAGACGCTGTTTAGGAATTGGTAGCTCTTCAAGAAAAAAAAAAAAAGATAATTCAAATAAAAATACGTACTTGGAGGCAAAAAATGCTCCCTGAAATAGCTCAGGTTTGTGACACCCTTCAGACTCCAGGCTGAATAAACTTCCTGGTGTGTCTGCGGTGAGATTGAGGAGAGGATCTCCTGGTGTGGAACAAAATGTGGATGCAGGCATATGTGTAAGGGGGAGAAACGGCAGATTCTTGAGCAGCACCAGCGCCCAGCCCATGCACACTCCTGTCCCCGTTCACACCTATTGTGACGTTCCCAAAGAAGGCCACAGCACACAGCAAATCAAAATAGGCTCTGCGGGAGTCCCGTTCTTTCCTCCCACATTCTGTGCTGTTCTGGACCTGCTAAGTAAGAAAACTGCTTACAATAGAGAGACCAGTGGAAACTCTACCAAAAAGAGCACAGACACACCAGGTACCTGCCCATGGTCTGGATGGAGGACAACAAAACTGAGGAAAAATAACATCTGGATTGGCTGGCACCTGCTTGACTGGCAGACAAAGAGCCATAATGGTGAGTACTGTATTTTGAGGGGAAAAAAAATATATATATTATAGCAGATATTATAACAAACATTATTTTAAATAATCCATAGAATGGAAAAGGGGCAAACATATCAAGCAGCCCGTCTGAGCAACTCAGTACCTAGAAATTATCAAAATAGAAAGAAAAGCTGCATCCTGAGAACAACAGAAACCATTAAGGAGAGAGATGGAATGATTTGTGTGGAGATGGAATTGAAAGAACAAAACCAAATAACAACAGTTTGACATGGCAACAGCTCTAAGGGAAAGACAAAACAATAACCAGCTTCTATGTGTGAATTCTGTTTAAAACATTTTCAACCTCTTACTAGTATTTACACTGGACTATAAATAAAAGAATAGTTTCCATTTTCTACCTGAATGCCCTTAAACTAATGTGTAAGTATCCAGAAACAAAGCACAGCGTTGTTCGATTGTGCTTCCTTCCAGGGAAGTATCTGATCCCTTGGCTGACGTTTTTATTCTAAATGCATCTAAACATTCCTCTTAATAACAATTTTCAGCAGTCTCCTCTGATTTATCTCACAACCGTCACACAGCTGAGAAAGTGAAGTTGTAGACAAGCTGACAGAAAGGAGTGGAAGCAAACTGAACGCAGTGATCAGCTGGTCAAACGGCACAGAGAAGAAAAACAAGACCAGTAAGTAACATTTAGTTCAGAAACTATTTTCTGTATGGCACATGCCCATTTATAACTTGAACTCTGCCCAGCTTGTTTGCAACTCTTTCAAACAGATTGTAACCAAGTTTAATTAACAATTGCATACCACTTAAAAGCTTTTAAAAAGAAATAAGGTCAGGTAACTGAAGGACTGAAGAAATTAAGCACCAGTGAAAGTAGTAAAGGCTTCCCAGTAAAGTAGTATTAAAAAAATAGTTAGCACCCTACCGTACCAAGAAACGAGAGAAGGCTTTTCTCATCTTCTGTGCTGCTATCCAGCCACTCGGCCACATCACCAGGAGAAAGAAGACTCATTCTCCAGCCAGAAAACTTTTCCATACAGAACACAGTAAGTGAACGAAGCAGGGTAGGAAGGGTGGGGAGAAGCTGATGCTCTTGGGATTCCAGTACTCCAGTTATTGTCTACACTGCCAACAGGAGAGCGTGATCCTGCCCTGTTCTCTCAACCCCACACCTGGCAGCCCATTCTGACCAAGCAGGCATGGGTGGGAGCGGTAAGGGGGATCTGTACTTCTTGTCCCTTTGTGTCAGGTTGCAGTCCAAGCAGAAACAAGAGAGCAGGCAAAAAAAGGGGAGCGGGGGAAACCGAGCTTTTCAAATCCAAAAGAGGTAGCAGGTTAGGACAGGATCAGTTTAAATAAAAAGAAGAAGTAGGTCTCAGTGCCGAAGAAGAAGCTCAAATAAGTCAGCACAACAGCTCATCAGCTAAGTGTAATATATCCTATCATTCCTTACAGTGTTGGATTTGTTTGAAGGCTCAGGTATAATGCTTTATGCTGAAAAAAAAAATAGCAGGTTTCAAGGCAATTTAAACACCCTCACCATTACTGAAGAGCCTGCATTCCCCTGTTTACAAGCCCCTTCCTGCTCCAGCTATTATAACAGCATCCCAGCCTTTCTTACAGTGAATTTGTTCATGCAATGGCAGGTTGATCAATCTGTGAATAGGAAGCTCCCACCCCTCCCTCTCCCCTCCTCCTGCATGGCGGCGGCATTGATCGGCAATAATGGAATCTGCTCCCGACTGCCAACAGCAACATTAGCGAGGGAGCAGGGAGCTGCTCCTCTTCCTCGGCGCGAAGCAGCGGTCGCAGCCCCGCTGGGCTTCAGCCTCCACTGCAAGAGGGTAGATGAGAAAGAGGTAAGGAGGGAGAGCAGCGTTCCTGGGGGTTCAAAGAAGTCATCAAGGCTAACGGTCGGTTATTTATTTAACGACAACAACAACAGGAAAGATAAATGGGAAATAATTCTGCTCTGTCTAGACAGCGAGCTTGCTCTGCGCAGCTTTGCAATGAGGACTTGTCATTGGGACTTTATGAAGGGTCACATTTAATTGTGCAGGATTTATAGCATATGATTTATTCCACACAAAAGAGCATTTTGCAGGTTTACACACGCACGAGCTGAGACGAATCCTGGTAAGTGAGGGACTCCTGGGCCCCACAAATCAAAATTGCCTTTGTCCTCAGGGGATGGAGCTGATGCTCTGATCAAACTGCACTCTTTAAAGAGACAGCCGCCTTTTGTTCACCATTTTCTGAACCTGTCTTTATTTTAAATAATTTATACAGTTGCCAGTCCCTATTACAAACCGGGACGCTTGCTGACCACTGACTAAAACCCAGGCCAAACCAGCAACAACAAAAAGCCATTCGATCAGCAAAGCGAAGAATTAGATACCAACCAACAAATGAAGAAATAAACCAACTATCAGGTCCCAGCAGGGAAGAAAATTCCGATTACTGAGACAAACTGTAGCAAGTATTGTTTGTGCAGGGCAGATTTTTTCATAAAACACCTGCCAAGCAGGGCAGATGTGATACGGAATTCACAGTTACTGAGGAAACACGGGGCAGACGGTTCAGGAGTGAGGAGGCACCACAGCAGCATGGGCAGTCCTGGTCACACTCAAAAAGTACGTGTTTCCACCCCCAGTATGAACAGATGGATTAAAAATAAAACAAACCAGAAACAGCTCCTACATTATATAAAACCCAACAATAGAAAGGCATCGGATACATTTCACATCTACACAAAAAATAGTTTGGTTTTTTTTTTTGACAAAATGAGCTTTTCCAACAAATCTTACTCTGTGTGTAGGAGGATCACATTTTGTCCAACTTGTACAAGTAGATTCTTCTTTAAGACTCTACAAACTGATGACGTAAATCTACTTGCAATGAGAATGGAATTTAAGAAAAAATTAGAGAGGATTAGATCGCTATTTTCTTCTATCTGGTTGGCAAATATGGAACAAAATTTCCACCTCCTTCCTTTTAGTTTTCTGTGAAACAAACACTGTGCCCAACAACCACCTGCCTGTCCTTCCATTAAAAACTGGTTTAATTTGCAATATTAACTATCAGCTCCATAAATAATAGGCCCTAGAGAAAACAAAGTTAGGAGTATTGATTTCCCATGAATGCTTACCCATTTTGCATCCTTTCTAGGAGTGCAGATGCTGTTTTCCTCCCTAGCTGCCTCATCTCATATCATAATTTAGCTTTATTCATCCTTTTCAATGCTTGTGATAACAGGGGAAGTATATCACATATCAAATATGAAACTGGTTTACTGGAGTATTTTAAAATATGGGAACATTACAAATTTTGTGAAAAATGAAGTCAGAGCTGCCAAAGACTTCAGCCAGGAGGATGTAACCAGGAACTGAAAGGGCATTGAAGTGTTTCATATGCAGACCTCTCCTGCACATTAACATTCCTGGGGCAACACGCAGAGGGGAAAAAAAATGCATAAAAAGGAGATAAATAGTAGGGGAGTATTTATGTATTTTAAGAGGACACAATATGGTGCAGGAGCAATGGTCTGTCGGAAGGTGGAGATACGCCTCAGAACAAAAGCATCAATTGAAAAGTTCTTGTATGAAATTAAATCACGAACACACCAACATTAGAAATCCAGGAAATTTTAAGCGATAGATAGATAGATAGATGTAGAAGAACCACTGACATTTAGAAACAGCAAATCCATCAAATTTTAGAGTAGAATTAATGATTACAATCCCCTAACCTGACTTGAAGCACCTTTAGAATATCACCCAGTGACTCTCACCTATTCATTGCATTATTTCTAGTTGGATAAAGACACGTCTTCCAGCAAAAAAGGACATCTGATCATAAACAGACAAGACAGAAAGAGCCAGTCTGTTCCCTCAGTAAGCTGTTCCAATGGTTAACTCCACTCGTGCTCAGATATTTGCTCCTTAGTTCCAATAATTAATTTATCCAGCCTTATCTCCCAACCACTGGGCACCAGTTGACATATCTATGCTTTGATATTCTTCATTATTATACCCTGGTATCAGAAAATTCCTCTCTGTTTACATCCTCTGAATACCTAGTTTCAAACAATCACTTCAAAAACATCTTTAAACTTCTCCATAGCATTGATTTTAACTTTAAAATGTTTTGCTCTGCAAGAAAACCAGAGACTAAACGTGTTCCGCAGCTGCAGGAAGGATGTAGTGCTGGTCTTCTGCCACCGGCAGAAGAAACACTCTGAACATCTGCTTAAATTTGCCTTTCTCCATCTTAAAGCAGGTCTTGTGCTTTAGAGCTTACCAAAAGCTTTCAAAAAGTCTTGCCCAAATTTTCCAGGACAACCGTTTTTTGAGATAAGCTGCGAATAAGCGTGAGAGGAATATTCAAAACATAACTAACTTATTTTCATGCTGTGAGACCTACCTACAGTGGGAAAAAAAAACAACTTGTTGAACCAATGCAAATAGGGATACAAATTGCTCTACTGACCAGAGCGGAAGTGTGCAAAATGTGAAAATATCCTGTAGCAGACAGATATAGAACGATGGGAGAGATCAGCAAAGTAGTCACAAAAAAACCCCAACCCAAACCAGGAGTAAGAAGTAGCTGATGTCTGCCTTGAGAAGGTGCTGTTTGCCCAAATTAGCACCAGTGGTGACAGAGCACAGCAGGGGAAAGCAGGAGAAAACTCCTTCCAAGTGTTGGGGTTCATCTCTTTCACCCCTGAGTTCCAAAAGGAGATGAGTCCACAAGGTTGAAAATTAAACCAAGCCCTTATGGTTTGGAACCTCTTATATAAACTAATAATTTTCAACTTGTATACATCCCCAACAGGTAATTCTTTCCATTAACATCAGCGAATGAGCTTCTGCTCCTTTCTGCTGTTGTCAGAAATGTCACCTTCCTACAGTTCTGATTTTTTAAGCCTATGAAGCTAAGCAGCTTTGCCATCCTGTGGATTTAAAAATCAGCACTCTTGATAAGTCAAACTACACAGAGGCATGAGTGCTCAGATTTTTCTACAGGAGTTTCAGTAAATGATAATTCATAATATATGCAAATAATAGAGCCCAGATGCCTTCTGATGCAGATGCTTTGTAAGCACAAAGTCGGGGTAATATTATAAATCATAACATATTAATGTTCTCTGCATGAGGCACTTAGAAGAACAGGAAAAATGGATCTTACTTGCACTAGGGAGAGACTGACGGACTGATTGATGGATATTGCTATAGTCAGGAGATGGTGTCTTCACAGCAACATACATTAGACATTGTACACCCAAGCCATTCTTATTTAAATGTTTTACAGTTAATTTAGGAGCAAATAAAGACAGAATACTTGCGCACTCAAAAAATGAAATGCTCCCTTCAGAACAGTGGGTAGGGAGAGGGCAGATTTTTTCACAAAGACATGAGAAACAGCTTGCTGAGGTTGCAGCACTAGTTAATCCACAAGAAACAATAAACATCCGCTTCTCCAACTCCTGGATGTATGTCATATATATACCAGACAACACTACCTGCCTCTACACTTGTCCATTAGGAAATAGAGAAAGTTATTTGAGTCATTTTGCCCCACAAAAATGCCAAGCCATTAATAACTTTCCAATTCTATTCAACATCACAGCACAGAACAAGCAAGCTAGCTCGAAAATAAGTTTTCCAGACACCTAAAAATGTCAATTCTATATGGAAAAGGCTCAGTTTCCTACATTAAATCATTTTAAATGCCTATCTATACTGAAAGTCATTTTGCTTTGAGGAGTGCTATTACAATATAACAGCCTTCTAACCACACTATAATCTCGTTCAAGAGTATCTGGATGGACAAGGCCGAGTAACTCGTGTATTATGGAATCCTGGTGAAAGGATTCACAGTTATTTTGTGACATGAACAACTTCTTGGCTTAAGCTACATAAGCAAAACCAGTGATACAATCCTACAAACAGGCTCTGAGCAGCTAAACAGAATAATTCTATTGCAATGTAAATCAATAGCAGCTTTATGTCAGATAGGAGAAGCTGTGGATAGTGCTGTTGGAGCACAACAAAGTACACAGAAGGCCCTTTTTATGAGGAAAAATAATTGATGGACACTCAGGTCTCTCTTTAAGCCAGTCCATTCTGTTGTGGAAAGTGAAACCACGCTGATGAAGTACCAGCCCACACGTACACATTATCATCTAGTATTTTATCCTTTCAGATTGCTTAATGAAGTGATTTTTGCACAGTCCGTGATCTCTCGCACTCACTCTCAGCAGCTCTCATCCAGCTGAAGATGACAACCTCGACATGCCACAGCACTGACGCAATATTATCTTTCACCAGGGTAACAGTTCCCCTGGCTTTCCAGAGTGAACATCACTATCCTTCCAAACCCCGCTGGGATCAGAGACATGAACCTACTGGTTATTCACAGGGAGGCAGAGCAAAGAATTTCCTAAACAACAATTGCCGGAGCAGCGAGGGATCCAGGGGCAGCGAAAGCTGCGCCTGCTGACAACCTGTAAAGTTAAATAGGGACAGAAAGGATCAAAATGAAGGTGAGAAAAACAACAAACCTTGAAGTTCTCCAGTATATAATAACACAGGCAAGAGCTCCCTTCTACAGGTGACATTTAAAATAATGTCAGGGAGCTATTTTCACGTTTAGTTTTGACAGGGCATTGGAGACAAACAGGTCAGCAAATGAAATGAAAACTTAAACTAAACCCGAAGGGTTCAGCCTTTATAACACTCCTCTGTGCCCACTGAGCCTCCCTAGCAAAATCACTTCATCTTTACAGAAACCTACCACAAACACTTAAAAAAAAGGCTAAACGCGTAAGTCTAGTCATGGTCCTCTCAGACAAAGTTCATTTAAATTAGTTTACTTGAACACAAAGAACACCACTTACCAGCACAGAAGTTGGCTTAAACTTCCCTTGCAATATGAAGATACATCTAACTGCCTATATGAATCTAATTAATGCTTCAAAATCTTGTCCACAATAGCAAGCTACTATGCCTTAAGAGATCTCCCATTACATTGTGTTTCCTTGGTGCATTTAAACAATTAGAGTATACACAATATCTCAGAATTACAGACATGCTTTTCAGGTTAAGAAAAAAAGCTGTTAGAAGCCTATGAAGCTCTTTGCTAAGGAGCTGAAGTTTAAACTATTTCTAAAACACATCATCAATTTTTCCATAATATTTTCCTCCTGAATGTTCAAACCAATGTAAATAAGGTGACTTCTTTTTTTTTAGAAGGATGTCTGCCCCAGTTCTCTCTCTAGATCTCACTATTGTGTTTTCCTGGCAAAACTGATGCAAGACTGTAGAGGAATCCTCCAGGCTGCTCACTGCACCTGCCCACAAAATGAACTTGTGTTGCGTCTAAGACTATACAGCCCTATACTTTTTACCTCTGGGATGTGTTAAGAGGTGCTTGAGGAGTGCGGGAAGACTGGGAGTCAAACCATCAGCTGAAGATCAACAGCGTAAGCGAGACACGGACCCGCACCCACACCACAGAGAATGTCCCGTGTTGCACAAGGCAAGAAACTTGGCTTTACCTCGAGGCCAAGGAGGTAAGAGCAGAAGGAACCATCATGCTGCTCATGTACAGCAAGAAAGATGCAATTAAATGATCTTTAAAAAAATTACTGTAATTGAAGAATAGGTAAATTACTGTGATTTTGGTTCTTAGGCACGTTAACATTAAGTAAGCCAGTTCCAGAAATGAGAAGAACTAGCAATAGTTTTACTACTACAGGTCAAACTGTCCTGTTATTGTTGTAATGGAAAAACACTTCACTAGCATTACAAAAGAGTGACCTAACCAGGAGCACCAAGAGGTCTGACACAAGTATTTCTGCTGGGGAGAGCTGCTGGATATTCAGAACTTCACTGATGAAGCAATTATGGCTTCTTTTCCCCATTTCCACACCAACTTAATTACATTTTTGTACTCAGTCCAACTTCAGGTATCCTCAGCATAGCCGAGGGATTCAGCTAAGTTATGCTGCTAGAGTATGGTAGTTTGAAAGTACCTATTAATGACTACTCTAAAAACATTAAGCTAATTTAATTCCAAATTAGAGTCAAGACATTATTTACAGAGTCATCTACTCTGGAGCGCCTTTCCAAACTGTGAGCCACATGCCTCATGTAAACAGACATCTTGTATTAAAGTATGAATACGCCCAGCTATATATTTAACAAGCAGTACATAAAGACTACTTCATTTCCGATGCTGCTATTCATGCGATGACTTTTTTCCCAAGAATGTGTTCATGAAGAATACCTTCTATATTCTTTCCATCCAACCAAAAACATTGGGTGTTCAAAACAAAGAGCAGATTGAACATGTCCTGCAAACGGGGAGGTCCAAAAACAAAACAAACCCCACACTTTCCCAGATTTGCCAAGCACAAAGATCAATATGGAAGCCCTTGCTCAGTGATGTGAACGTGACAGCTTGAAATGAACTGAAACACAAGCACTTCAATTTAAAAAAAGGATTTCTGAGCTAGCATCTTTGCTAGAAATACGTTAATTCTAAAGTTACGCAGCATTAGAAATGTTACTTTAATGCTAAGACTGAAAGAAAAATTAAGAAGCCCGAAAAGGCGCCAAATCTGCAAGAATGGATGAAGAACACAAAAAATATCAACATTCAGGGTCTGACCCCTACCCACTGAGCCCAGTTATACCACCTGCTTCACACACCTGAAGATCCAGCCCAGAAATCCAAGAGCTCTTCCACCTTTTTAAAGTAGTAGAAAGGGGAAAGGGAAGTGAGTTTTTGATCCTCGATACCGCAAGGACTGAAATCACCAGTGTCTCAAGTGATACCAGCATCACTGTTTTTCTGAACAAGTGTTTCCAAAAAATGTAAACTTCAAATGGAAGTACAGCTTAAACTTGACCAAGGCTAAAGGTAACAAGAAACAGCACTGTTTCTGTACAGCTACTGGAAGGAAAATAGTGAAAAAGCAAATATCGACTCCTATCCTGCCTTGTCTCTAAAGGCACAAGTCTTGCTTGGGCAGTTCAGGCACAGTACGACCGCTATTTTTTAGACAATCTTAAAGGCCCTTTGGATTTTATCTCTTCTCAATCACTATAAAAGAGCTTTATTAGAAAGACAGAGAAGAGAAGCACTTAACATATGACAGATTTATCAGAAATTATATTGGAACATCATGGGAAAAGTACCTTCTAAACAATTCTTCCCAGTGTTTGTGACGTAACTGATAGGGACAGGTACAGTACAAGGGGTTGGCAATCGGACAGGTTATTACCATCCTCGAGGACTCAATTGCTCGATCCTTTGCACTTCAAGATGCTGACATGCTACGAACTATCAGAAAGAGAAAACCAGCAGGCAGGTTTTTGGGGAAAGGGGACACCTTGCACTAAACTGTCCTCCAAGTTGCTACTGGGACAGCAAAGCACTTCCCAAGCATGCTGCAGTTAGGCATGGAAAAGGAGAACAATTTTCCCTGGTCACCCTGTAGGCCACATAGTTTGCACAACTCATGTCTTCCTAAGTGCTGAATTTTGCCCAAATTCAGAAAAAAACTGCAAGTGAAAATAATTGATTAAGGCAGTTTTGTTGGCATACCACCATCATTCATGTTGGTCTCAACTAGTACTTTTGGACCTCCCGGTTTTCCTTGGGCATATACACTCAACCAGAGACGGGAAACAGCCAGGAATGACTTTTCTTATTTAGACTTCAGTTAGTGGGATGACATCTCCGACAGCAAACAAATGAAAGAACAACTGAGTGAGGCCTGGGGTTTGGGTGGTGGTTGGTTTGGGGTTGTTTTTTGCCTTCTGTGACTAGACATGATCACATAGACAACAGAGACCTACAATTTTGAGAAAAACAGTTTCAGATGAGAGAGAACTAAATGTCTTCATCATCTAGTCTGCAACATTCTGGTGCCATCAGAATGCATGAGGCCCACACAGATGGCTTCAAAGTATTTTGGGAAGTGATTCAACATGATCAGTATTTGATATTTTACTGACCACATGGCTTTCTAAGCTTGTGGTCAGATCATGTAGGAATTGCACCACCATCCCATCAACTTCAGCTTTATTTACCCTCTTCCTACATGGTTCAGTACAAGATGACAGCTCCACGTAGCACTCCCACGAGTTCAACTTGCTTGTTTTCAGCACAAACTCGATACCGGTGATTCTTGCAGAGCAGGGTTGAGGGTGCTGTGCCGACAGGGACCTTCACTCCACCCTGAGGTCACTGCTTGTTCCCTTTATATATCAAGAAACCGCAGCTTTACCAACATCATCAGGTGGGAGTTGGACTCTCCTTAATTGGCACAGACTCAACAACAACAAAAAAGAAACTAATTCACAATAACCTGCACTCCTAATACCAGATAACGAGACAGAAGACCACCAACAAAAACCTCTTGGTGTCTAGAAGCCCAAAAGCATGCAGCTTGCACTTACCAGGTATGCAGCAGAAAGGCAAGAGCATTCTGGAGAATAAGTGGTTATGACCAGCAATATGATTTCCTACCCCTGCCTATGAATCATGTGGTCTCCCTCCCTCTTACAACTCAGTTCCACCTGTGTTTATAGGAATATTATGTTAATCTCTAGGTAAGCAGCAAAATAAGGCAACTGCCAAAGCCCAAGGCCTTTCCAAAACACTAGAGATCGGGACAAGAAAGGCAGCACACGGAAAGTTTTTTTTAATCTGTTTCCAAATTAGGGACCAAATTTAGCAGTGAAGCAAGGAAATGCAGCAAGGTAAGACACTGTATAGTTCACGGAATTTTTGCAAGGACATACCAAGCCCTCCATCTTGTGGACACGGGCTTAATTTCTGACTGACACAATATCTTAAAAGATTCTTCTTGGACACTGTGGTGAGAGTTAACCTGGAAAATAGAGCTGACATTTTAGAGTGACCTTAGGACATACCAAGACAGGGCTTTAAGAGCAGGAATGTTGTGGAAGCTGGCATTAGAATTACGCTGTATTTTGCACATTTGGCATTTTTCCTGTAGCCATTACCCCTGGAATCAAATACATGTGGAGACAATTACAGCCTCTATTCTAGCAAAAGGACCTGGCTTTCGCAGTTTGAATGCCTCTGAGCTTGAAAATCTGACTGAAGCCTATTCCAAAAAGGATCAAAACAAGCAGGAAAATGAACTTAAAAAAAGATTTTAAAAAATTCAATCTCCTCTTTTCTAAGGCAGACTTGCATTTTTGAATGGTTGTAGTTGGCACCACTTTTGAAGGCCTATTCTAAGCAACAGCGGAGCTGTTGCACTTCTCTGGCACTTCTCTCGTGCTGAAGGTGCACGAGAACGTAAATGCAATGTCGTGTGTCATCACAGCAGATCCACTGATGAAGGAGCAGCTATGGAAGGAAACTCTCTGCAGATTCACCATCATCTGCTCAGATAACCAGCTATGGCCTGACTCCGCAACCCAGTTTTTGCAGTTATGTTTACCACGATGATTTTGGCACCATTTCCCATTAAATCTGTAAGACACGTAGTTGAAGTCTATTGACCATTTAACACGTGGAGATGATGCTGTTGAAACTGTAAAGCGCTGACTGTAGTCGCAACATTTGCTTGCTGACTTCCCCTACAGATTTCCCTCTCCCTTACTAGAAGCAGTCACCCATATACATAGAAAAATTAAATGGAAGGGGATCATTACATTTCCCTTCTGCCATTGGCCCAGTTTCAAATCCCACCATTATTACCTCTCCTAAAAATCATTTGTGCTCTCTGATGCCAATTAGCCAAGAAATGTAGATAAAAGGAAGTATTCCCTTTGTGGAGAATTAAAGCTCTGAAAAGGTACGTACCTCTACAGGCTGGAAAATTAATCTGTCTCTTGATGCCAACAAGCCACTTACAAAAGCCATCCATGCCCTGTATTTTGCTGCATCACATAATTCTCGGACTTCCAATATTCCACAGCTGGTGCAATGCTTCTTCCCAGATATCAGAAACTGGCAAAGAGCAGCTCCAGCCTCAATATACTAGAAAGCCCCTTCTTCCTGCTTATACACAAGTGAAGCTGATTTGTTCCCATGAGCTTTAAAGAGCCATGACAGATCTTTCTGACAGAAGTCACCCCAAGTATTCATTACAATTACATCATTTCCCCCCTCACCAAAGATTTTGAGAGAGCGGAAGAGCAAGAGCACCCATGAGTATCAGATAAAGCCAGGCACAACATGAAGAACTTGCAGGAATGTAAGCTGCTGCTCAAGTCTGCCTTCCAGAACTCCCCAGCATTGTATTTTTAATTCACTACCCTATTAACATGTTAATCGTATGAAAGAGCCCCCAAAAGAGACAGGAAATTCTAAAGGGTACCTCCTGGTAACCACCCCAAAATCACCTAATGAAACTTGGAAGGGACTGGGATTGCGTTGCCATGAGCTTTTCTGATTAGTTTGCCAAAAGTTCGATTGTTTTTGAAACACGTTTGTCCAAAAATCTAAGACAGAATGTTTTCATTTTCTGATCATGTAATTCAAAAGCAGCTGCAGCACAACCTCATTGGTCCAGGCTAACAAAAACAGTCTCTCCAAGTTAGCAAATTAGTATTCTCCTCAGTGTACAGATGAGGAGGAAAATTACTAAGAAGGACTTCATAATCAGTATCTATTAATGGCTGTTTCCAAGGTAGAAAACTTCTAACTTGGGAGTTTTCATTCCCAGTTTCCTTAGACAACATTTATTGCTTTTGCAGCTACTGAAAAACGTGTAACTATATCAAAAGCCACAAAATTTAAATGCTTTCCAGCTTGCTATCACTTAACAACATATTTTAAGACAAAAGCTGCTGGAAAAGCAAGCAGCATTACTAAGGCGATGTCCTTAATATTGAAAAGAAAACAAGCCCTCTTGTTTTTACGAGCAACCTGTAGGATCTCGTGAACTGCTTTGATTTACCATCACTTGCTGGAGGACAGGAAGCAAGGTTGGCGATATCATATGCTGAAAACATCACGCAATGCCAGCCACAAGTAAACACTGGAAAATATCCCCACCGTGTGCCCTTGAAGAATGATGTCTGGCCTTATCCAGAAATCCAATGTCATATAAAAATGTACTGATTTATGTTAGGTAAGTAAAGGCTTTCAGGGAGAGGGAGAAAAGTAAACCTAATGATTTAAGTAGCAATACACTAGATTTTTAACTTTGAAAGCCATTACAAAAACTTGTTACTCATCTTTGTATCTACACGATGTTTGAATGCTAACATTTAATGTCTGTAGTAGTGAGCAGAAAAGTACCAATAATCTGCTTTTCCATTCATCACATTAAATCTCTGTAAATATCACTTTAAAAACCTGCATATAAAATGGAAAAGAAGAGTTAATACATACATGCAACAAGGAAAAAAAACCTTAAGGTTTCTAGTTGCTTTATGTCTAGTCACTTTAAATCTCCAGCTAAATACCTATGTGCCTCCTACCTGATCCCTCCTCACTGGAGACACCGCAGCAAGACAGTCCCTGTGTGCACGGCCCGTGTCAGGAGGGATCTCTCTCACCTGTGAACTGCATTCTGCGGTAATCCTAAAACCTCTACCATGGTCGCACCACCATGCCAACCACAAAGCCAGCCGAGCCTCTGCACGCTTCTCTCCCGTGCTCTTGTTTTCTCAGCCTCCGACGCTTTGGAATGCAGAAAAGCCAGAGCTGAACCCGTCAAGCGCAAGACTCTCTATTCAGCTCCTTGGCTCCAGTTGAACAATAGCCGCCCTTCGGTCGCTCGCTTTCCCTCTTGGCGTATGGGCTGCAACGCCGTCCTGCCTGCAAACAGCGACATAATCTACCCGGGACGGGCAGACGCTTCATTTTTTCCTGTCCCAGGAGAGGGTGGGGGAGCTGAAAGCCAGCACAAGCACTCAGGGTGGAGTGGAGACGGGGGTGTGGGCAGGAGGAGACTCCGGTGAAGCAAAAACATGTCTGATGCTGAGAAAATTCAGGGATTTCAAGCAGCTGATGCCAAGTCTAAAATCAGCTACAGTGAAACTTAAGAGGCTGGTATCACTGTCCGGACTACAAGAAGCCAGTCAAGATGAAAACATGGTTTTGTCAGCTGAACAAGGAGCTGCGTCTGAACATGTCTGATAAAACTGTCCTTTATTTGATGGTATTTCCCCCCTTCAAATGTTTCTACAGCTTAGGAAATACACAGAACCAAAAAAGCCCTGGAGAGTCACTTAAACAATGAACTTTACCCCCCCCCCCCCCCAATTTGTTTCCTGCCACTGCCTTTGTTTTTATTTTTTTAAATTCAATCTAAGATCTATGGCTTTGAAAGTGAAATGGTGAAGTCTGATACCAAAAGCCTTTTCCTGAGGTCTGTTCTTTTTTATTTCAGAAGTGCTGAGAGCTGAACTTCCAGCTATGGCATTGCTTTAAAATAAAAAGACAAAATCTGTTCTTCAAGGCAGAGAAGCAAAAACCTACACTGTTTGGTTGCTGCTGCCAGCATAACGTCCCTTATACATTCTAATGCCCCTGCTGCGAATAGCGTGTCAAGTCGGATCAGTTGAAAAGTCCACGGTTTGATTCCCAGCAGATCCCACCTGCCAGCGAGGAGCAGAGCAGACAAGCACACACACAAGAGGAATGCAAAGCTGTTCAGCCTGTTGCTAAACAGGCTAAAATTGCTTGTGAAGAGTGAGGAGGCTGCAAGCCTCCCCTCCCTTCTGCAGGCCCTGAAAGAGCGTGTGTGCAGGGGGGTTCGACTTACCTATTTTGCTCTCATTTTGCACTTGTTTGCACACAATATTCTCTGATTCAGCCCTTTTTTTCCTCTAATTTCCATCTCTGTTTTTTCCTTGCTGGATTACTTAAGACAAGCTGCTGTACATTGTCTTCAGCAACAACCTCGCACACCCTCACAGCATTTTCCCTGGAAGAAACCGTAGCTTTGGTCACCCTACCCCCTGCCAAGGCTTCACGTGAGAAATCTGCGTGAAAAGCACAGCGTGGCCCTTGGGAAAAAAACTTCTTGAATGCGTGCTTAAACAATACTGACTGCAAAATAAATAATAGAAAATTATAATTGCTCCCTCGCCCTCTCCAAAGCCAATCGCTAAACTACACCCAGGGATCTTGCACCAAGATTAGCACTGGGACAGAACAGTAGCCCAAAAAAACAGACCCCCCCCCCCACCCCAACCTTGTCACTAATAGCAGTGGAACAAAATAAACAGTCCCTCAAAACAAATTGGTTTGACCTGCTGCTTAGAAATGCCTAATTACCGGGAACAGTAGGGCAAAACGGTCTCATGATCTCAGCTGAGCCAGATTCTGCAAAAAAGCGGTAATGGCTCATAAGCGATTGCAATCTCCTCTCTCACACCGCCCCGATCCACAAAAAAGAAACCCCAAATACTGTGGTAATTATACAGAACCCTTCATTTCACAGAAAAGCATCTCTCTGGAGGGTGGAACAACATCAGACAATTCATGTATATACCACAGGGCACAACAGAAAAGCTGGAAAAAGTGAGGACTGGGATGTTAGTCTGTATGTCTCCTCAAAGAGCTCTAACACTTTTATGGGCAAATCCTGGCTTTTCTCTTGTCCCCTTTATTTATTTTTTTTTAAAGTTCTTGTTACCTTTCTGTTTTTTGCTTCCATGTTTTGCTTTTTTATTTTGTAGCATTTTAAATCAGGTTCAAACAGAAGAGTTAAAATTTTGGATCCAGCTCTGCAACAAGGCCGTAATCTGCCCGTTTCTTTCGAATAAAGCATTTTTAGTGACTTGGGAAGGCTCAGTCTTGATATATATTTTTTCATCAACCCTAAAACTTGCTGTACCGACCTCAAAAAAAAGTATTTCTGAAATGCTGTCTGATTCAAGCTGCTGAAAATTTAGGGAGAAACAGTGTATGAGGAAGAGAGGGAGGCCTGTGAGGAGAGGCCATGTCTGCCCTGTGCCGGTTCCAGCCGGTTGGAAACAACGGCCTGAAGTTTGAAAAAGGAGCGGGGCAAGGTGGTGTTTTGTGTTTTGTTCCTCCAACGTTATTTTAAAAACACCTCTTCCAAAATTCGGAGTCTCTAAAATCCAAGAAAAACCCCATTTCTCAAATCCTTCTTGTTTGCTCCTGGGCAGGAGGGTTTATTTACCACCTTTCACACACTGCCGACCCAAGAGCAGAGCGCTAGTCCAATGATGATTCAAAGCGACCAACCTCTGGAGGCTCCATTAGGGTTTTCCAGCCATCTCCAACATCACCTGCAGCCCAAGGGTCACCAAGTTGACCGCCAAAGCAAAGCACTTGTTATTTCCACAACGCTGGGATCATTGTGTCAGCCAGGTTGGTGACCACTGCTCTGGACCTCCCTGCTAGTGTTCTATCGGGAAAAGACCACAGGTGAGGAACTCCTGGAGTTTTCCATGGCCAGATTCTCACCTAAACTATAACCAACTCGCTCCAAAAAAGAGGTTGCTAGTCAAGGAAATACTTGCAGTTCCACCTAAGATTTTTAAAAAGGCAGAAAAACCCTTCAGTTCTTCACTGGGTAATGCACAATACAAATCAGTCTCAAATATGCATCAATAATTATTAGCTTGTAGCCAAAAGCACTTTACTGGACACCGAGTTGAATCTTAATGGACACTAATCACTGCTAGAATGTATAGTCCTTTCCATCTCCAAGGCTTCTTTTGGGAATTGGGGATTTGCTTGCGACAAGGAGGTGCCTGTTAGAGGAGTTTCTGATGAACTCCAGCAGAGTTCAATAGCCCACTTTTCCTCTGTGGCTTTATTATTTTTCTTTAAAGTAAATTATCTCTCTGCTGTGCTGCCGCAACGTTTTTGTCTGTTTTTGCAGATAAAAATCACGGCTATAATTCTTTCCTCCCCTTGTGTTATGTGAGTGATCACTTACAAAAGGGGTAGCAGGTTAGTAAAATATCCAGTACATGCTTGAATAAGTCTAATTTAATACCTAAGCCACTTCATACATTATGAACCTTTTTATTTATGCATCGATAAAAAGTAGTACACCCACAGGAGGTGTGTCGCTGCCCCACTGAAGTGTAAATATCACAAGATGGCACAGGAAATACCCAAAACTCTGCTTCTTTTATTTATTTTTTAACAACTCTACTTGTCTACGTCCCAGAGGCATTGTGGAGATTAATTAGTTCATGGTCATAGACCATTTTGAAGATATAAGTATATTACAGCCTGATGGAAAACAAATCTCCTGAGGTTCTGCATGGAAAAGCTCAATATATAACTGACAATGGATTTCTTGCCCCATTATAGCTTTCTTAGCAAGTTCTGCCATCCTCAACCACAGCTGATTATAAGAAAGAAAATCCCCCAAACTTTGGATCCTAGGGCAGCAATGACAAAAAGTTCTTTAGCATGTTTTATGCAGACATACAAAAGCCTTTCGGCAAATACCTTCAGAGATGTTTCAGTTCAGAGGCACAGATGGAAACCTGCCAGAAGGCACAACATCAATCCATAATGCCAAAACTAAACTACAAGGATTCACAGGTTTTCAGCATTCTAGAGATAAAATACAGGGCAGGTCACTGACTATTATAGCACAGTACCAGCCAATCCTGCTTGTGCATATTCACTTGGAGAAAGTACACTGAGGACAGGGGGAGGTAGAAGAGAAGACAAGACTGGTTCAAATCTTCTAGAAAAAACATAAAACCAAAGGAAAAATACCCACAGAAGTGACAGTCCCAAATTTCTTTAAAATTAAAAAAAATGTGATGGTATTACTACTCAGCATAGTGCACTTACTTAAAACAAATCTATTATTTAAAGTTGCTGGAAGCATGGCTTGAATGGTCCCCCAGAAGGACTCCATGTTTTTCCCACTGTACAGGCTTGTCCAGCAAATATTGTGCGTGTACTTTTAGTGTTTTGAAGGTTGGACTCTAAAAAGATTACAAAACCACACGGATGCTACAGAAGTGGGTGAATTTGCAACACAATGCATAGCTAGCACGAGATAGGGAACCGAAGGCTGTGCCGAGGACAGAAAAATGTGCAACCCTAATGAAATAGTTTTCCAAATTGAAGCCTGAGCCCTAATCAACGCACAAAGACATACCAGGAGTAGTTCCAGTAAGAGCAGCTGTAAAAATGTGAGAGCACAGACTTCAGCGGTGGCAGAAGTGGGCAGTAACACAAGCTCCTCTAAAAACCTCGCGCAGCCCTTGTTCAGATCCCTGCCGCCTTGGCTCCGCTCTTACTATAAGTGCACTCAAAGCTCAGAGAGAGCAGCTTCGCATTGCACCCACGCCGCTATAACTCCAGGCTGCTGTTAATACCAGGAATAAGCACAGAAGTGGAATCAACTCGGTTCTCCTACCGTCCTTAAGCAACGCGTTCCCACCATCTCCTTTGTGCTGGAGTCACCACATGGCCGCAGGGTTCTTGGGAACATCCACCACATCAGACTCAAAGCCAACCCATCAACAAAACACATATGCGAACAGGATTTTGCTGCGTGAATTCAAATTGATTCACCTGCCACACGCGTGACAGAACTGGCACCAATGAGGGTGGTAAAGCGGGGAGACAAGAGTGTGCACACTGCAGAGAATTTTGTATATTTAATTTCATACAAACTTCAAACTAGATGCACTTAATCCAATTTCAAAGACATTTGCATTGGCAATATCCATTTATGCTAAAGCAATAAACTGATCAGCACCTAATTCTGTAACTAATACCGAAGTCTGAACCAGATACAATGACATCAACATTCCAAAATTTTGTTCAATAGTTCAAATTAACTCTAGACAAGACTTCAGATGTGGAAATTCAGGCTGTAGGAAGGAAGGTTAATTTTCCCTTGAGTGTTAAGCCGGTTGTTACTGAAGGCAAAAAGGCAAGTATACATGGTTGGCTGAAGTGTAATTACTTTTTGCCACAAGAACAAACAACTATAAAGGAGAAGCTACAAAATTTAACAATCCACAGTAAGTTCATGCATGATTTAAGGTAGATTTCTCTGAAGAATTTAATACATAACTTTTTACTGTTGTTGTTGAGAAAACTACGGAAAATGATAGCTTCCTTCATAATAAACTGACATTTGGTTAGAACACGGTCAACAAATCTGCCCCAGATGGCCCAAGAGCTACCAGTTCTCAGCAATTACTACATTGCACAACATGCTCTACTTATAAAGCATTCTTTATGCTCACATCACAAAAATTTTAAATCTTCTAAAGTGATTTTTTGTGTGTGCTGGAAGCAGTGGGTAGGGATGTCATAATACATTTCCATGGGGGGAAAAAAGAACCCTAATGGATTAAGTGTCAACACCAGAAAGTTAAGATTATGCGTTCATACTCCTGTTAATCTCTGCTCTTAAAAGGTTTAAGATCTAAACAGATAAAATTTGCTTAATGATGAAACTTGGCTTTCAGCACTGATGATCTGTGTCCAAGGGAATAAAGTTTCAGCAGCATTTAGAACAAAACAAAATGCTTTGGCTTTGCTTGTGTTATAGAAGAAAAAGATAGCAGTTTGGCAATTTTCTGTATACAAATACCTCCAGTTGCCCGGAGGGAACGTCAGTGTGATCCAGGCACCCTGTTTGTTACATCTGGCCTCCCTGGAGTCACTTTTAATTTCAAGCAGAGTTGTCTAAAGTCTTCATCCTTCCAAGGCAGGCAAATTGCACTGTACATTGTCCAAATTTCAGAGTGCTTCAGGGCTTTTCCCAAAGTTTCCTAACCTCCTTTGTGGACGCAGAAGATAGCAGGATATAGTAGATGATGTGCCGTGTAGCCTGTTGGTTCTTTAACATTGCCCGAAAGCAGCTGTATTTCACAAGAGATTTTGAAAAATGCAGCTCACAGTTTGCATGGATTTGCATTTTGGGACAGAACGTGATGGGTAAACAATGTCATTTAAAGACTGCTAAAGTTTTAGAATGTGAATTGATCTTGGTGTAGCTACAAGCCCTACTAATCACACCCAACAGTCACAGCACTAAGAGTCCATGAGACAGTGAAGCAAAGTCTTTAGCAAACACTCATTTGTGCTGTTCCATGGGCCAGAAGCTTCATATCGCAACTCGCAAAAGGTTGGAGGTTCCGGCAATGCTGTCAGGTCAGGGCTGGAGGGCAGAGAAGAGCAGAGGCCAAATGTGCACAGCACCCACCTCCAGCTCACCAAACACAGCCAGTTCCTGCAGCCACCACGAGCCACATCCAGCCAGATCTGTTCTGATCTCATCAGGGTATCGCCTTTCAGCTGGTGGGGACCTTTCAGTTTTTTGATACAAAGCACTTACAGGTCAATAAGAAAAAAAAAATCCCAAACCACTCATGGAGGGTTACTAATTTAAATTTAAAAAGGCAGCAGACAGTGATGCATCTGATCCTTTAGGCTTCTGGGTCTGCAGGAGAGAGCGAGCAAGATATGAATCCCTCTCACATGTATATTGTGGATGTATATACAAACACGCTCGTACAAGCCCAAATCGGCCAAACCCAAAGAGCTGCAAATAAGTCAAGTCAGCACATCTGACTCCATCCTCTTGCCAGAGATACTGCTGTTCAACACACCCCTCAATGTGACAGCTAAACCCAAAGCCTTGTTTTGCACCCCTGCCACGCTTAACACTTGACAGGAGATGGATGTTTTACAGATAGCAACACGGTGAACAAGCAGACAGTGCTATTGGGAAAATTATTTCATCATGACACATTATAAGTCCCTACAGCTGAGATACAGGGAGGAGCAAACTGCATTTTTTCGTCCTTACTTTCTAAGACACATTCTTTGTAGGCAAAGTTGAGCAGTGGAAGGTAAAGGGACAGCCCTTTTTTCAGCATACAGTTTTGTTAGGAGTTACAGGAAATCCATTAGTTCAAATTCCTGCATCTTTCCTAAGTAAATCTTTACTGAATATGTACAGATTGGTGCATTGCAGGTTCTTTCATTGACCAGGTCACAAACAATCTCTCTTCTTCCAAAACAGACTGTACCCCTCTCCCCCATCCCAAAGTAACAACCCTTTTTAGATATTCATCCTAAACCTTAGTGCACAAGGATCGTAATTATGTGGTGAGCACAGAGTAAATCTGTTTATTCTTTCATCCCAAATTACTCGTTCCAACTGGAATATGCAGAAAGCAAGGCTCAGCTTTGTTTCAGTTGCAAACAACCTTGTCTCAGAAACAGTAGTTATTGAAATAACCCTAGAAATCTTTCTAGCTGATGTCTCTTCTCTCCTGCCAAGTTTTTACCTGAAGGAAGATCACGGGCTGTGTGTTTTCTTGGCGCAATCATCCCCACGTAGGAGGGCTCAGCAGCCGCTTGCAGGGACTGTTGTAAGAGGGAAGAGGCAGCAATGAAACCCGGCATCGCTTACCTAATCCTGGGTGGCTCACTCCATTTCCAAGCCTCTGGATGTAACCTTTTAAAACAGCACGGAGGCAGAATTTCTGCACAGCTACCCGGTCACCTGATAGCAACGCAGATGGATCTGGCTCCCAACCAGATTGGTGCTTCATTTTGATCACTTCTTCCCTTGTTTGCGTGACCAGAGAATATTCTGAATTCATTGGGATTTTTAGTGAAAAAAATGAGCTTGAGAGAATGCAAAGGGGATGATCACTAAGATGAAAATCTATAAACTCGGCAACTAAGCCAGAGGATCGGGAAGTTATAAGTAATGTTTGAAACTCAATCTTCAAATTTCAAAACTGTACATGTAGTTCACCACAGTATAGAAGGTAGGTTTGATTTATTAGCCCTAAACTGCACTCCTGACGCTGTTTAGAGATCTAAAGATCAATTTTAGCAGCCTCAGTCTTTCTGTAAAAGGCAGGGATAGCTGCAGTTGCTTTGAAACCCAGCTATCTCATTTACATGCTTTAATCGAGGAAATTCAGCTTTCAAAAAATCCAACTTGGGATATTTGCTACTGAGCTAGAATTCCAGATTAGGTGCCCACTATATAACAGTTGTGTGATCAGGAAAGTAAGGGTGCCCAGTTTCCTATCTATTTGCACTTTAGTGCTTGTCTCCCAACCGGAGCACGCATTGCAATTTTCACCAGTCTCCTTCCCATATATTCCCTAGCCATGCATTTTTAATGAAAGTTGTAGGAACTTGGTTCCTCCAAGACCTTTATCTCACTTTCAAATTCAGTATTTGTTGGCCTGAAGACACAAATTATTGGGGAAAAAGGGGAACGCAGATGCAGCATCAATTTTACTTCATGCAAAAACCAGGTTGAAAACAATCAGAGAGGTCTCTGCATGAGACAAGTTACAGTTGCTACGTGATAACAGGCAGATAAAAACGTGCTAGGAAGAGAAAGTCAAAAAGGAATAGTACGTAAAACAGAAGCAGTGAAACACCGGTTGTAAGGAATCCCTGGAGGCTCTCTAGTCCTTTTTTCCACCCAAAGCTGGGCCTTGCCAACACCCGATAAGGTCAGCTCTGTCTTTATCCAACCGAGCCATGAATGCCTTAAAGGATGAAATTTCTACAACCTTGCTGGGCAACCTGTTTCAGTGCCACACTACCCTCCTGGTGCCAAACCTTCTCTTAATCTCTCAATCTGAATCTCCCAAAGTGCAATTTGTGGCCATTCCCCCTTGTTTTATCACCTACCACTATTGAGAGGGTTTTGGCTCCGTCCCCGCTCACTCTCTTTCAAGAAGCCACAGACTATCAGGTCAACTCCTCAGCCTCTTATTTTGCCAGCCTAAACAAGCCCACATCCCTCAGCCTCTTCGCATGGGTCACATACTCCTGAAGCAAATGATCTCTGCTGGACCGTCTCCAGTTGGTTCTCTGATGAAGTGAAGATGACTCCAGCCCAAGAGTCTGGAAGATGAGCCAGAGAGCTCTGCAAGGGTGCACAGACACTGAGACACAGCAGACACTATATATGCAGCGCTGTCTCTGTAGAAGCTCCTAAAAGCTGTAAGGCTTGCTTACCCAGATTGTCCTCAGTCTTGGTGGCTTGTTTCTCTCCAGCTAAGAAACTGGAGTATATTTTCAGGTAGAGGGAAAACAAGCACACAAACAAACAAGCAAGCAAACAAACCACCACACAACAAAAAAACCTGCTCTAATTGTGTGGTTCCAGCCACTTTTGTAAGCAATAAATGTAGTTTAAGGAGTCCCTGCCTCCCCTCCTCTCACCTTTGGCTGCTTGTTCATATTGCAGAACCATTCCAGCAGAGCTCCTCATCTACATGCCACGTTAATACTGTTTAGAACAATTAGATCAGTGACGGCAACAACCAGCAAGCACGTGAGCATTTGGTGTGGGCAGAGGGTACAAACCATGTTTTTCCATTGATCAGTCCAGTGACTGGATACAAAACAAAATTTCCCAATGCTGGTGACTCAAGGTGAGGACAAAACAAAAGTCTGCAAGGAGCATCTTCACCTCTGGCCTGCTTTCAGCAACCTTTTCTCAAGAGCCTTCATATTCCGCAGTCACAGATGTGACTGAGGAAAAACAGGGTTAACTTGTTTCAACAAGTGAAACCGTCTTAATTTCCTTCTCAGGTGACTTTGTCTCCAAATATAAAAAGAAAACCCATTTGCATCAACATGAGCTTTCCTAAGCATCAGAGAATCTCAAAACACTCTATCCCTCATGATGTTCTTTCCTAATAATTTAAAAATAAATAAAATAAAAAACACCACAAAAACCCACACACACAACCCAAACCATTTCCTCACTTTCAATCCCCTCCTCATATTTTCACATATGCAGTAAAAAAATCTCTTATTAATGCCACAAAGATGCCCCCAGATGCCAGAATCAAAACTTTCGCTACGTGTTCTCCTTAACAAGTCTCAATTAGCGTGAGCAGGTGTTGAGGAGGAAGCAGAGTAAGAGAGAAGAGGATTATTTTGGGAAAGGAAGCAATAACTGTTACTAGTCTATCAAACAGTATGAATGGTGGAAATCTGAATCATGCTTTTACTGTATGAATGGATAATTCCAACATGCTTTTATAAACAATGATCCTTTACAAAGGATGTAATCTCCCCAGCAGGAAAAGATACACCTGTTAGAAAAAGAGCAGGATCTGAAGCAGAAATGGAGGCAAATACCAGCTTGAGCTTTCTACATCTGACCTCTTCCTATAATGTTTAGGTACTCGTCTCCAGGGCCTGCATCACACTTCATAAGAGAATCAGCACACTGAAAGTAACACTTAAAAGAAGGAAAGAGACTATCAAGATGGAGTTGGGGAGAAATTACAGCTACATTTTTAGCTTCCCTGAATGGAAAGCACCTCTGAGTAAGTGCTGCCAAGATGAAATCCTAGCAAGTAAATGACATATTTAGAGTGTGCCTACTCACTCCCAGAGAGGTATTACTACAATGATACATACCAAGGAAGTTTCATGGTGTATATTTAACGGATGGCTTGCTGATGCAACTCTGTGTACAGTTCACCTTCAGATAGGAATTACGAATTTCAACATTCAAAACAACCTCTCCACTGTTTGCAAGCGGAGGGCGAGCTCCTAAACTAGCAGTAGATGGTGAGTGTCCTCCGAAGTTGGTTTTTTTTTTAGTGATCTTATTAGCTTTCCCTGTTTAAACAAGTCACTTTCTATCTCGTGTTTTATCTTGGTGTCCGCCCCTCGGGCTCTCATGCGAGGGTGACCACGGTGGTTTCTGCCTGCACAGAAGGGATGGCTCAGCTGCTCTTCCAGCAGCTGCTGAACCAGCACAAATTACAGCTTACTGTACTGAAGTATGTGGAAATTGGTGTCTATCTTAGTACACGGGACTGTAAACCATGGTGGTTCAGCAGCTGCCTCACAAACAGCTGAGCCAACCCTGCAGCAAGGGTAAAAATGAAAGAGACGGCAAGAATGACTATATCAGCCTTTGGGTAAAGCACACTTGACTTAATGGCGACCTTTGGTGAGTTACACATCTCTTGCTTCAACTTCTCAGCTGTAACGTGGGTAGTTTCTCTCCCACACGCTTCCTAGGAATGGTGCTACAAGGATGTGTGCACAATGCTATAAAGAATACCACAAAAAATTGCAGAATGGGTGCTACTGCTGATTATGCAGAGCCCATGAAGAACACACACTGTTCCAGTTGCTCCATTAACAAAAAGATCGACCTCCTACGATACTCTAGATGTTTCATACAAATCACAAGAGAGGTATGGCAATCTTAGGGAAAAAAGCAAATGCCATTGCTACTCCTTAACCCCTGCACTAGAGCCAGCCCTAATGAGCTCATCTGCAAGTTGTGATTTCAGATATCATCATAAAATGCAACGCTTGCTCTTGCCATATTATGCACATTTCCCTAGGGCAAGCTGGATATTCCTATCAGCTCTGCATAGCATTTTCTCTACTAGATATTTTAGCTGCCTCTGCTGCACTTTTCAGGTTTCGGTGTCCATTCCGAAGCTATTTTAGTCCAGTTGTTATCTGTACCGCTGGTGATACATTCTGGCTGCCACCATCTGTCTCTTGTAAAGACGTTCGATGGTTTCCTTCCCTGGTTTGTCTCCTTGGCTCAACATTTTGACACAAAGCTATTCCCACTGCTGGCTCTCCACCCACTTTTTTCCATTAGCAGGAGTTGTGTAATCACGATAAAAGACAATTCTAACCAGGATGTGAAAACAAGCACCTAGTGTGCTGCAACCAGGGATTATATATAACCTTCCCTCATCCTCCCAGTACAGGCATTGCTCAATTTTTCTCCAACTCAAGCCCTTCTTCCCCTCCCACTGCACACCCGCTTCCTTCAGCTACACACTTTGCGAAGTGTATATTCAATCCAGTCACAGCTCTCATATGGAGAAGAGCACATGGATATGACTTTGTCTTGTACTCTTAATGTATTCTTGTCAGGCATACATGAAATAGTCTGCTACAAGATGCTACACGCATCTAAAAATGTAGCAAAACACACAGTGAGGCATACACCCAAACAGCACAGTCATCTCTTCTGTATGACAACTCAAGAAAAACGAAGAAGGCTCCAAGGTTATGCTTAAAAATGTAACACTGGGATTTCCAGCTATTAGGATGCTCAGTGAAGTCTAGAAACTCTTCTACACCTTTTTTTTGCACATGGCATAGAAAGAGAGGGCATTTCAATCCCAGATTCTAAAGGTCTTTCTAGCTTGCAAAGCTGCAAATAATACGCATTGCCTAGTGCAGACAGGCTGCAATATGATTCTTCATTCATCTCACTAGCCATGCACCTGGAGTAAGCACTTTGCCTATAACACTGCATAAACATGTTTAATACTCGTTTTAGTTCTGAACAAGAATGAATATTTGTATGGCAAAAGAAGATGATCATTTAGAGCTGCATTTGAAATGCCACAAACAAATCCAATAGGGGTTCTCTTTGTCACTCATCCCTAAGTATTTTCCAGTTTTCCCTCCTAAATCCCAGACTTCTAGTCTGGGAATCAAACAAATCCAAAAATAAATCCTATCTACCTTCCTCATATAAGGAAGAGCTAAATAGTGCTATTGGCAAGTACAAATAAGTAAGTACTACAGTTGCAATGGGTTAACTGTATAGAAGAGTGAGATTTTAATGACTTGTGTGCAATATACAGAAGAAAATTCTTTGGCATAAAAAAACCAGCTGAACCTGTGAAATGAAAAATACCTTCCCTGCTCTTCACCTTTAGCAGTGATGTTATCAAAGCTGCTTTACTGTTTAGAGATGCCTGTTACTTTTTTTCCTCATAGCTCACTCCCAGCATTGATATTTTTTACAGCTGAACTAGGGAAGAATTGCTCCTAGATCCTACCGGCCTTCCCTGAGGAAAGCTGCTTGCATAGGCTGGGAATAGAAAGAAGAGTTCGCTTGTATGTGGTTGCTGCCTCCCTTCACTCTTCCTTTCTTCTGGAAAGAGCTGGGAGGATGCTCTTATGCAGCCACAGGTCGGGGGGAATAAAGAGGGGAAATCAGGCTATATCTGGACTTGGGAAACTACTCAAACAGAGCTTTTGTCTATAATTTTTAATACTTGCCATTTCTTTTCCTTTCCCTAGATTTCAACATGTATAACAATAGGCAACAGCAGCAGGCAGTTGGCTGATTGTTTCAGGAACTGCAGCCTGAGCAGAAATGAGGTAAGTTATAGAAAAATCTCTTATGCAGTACTTGTTATGAAAATATGAAGCAAAGGCAATTCCAGAGAGACTCGGAGCGAGGTAAAACATAAACACGTAGCAGTTCTAAAAACAAATGGCAACCACTTACAGCTACCTGCAAAAGCTGCATTCCTACCAACCTGCATTCAGCAGCTCTCGGTTGTAAATCCCAGGGCTGTCTAGCAAGCTTACAAACACAGCTACAAACCTTTGCCTGTGCAGTGAAAGCCCAGCTTCTCTGGTACTCCGTAGTAACCTCACTGATGTTTGTAAGTCATTTTGCATTTACAAACAACACCAAAGTTGCTCGACCTCCAGAACCACCTAGCTGCAACATTACCCACCTCAGCAGGCTCTCTGCAAGGATGCTGCCCGGGACGCGGTGACATCCGACACAGCTTGCAGCTAGAAATTAAACTCAATTTGTTGCGGCCGAGGTTTCCACTTACCAAGTTTGGCGGCCCCCTCTGCTGGGTACTCGGGGAACTGGCCCTCGGAGGGGACGCTCACCGTCCGGCGCAGGCAGCGCCCTTTGGTAGCATCCACCTGCGGCTCCTGGACCGTATCGATGGGGACCTGCATGAAAAGGATGCCGACAGCTGTTAATATGCCATCTTGATAAGGACTCAATTTTCCACTCAGCTGGTAATAGCTTTCAGATGCAGTTCGGCATGCCCGGCCTTACCACAGAATTCCTGAGGCTCCCCGGGAAAGCACGGCAGCGGTGAGGAGGGTTAGTGCAGACACAGCCTGGAGCAGCTGTGCCGCAACCTGCGCCACACAGATATCACAGCATCATAGAGTTGTTTTGGTTGGAAAAGACCTTTAAGATCAAGTCCAGTCGTTAATCTCACACTGCTACATCCACCTCTAAACTGTGTCCCCAAGAACCACATCTAGGTGTCTTTTAAACACCTCCAGGGATGGTGACTCAACCACTGCCCTGGGCAGCCTGTTCTAGTGCCTGACAGCCCTTTCCATGGAGAAATTTTTCTTAATATCCAATCTAAACCTCCCCTGGCTTTTGCCCATCTAAATTTCTCCCTGCAGGACTTCACTACATCCTTGTAGTCCTCCTGAGTTGCCTGCCTCTTCTTCCAAAAGTCACAAACTCTCCTTTTATTCCCAAGTTCCAGCCAAAGCTCTCTGTTGAGTCAAGTCACAACGTGGCCATCCCATCTGACTAACAAGGCAGTCCTGCCTTTCCAAACTGGTTCTCCAGTGCCGGACTCATTGCCACCCAGCCTTGCCCACTTCCACGCTGGGAAGGTCAGGCAGAAGCTGTTGGTCAGATGGCTACATGTGAAACTTTGAGATTACAAAAGTATTTCTGCAGTCTCAGCACATATTCAGTGGTCAACTACAGCACGTCAGAGAAAAATGGACATTCTGCTAGTCACATCAGGCACATGGAGAAAGGGGGTATCTTCTATCATTAAGGCAAACTCATCCTAGAAGTAGGACCTCAGAAGGCTCCAAGAAAGGCTTGGACTCCTCACTGTTTCCTAGTAATAAAATTCTGTAGGCTAATTCTCTTTAGAAGTACTGAATGTATAAAGATCTTGTTTCTCTTCTGAAATTTTGCAGAACTTGACCCCTCAGGGTTTGCTCCTTCCTAACCTTGTCTTTAAACACCTGCTAGGAAAACTACGTTTTGTTAGAGGGGTGCTTATGCTGGGAAAAAGGTGGTAAATGATGCCACCTGCCACTGCAGCTGCGGGGCCTTTAGACAACAGCCAAGAGCTCTAAAAGAGCCTAAGCCATACAAGTCTCTTTGTCCAACAGCACGTATGTATGGGAACAAGAAATAAGCCTAACAGTATCCTAATCCAGTCCCAAAAAATGTACAAAGGGATTTGGAGGATAAGGAAGAGAACCCAACTACTTGATGAATTTATACAGACAGCTTTGTGCCTCCTGATTTTGTTTATGTGGTCAGCATGGGTTAATTCAAGTACCAGTTGCTTTGCATATTTAAAGTGTCCTTCACTCTGCCCTTCTGAAGAACATATACATTGCTCTGAAGAGGTTCAAAAGACGAAAGACACCAAAGATCCTTCAAGCTGGTGAATACCCCAAAGATAGAGACCACACTGGAAGAACACATCTCCGGAACGGAGCTACACAGGTTCTTGGCCCACAGTAACTATTGCTGTCTCAATGGAGTCACTGCAAACAGGTCAGCTGCCTAAGACAGTATTCCTGGGTCCTGAGTGCCCCAAAAAACTGGCACAGAGCAGGGCCAGAGGTGGGATGTGACGGTTGATTAACAAGTCCAGCAGATAGTGCTTCCATGTCTCAACAAGAGGACGCCCCAGTCTGGGAATTGGGAATTCCCTGAGCCTGCTGACAGGTCTAAGAAAGCCATGCCCTGCCTGATAATCATGGTTATGACCATGGTTTTGCAGGTCTTCGCATGCTCAGATATTAAGTTTAGCTCAGTATCGGTGAAATACTGGGTTTGTTGTTGTTTTGACCTGGATAATTGTACTACCGACTTACTGCATTTCTTCTTGTAGCAACCTGGATAATCATAGTCCTGGTCTGTATTTGATACTGCAATGCTATTTAGAGATAAATTGTTTATACCTAAAGCTGTTGGTCTGGTGCCTGTTACCATATCTGGAATCTGTAACTCAGTGGTGCCACCTTAAGCCCTTTTATTCAACAACTGGAAGAAACCCCAGGGACGCAGCATCCAGGGGCTGGATGTGCCCAAAACATCTCAGCACATTTTGATGAAGACTTTGGCTTTAACAGTACAAGTGCGATACATGCAATATGGCAATTTATTTTCATACAGCTACGTAAAAGACAGCTTGCATCTAAAGGGACAGAAGCCCCTGTGATATTTCCTGTGCCGAAGATATTTCATATCCTCAATCATCTCTGAAAACTGAGTATTAATAGCAAACAAAAAGATATTATTCATTTGCACTGAAGGTTGTGAAAGATGTACAAGATACTGTACTATTTTAGAAACAGGCTGTGCTACAATGGTTCTCACAAACTAGTTCTGGCATTTCCTGACTTTTAAGCACTTAGCATTCTCCTAGGGTCATTTTTTAATGCTATTTATTACTACTCTAGTCTATTTGTCTCCTTCAAACAGCGCTCATTTTTCAAAACAAGTTTCCCAAATCCCTAGTGGTTATTCTGTTAAGGCTGCTTTCTTTGCTGCTAGATTTTTTACAGCAGCTCCTTTGCCGAACGATCCCCGTGCGAAAGCACATTAGGAAGTTAAGCAGAGACTAATTTTGTTAGTTTATGCAACATTCATTCAATCAAGATCACATATTAGATTTCCAGTTTCCATCTGGAGGCTCCATTTATTCTTTTCTAAACACTCTTCTGCCGCTCCCGATTTCCTTCAGAGCATCTTTGGTGGGATGCTGCAAGACACACCTATTACCAGTCAAACCACATGCCGGCTTCTGCACACCTTAAAAGCATCAAGCTATCACCCTGTGACCCTCCTTTCTCAGTCAATTTGTTGCACCTATGCCCAACTGCTATACCTAAAGCCCTTTGCTGTAGATTTATCCGCTATTAGATTGTTTTAAACCAAGAAATGAATATAGTCATCTTTTTCTTTTTTTTCCAAGTATACCTCTTTGGTATTTGTGGGATGACAGAAACATTCTTTTAGTCCACTGACACTAAACAAAGCACGACTACCACCCTGATGACAGGGTATAGAAGGGCAGCGAGGATAGCCAAGAGGTGAGGAGCAGAATGGTGATTGAGGCCTCGCTGTCCTTTGTGTCCTTGGGAACAACAAACTGGCTGCAGCTCACCGGAGTCCGTGTCAAAAACAAATCTACTTCTGCATTCCAGAGATAGGATTTATCTTCAAAGAGGAACTGAGCCATTAACAGGAAGACTGGCTGAGAGCTCAGGTCCTAATTCTGGGTCACTTTGCCTTTGTACTCAACATTTGCCCAGACTAGGAAAACATGGTTAGGCTGCACACTAAAAAAAGCACCCAAAATGTTCATAGGTGTAGCTATGTTCATCTAGTTCAGTACAGTCCGCAGCAGCAAAAGATTCCTTTTGTTAGTGTATTTATAGTGGCTTCAGATGATACTGTTTATTTCATACAATGGTTCTATAAACTGTGTAGGGAATAACATTTCAATGCCACATAGCTTGATCTACGCCAGAAAATATACAAACATCCCACAGTTTCATGGACAAAATTAAAGTAGCTAAAAAAGATCCCTCCTTAAGTCTGACTTAAAAGTGTTGGGTTATTTTACACAACACCCTTCGAAAACCGTAGTCTATATTGACAAAAAAATAACTAACTCCAAGACGGCAGGACCAGCATTTATTGCTTAGCATAAGATCAACCTGCTCTTAAAAATACAGCTTTATGAGTGTGCAAAATGAGCCCGGTCATCAGCTCTGCGCCTCTCTGGGCTGGACATGTTTGTAACAGGTACATAAATAAACTGCTCAGTGGTAGGTCAGACAGATTCACAGACGGGGTGGCAGCAAAACACAAGCAAGTGCACAACTAAATACCACGTAAACACCAAGCCAGACACCCACAATCTTCCTGACCCCGCTCCAGCCCCGGCTGTTCCAGCAAGGATCCAAGAAAATGACAAAAGTCTTGCAGAATCAGGACTCTAATGGCAATTTGGGTTTTCAGCTCATTTTTTGCCCCATCCAGCTTTGCCACACTGAGACTTCACCAACCTGAGAATCATCCATCCTTGAGCTGACATAATGATGGTTCAGGCTTAACTCTGGGACAAGAAGGTGCATAGGGACAGTCCAAATGCTGATAATTTTGGCTATCTTGACAATTTTGATCACAGGCCACATTTCACTGAAAATTTTCACAATTTATCAAGGACAGGTTCAGAGTTTGGACTCTAAACTCTTCAACAGCATCACAGCTGACCTGCCACCGAACAGGCTTTTAAGCGTAAAATGCTTACGTTTGGGATTTCTAGCAGTTTGATGATGAAAAGATTTCAGAAGAAACAGGAATAAGAGCTTTACAAGTATTTAATGACTCTTAAAGGCAAACTGAGCTAAACTCTTCTAAAAATGAAGAATAGGAAAACATATTTCTTCATTGCAGGCAGATTTTTCAAGTTTGGAAAGACTGATTATTCAAGACAAAACCTTGAGAACTTGCAATCTCTTCTGAACTAATCGTCAGGAAGTCTGGAATCGTGTCAACAAAACTGTTCAATAATTCATTTTAACTTTTCCTTCCCTTGAGAGAGTTAGAAGCTGGCTATAATTTTGACATAAAAATCCACTTTTAAAACGTTGCCAACAAACATTTCTTTGGGCTTTTGCAAAATAAATAATTAAATTCGCTGGGGAATCGAAGCAAATCTTTTCTTACGACTGGGTTCAGCTTTGATAAATTTCTATTTACAAGTAAGACATATTTGCTGTAAGATATCAACGTGACAAGTCTTTTGAGAAATGGCAGTGGGCATTTCTGAAGAACCTCCCCTGGGACCCCGTATATATCAGTGTCTGCTCTCGCTGGTTTGGTTTTTTGTTGGTTTGGTTGGATTTTTTGGGGATCACCGCTGTTGATCCACTGCTGGTGTCAGTCACAGGAGATGGAAGAGCAGGAAAATCCATGAGAGCTGCCCTGCTGCCGCCCCTGTCACCAGCAGCAATAAGTACATCTTGTCACAGTGAATGTCTTTAGGTCTTTACTTTGCACTTGATTAAAAACACCTCTAAATTTGAGAAGAAAGATGAGGTTTTGGGTGCAGGGCGGGGAAAGGAAGAGTCTAACACAGCAAAAAGTCGTCTCCATTTCCAGCTGAACACAATGTTAAAAGATTCTGCAGGACAGCAGCCAAATTACAGACAAAGACTGACTGGAAAGCAGCCCCAAACCAGATGCAGCCATTTGTCACAGCCCTCATGAAAGTGCTGTGCAATGGATTATCTGTCTGAAACCGCTCTTCATAAACACTAACTCATTCCCTTTCCCTGTTTGAACAGCGCTGATTTTGCAGACACTTTTACTGCGTCCTCACAGGTCTTCCCCTATGGAACAGGTTTCATAAACGATGAATGCATCTACACCTTCCTGACAGTGAGAAATTCCTCCGCATAGAAAAAAACCCCGATTTTTAAGTTAATCACTCTAGACCTGTTCTCCTTGTCTTGGAAGATGCTGCTACATATTACCACACCTTGATATGTTGTAGCAATTGCACATCTCCTGTCACTCATGACTCCTTCTTTGCTAAATCATCTCTCATGTCCCTACAGGGATTAATTTTCTCTCTACTTACTTTTTGGGCATCCATCCCCTCCCCTCATTAATAATCTTCAGTCTCACCTATTTTCATTTTATAAAGTTGACAAGGTGTCAAGTAATTAATATTTTTCTATGCTGCAGAAGGCAATATCGCCAGACTATTTTTGTCTAAGTAATTACAGATATTTTTGGTTCAAGTTGTACCTTGAAATTTCTCTGATTTCCAACCTACTCTCATGCTTGCACAGTGCAAAAATCTCTCTTGCACATACTCTACCCAAACTGCCTTGACAATAATTCCAATACTGGTGGGATGCTATAAGAAAAAAGTTTTCTTATTACTTTATTTATTTCTGTACTCAGTTTAAAAATCTGTGCATTCATAATACTTTATTTTAACAGCAGTAACTGAAAGAAACCAAACTTAGTATTATACCTGAAACAATTAAGACATCTTTCATTTAGCTGTTTGCATTTTGTACATGTTTTCCTACTTTTTGGCTTTGACATATATATCTGCATGATGATTCTACAAAGTATTATAACCATCAGACATTTCTGTTCCCTTTCAGTTTCACACAGGCTAAGCTTCTTGGATTTTTACTCCACGAAGCAACAAAGCAGATGCACAGAAGATAAAATGGGATGCTTCAGACTCCCGGTTTTCAAACCACGCCGGCCTCGCGATGATGCCAGCGCTCCCTTTCAGCTGCAAGGGCGCTCCGCTGGTAACATTTCTTCCTCCTTCCCACACACCCACCCCCTCACTGATGGGTATCATCTGTCCCTCGCGTTGTTCCTAAGACGCTCTTCAGTCCAAAAACATCCTGACATACCCGCTCTATCAGCAGTTTCTCCATTCAGAGCAGGAACCCTGTCCATCTTCGGCTTCTTGTTGCCTAACTCACCTCATTTCAGGTTAAGAAAAAACCTCCTCCAGTATCCCCTTTCCAATAACTTTACTCTAAACGTAATCTTCCATTTTCTTCTTTAAGTAACCACCCTCTTCCTCATTCACCTGGTCCTTCACTCCGGCTCCCTGTACCCGTGGTCCCACCCATGGGCTTTTCTCGATTCCCCTCCTACATACTTTACAATCATTACGCTCTTCCCAAGCATCTCTCCCCATCGCTGCCTTAGGCCTTTGTTCACTCTTCCTCTAGATCACATTTCATAAAGCCTCTTTCAACTCCCAACGACTTGCCAAGTGAAATTTAACCGAGTCACCTCCCCTTCTCTTTTCATGAAAGCTACAAGGAATATTTCTATTTTGGAAAAAATCAGAAGAGGGTGCAAGTCCAGATTATCAGCTCTATGCCCCTCTCTCTAAACTAGCAGTTCTGCTCCTGTATGCTTTTGTGTTTCTATATGGGGCTATATGTACCCTGCCATGTATACAGAATCAGGAGCTAAATTAAAACAACCTTTTCTTTTCCTACAGGGTACTCATGACTCTGCAAGGAGTTCCCTTTTTCCATTCACTTACAGTAATCCTAAATTACTTGCAAATCAGAATGGCAAATCTGACTCCAGCTACCGGCTTCTGAAACAAATCCCATTAGCAGCGTGTGGAGTCACACCTGCACCAAAGGCACGTCTGCCTGGCAAAGCTGCACGCGGCATTTCCCAAAACAATTTCTTTCTCATTGCGATAGTGCCGCCAGGCTCCTCGGAGAGCACGCTGCAAAGATTTACTCTACTGCTCGATTTTTTGGGGTAACTGCTAAAGCCCAGGCTCTTTATAGTCCAATATTGAATTTCCCCAGCTTACAACAAAACACAGAGTGTATTTAAACATGGTATATAATGACTTAAAACACCAGTGATACATCAGACTTCCCATATTTACTCCTCAGGATCTAAGCAAAAGACTCATCTTACTCCCAGCAAAATGCTTTTAACTGTATGTGTAGGAGAAATTAAGAACCTGTAAGTGCATGATTACCACCTTCGGATAATTATTGTGATATGAGCCAGTGTTGTTTTCGATTACATTTCTTTAATGAGATGCATCCTTTAGGCTAGCTGTGCTGGTACGGTACAGTTTTAGGAATAATTCTCACATGTTCTTAAGTTTCTTCAGGATATACTTTAACTCCTGAGGTGACAGTCCTGTCAGACTAGAAAAAGAATTACACAGCAAACATCATGACATAGGCCTTCCACTTTCCCTGCGTTTGATCACCTTTCCTACACATTAGCATTGATGTTGTTCCCTTCTAATAACTCAAGTCCTTCTCTAAACCATTTCCTCCTACTCTCCCTATGCAAGGAAATATTTCAGCCCTTGTAAATAACCTTGATCACAGCTGAAGGTGAATAATATTTAGTGCCATGCCAGAAGCAGGTCTCATACTCTCAACCTGTACACAGCAGCTTTAAAAAGAACCCAGTAAAACCACAAAAATTCAGGTCATCTCCAAATGTAGGAAACCATGGCATTAGACTGGAATTCATGGACATTTATAGGCAATAAAATCTATTTCAGTAATTTGAAAGCATTCCTATTTTATAGCTCCTCCTGATATATTTATTTTTAAACAGGGTAAACCTGCAGCAGAATAATTAAACAAACAAGCCCGGGGGCATTATCGAATGCTTCTAAAACTTATGGATTCGTGATAGTCTGTGGACATTGAATATCACAAGAAAAAAACATATCATGGCATAGTCTGGGAGAAGGGACTTATCAGCATTTGTTTGTTCAGTGTTTCAATCAATTAAAACAGGCCTATTCTTTATCCATATTGACATTATCTTCATGGCAAGGCAAAATGCCAACTACTACATGCTATATATACCCACACAGAGTAATTTTGTAATTGAAGCAAAGACGGTTGCAATAGCTTTGAGTATCCACGCCAAGGGGCTCCCAATCTTCCTTGCTGCGTTTAGCAAGAGAGAGGACGTACTTCTGCCTCAAACCATTTACCTTGTTACTGCACCAAGGACGACTGTACCAATGTGAAGGCTGCACACACCTGCTGTGCCCAGCACTCCAATACACACACAAACCCCTTTTCCCTACCTCTTCCCCACCTTTATGTCTGCAATGATGTGAGGAGGTAGGTTTACACAGCTGTGGTGGTTTTAACTACCATTAAAAGCAGCAATAACGCAGGAAGATATAGTGGCAGACTTAAAATGCAGGCTGTAAAGCTCCAGGAGCAAGTTTTGGATGCACACAGTTTGCTGTCACCTCATCCACGCAACCAGCTTCTGGGCCAGCTGGATTATAACTGTGCACGTCATGCCATCCATACGCAGAATAGCTCCCATTTCCCCCTGTTTCACTAGACTCGTGAACAAAATAAAGGGGAGACGAAAAAAGCCGCCTTCTCCTTTTACCAAAGAAGGCCAGAAGGTGAATCCTGCGTGGCCGACGTGATTTCTCTCACCTCTTTCTCCCTGTTGAGCAGCACCAGCTGGCTGTCCGTCAGGATGCAGTATTTCCTCTCCCATGTCGTGGTTTCCGTGTAGGGGGACTGGCCGCAGGACAGGCGGTGCGTCGGTGGCCCTTTCACATCTGCAAACCGAAAAACACAACGGCAGGCTGGTTAGCGTGTGTCATTAACCACCGCCTTAGCTTTCGTGGCCCTGCAGCTCGATGTGAGGCAAAACCGCAAGCTGTACTTCGCAGTGTCTGTTTCAGCATATTAAAAGACAAAATGCTAATCCTGGGAGGCACCTGTGTGAAACGCTACGTAAGGTACACGATGAATACTTATTTATCTATAGGATGACTTACAAAAATGGCAATACCTGAGATGAATGTAAATGTCTTTGTCGAAGACTGAAATATAATCAAAAGAAAATACCAAGAGCTCTCATGAAAACTTCATCTTCCCTCCACTCCCTTCTCAAAAACATGGTTAAATGGGGAGCGCCCTAAATCTGCCCTAAATCTAGATTATTTGAGACTAAGGATAGAGAGGCACAGGAAGGAAGATGGAGATCAAGGAAGGCAGGCTTGAAGAAGGGAGGGGAAAATTCAAAGGAATGTGCATTTAATTGAGAAGAGCTTGCTAACATCTTTTGGTAGGGAAGCTATTTGATTAAACTGGGACAGATAGGGGTCTTCCCGTATTTCAACTTAACCACAGCCACTAGAGACAAAAACTCAAACAAAAACAACCCCAGACCAAACACAAAGACCCCACAAAACAAAATCCAACTTGTCTGGCTCCCAGTGCTGATCTTTTAAAATTTGTTTTTAAATCAATTTCCCTTAATATCTCTCAGGTTTGAGCTACATATCACATTGTGCCTCTCACTATTAATTAGTTTTGTCCAAGACTGGGACAGGGCACCACATCAACTAGCCCAGGAGACAGACAGACAGACAGACAGACTTCAGCAGCTGGGTAACACTGGTAGTGCTACGAGATGAGTGGTTACAGGGAAGGCCGCCCTAGGAATTCAAATGTGCAGTCAACTCACAAAAATCTCTTTACAGAAGGCAGAAATGCTATATGAATAATAGGAAAGAAAAAAAAAGAGCCATGAGTAATGCCATTTATATAAATTTAGAAAACAGTTTCAAGTCATCTTTTTCTAAAGTTTTGAGATTAAGCTCTGGGTGCTTTGTAACATTAATTTTTATCTTGCACTCTAGTTTATGCAACTTTACTTGCATTGATCCAAAAATCAGCCATTCCCAATGTTTATGCTGTAGATGCCTGAAGTCCCTGGATTTCTAAGACAGAAGCCTCCCTTTTAGATTTCTATCTAAAACAGACACTGCAAACATCACGATATTGTCACGGACTTGCTGCATAGGAATCTAGAACCTTCTTCAACTATTTTAGGTGCACATTAGGCAAAATGAGTGTTCGGAACCAAAGTGGTTTGTAACTTGAGCTTGCTTTCAGAACACAAAGTAGCCCAGAGCTGAGCGCAGATGCTTCTTGTAGCTTCTCCCCAGCTTCACCACTAGAGGCCAGCGGATCCTCAAACACCCAGCGCCTTCCCGGCTGCAAGGAACAGCCTTAAAACTTCAGATACAAACCCCTCCAGCTGACTTCACTCTCTTGCAGACCCCGTGTATGCCCAATCCCACCTAATCATTAAAAAAACTGCAACATCTTCATGCTCTTTTCCTGCATATAATAGCAACTTTGCCTCCACATTGAAAGGAAACTTCTAATGCCGGGGAATTAACTTGAAAGACTGTTTTCAGAACCTAGTTCAACCTCACGTTGCATTAAGATTCCTGTGATCATTCAGAAGATTGCTTGAAACAGGCAATCTGGTACCTTTAAGCGAGAAAAAGAAGAGGACTGCATGGCCCCTGCTGCTCTGAATAGTGAAGAAATGCACCTTGGCTCCCTTCATTTCAGAGGAGGGAATTTGGGGAAGAAGCTGAGATTTAGGATGAGGCTGCACACTGCTACCTCTCCTAACAAAGCTCGGTTTCCAGTCGTGACAAGCAACACTGTCTATCTCAGAATTGCCCAAAAGCATAATGAAGCAATAGTGCATGTGTGCAAACTCCTGCAGCACAACAGACTCTCTCCCAAGCTACGTGTTTGTCCATCTTATAGACATGAACCCTCCAGACAGATTTTTGGCACAACTTCAAGTGACATTTCTCATGGTGTCTAATCCAAAACCCACCCAGGTGCAAAATAAAACCACTGTTGCTCCTGTTTAGACCTTGGTTTCCCAAACAGAAGCAAATGAGCCCCACCTGTGCCTAAGCAAGACAAACCTACGAGCACCGGGCTGACAGAGGGAAGACGAGCAAGAAGGATGAAGGCACGGGCTGCTGCTGTGAGTGTGCAACAGAATTGTGGAGACCAGAGCTCTGGAGATCTGGTCTTTTGGGTAAAGAAAGCACATGATAAATCATCAAGGGGGAAAAAAGGATGAAGATGTGTCCTGTCCTGCTCATGTGGGTGGGCTGAAAATGAGAGAGCGTCTCCAGCTGCTGAGCTGAGCAGGCAGCAAGTAAACTATATTCTTAACTGCCGGTAGACTTTCTCGTGGCAAAAGAAAACCCTTCTGGGCCATTAGCTCCAATGCAGAATCTACAGTCACGACTCGCCCAGCCCCAAAAGACTTTCGCATTATAATTTCTACCTAACTCCAGGCCTTGGCAGGATACCATCCCACTGATGTACGGGCTGCACAAAGGAATTAAAGAACAGAACGGCTTCTTCCACTGCAATAACAACTCCGGGACTTGACTGAGTCATCGGGCGCTGCGGGCCAGCCGGGCTCTGCTGCCAAATCGGTTGGCTACGTCAGAACAGCTTTCACAGGCTGCTGGCAGAGGAACACGCCATCTCGGTGTCTGGAGCTGTCAGTCACCACTAGAGAACACCACGGCATTCAAGTTTCGTGCTTGTACTGGGATCCTTTTGAACGCACGTTGGGACACAGCCCCGCCACACTGCAGACTGACCAAGCGCTCTCTTCAACAACAAAGAGCAGTGGCAAACTGGTTTTCCGACGTATCAGATCCCATAACTTCAGGCCTCTCCCTGAGGCTGACACCGCAAACCCATCTTGCAAACTAGACGGATGCTGAAGACACGTTGCAAGAAAACTCACCGCTACCAAAACTGCAGCATAGCTTCGGTGCATTGGTCCCATCTATTTGCATTACTCCTCAGTTGGCCTTCCTGCGTGACCGACCTCTTTGGAGCCTCTCACAACAGCTGTAACTTCAAAACTTACTCTAAAGCATGCCACCAGTTTAGACTGAAGACTCTTTGGGACTTTACACAGTATCACATATACACTCAGTCGCTTCACAGACCCCGTTGTGCTTTCCGGTACTCCGTATCTTCAGTTTTCATTTCACATTCTCAGCTCCAGCTTTTCAAGTGAATGTAATAAAACCCACCGACCTCTTCCACTAATGCCCCATAGAACTAATTCACCACCACTGTCTGAATCGCTATGGAAATGAATGGCAAAAAGTCCATGTGTAACTGGGACAACTGACATTTTGGGGAAAGATAAAAAGTCAGGGCTATCCTTTCTTGCTTCGGGAATGCTACAGGGTGTTTCAAAAAGATAGACCCAACTAGATACTTTGAATTTGTGTCCATCTTTTTGAAACACCTGTATATCTATCAGCTTATACAGGAAGGCTTGTGCTTTGGAGGGTAACTCACTGATGAACACAATTTGAGGCTGGAGTTGCAGGAGAGAGCCGAAAGCTCCAAGTCTGCAGATGGTACGTGTGGGATGGGCTCATGCAGCCGCACACCTAAATATGCAAGTTCTGGTGACAAGATTTCTTCCTCTGGTCTGATGCAATCCTTTCCATTCTGCATCATTACAATGAGGCATTCAAGCAAGTAGATCAGTTAGTCTACACAGAGGATTAAAGGTCGTGCCTTATGTGCCTTCAAATGCTAATATCGGTTAAGTAACAGCTTGGAAAAAAAATCCCCTTCCTGGTACAGCATCCTTTGCTGTTTGCCTGCTGCATCTGACATAGCTGAAGATTGGAAATTGCGTTGTTTTTCCTCGGGGCTCTGAAATGCCATTAGGCATGTTATAAATATCCACAAAGCTCCCTTTCTCTCAGCCAAATGACATCTTGTACCTTATTATTCTTAACTACAGAGCTTATTTTTAAAAAAAGGGGGAGGGAGAAAGAAGAAAAAGGCACGGTTATGCCATAACCACGTAACAACAACCACCAAATGTTGATTGGTGCAAGGTGAGGGTACAAGGAGAGAAGCAGCCGGCGCCATAGAAAGGGCAAGACATTTTATGAAAACTGGTGGCACAGTTGTATTTAGAGAGCAGTACTAGTGCTATCAGATGGGAACAGTTCTGAATCTTCCATTGCAAGCATGCAACAATTCTTTTTTCCAAATTCCAAATGCATCCACAAGTGGAGAATACTTTCCAAAACACAGGCAGAACCAGAAACTAATTTCCAAGAGATGAAAAGCGGTCCAGTGTCATTTAGTCCCCAACAGCTCTTATACAGCCAGCAGGGCAAGTCCTCTCCTTTTCTGGATTAGTGAGAAATACAGAATTAGCAGAAATCAGGCCAACAAAACTACATTAAAGGTAAATTCATGCCTTCAGTCTCTTTGCCAAAAAGCACTCTCTACCTACAATCAATAAAAGCACAAAATTAAACCTCCATCCCAGTGATGACAAGAGCACCCCTGGCATGTGTCAAAGCTCCTTTTTTGAACCACACTCTTCCTATGGTGAAAGCAAGGGCTGACTGAAGTACTTGCCAAACTTTCGTCAACTTTATTAGGGTCCGTATTCTGTTCCTAGTATTTCCAATAAGGAGCTGCCAAGCAGCTGAGTAACTAATGCAGTGGCCAAGTTTGTATGCAGGGAGGATTTTTTTTTCCCCCTGAAGAGAGATTAGTAGGAACCCTAACACCTTTTGACAACAGGTCTACTTGCCCAACATCAATGTTTTCATGGTGTTTTATGCACTTACCATAGAGATGGGACTCAGGGAGCTGTAGGTAAGTGCTGTCATTTGAGAGCTTGTCAGTCTCCCAACCTACCTATCTGTGCATAAGCCTGCAGTCCAGTACCAATAACCATCAGTTTGAACCTTTATTGAGCAGTTGAACAGAAGCTGAAACTTCAAGCATCACTATTGACATGAAGCTACAAAGACAAATAGCAATTAAAAACCCTTCACTAAACTTACAGCATCTCTAAAGGCTGATGAAGCTCATGATTCAAGGGAAAGATATGGCAGAAAAGGAAATGCACTGCGTCTCAACATGCCTCATTCCCCTAAACCTGCATCTTGTATAAGAAGCCACAAACGCAAGTGAAAATAAACAGCAATAGCACAGTTATGTGACATACAGCTGTGTGTATATGCAACCAATTCAGACAGCTGTGTGATGTTCAGATGAAGATCTGCAGGATCTGGATTTAAAACAGAGGAGAATTGAAGCGTCTCTGCCCTGAAAGCAGACACAGGGGTCAGAGCAAAGGGACAATCTCCCCACGTTTACACAGAGCAGATGACGACGGAGGTCACTTACTGAGGGTCTGCTAGGAAAAGCACAATCAAGACAACTTCCACTTTCTCTCATGCTGATATATATAGCTTTTGTTTGCATTTCTTATTTCTCAAACCAACTCCCAGCCCCACACAATGGTTTCTGATCCAAGCCGCGCTATCAGAAACAACGGCTCAAAGAAAACCTACCACGATGTACAAATTCACTTGGGAGAAGGAGGGGACGCTCATCGTCCAAGTTTGCACGGACAAACACCACTGTCCCGATGCAGAACATGCAACACTCACGACTAATTTTATTATACGATAAGGAAAATTCAGCACGTACCGTATGTGGTGACTCTGAGACTCAGAGAAAAAGTGATGCTCGTAGGGTTGATGAATTCTTCTCTGAATCACACCACACTTAGAGATATGACCAGTACACATTATAGAAATAAAGCCATTAACCCTGCCATTTTATTTCGAGTGACCTCATCACTCTCTAGAACTACCTGAAGGGAAGTTATAGCCAGGTGGGGATTGGTCTCTTCCCCCGGGCAGTCAGCAATAGGACAAGGGGGCATGGGCTTCAACTCTGCCAGGGGAAATTTAGGCTGGATATTAGAAAGAAATTCTTTGCAGAGAGAGTGGTCAGGCATTGGAATGGCTGCCCAGGGAGGTGGTGGACTCGCCGTCCCTGGAGGTTTTTAAACTGAGATTGGACATGGCACTTAGTGCCATGATCTAGTAAATGGACTGGAGTTGGACCAAGGGTTGGACTTGATGATCTCTGAGGTCTTTTCCAACCCAGTCGATTCTGTGAGTCACAACGTGGGCAATGACTGTCGGTTTTCTAGGAAGCTTTTTGTAGCTCACGTGTCCTCCTCAATCCCTGTGTGGTGTGGTTCCATTTCAGTTAAGAGGTATCTACATTTTTGTGGTCAGCAACAGATCTCTCTGGTGAAGTAGGTGTTATTTTGAGTGCAGAAAGCATGAGCAGATCCCTTGGGATGAGAGGCACGCTATTATGTAGGATGTTATTACAGAGGTAAGCATCTAGTGTGAATTCTTTCTGTTATATTTAATAGCCGCACTCAACAAACATCGTTACACGTGCAAGGACTCAATTCAGGCGGATCCAGTTGCTCTCCTCCAGCAGCTGCATGCAGCGATAACCAAATTCTTGTGTGGAAACCTAATATCGTGGGTAGAAGGTAAAGCAAGCTCAGCCAAACCATCGGATTTCAGGGATCTCAAAAGCTCTCACACCAACTGGTTACGGCCAAAACGCCACCTGGAAAATCCATTCAGCGAAGAATAAAGCCATAAAAGGTTTATGTAGATGAAAACGGTATTTTAGAAGCTGGCAGAAGCCATGACCAGCACCATGGCTTTCTCAGATTCCAATGCATTCGGCACTGCAACATGAATCCTTCACGAGATCTTTAATTTTTCTAGTATAGGCCAATCTTGCCAATCTAACCTATTAACTTTCCGCTACTCTTTTATTGAGTGGTAGTGACCAGGCACAGTCTGAAAACCAGTTTTCCGTTATCCCAGTGGAGAACCTCATAAGCCACAGACAGATTCACGTAAAAAATTGTTCGGTCAAGTGCAGTTCTCATGCCCTTTACCCTCACAGAAACAACACCATGGCGATTTTTATGTTTATTGTGCATGCTTCCATTTCCCTACCACCAGTATGCTAACCCTGGGTGAAGGAATCTCCCAAAATTTAGAGATCAGAAGCCTGGAGGTGCTTCTGCTGCTCAGTGCTTGAGGATAAGGTTTTGAGGTTCTTCCCTTCTCTGAATAAGGTCTGTGCATGTCTTCTGCAAACAGATAAGGGCACGGCATTTTTCCACATGAGATCTGTGATGGGGTGGGAGGGAGTCACCTTTCTGCTCTGAATTTCTCACATACAGCAGACTCGCCTCAACACAGCGAAATCCAGACTAACCTTTCAAGCTGGAAGAATGGGCTTCAACATTTTGTCCGCTACCACAGCTACCAGCCAGATTCTTAAAATTTACAGATTTTCTGCGTTTAAGTATATATATATGTGTATATATATATATATATGTAAGGAACAATTTTTTATGTTGGAATTTTTATGAGTGAATACCTAATAGCCAGCCAAGGGGACAAAATACAAAACGCTACTGTTCAACGAACCTGGCATCTCCCAGAAGGACGAGCTCTTGCTGCCTCTCCTCTCTGCTGCCGACATCATTCCCACCCTTCCATTCCTTCCGTGGGAGAGATTTGACTTGTTGGTACAGGAGACGGTCGGCAGCGAGCAAGGCACAGCAGGCTCGCTCCGCAGCTGGGCTCCCACACAGCTCTGCCAATTCAACTTGGTCCCCAGTCAGTACATCTGCACTATACTTGCAACGTCGCCACTTTGCCTATCAAAAGCTCAGCAGTTTTCACACCAAGGCTGAGCCTAGAGAAGAGATCAGCCAAGATTTCCCCTCTTATTTCCCCATAACGCAGGCAATCTGAAAATGAAGCCTTTCCCCAAGACCTGTGCTAATGCACCTACTGCTCTCAGCCCCCAGTACTTGCTAAAAGGGCTCCGTGTTCCCCGGTACCCAAACGCTCCGTGGAAGCTCGAGAGCACGAATTCAGTTAGCCCACAACCATGCGAGCAGTTACACTGAGCTCTCTTTTCAAAAGGGAAAATGATGGACTTGTTCCAAAAAAGAAACCTCAACTCTTAAAATCTTACAAGCAGTTTAGCGAGCAGATGCTGAGTGCACCAACAGTCTTGAGTTTTCTTGCAAAAACCTAAGAAAAGAGAGCTAAGGAGCTAGCAACAGAAGGAAAAATTAGGCATAAAGCTAAAATTGGGCTGGCAGGGTAATTCTGATTAGACAGAAGAAAGTTGCACCAGTTGCACTCGCTGTCACCATGCAGCGTCTTTAAGCAAAAGGTGTGGGAGCTCTTAATAGCAGTTTAAAACTGCCAATTAGCTCGAACACTGCTGAGCTCCTCTAAGCTTCTTACGTGCCGCGCAGCCGACTGCTAAACTTGCAGCGGGTAATTGATCCTCGCTTCCCTCGGCTGCACCTCTCTCTCCAGCCCCGTTCTCATGGTCTGTACCCAGCCAGGTCCGTGAGAAGAGACAGCATGAAAGATGCGTCTGTCAGGAGACAGCAGCACCTCCTCGAATGGATGGGTGCCAGCGACCTCAAATCACGCAATCACCTGCACACTTGGTAGCTCGACAAGTGGAACCAGAAAACACAACCCGGCCAAGGTGGGGACCTTGCAAAACACGCAGGTGCGCTTCACGCTCGGCCCGGCCTCCCGCGCGCCCCTGCGAACAAGCAGCTCATTGTGCAGCGCTGGAAATCCCATGACATCACCACAACAGACGTTGCTATCTGTGTAAAAACCAATTTAGTTCCCAGGATACCTCGGATTTCAAAGCACCCGCGCTTGCTCAAAGCCATCGCTGTGACCCTTCCTACAATACTAAGCAGGTTTTCCTTCCTTCTTATTCAGTTCTCGTTCCCTGCCCAGGACCACTCATCTTTGCTCCTGAATATTAAGTACATTTTTCACCCACAGTTTAAATTCCCACTTGGCCTACAAAACACTTTGGAATCTCAAAGCAGAAATGGTCATTACAAACCTGTAGAGGGGATTATAAAAGATTACATGCCCCTATTACATAGCTGCCAAGTTCTGAGAAGATTCTCAAGTGACGCTTCTCCCCAAAGCAAGGAGAGGCTTTCGTGAGAAATTTAGGAAGCAGAAAATTGAGAATAGCAGAAAAGTTAATTATTCGTGGGAGAAAAAAAGTCTGCAGTTTGTCCTCTTAATTTATGCATGGTCCTTTTCTTACCCAGCTCTATACCCTTCTCTCTGTCATTCTTGCTCTCACCAACCCCTAATCTCCATCTTACAGCCTCTTCAGCACTGAGCATCCGATTGGGCTCTTCCCTCTTAACTCTTTATTCTTTCCAGCAGCGCATGAAGAAGACTAGAGGAAAAGCAGCATCCAGAGCTCAAAAAGGATCTTGGCCCAGGGCAGCTGTGAAAAAACAAACAAACAAACAAAAAACCCCAGGCAAACAAACAAACCAACCCCAACCAACATTTTAAGAGCAAACTCTGCTCATTTTTCGCATGCACAGAAATATACCACTGTCCTTGTGGTCGAAGTTCAACATATGCGTACCAGAAGCACCATACCAAGGGTTCTACTCCCCCAGACAGCTTTACCCCCCACTTCTGCACACAAGGTGTCAACCAGCTGACATTCATCTGTCATGGACCCATTTCAAGAGAGCAAGACCCTTTTGCGTTCTCCTGCCCGGTAAAGTGAGGGAGGGATGAGAAGAGCAAAGGCAGAGAAGCGTTTCTGTGGGGAGAGAACAAGCCACAGGCACAGACAAGGCGATGAGATAGTGACCACAAGTTCAAGTCGAACAACTAAAAAACAAACACACCGTGTTTCAGGCTTTCACGTGCAGTTTGTCTGAACAATCTCAGCCTTAATTTTCTCAGAGCAACGGCAGGATTGCTGAGTTCCCCGCCCCTTAAACCTACCTCTAAACAAACACAGCCCCCACGCTCTCGGAAAACAACCCTCCCAATGTGCGGTGCTTTTCATGACGAGAAGAATAAAGGAAAAAGAAAGCAAAAAATAATTAAGAAATAAAATCACAAAGCTCTCAGTGTGGTGCTTTTCCATACGTAGGAGTTTTAAATGCTCGGTCACCCTGCCACTACCGCACAGCCTGTTGCTGCTGTACTCTTCTTGCTCTTTTCAACCCAAATGTTTATCGAAGCCAGAGCATACACACAAGCGATTAGGTGCCTTTCTTTTTGTTTGCTTTACTTGTTTGGGGCTTTTTTGTTTGTTTTTGTTTCCTCAACAGACTTTGGGGAAAATAATAAATAAAATATAAGGGTTCTGACCACTGCTGATGTCTCAGATGTGTTTATTTCCCTCGTCGAAGGGAGAGTTCACAGAACCCTAAAATCTACTACAACTATGTGCTGCCTTTTTTTTATATTATCCAGGTCATTCAGGCATATAGCCTAAACTTAGCTTTTGTATTTTAACCACTTAAAACAAATGACTTAGTAAGGGACCACCTCGAGGAATTCAACGATAATGCAAAAGAAGCCCTCCAGTACTCCCCATGCCATTTAAAAAAGACCCACTCTGCTTCCTTCTGGCATCTTCTAAATGTTTTCAGAAGAACCTGGAACCAGCTATTATACACCAATTTGTTGATTTGACCTACTTAAAAACAAAACCCCATACAAAAGCACCAGAACGCTCCTCGTTCCATTTTTCTCCCTGACGTCTGAAAGTCTTCATGCATTTCAGTAACGCAACGCTAATATAGAAAGGGCTGGACTCCTTTCATCCTTTGAAGATGGTTCAGACACAAAACTTTAGAGGAGGGAGAAGGGATCTTACGTAAATGCAATGGGGATTCTGAGCCATATTTAGATTTATGCAAAGTAAAGTCTTACTGCAAATAGTCTGAATCCCACATTTAATCCAGTACAGTAAGGTAATGACCTGTAATACCTTCTTTTATCAGCTCTACCCTTTAACCTTTAAAGGTTAAACAAGTTTAGCTTCCCTTTGTGATTTAACCCAGCTACTGTACCTGTTTTTAGGGAGGGAAACATGGCTTCAGGAGAAGAATCCACTTTGGTTAAGCACAAGGAGGTCACCAGCAATGTGGTCCAGGCAGGACACAGAGCTGCTGGCTCAGATCAAGGCTCAGGAGCCTCCTGACTCACTTCTCGCTCTCCTTATTGCCACACGATGTCAATAGTTGCAAATCAAAGTTTCATTTTGTTCCAAAATTTCAGAATATAGCGGGTGACTTCCATCTTCTTGCCTACTCAATAATGTTGAAGGAAACTAACTGTGAAAGAGAGAGGTAAGATGGGAAATAACAGTGTCAGGGCAAAGAAATTGGAAGCGCTGAGCTAACACCGTGTCAGGGGAAACAGATTCCTGTGGGCCAGCTCGGTTTGGCCATCTCGGCCATGCTGAGATCAAGGCTCCCACGATACCGCCAAAACAGGTGAGGCAGGTTTATTACGCTTTTGGCAAACCCAAAGCAGCATGATTAATGTATCCTTTGATGATGGGCTAGCTAATTAAAAGGATCTGGAGCTAGGGTGCAGCATTTCAGGTATTCTTCAACTGGGTTTTCCCTCTTCTTGGCGTGTTTTATTCTCTCCTCAGCAGGCTTGGCTATGAAGAACAAAGACAACATCCTCACCCCAAACACATCCAACCCTAGAGCCCACGCCTGCTTAGTTTTTCCTCCTTATTCCTGCTAAATTCCCCCAAACCTGCAAAATATAAAGCTTGTGAGGACCATACCTTTCGTTACTCACTTATATCTGATTTATCTGATGCTTAGTAGTAATGCCACAAATCTCCTAAGTGCCAACACGCCCTTGCTCCCAAATGTTTTCCCTTCCACATGTTTGACAAACTGACATCATGACGCCCCCACAGCAAATCCAAATCCCTTTATCAGAAGGGCAGAGCCATAGGTGCTCGTCTCCAAAATCCTGGAAGGAGAACGAATGAATCCAATAAGGATAAATAACCATCAGAGAGAAAATGTCTTTCCTACAGCAATGCTAAACAGAACTTTATAGGTCACAACCTTGCAGAAACAGGCCTGATAACATCTAATTAGCAGTCCTGCTGCGCAACTGCGTTTTGTAACAGTAAATCCAAGCAGACCGGGAGGAAATCTCTACTTAAATATAATAATTTTCATCCAGTTTGAAGAGATTTGCTTTATGCTACTGTGTTGTGAGCTTCACCCTCCCCCCCGCCCAGTACTAATAATCAATCTACACAAGCGATTTTATGAGTTATTACTGAAATTCATTTCATTCCTATTGGGAAACAATTTACGGGGGCAGTATGGATTTTTATTAATTAACTTATTTTTAAACTGAAATACTAAGAATTCTGTTTGCTGCCAGAAGATGGGTGGAGAAGGTGAGGAAAGTTCATGTACCCAAGAGACTATTAACTAGAACCAACTTGGACAATGCATTTGAGAAGCATTTCCTTCCAGCTACCGTAGATAGCTGTCCTTAACATGCCTTTACTTAAGCAGCCAACTTTCCACCACCGAGTACAATGAGATTTCAAAACACACACGAAATCAGAGTATAAACAGACACAAACATCCACTTGGTGATATAACAAAAGAAAATACAGGGCGAAAAACTTGAGCTTCTCTATTTTCTGACTGTTAGAAAACACCTTGGACTTTAAAATACGCTCTGGTTCACACTCTCCATGTTTTTTTAAGTGACAGTATTACACAAAATAGTCTGCTTAGCTGTCTTTGCAATGGTGTTCATAACCAAAAATGATTCCTGGGGGCTGAGGGATAAATTCCACCCAATATTATCACACAGGGAACAGAGTTTCAGACGAACCAGGCAGCAGCAGATGAAGCATGAATGAGGCTGAATTAAAATACATATGAAAACCTTGTCACAGACAGCAGAAATGGCAAACAGATGAGAGGCAGCACCAAAGAGTGGAAGATTAAGGAACAACTCCCTTTTATTCAAGACTTTGAGTTGGTTGCAGGCAGACGGTGCTGGTTCTCATGGCTGGAGCTGGATGGTACCCAAACCCCAGCCCTGACGATGGCAAACTTATTTTTGTAAATCTCTGGTGATAAAAACCATGCGTGGCATCTTGTTCATTTCCTCCTTACTACTCACTTTGCCAAAAACTTCAAGCTCTGCTTCCCCTGCCACATCTACAGGCCGGTACTATTTGTTCTGCTCTCAGTGACTAATGATGATCATGATCATACGCATCCCCCTGTCTTTGTAAAAGCCTCTTTTAACAACAGGATGAGAACCGACAATGATATCTTGGTACCTGGGACCAGTTTTGCTAGCCCTCAAGCAATCAGACATGATGATGGGGAAAAAAATAATAATAATAAAAAGTCTATTTTTTCTTTCCCAAACTCTCATGTGATTAAAATCCATTAAAATGCAAACAGGCTTTAATTTTATTTTACCCATCAGTGACCACACTTCACTGTCCCTGGGCTATGACTGTCTCTTTGTGAATTCTCCGCACATAATAGGAGTCAAGCTCCAGGTTTAGGAGCAATCACTCTAGTAAACCTTGCTAAATATATATGTGTGTATATATTGTATAACGATCTCCATTTTTCATGTTGATTTACACTGATCATTGGAAAGTACATTCAGCTTCATGTTTGCTCATCTCTGAATAAACAAAGTGAAGGCTGTTGGGTATCCAAAGACAAATGAGACAATACAGATGTAGACAAAAACCTATCATCACCCCTGAAAGCTTTCTCTTTGAAATTATATAGCCACGCAGAAGTTATTCAGAGCAGAGATTGCTAGATGTGTTTTCAATTTGGCCTGGGCCTGTTGGGGACAGGGAGGGAGCCTGATGAGGCTTATTCCCCCTTCCCCATACTTGACGATTCAGAAACATATGACTCAGCGAGGATGTTTTTCTTCCTCTTGCATTCTACAGTTTCCATTTGTCAACATAGGTCTCCTTAGGTTCGTATCTCCAAATTCTTATATTGCGCACCTACCTGGAGTTGTGCCGTTAAAATAAAGGCTTCTATTATTCACCCATGTATAAATACATCCATTTGAACATGTGATTCCCCATCAAGCACAACCGTGTAAATCAAATACAGCCCGTGCATCAGCTGGGTTCATAGTGCACAGGAGCATTTCCTTCTCATCTGCAGACTTTGTCCCCTTTTGCTTCAGCAGGAAAATAAAAGAAAAAAGAAACCAAACCTATTTCAAGGGCATACAAGTCTGGAGTCAGAAATTACAGTTTCCACAGTAACAGAAGGAAGGTGTCAGAAGTCTGGGCACATATGCTGCACAGTGCAGCGCGGCTGCTGCAGAACCAGCAGCCACCAAATTCAAGATGCTACATATGCACATAATAAATTGTTTTGGTTGCTGCACAAACACAAATTTCCCAATTAGTACATTTGAGCCATTCATGTCTTTTGCTAAAGTAACTCAAAACTCCTGCTCTACGCACATGATTTCCCCCAGACAAACCCTCTGGCATCTTACAATTATATTTAAGGGCCTTCACTTCTGTTTACGGACACACGGCATCCACAGAGAGCTCAGAAGAAACTCCACAGTGAAGAAAAAACATATTTCCTGAATAGAAGTTTCCCCGTTCTGCAGGTATTAGAGCATATCTAAGCAGGAACTATCGACACGTCATTATAAGGAGCATCTCGGGCAGGTTTTGTGGCAACCAGCACTGAGCTCCCTGCTGCTGCTGCAGATAAACCGGCTAAAACCAACAAAGAGCGGGTAGGAGAGCACCAGAGTGATTTTGGACATGTACAGGATTTGTCTCTGCAGGATGAAGAAAAGGAGAATTTTGCACCAACTTTTACTGACATATGTTGCTTTGCTCTTTCCTTGTTATTAATTAGACACACTGCTATCCCACTGACACTTCTGAAGTACCACAGAGAGTAGCTCAGCCATTTCCCTTGAATTATGTTTTAATGGTAAAAGATATATAAACCTCTTAATGCCCAACCTCACAAAGGCCACCCTGCCAGAGTATCCAACACTCTCCTAGCTGGCCCATGCTTTCTTCTGGATTAAAAGGCCTTTGCTAACACAGGTCTTCTCCAACACTGGGACATGGTAAATAAGAGTCGAATCTTCATGTGACAGTGACACATGCAAGTTATGGTGGAAGTCACCGTCACAAACCACAAAAACCAACGTCGAGACGATTCAGCTCCATCACAGCAGACTCAGAATTATTATCCCTTCCTCTCCCATTCCTTTTCAAAACTTCAGCTTATTTTCTCTCAGTCTTGCTATCATTTAGTACTACCTCAATGAAGGAATGGGCTGTCATTTCAAGACATCAGTGGCTTGAACCATACTCAATAAGATATTTTATCAAGCTACAGGAGGGCTGACAGGAAACCTATGGCCAACCACACTGCAGCCAGCAGCCTGTCCTTGCTACGCACCACGCACTCAGCAACCCCAGCATCTTCATATATCAAACACAGTAATCTTCATTGCTTAATAAAGCTCGCAGAGGAACCGGTTACTAAAGCAGGCCATTTATATAAGACACAGACAATATACTTGATCGGTCATGTAAAAAAAGCATTGCTTGAGTGGAGATGACTGTAGGCAACTGGGAGGTATTCACATCTATTTATTCACCTTCTTCCTCGCACAGGCAGCTCATTCAGTGGCTCTACCTGGAGCGGTGTCGCTGACAAAGCCTCTTCTCACGTACAAGGGCAGCCAGAGCTAACAGGAACATTATAGATAAGGTAAATGGAGACACACCGCAAGAAGTTTGGCAGTTTTTTCAGTCGTAATTTATCAAAACTGCTTGCCAAAGCATCTGTGTCACTACACAACTGTTAGAGGAAAATTGATCTAAAAAGTGACTACATTAAAAGGGCTTTTATTTTTTTTTTCTATGAAAATGCATTGCAAACTCATACGCATAAGTAGAAGAAAATATAGAGCAACTCAGATGAGGACGAGTGAGATGCAGGTAGAGGTCTGACCATATCATCACCACAGATGTATGGAATAACCTCAGAAGATTTTACTCAGGACTGCTCACAGTTTGGGATGCAGGAAAACGCTCTGTTCCTATAGCCAGGCATAAAATGAATAAGCAGGTCTGTTTACAACTTGCTGTCAGACTTGGCAGTGTACTTTCCTGCATTTAACTTCTTTCTAAGAAGGATTTGTCTGTGATGAGGGGAGAGGGAGGACGAGGAGGATCAGAGAGCTTCTCAAGAACCAGAACACAAACCTCATACAAAGACAAGAAACTATTAAACCAACAGACAACTCCGACCTCCTAGATCTCAAACCTATAGACAGCATCAATAGTGATGTGTGGTGATAGCTGACAAAAATACATGCATGTGAGCTGCAAAAGTGTGTTTGCCCACAACCTGTTCTCGCACCCCACTATCAATAATCTGGCTGGTCTCTGCATCAGTTTTCAGATAAGGAGAAGGATGCTCCTATACCAAATGCACACTGCAAAAATAACCAGCATTTTCCCCATAAGGAATAAAGACAGAAGATGCCTGCTCTCTAAAACATAAGCTTCTTCGAGAAACTAGCTATTTCAGTAATTTTTTTCACCTTCTCTGTACAAAATATTTTCTAACTCCACTTGAACAAGCGGTCCCCTGACTTGCAAAGAGCTCCATCGCCCACGGAAGACCAGATGTCTAGCTTCAGATTTCCTCCTAGTAAGAACAAAACCACGCAGGGGACAGTTGGTTTCAATGCTAACATGTCAAGAGTTTCATGCATTAGCCTGTTGTTTACATAAACAGCTTCCTTTAAACAAGTGATGTTTTACAGGATTATGAAGTATTTATTTCAGAAGAGTCTAAAGAGTCTCTTGAGTAACTAACAGAGAAAGTATCACCACAGAAAGCATAAGGTTAAATGATAATACAAATTAATCAGTTAAAGCAAGTGATGGAGTTACTTTATAGCAGAGCAATGGTACAAATAAGAACGCTGAGATAATGTTGTGCCTGTTTGTTTAGTTCTAAAATGCCTTTGCTTCAAGTCCTAAATCACATACTGTTAGCATCACAGATCTACACCATTTATTATTTGGGAAAACAAAACAAAACAAAACAACAAAGACCTAAACCCCAAATATTTTCCTTTGGGTTTGTTATTTTAAGGAAAAAAGGGTCAATGTGCCTAGGAAGTGCTCCTTGTGTAAGCATGCAGGCAATTTTCATCTCATGCCAAGTTCCATTACGGGCAGCATTTGTGGAAATGCAAACCAGGGAGCTTCGCCTGGAGAAAGTTTCACCACGGTAGAACTTACCCTCTCGCTACAGACTCTAAATGTGCACGTCTACAAGAGTTAAGGTTCCCGTTTCCAGAGTCAAACAAGCTTAGCAGGGACCAAGGCTTCCAGGACAGCTGGGTACAGTTCCCCTTTCTGCACGCTCTGACAGCTGCGTTTTAAGAAAAACACAGAATTTTGAGAAAACTCCAATAGTTTCCTTCCTCCTTCCTAAGCCTGGGCTCACTTACCCCAGAAGGGAGATGCCAGGACCAGCTGCCCCCCGGGGCAGTGGGCAGGTGCCCACACGTCGCAGACCCCCCTTGGACCATGAGCATCGGGGATCTGCCTCACTGGGTCCCGCAGATGAATCTTCTCTTTCCAGAGACTCTACAGTCAAAATGCGAAGATTTACCAAAGACTCCAAATCCAACTGTTCCAGACATGGCTCTGGAAGGAAAAGGCTGCTTTTTTCCTACTCCAGCTACTTCCTTTTGACCCCGTCTGGCTTGTTATCAAAGGAAAAACTTCTCCCACCAAAGCCCCAAATATTCACTTCACCGGGAGCCCTTTCTCCTCATCCCCCTGCTCTCGCGCTTTGGCTGCCCCTCAGAAAGCTGCATCTCTTCAAACCCCCCTCTCCCTGCAAAGAAAATACAGGAGACAAGATGTCTCTAGGATACAATTATCCTCTCCTTAGATAATTCCCACGCGATAATTTCTCATGATCAAGGTAATGGCAGATAATATTCTTGCAAGCAGCAGCTGTCAGCTTCCCCTGCACAAGCAGAATCAAGCACCACATCCCAACAGTCCCACGGATACCGACCACAAAACCAACAAAAAGCAACCTGGAATTTGAGGCTCTGCCATTCACTTGCCGTCATTTCATGAGTCAGAAAATAGCTCTGACAAATATAAATGTCCTCATTCATCTCACTGAACATTAACTTTTGGATTCAGACATAATGGTCTGGGAATTAAAGAAATGAAAATCAACGGCCAGCGCTGAAATGAGCACAACTACCTGCTCAGAGGCACCATTCATTAAGTGTGATTAACACCAGATAAGCATAATTTTATTAGCTTCAAATATTATGGCTAATTATTTTGTGTTGTGCTCATACACATTCAGCTGAATAGTTGTAGTCTATTCAAATACATACTCAAAGCGATTCTGCGAAATGCTCCTCTCTGCATCCCCATCCCCCTGTAATTTTCAATATACCACGTAACACAACATTTACTACCACAAAACCACACTACAGTTTATAAAAAGACAGACTGATACTTGACTGCAATCTGCTATTTTCATAGTTGTAACTCTATGAAAAAACTACAGCCATTTTAATGCAACGTAGGGATGACGTATAAGGAGCTATCTTGAATCTGCTCTGACAATTAAAGGTGAATGAGTTTTAACGCTAAGAATACATCTTGCAACAAAACATAGGGGATCATAGCAGGAGCCACATAAACTGACATTTGCACAGCACTTGAATGAACAAACAAACTACAGAATAAGCTCGACTGCGTAAAAATTCCCTAATAAAAAACCCACCAAAGATAAACTACTTAAGAGCAAATGAGATTTGGGGTGGAGGAACATGAGTCAGTAGAAGAACTTTCTAAACTGAGAAAGTGCTTCTAAAAGCATGAAAATAGAAAAGCTGCTCCAATGAGCAATAAATACTCAATTCCCATCTCAGACAGGAAGAAACAGTTTTGTATTTTGGGAATCGCTGAAGAAACCAAATGTTGAACTGCCTCAGTTTTGAGTTATAAATGTGAAAACACAAATCCCTAAATAAGTTTATATGGAATGATATAGGAAATGGAACTTAATTAATCTAGACTCTAAAGATATTAAAACGGCACAGAGTTGGAATAACTTTAGTGAATAATTACAAAACAACTTCCAGAAAAGCAAGGATCTAAAATATGCTCTCACATTCAAGGCACAAAAAAACCCCAAACCCAGCCAACCTATAAAATGAATTAAAGCTTGAATTCAAAATTGGAAGACTAAAGTTCTTTATCCAGGTGAAGAGAGAAAGAAATAATTCTGAAGAAGTGTCTTTATACAAATTGTAACAAGAGAGCAACTGTGAAAGCTAAATGCACACTAAATAAATCAGTGTTTACCCTTTCCCTCCCCCAAAGCAATGCAGAGACACCCAAGGAAGATACAGGTAAATTGATTCTACTGAAGAATTATTTTGTCATCAATCTACAATTAAACTCACACTGCCCTGAGACCCAGATAAGAAGGAAGAGTGAAATAAATGTTATCTGAGAACTCTCCCACAAACCCATTCTCAACAGTCTTAAAAGGTCACTGGCAATACTCAGAAATAATAATCAAAAAGGTGCAGCAGCTCACCTACAACCCTCGGATCCAAGGCTTTGCCTGCATAGCTCCTTCCTTATCTTGTTTCTACCGAAATCACAGTATGTTCACAATCAACAAGTTTATCAGAATGACACTTCTTCCTCACGCTGATACATTTACTAGAAATTAAAACATTCTGAGCACCAAAAGCACTGCATTCACACCCAAACCTGGCCCGGGCTCCTCCTGGGCAGAGCCAGGCGACCCCCTGGGAATGGGTTCTGCTCTTGCACCCCGTCCGGCCCCTTCTTCCCAAACCCGTTCCCTGGTGCGCTGCACACACCGTACACCCCCGGCATCCCCCCCGAGGCTCAGCATCCCTCCATCACCCAAGAGAACGGGCAAGTCCACCCAGCCGAGGTTCCTACAGCCAAGCAGTGATGCAGCAGTGTCTGAACACGCTTCCTAGACTGTGAGACCGACTGGAAAATATTTATCCTGATTTTTCTTTCTTTTTAAATCCCACTTCCCTCTTTAACTTGCCAAAAAAAACCCCAACCGATTCTCTTTTGGGAGGTAACAATTTCATGAAGAACAGAACAGCTCTTCCCTCAGCTTACAAAGATCAGCAGCGGACTCCACAAACCCTTGCAGATGACCCAGCCTCTGGTACAGAGATGAAGCAAAAATACAAGAAGCCAGGCAAGTGTTGGAAGGAAGATAATATTTTAAAAAGCTGTTAATCTGCAAGTATTTCAGAGGCAAGTGGAAATACTTTTAATGAGGGGAGGTGGTGGAAGCAAAGGGCTTGGCTCCTTGGACGGAAAAGAGACAGAACGCATGTCTCCAGGTTCTCTTGGTCGAACTCCAAAGGACGCCTCTCCCACTGGGTATTTAACACCACCTCTCGGGTTTGGGTCATAGTGACAAGAATTTCTGTCCAAATAGATGTTTCCTGGGAGACTTTTGATCAAGCTCTTCCAAGTTAAACTGTTTGCATACTTTGGAGAAACCCCACATCTCACACCATCTCCTGGCTAGTAAAGTGTCTGAGCACTTTTACCACAGACTTCAGTTGTCCAAGGATTCCCAAATTCTGCCTCCCTTGGAGAGCAAAACAGAGTCCATCTTCCCGGGTTTTTGCTTGAACAGCAGCCGGGACTGTAGTCATGGAAAGATAAACCAAATCATGGAAGAACCAAAGCTGTCAGTGGACAATTCGGTGACCCCCACAGAACTAAACTCATGTGGTATTCGGAAGGAGAACAGAAGATGTGGTCACTTCTGAGCATCTAGACTGTGGCTGAAGAACATGGCAGACCAGCTCTATTTCTCTCACCTCTTTTGTCTCCAAGTTACCTCTCTCAGACCTGAAATCTAAACCCCAGGAGAGCTCACAGGTTTTGCCACTGGTTTTATCAGGTCTCAGTCTAAAGTCCTGTGTGGGGCAGGAGACTCTACCCAGCAGTTCCAGCAAGAGCAGCTCCTCTTTTAGGAAAAATAAAACCAGTTAGACATCCTATGGCTATATATCCCACATACTGGCACGTCTCAAAGGGTGAACTAGGTCTCTTACACCTAAGCTGTTGCCTACTTGAAGGTCAGAGGCTGGACCTTTGAGAAGGCAAAGGCTGAAAAGGAACTCTATGGAGATGTCCCTCCCACCAATAGCTCTGTGGTCCTGCAACAGTGGTCCAAGCAGGACCTGGCTGCTTCAGGCGATTTTGGGGGTGACTGCATCAACCTTGTTTCCCCAAACACTTTCCTGGCTGTGACTTTAATCTGGAGTCCCATTGTTTTTCTCTCCGTTCCTGAACCGTGACTGTCTTTGCTAAACCCGTTTGGGCAGGCTCAGACTGAGGCTGGGCCCACCCCAAAGAACCCAAAGGCTCTGTCATTGTCCCATAACTGACATGAAGTATTTACCAAGTGGCGCTTTCACACAAATAATCCCTTTTCCTCTGTTTACTTTTCACAGAACTAAAAGCAAAGCATCCCAACAATGGCCATACAGGAGAGAGCCATTCAGTATCCAAGTGCACCAGATCAGAGGAGAAATAGGAACTACAGCACGCTCTGCCCTTCACACATTGCGAGATTTGGATCCAAAGCACTTGTATCCCATAGAACAGCTTCCCAAAATAGCTTGCTGATGTATATCAGTGGGCAGAGGAGACCAAACAGCAAAGCTGTCCCAAGCAGTCTGCAGCAGTAATTCGGTCTCCCAGGAGGTCCCAACAACAGCAGGAGCCTGCAGCAGAAATCTTTGTTCCTAATGTGAATGACTGGAGCAGAGACAAAAACACCAAACCAACCTCTTAACAAGAAGCCTTCAACAGGAAAGAAAAAAAAAAAAGTAAGTAGTTCCTATTTTTTTTCTAAGTATTTCATGTAATTTAACAAGCATCATCAAGCCAAATTGCAATGAAGAAACACCTTGGAGAAACACAAATCAGGGGCCGTATGTAACTAGGTTTGAACAGATATAGCCCTTCTTAATTATTTCTTCTTCTCGGTCACTGTTTTTTTGTTTTAAAGCAATGTGACTGCTTCCAGTAGCAAACATCAGGCTGTCAGGGACATTCCACTGAGACTGAAAGGCTGAACACCCCTCTGGACAGAGTAGATTCTGTTTTCACTACTGCTTCTGGGCTGAGTTGTTTGAATACCGATGCCTTGTCCAGCAGTCTCAACTGGATCCAGATGTCATCGGGCTTTCAATACAATAATCCGGACAACTCCGTAAAGTGCTGAGGTTTTGGGGAGAAGGAAGGTTTATTTTTGTTTTTATTACAAATTTAAACTTTGTGGGGCTTTTTCAGAGCATCATTAGTTACCTAGTTCAGGCTGGACTGCCAACTAGAAAGTTACAGGGAAGACCAAGAGAAGAGAAAGCAAATTTCTCCCCTTTTTTGTTCTGTTTTACGAGTGTTGTTATCAGCAGGGTGGATTTAAGTGGAATCTCAGACTGGCATCTTGCTGACCTCAATCCCAGCTGCCTAAACCTTTGCAGCGCTGCTGCCCTTGGCATCTACTCGAGAGCAGACACCAATTTAGGCGGTTTGTTACAAAACTCTGAATCTGGTATGAGGAACTAGATCCGTTCCACTGTCTTGAACACTGTTTAAAAGACAGCTTAATTTCTCTCTCTCTCCCTAGTGCTTCACTTATAGCAAGCAGTCTTGATATCTCCATCAGGGCACTGCAACACTGTGCTTGCAGGACCACACATCCAGACTGCACTGAGAGAAATGCTGCTGCTTCCACCAGCCGATGCTTGTTTTAAAGGGACCTCCAAGATTTTACAAGCCAAAACACCTCACACCACTTCCTCGTCAGGAAAGGCCCTTTCTCAGTTGCTTTTTTAAAAATGAAGGCAGAATATCAGAGCCGTCAATGTCATGTTAATAACACTAAGTTAAAGAAGAGTTTAAATAATTATTGTATATCCCAAAGAATGTCTCACTGCACTTATCTGTTACACAAACAGCAAAGCACAAAAATGAGTTAATTACCTGTATGCAAATCAATGTGATTATCATCTGTCTTCCCTTCATTTACCGACTCACTGCCAGGCTCCCCTTTTCGACTCATCATCTTTGAAAAACCACTTGATAGAGAGGAGAAAAAGCCACGGATGAAGTCGCCCTGCTGTCCAGAGCCCACCGAATGCATGGCTTGCAGAAAGGGCTTTGTGCTCCTGTTCCCAACCTGTGGCACGGGTTCAGATAGAGAGCGGTTGAAGGGAACCCGGAATGGTCTAGTCCTTGCCTGGAAAAACGCCTCTGTTGGGTCTTCGAGGAGACCGTCAGCGCTGGTAGCATCCACGCTTGCAGAACTTTCAGCAAGACTTGGATCATCACATTCCGCTTTCAGGCTGCACGAGCCCTCTCTTTTGCTTATCCTCCAGGGAAGCCAAGGATGCGTCTGCCACCTGTACGCTCCCAGAGGCTTCTCCGGCTCACAACTCATTTGTTTGTTCATCTTCTTGCTTTTCATTTGGTGGTACCAATGGTAGCCCTTCAGGTCAGCAGCGCCAGCGTCCTGTTCCGACAACGATCTTCTGAAAGCCCTGGGAGAGAGGCTGTAGTGCTTTTTGAAAGCGCTCATCTTCCACCCCTTGAATTTCAGCTCTTAGATTCCTTGTTGCTTAAGAATCATAGAGCTGTAGCTCTTCACTCACCATTTGAATGCCCAAGTCACTCTGAGTGCAAGACAGCAGAGGTTCTTCCTGAAGAGCCTGAGCATCGATCCCAGGAGGAGGTTATTTCTACATCCAGCGAGGAGGACGTGCCCCCAGCTCTGGCCAAGCCGATTTGTGAGGCACTCGGAGCCTCGCTGAGCTCGCTGCCGCTTCCTGCGCTGTCACATCTCCGCACCGGCTCTCAGGAAATGACTAAAAGAGCCCAGCCATGAAAACCCACAGTGGTGGTTCTGCGCCAATCACACTTCGCTTTTTTGTCAGTCTAAAGATTTTTTTTTTTTTAAAAGAAAAGAATGCAAAAGTGCTTCACTCTAGAGTCACAGAAAAGTCTCAGAAAAGCGTTAAAAAAACTGCAATACTCAACTAAGAGTCATGCACATTATGTTCTTCAGTTAGGCAGTAAAGCACCTCAAACAGACTGTAATATACAACATAAAGACAAGTCCTAAAGTTCATATTTACCACAGGTATGTTGTATCCCTTGAGAATACCTCAAAGTTGCCTTTTAGAGAGAGGTAAAACAGGCAAATTCATCAGAATCAAGCGCTGGAAACCCTGGAGAGGAAGAATGGAGTAAAGAGAAGAAACACTGCAACTGAATGCAGTGAGAGTGTAAATACACCAAAGAGAAGTAAAGGGGAGGAGAAAAGGGACAGAGAGGGTGGGTGGGACTTCAAACATAGACCAAAGCAAAGGGAAGGTTTTGAGACATGATCCTCTGGCAAACAGAGCAGGACAGCAGGCAGATTTTCCTTTGTCTTCTGTTCCTCCCACCCCCCTTTTTTTTCTCAAACAACAGAACATAATTTTATTTTTATAAATCCAACTGAAATAAGCAAGATGGAAAAAAATAGCCCTATCTGTTTAACCAAAAGAGAAAAAACCCAAAAAACCCTTGCCTTCTCTACAATTTAAGAAACAGCTGACTATTTTAAAATCTCATAAAGAAAATATCCACTGGTGAACTGAGATCACGCTTGCCAAGTTTTAGACCAGAACACTTAAATCTCAAGTCTACTCAAATCCCTGAAAATAAGGGGTTTATAATGGAAATGCTGACAGACCCTTGGCAATCAAGTGACAATGAATACTACTGCTCTGGTTAAATAAAATTATAATCTCATCTGGCAGACCAATAAAGCTTAACTGACCCACTGTGGGATCTCGCCTTTAAGCTCGGCTGCATTCGTCAGCCAAATTACATTCCTGACCGCTGCAGATGCAAAAACTTCCTTACTTTTGTGTATATATGGAAAATGGTATCACTGCTCCCTAATATAGGGATGGATTTACCCAAAGACCTCCATCACGTTGAGAAATTCTTTCCTTATTCAGTAGCAAGTTACATTTTTTGATTAGAAGAGAAGCGGCTATCTAAAGATGCCAGGCTCAAAAAGTTACAAGAAATAACCTCAGATGCAAGAACAGTTTGGGCATTGCGATGCAAATTCTGCCTCAGAAATAACGATGCTGACTGTCATGCTTTGTAGGAAGTCATGCTGCTCAGAGAACGTCTGCAATGGCAAAATGTACCTAAACAACAACTCCGCCACAATTTCCATCCAGAGCAACGATCTCCTCAAGGCATTACGAGAAGCAATGAATATGGGCAGAGATAAAAGTACTCCCATCGTGAAAATGGGATGGAGAATTCACCAGAAAAAAAGTTAGCTGGCTCTTGTCTTCTATTCTTCATTGCAGGGGTTGCTGGTCACCTCTGATGCAGCCCATCTGGTCCCATAGCCTTGTGTGGGTCAAGATCTTGCAAATAACTCCTGACTTGACCCTCATCCACTGCTGGTGGGTGTTCTGCTTCTTGATCCCTTTCACCAAGCAGAGAGGCCTGAGAGCCCTTGTTTCTGAGGACCCCAACTTTAACCAGGTCCTGCTGTTACCAGATCACCCACCTCTTCCAGCAACGGGTCCTCATTTCAGTTGTTGAGCCTTTTACTACTAAATGCTTTGACCAAATGCTTTGAATTAGCCAGCCTGGTAAAAAAGGCTTTATGGAACTTCAGAAACAAGTATAAATAAATATGAGAGACGACGATGTGGTTGACTCTAACAGCACAAGCCATAATCAGCAGAGAAAACTGAGAATGTGAGGTAGGTTTCTGGTCAGCTCTGCAAGCCTTGCTCGTACAAGTTTCCGCTAGCACATCTGCATCTGCTTTTGGTTTGGGAGCACAGAAGGGCAGGAGAGGACAGAAGGCGCAGACAGACAGTGCAGTAGCTGAAGGTCTCCAGGGATCTGCTTGCTGGAGGTTTCTAGCACACTTTCTAACTCCCATTGAACCATAACGCCCAAGCTGAGCATTCATACAAACCACGTTTTCAGTGTTTTGCAAGCACTTTGCTGCCGTATTGGAGGCCTTGGTGTGACCAACAGGAATGACTCAACTCAGATAATACGACACCAGCTGTGTCAACGTTATTCCGAAGCCGGGATTTAGCACAACAGCACTTTGGACAGAATGAATCTTTAGGCAAGACGCTGGTCTTTGCACGAGGACATAGATGCTCACCAGGACGCCTCTCATCCCAGTTCTCTTTTTCACCACCATCCTGCATGGAAAGATCATTTCACCTCCTTCCCAATACAGTCGCTGACTTCCACAGACCACCCATTTCAGCAAGGGAAGGCTCAGAAAGGTTAACAATACCGAGCAATGTGCAAAACCAGTCACGGGTTAACTTCTACTTTAAAAATGTTTTCATTGGTGTGGCCGGGGGTTGGACCACAGCTCTGTACAGAACTACCACCACAGCAAAGACAGGCTTCAACAAACACACAGCGTGAAGCCCAGGAACAAAGTAACAGTTTGAATAACGTTAGGAAGCGTCTTTACTTTTAACTTCTGATTTCACTTTTGATTTCATGTTAGCACTGCTCAGACCAATGCACTTTGTGATCAAATAAAAGAGTTTTCCAGTCGCCTTCGCTTCACCGAGATTTCAGTGTAAAACCATCTTTCTCAGAGTGCTTCTAAAAACAGCACACAAGGCCTGCATGTTTATTCACACAAAATCACTGATACACAAGTTTGCTTAGTCTACAAACACGACAATTCTTTTACATTGCCAGCTCAAACCTTTTAGCCTGGGCTTTGAGTCAGGCTGGGCTCTTTCTTATACACATCATTGACAGCAGAGATGATGCCCAAACAAACCCTTAGTCTGCGCTAACCCAACACCACCGTGTCAAAATTGATCTCGCTCAGCTCCAGCACCTCTTGTGTACATACAAAAATACAAGAAAGTAATTTGCCTTGATCCATCCGCAGTCCAGTTCCTCCTGTAAGAACTCGAGTCCTGCCAGAGCAGCCGTTTGTCTCGGGAAGCGTTTCCAGGGTCTCGCTGTCACAAAGAAATCAGCTGCCAGCAGCGACTGCCAACATCTGGGTGATGTGAGATCCCCAGCCGCGCTGAGACACCCACTCAGCTGCCAGCAGGTACAGTAATTGCAGTGGAAGAAAGGAGCCTGTCAATTAGCTTGAGAAAATCTGGAATATTTGCACTTATACCTCCTGGGTTTGATACCTACTGCATTAAAAAACGTGATTCTCAGCTAGCGAATTTTCCTCAGAAGAAGGTTTTCTTGGTAATGTTTGCAGTTCATTGTGCCAAATCATTCATTTAGCTTTTTCAGAAAATTACTATTTTCTTCCTAACAATCCCATCGCTTAATCATCCGATTTGACATGTTTAACAGCATATATTTCATTACTCCTTGATATTTAAGTAATTTATGCACAAAATGCAGACTTGCTATGTTGGAATATAGCTGTATTTCAATTTTAGGATTGTATTGGGAAAACAAGCTTAACTTTATAACAACATCTCACAGAAAACGTACACAAGCAGTATTACATTTTCACTGAACATATGAAGACAATTCTTTGGCAGTGGTGTGGGCACTTCTGCGTGGGCAGCCCGCTCTCCACCATTCAGCTTTTCAAAACCAGAAACCCACACAGCTCTGCTGCATGAAGCTTCGGAAATTTCTCAGAGTATCTGTTGTTTAATAAATACTACCAGCCAAAAAAAAAAAAAAAAAAAAAAAAAAAGCAATGCCACAAAAAACCCAAAGTAACATTGCCAAGCAGCTGGAGGGAGAACCTGTCTCACAGAATCACAGAATGTTGGGGATTGGAAGGGACCTTGAAAGCTCATCCAGTGCAATCCCCCCATGGAGCAGGAACACCCAGATGAGGTTACACAGGAAGGTGTCCAGGCGGGTTTTGAATGTCTCCAGAGAAGGAGACTCCACAACCTCCCTGGGCAGCCTGTTCCAGTATCTGTCACCCTCACTGAGAAGTTGTTTCTTCTCAAATTTAAGTGGAACCTTTTGTGTTCCAGTTTGTACCCATTGCCCCTTGTCCTATCATTGGTTGTCTCTGCTGATAAAAATTAATGTTTAATGCTCGGTTGCTCTCCGAAAGCTGTCGAGTGCTTGAGTAAAGGCACTCAAATGCGCAAAATTTTAGTTCATCTTTAGCATCGCTTATATTGAGAAAAAGTTGAATTGAAACCTCCCATGCCTTAACTACTCCATTTTAAATTAGTTTTGGACCAAGCACAAACTTACCAGCTTCTTGTTTTTTAAAATGTGTGCCAAGACATGGAGGGCAAGGGGGGGAAAGATAAGAGAACAGAAAAAGAAAAAAAGCCCTACAACACCACCAAAACCCATGACAAACCCTGAATGTTTATTCACCGTACTTGGGCTTTTAACCAAGTCATCTCTTCTAAGTCATAAAGAGAGCAGGTTAAGAAAACACCACTTCTGAGAGATCTTAGACTGAGTGTCTGATGATTAGCCATCAAACGAGTTCTTTAACATGTAGAAAAGTAAAAAACATGACAGCCTGCATCCTCCCCAGACAAAGCAGAAGGGATGCAGAGTCAGGCAGGGATCCTCGATTTTGCAGCCCAGCTCCTCTCCCCTCCAAAACTAGTCTATCGCTCACCACACTGCAACAGTTCATGGAGGAACAATCAATATATAAAGCAGAAACCATCACAAAAGTCTTCCAACTGACCCAACTTGACATGCAGATGAATAGCACAGAAGATGAACCATTTTTCCTTCCCTTTAAATTAGAGACTTTTCAAAATATTAAGCTTTGTTTATGCAAGGCTAACTAATTAATGACCTAACATCCCCTTCCCATCTCCTATCACCAAGATGCATCTGTTTCCCCCGCAACATTTCCTGCAGGTGGATATCGCTTCTCCGCGGCTCAGCGCAGACCAGCGCACCTGACTTACTAATAGTTAGTGCTTGAAGTTATGCAGAGCATCAATGAAATAGCACCTTAACAAAAATTGTTGCATTTGGCATAAGAGTGATGGGAAGAGCAAGGAATTGGCATGGCTCGAACTCAGATAACTTACTGAGCCCAAGCGCGAGCAAAGCTGCCGCGGGTTTATCTGACAAGCTTTGAGCTGGGAACATGTACCGGTGACCCCACAGAAAGCTCATCTGCCCCAGATAAATCAACGGGGTATCTGATTTTCACTGTCACTATGCTGAGAATGAAATGCATCTATGAACAAGCTAAATGGTGATTTAGATGCGAGAGAGCACTGCGCTGTGTCTCCAAGTCCTTTACCTTTCAGTGTCGCTGAAGTCGCACAGATGCAGACTGACACCGCTCTGTGTTTGGGGTGGTCTAGTTTCTGAAGGTGGGTATTGAAATACTCTTTGAGATTTCTGCCCTCTAATTCTTCCTCTACAACTGCTCTGCTGATACAAACTGCCCCCTTGGGATTCTCTTCATCTTTCCACACTGTTCCCATGATCTGCAGGAGATGCTGCTACAGCCCTGTCAGCTGAGCAGAGATAATACGAATTTACGAGATGCTGAGTTTTGGGTGGGTGTCAGAAAAAGTAAGCAAGAAAACCCCGCTTCAATACACAGCGAACAAACCTGTCGAATGGCGATGTCAGGTTTTAATTTCGCCAGCAATCTTTTGTTGTCGTTGTCGACGACAAAACGCAACTCGTGCCAAGTTTCAAGGGCCATAAAAACGCACATTTCGGAGCCAGCCAAGCGCACGGCAGCCGAACGAGCCCACACGCAGCTTCCAGCAACGCCGCCCCGAGCCAGCCGAGGATTTGAGCAACACGCACTGGTGCAAATAAACAAATGCTTAACCCGAAGGTACAGACTCTGGCAACTACTGCGTATCACAGAAAGTCATTAGCAGTAAAGAAACCCGTTTGCTCGGGAAATCCGTAGAGATGTGGAGGTTTGCGTAAGGCAGGGAAAGCCTTGGGCTTGGTACCATCTGAAATATCATACGCAAGCTACTGATTTAGGTTTTAACGACACTGTTTTTCAGCAGACACAATTACCTTGCCATGTCCCTGGTCCTTTTCCAATTGAAGTATTCTGGAATTTTCCGGAGAGAGGGTAAAAAAACAAAACCAAAAAACCCCAAAAAGCATTATTCCTGCAACCTTAAAGGAGGGGTTTACCAGCAGAACACAGTTTTATCACTAGATGTGATACCTGCTGGCATCAACCAACTACAGCTTAAACATTACCAAGAGAGGAAAAATAGCCATAGTACCATAGGCATGTTAATGGGTAACATCTCAAATATGGTTGTGGTAACTATGCCCAAATAGCAGCTCTATGTATTCAAACTTTCCACTCTTTATTCTTATGTAACTGTAAAGAAGTATATCCTCAGCACAGACTGTTGCAAAAATAACACCTATCAACCCTACTCTCCACATTAGGAATTGAGTTTATGATTTCATTCTATACATTTTTTTTAAATGAATTGTTCTAATTCTGCTGGCCTTACTTTGTCCTGCTCTTCCCTGCGACAGAGTGAATACACTGAATTATTTGAGCAAACTCTTCATGCAACACTAGCTTTGCAAATATATTTTAAAATATAGATTCTCAAACACTGGAAATCCTGCAGTAAAGCCAACTAGGCAGCAAGAGAGAACCATCAGGTAACTGACAATACTCTCCAGTATCACTGTATATCAGTATGCTATTACAGTATAAAATAAGGAGCAAATTTCAGCAACATCTATAATTATAATTCTTCCATTTACCACTAAACACCACAAATAATAGAAATTTGTCTCCCCACGTGGGTGTTAGGTAGCAAGACTGTGGTGGCTCAAGTGAGAAGACGGGCAGGGACAAGACATCATCAGAGATGTTTTTCCAGTGCCCTGTGCCAACACGTACCCGTCCTGGAGTCTGTCTTGCTGCTAGAAAATGCCAACAGGCAGACTTGGGGCTTTCAAACTTAACAAGACTTTTTAAAAGTCCAGTGAATAACAAAAACCTAAACAATTAGCTCACACAAACTGGAACATACTTCTGCAGTATTTAACACCCGAGATGTTTGATGCCTGTGGAATCTGTGTGCAAACTGAAGGAACATGACCAAGCAAATTTAATTTTTGAAATCACCAAGGACACACTTGAGTTGCTGGTTCGTTTTACACACAGTCTGTGCAGGGGTTCAAGATGGCTTTGATATCCAGCGCTTTCTGTCTGCTAGACTGGACTACAAACAGCAATGGTTTGAGCACCTGCATACATGAGAGCGATACAGGGTAAGTGATGGAGATGGGCTCTGGCTGTACAAGCAACCAGGAGGAAGAATTTACAAATCCAGAATTATTTTAAGCTTTGAATTTATGCACGGAAATTCCTTGAGCTGTATGAGAAATAGCCTATCGCTCACCTCACAGCCTCTCCAGAATGTTGTATAACTAGCAAATTAAAGTGCAACAACTGACAATAAATCAGTGGTGTGTAGGAGTTTAATATTAAACTTTTATCTAAATGAAGCAACGCATTACAGAGAGGAAAGATGAAACACGCCAGTATCAAAAATTTGGAATTAAAACATTTAGTACCAGCTTGGAAAGAGGGATCTGTGTAAAATTCCAGGTGCTGTAGCACTAACATCGAGAAAGAAGTAGAAGAAACAACCCAAAGGGAAGCAAAGAGCAGAGAAGAGGGGGAGAAAAACAGAGCAGTTATTAAATTTAAATGACCTTCTAACCAGAAGAGGTCTTTCTCCACAGGTTATCTGTTGGGTACAGCCTTGAATCGGTGCAAAAGGCAGAAGCCAGGGACGGTGATGAAGCGCTGGGATGAAGATGAAGCTTCTGCCAGCTGCCAGCCCGGCGCCAGCGCTGGAGGTTTCACAACGGGCAACAGCGCACGGAGCCAAAAGATGAAGCAAGGTGACCTGCGGGCACCGAAACCGCACAGGAAACAGGGAGAGACAGAAGTACACGCTCTTTGGCTGAATCTCTCTCTGTGTTTGTCTTTGAAGGAATGATTAAAGATGTCCAGTGCAGGACACTGCTTGCTATAATGCCGTGTGATCTCTGAGAAACGAGCCTGTACATCCTAACACCCAGCCTGAACTGAGAAATTAAATGAAACCCCTTGAAAGTTAATATTCAAATGTGTCTGATGGTGACGTGTACAAAAGAGGCTCTCCCTAAAAAAGCATCATTTCAGCCTTTGAAGAGGGAGGGAGAGAGGTAAGAGAATTTCTTCTTCAGCGACAAAAATTTATGACACATGCACACAACTCCTCAATACAGGACAAAAAAATGAACTGGACGTGAAGAAGGATTTGCACCAAGCACAAGTCACTGCACCCCAGGCATGTCCTCCTGAGGCCTGTCTGTCTGTCTGTCAGCTGGACAGGGAGCTCGAAGCCCAGTCCTCAAACCACTGCACACAAGATCTCGTCGTGCCCACGGCACAAGCACTTCATTTCTTTCATGTCTTTTCAATCATTATTACCATGCCAGAGACGACTTCTCTTTCGAGTTCCAAAATTATTTTGGTTTTGTTTCATTAGGTGTGAACGCTGGATCGCCAAATGACAAAACTGACCGTTTCTGAGGTCAGTCCCTTCCAAACGAAGCGTGCAAAGTCCCATCTGTAAGTCTGCGCAAGCGGCACTCCCAGCTACCATTCAATAAGCTCTTTAAAAGAACATTCTCAATTATTTCCTTTGCAAAAATGGAAATTCTAACCAATAGGTTTAACAGTGCTAGGGAAAAAAAACCAACAAACCCACACTGGTTGCTCTTGCTTAGAGCAAAATCCACTGCAGTTGATATTTCTTAAATGTTTCTTATTTAAACCCTCAGATAGTTTTGTAGAAGCCTCTCTAGGGTGCTACTGTCACAGCAATCGCACCAACAAAGAAACCGGCTCTCAGAAATCAGGCATTAATTGTCCACAAAACAAATCAGTGCCAGCCCTGTGCAGTGACCTGCCCGTACCCAGCTGGGACCAGTAAAGATCCTTCTGCCCCATCTTCTCTAGATGTGTACCTATTGTAAAAAAACCTAAAAAGTTATCTGATTAAAACATTCCTCCTCAAACTACTCCGTGAGCACACTTCAAGGCCTTCGCATTCACTCAGTTCATCAGTAAAAGGGAAAATGAGCTGCTATTTGCTATTTTTACCTTGATGGCCCTAGCGCTGTTAGTAAACTCCTCGCCATCCTCACCGAGCGGCGCAGAACTGCTGTGAGCAATAAAGTCCGACTTTGAAATTGTATCTTGAAGTTTCAGATCGACCTGCCAACAGGGCCAGAAGCATTTACTCCAAATAGAAAACACAAAGCCACGTTGGGTTTTATAAATACATAAGCAACCACTGAAGCTAGACTAAATTAACGAACACGTGCGTTCCAATTCCAACGGACAGGACGGCACTCGTATGGCTTCACTTAGTAACTTGTTATGATCTATGCCTTATAAAAAGGTTTTTACACATCTAAAACACTCATATACCAGTGAGGATGTAAATCAGGATGTAATCAAATCTCCATGGTTTTATGTACAAATCGCTCGGGACTTCAAGCTGCAAAACCGAACGTAAATAATTGCATCTATTTTCTAATAAAGACCATGTGCCTCCAGAGTTGAGCACGCAAGTTTTCAAGAGGTCTGCATAATATTTTTAGAGGTATTTCTACTTCAAATAAGTAATCCAGTTAAGCAGAGATAAACACACACACACACATCAGTGACCTTGTTTAAACAATGCACTAATTATTGTGATAAATCTGGCCGCCAAACCTAAATATAGACTTTTAGGGGAATAAACAATGGAGTTTGAGTGGAAGGCAGACTTCTCGTATTTACTGTTTACCTAATTATCCAAATGAATGTGCAATTTGGCCTCTCTCCCCTATTCAGGCTGCATGAGCGGCTTTCCCAGCCGGAGCCAAGCGAGCTCTGGCTGTTACTGGAATCGCAGCATGATCCGGCACATTTGATGCTGCGAGTGCACTTGGTGCAATTTCAAAACTTGCATCAGGGTTCGGGTATGTGCGGCCGCCGCTTCCCCCAGACAGCCCCAGGCCTGACACAAGGCAGATAGGCACCGCAGGGCTGACTCACAGCTACACAAACAGCCAGGTTTTATTTTATTTTATTTTATTAATTAAATGAAGCGGGGGGAAGAGAAAAAGTCCCATTCAAAACCCCCTCTAAGTTTCCAACTTCGGATGCCCAAGCAGGAAATGAGGGGAGGAAGGGGGAAGGAGGAAAAAAGGAGGAGGCGAAAGCTCTTTTATTCAGGGTTATATTTTTAGACTATTACTAGTTTTGTTTTGTCATCATGCTACAGAAACTAGACCTGTGTGAATTAATGCAGCATTATCCTTTCTAATTTTTGCTAAATCCATGCTGCAGTATTAACCTAATCTGCTTACACGGGACACGGCAGGACATTTGCTCCCCGCTTCCTGCAAGTGATTTTCTCCTCCACAGATATTCCCGACTGCTGTACACATCCAGCCATACATTCCCTCTTTCCCCAAATCACATAGACACTAGTAGAATTCCCCACTTTTGTGTTGGAAAACAAACTCTGCACATGCTGAGGACACTGAACCTGAAATCTTTATTTGTTTAGAAGCATCCCAAAGTAATACAATTTATAACTGTAACGTATAGGAAGGAACACCGCCAAAATGCTTTTCCTCCTTGCTAAAAATAACCACGACTTAAAGTGCCTTTCCCCTTCTTGATCCATCGATTTTTATAAAAGTAAAGTTTGATTTTGTTGGGTAGAATGAGGCTAGAGGAGAGAAATCTGTGCTTGCTACTCCCCGCTGTATTTAATTCATAACAGTTATGTAGTAAATTTATTATTATTATTATTATTGTTACAATATTATTGTTACTTGTGTGTTTTTCTTCACAAGTTTCTCTCCCCAGCTATCATTGGTAGGGTTACTGTCAGACTATTCTTTTAATTTCCTTTTTCCACACTCGCACAGCGCAGCCCAAACCCATTTGCGACTTCCCTCCCTAGATGCAAGTTGACACATACATCAATTATACAGAAATACAACAACTTACAGTAAATAAATCATTTAGGTGGGGGGCGGAGGAAATAATGGAGCTCAACTTGCTTATAAATATCTTCAAAAAGGAGCCTGGAAACATTCCACCCCGGGCTGGCGATGCGCAGGCACAAGCGGTGGGGAGTGGCAAGGGAAAGGGCAGACAGAACAGGGATATTTTTTGTCCTAAAGTTTTGTTTCCTTCTTTCCAAAAAAACAAGAAAGGCCAGGAAATCCTCCCAGTTTGGCACTCCCAACAGCACCATATTAGATGAAATACAAGGCCTTCGCTTCCCGTTCCCTCCCCACTTCAGAGTAGGACGACACCGACGGCCAATCTCACAGGGATGCTGCAAACACAAGAAGCCCCGTAGGTCAATTCTGCACAAGCTTGGGGTTATACGACTTGGTTGGATAATGTGCAACTTTTATCCCATATTAATGCATTAATTTTTTTAACTATGAAAACCCAGATCAGGTCTTAGGGTCGGTAAAGCTCCTCCTACATTTCTCATCTCTAAACCAAAGATTAACTGCCCAGACACCTTGCCAAAGCCCAAGAGGTTCTCCTCTTACTATCACCAGCTGGAAGGATTTTGCAGTAGAGATGGTTAAAAGGGAAGGAGTGACGTAGAAAAGTAGGAAAGGTGGCGAAGCACACTTAAAAACCCCCTTTCCAACCCATTCCTTGGGCTCCTGCTTCGGAGTGGTTGTGCAAACCTTCCGTATCCCAAGGGCAGAGCCGGGTGCAAACAGCTCCACACTAGAAGGTACAGGATTCATGCATGGTTTTGAGATTCAGGTAGGGGCTGTGTGGATTTAGCTTCACTCAGTCAGCTTAATTTCCCACAACAGAGACCAACAATCACCTCCCTGTATAAATACACACACAAGGACATCAGGACAATTGAAAACAAAACAAAAATAAAGTTTCTCCTCTCTGAAAAGCAGTCAAGTGTATCAAGTCCTTCTATTATCTTCCTGACTGTCTGAAAACATGATAAAAGAAAAGTTGAGTATTACCCTGGAATAAACTGGAAGAGAGGAGAAAAAAAAAAAGAAGGATAGATCAGAGCTTATCTTCTTAAAATATAAACCCCTCAGGAAATATAATTTGCTGCAATTAAATATAAAAAGCCAATCCTCAAGATAAGCCTTAACAAATCACTTTAAGAGTTTAGTAAGCTGTGGTTTGGTTTGGGTGGGTTTCAATGCATGTGTTAGAGTTTTGGACTGACCTGTCAAACCTACTTCTGAACTTCTCACGACTGATGAACGCAGGAGCCAGAACAGCAAGTGTGCGAGACGGGCGAGTTTCCAAGACCACCAAAATAACTTTTTCAGTAAAGAGGTTTAGAATATTTGATCCTTAAACTAGCAAGAAGTCTCAGGTCTCAGCTTTTATCATTCATAACTTCACGGACTTCTGCAGAGCGCGATTTATTCAACTACCGGACACAGCAACGTCACCATGGGAAGCTGAGTGTCCTGTCATCCAACTTTTTGACTCGGGCTCGCACACATCACCAAGAAATTCTTCATACCAAAGTGCTTGAAAAGAGCTGACAATGCTACAGATATTGACTGTCCTATAGTAAATACACCATCACTTCTGCACTTAAGACAGGTTTAATTGCTGATATCTAAAATAAACCTCATACACTCTTTAGATGTAAAAAGTTATTTTAGTAAGATCTCTGAGTCTCCTTGTCTTTCCTTTCTGGGTCACTCAAGTTTAGATATGGGCTCTATTTTCTGTGTTCAGAAGGCATGAGCTCTTTTTTCTGTATTTTCACAGAATCACAGAATGTCAGGGACTGGAAGGGACCTCAAAAGCTCATCCAGTCCAATCCCCCCGCCGGAGCAGGAACACCCAGATGAGGTTACACAGGAAGGTGTCCAGGCGGGTTGGAATGTCTGCAGAGAAGGAGACTCCACAACCCCCCTGGGCAGCCTGGTCCAGTGTCTGTCACCCTCACTGAGAAGAAGTTCCTTCTCAAATTTAAGTGGAACCATTTGTGTTCCAGTTTGAACCTGTTACCCCTTGTCCTTTATATATCTGTAAACATTAATGAGGTCACCCCTCAGTCTCCTCTTCTCCAAGCTCCAGAGCCCCAGCTCCCTCAGCCTTTCTTCATAAGGGAGATGCTCTGCTCCCTTCATCATCTTTGTTGCCCTGCGCTGGACTCTCTCCAGCAGTTCCCTGTCCTTCTGGAACTGAGGGGCCAGAACCGGACACAATATTCCAGGTGTGGTCTCACCAGGGCAGAGTAGAGGGGCAGGAGAATCTTTCTGACCTACTAACCACAGTTATGTGCTTTGTTCCATCCACAGAAATATGTTCCCCAGCCAGCTGAGAAGGGAAACGCTCTGTTCCCAGGGCAGACACCAAGATACACCGTGTACTCACAAGACAGGGTATAACATCTCCCACACTTTTGCCCCAAATCCCAGCCATTTTGCGAACACTCAGCATGATTAAACGAGGCGGGGGTTTTTTTGTCAAGCGAACAAAAATTCACATTTCCTGCCAAGTGACATTTGGATGTTAGAACATGCACCCAATTTAGAGTGTCTTAGTGGTTTGGGTGGAAATTCAGGTACTCCCATTTTAAGAGATGGAGTTTGCCAAGCTGCAATGGTCGCTTGACACAAAGAGGATTGTTAAAGCTGTCAAGTCCAGAGAGAATCAACTTTGTATTTACTTGTGCATCCTGGATCACAAAAGTACAGGCAAACACAAGCACATGCAAAAGTCATTGCTCACATTGGGCTGCTGTTGTACCCCGAAGTTCTCACTATGAGGTGACCCTGTCGGAGCGTTCTGTTGTTCTGAGCTGTATAAAACCTTTTATTTTGGCGATTGTGGGTTTATGACTCCACAGTTTTAGGTGGGACATACCAGGAACCTGTAGCAAAGGTGGGAGGACACAAATACCTCTTAAACCGACCCTGTTACCGAAGTCAGCCTACAGTGGAATTTCAATTCTACAAAAAGTTTTCCAGAAATATTGCAAGATCTATACAGATATGATCGCATATCAATTTCTTATTCAGACTCTTTTTGTTGTATTCACTGGGAAAAGAAAGTTGGGTTTATTCCTGTCCTTCATTCTTCTGCCCATCTGGGTTTTTTTCAGTTACTTTATCCTCTTTCTCCCCTGCTCTCCCCATGTAACAGCTATCAAATACAACCAATAGATGGATTAAATCACACAACCTTTCCTGATGTATTATCTGTATTTTTCACAGCTGAATAGTCCATTCCTTCCCAATCTATA